>NC_047085.1:230693512-231304115 GCF_902459505.1 Geotrypetes seraphini
AAGCCTTGAATAGTTTTATACTGAACTTATTTTAATAAACAACATTCTGTACAATTGTCATTTTATAAATCAGAGCCTTGGCTGCGGAACTAGAGGATGAAATCTTCAGCTGGCAGGGCTTTGTTTATAAATGTTTATCAACACAGCTACAATAGTACTTTATCCTAGAGCAAAAAAGAAAAGAAATATAAATTTTTTTCTACCTTTGTTGTCTGGTTTCTGCTTTCCTCATCTTCTCGTCATTCTCTTCCTTCCATCCACTGTCTGCCTTCTCTCTGCCTCTCCCATCCATCTCTCCTTTCTCTGCCCCCCCTCCAATTGGTCTGGCACCCATCTTCTTCCCTCCTCTCCCTCCATGGTATGGCATCTCTGTCTTCTTCCCTTCCTTCCCTCACTCCCTCCTTCTTCACATGTTATATTTTGGATTTAATATTTAGTGCCTTAGACCGAGTGAGTCACTCTGAGAGTCCATTAGACTTTTTATTGCTTCATGTGGTTTCTATTTAGTATCTTTTTGCAGTATTTTTTTGGAGTTATTGTGTGATTATATTAATTTTGGGCACTAGATCTTATTTTCAAGTAGGTCATTTTTTCATGTACTGTACAATGATCATCTCTCCCTCTTCTCCACCCCAATTCTTCCTATTTCCTTTCTCTCCCCCACATGTGCAGCATCTTTCCTCTCCTCTCACCGATCCCCTTGTGCAGTATCCCTCCCTCCCTCCCATCCCATCCTTTGTGCAGCAGAACCCTTGAAGCTTCTATCCCTCCCTTCCTCCCATCTCTCCCCCTGCCGCCACACCGCCCTCCCTGCTGACCCTTTCATCTCTCCCTCCCATGCGAACCCCAACCACAAGCTGAAATGCCTGGAAACAAACGGCAGTGTCGGCAGCACAGGCTGTATCGCGGCTAAGTCATTGGCCGGATTTTTTATTAAGATCCTTGCCCCCTCCTTTGCTGATGCGCAGTGTGGGCCCCAGTGCAGATGGCGGCTCTGATGCTCACAGGACTTTTGTGAGCGTCAGATCAGTCGCCGGCACTGGCGCCAAAACCCACATTGCGTGCCAGCAAAGGAGGGGGTTAGTCTTAGTAGAAGTATAGGGATGCAACTTCTCCAACCCCACGCCGGCTACAAAATAAATAAAAAAGACTTGCTATCTAACACCAGCTCTGTCAGGATGTATATTTCAAATCTGACATATTGTAATCACAAAATAGAAAATAAAATTATTTTTTCTACCTTTTGTGTTCTGGTCATTTTGCTTTTGGTCCCAGTTTCTCTTTCTAATTCTCTTTCCAGTGTCTGCTGTCCATTTTTTTTCTCCTCTTCTCTCTTGCTCCAGTCCCTGTCTCCAACATATTGATTTTTCCCTTTCAACTTTTCTCCTTTTTTCTTTTCTGCCTCTGTCCACTCAAATCTTGCCCTCTTTCTCATCCTTCTCCTTTTTAAATTTTCAGCTACCTATCAATTTTCAATTTTCTCTTATTCTGTAGCTCTCCCATTTCCCATCTCACTCCTTTCCCAGCCTCCTATTTCCTTCTATCTCTCTCCTCTTGGTCCAACATTTTGCTCGTTCTCTTTTCTGTTGTTCTTCTTCCCTCCCCCCTTGATGCTGAGATGGAAGGAAAAAAAAGAGATGCTGCAGCTCTCTTTCCCTTCCACCCCCCAGGCCTAACATTTCTCCATCCCCTTCCATCTCCAGATTCAACTTATCTCCCTTTCTCTTCCCAACTGCCCCCCATCCCATCTCTCCCCCTGTCTGCATGCCTCCTTCCCCCCAGGTCCACCATGTCTCCCTTCATGTAACTTTTTCCCTCTTTCTCCACACTACCCCATGTCCAACCTCTCTCCCTTCATCTCGCTCTCTTCACAGCCCGTCATGCCTTTCCCTCCGGCACCAGTCCGATGTCGCTGCCAGGCCAGGGAATTTGCCGGTCTCGGCGATTCGGGAGTGCTGTGCATGGCTCCTCCTCCTGCTTTTTGCCTGCCGCGGTCTGTCTCCGATGATGCACAACTTCCTGTTTCTGCCGGGTGGGCCACGGCGGACGGAGGGCAGGAGGGGGAGCCACGAACAGCGCTGCCGAGGCTGGTGGACTTTCCGGCATGGCGGCATCAGACCGGCGCGGAGGGGAGAACACACAGGGCTCAGAAGGGGAAGATAGGGAACGTTGCCGCGGACCACATAAAAAGGCCAGGTGGGCCGGATTCAGCCCGCAAGCCTTGTGTTTGACACATGTGATCTAACATACAACTAGTGATCCTAGGGAACCTTAGTATACATATTCCCACTCTCTTAGCAACTTAACAAAGAAATCACCAATATTAATATACAGGCTGCAGTCCAGAAGCGAGATGGAGGCTATGCAGTCTTTTGTACTGTGTCACATATTTTATTATCTCCCAGTTGGTGAGAAGTTGTATATGTATACTCAGTGCAAAGTGCTCCTAGCACTCAGAGAACGTATCCAATTTCTTGAGACTAGAGTAGTGTATTTGGAGCAACTGCGGCAAGTTTTCCGGGTCAGCTGCCACCAGAGTGTAAGAACCGCTACCTCTTGAAGGGCAGATAGCTAGTGCAGCTGCAATGAATCATTGAAGGGAGGAGGAGGGAATGGAAGTTGAATGTCTAGGAGGACGCTGGCAAGTACACTTCTGCGGGAACCCTGCACTGGTGTCATCAAGAAGGTTGTAGGTACATAGGAGGATGGGGAAATACATGGAAGGACAAGAAGCTATATTGTACTGACGGCCTACATATTACTACAGCAGGAAAAAGAATCCTTGCGGAGAAATGTAGACAATATGTTTCTAGGTATTTAAGCTACAAGGTGGGGGGCAGCATATATATGAAGGACAATTATAGAGGCCACCCCCAGCAAAAGACAGGATGTGATAGTAGTAAAGATTGCAACACAAACAATACTAGCAACTCACTTCTTAGCATTGCAACGGGAAGGGAAACGAAACAAATAACTATGCATAAGAACATAAAAACATAAGCAGTGCCTCTGCTGGGTCAGACCAGAGGTCCATCACGCTCAGCAGTCCGCTCATGCGGCGGCCCATCAGGTCCAGGACCTGCGTAGTAATCATCTATCTGTACCCTTCAATCCCCTTCTCCTTCAGGAAATCATCCAATCCTCTATCTATACCCTTCAATCCCCTTTTCCTTCAGGAAATCATCCAATCCCTTCTTGAAACCCAGTAGCATACTCTGTCGTATCACACCCTCTGGAAGCGCATTCCAGGTGTCCACCACCTTTTGGGTGAAGAAGAACTTCCTAGCATTGGTTCTGAATTTGTCCCCTCTTAATTTTTCCAAATGCCCTCTCATTTTTGTAGTTTTCAAAAGTTTAAAAAATCTGTCCCTCTCCACTTTCTCCATGCCCTTCATGATCTTATAAGTCTCTATCATGTCCCCTCTAAGCCTCTGCTTCTCCAGGGAAAAGAGGCACAGTTTCTCTAATCTTTCGGCATATGAAAGGTTTTCCATACCCTTTTTCAGTCATGTCGCTCTCCTCTGAACCCTCTCGAGTATCGCCATATCCTTCTTAAGTTACGGCGACCAATATTGGATGCAGTACTCCAGATGCAGGTGCACCATCGCCCGATATAACGGCAGGATAACTTATTTCGTTCTGGTTGTAATACCTTTCTTGATAATACCTAGCATTCTATTTGCTTTCTTAGAGGCCACTGCACACTGTGCCGAAGGCTTCATTGTTTTGTCTACCAGTACCCCTAAGACCTTCTCTAGGCTACTTTCACCCATTACCAGCCCTCCCATCGGGTTTCTGTTTCCTACATGCAAGACTTTATATTTCTCTACATTAAACTTCATCTGCCATTTATTTGCCCACTCTCCCAGTTTGTTCAGGTCCCTTTGTAATAAAAAGTTTTGTGCCATCTGCAAATTTTATAGCTTTGCACTTCAGCCCTGTTTCTAGGTCATTTATGAATACATTGAACAGCAGCAGTCCGAATACCGACCCTTGTGGAACACCACTCATGACCCTTCTCCAGTCCGAGTAGTGGCTCTTCACTCCTACCCTTTGCTTCCTACCCGCCAAACAATTTTTGATCCATCTATGTACGTCTCCTTCCACCCCATGGTTCTTCAATTTCCTAAGCAGGCATTCAAGGGGTACCTTGTTGAAGGCTTTTTGGAAATCCAAGTATACAATGTCTATGGGGGCCCCTTCGTCCATTTGCTTGTTTATTCCTTCGAAGAAGTGCAATAAGTTCATTAGGCACGATCTTCCCTTGCAGAAACCATGGGTTTGTTTTCATCAGTTTATTCCTTTCTAGATGTTCATCAATGCTGTCTTTTATCAGCGCTTCCACCATCTTCCCCGGAACCGAAGTCAGGCTTACCGGTCTATAGTTCCCCAGGTCGCCTCTCGATCCTTTTTTAAAGATCGGTGTAACATTTGGTATCTTCCAATCCTCCGGGATCACTCCTGTTTTCAGGTATAGATTACAAACCTGCTCTAGTAAATCCGCTATTTCCTCTTTTAGCTCTTTCAATACCCTAGGGTGGATTCCGTCTGGGCCCGGAAATTTGTCAGTTTTTAATCTATCTATCTGCATGAGCCATGTCTTCGAGGCTTACCTCCATGGATGTTAATTTTTCTGCTTGATCTCGGCATGCTGGATGTGTCCTCTCTTGTAAAAACTGACAAAAAGAACATGTTTAGTCTATTCGCCCCTTCCTTAGCCTCCTTCACCACTCCCTTCCTATCTCATTCATCCAGCGGTCCCACCTCCTCCCTTGCAGGCTGCTTCCCTTTAACATATCTGAAGAACGGTTTAAAATTACGTGCTTCCCTGGCTAGCCTCTCTTCATATTCTCTTTTTGCTCTTCTAACCACGTGGTGACATTCTTTTTGATGCTTCCTGTGCTCTTTCCAGTTTTCCCCGGTTTTGTCCTTTTTCCACATCCAGAATGATTTTTTCTTATCTCCTATCGCTTTCTTCTCTTCTTTAGTTATCCACTCCAGGTCTTTTGTTCGGTCCTTTTTGCATCTTTTTCTAAATCTGGGGATATACAGATTTTGCGCTGCACTCACTGTATCTTTAAATAAAGACCAGGCTTGCTCCACAGTCTGTGATTTCTTTGAGCTGTTCCTTAGTTTCTTTCTTACCATTGCTCTCATCGCTTCGTAGTTTCCTTTCTTGAAGTTAAAAGTTGTCGCTGTGGTTCTCTTCCCCTTCGATATCCCTACTTCGACTTTGAACTGGATCATATTGTGATCACTTTTTCCTAACGGTCCCAGTACTTCCACTTCCTTTGCAAGTCCTCTTAGCCCATTGAGGATCAGGTCCAGAGTGGCATTCCCTCTCGTCGGTTCTCTGACAAGCTGCTCCATGAAGCAGTCCTGTATTGCCTTCAGGAATCCGGTTTCCCTAGCGCATTTTGAGTTTCCAAGACTCCAGTCTATCCCGGGATAGATGAAGTCTCCCATAACAATGGTGTTACCGTTTTTGCATTCCCGCCTCATTTCAGCTTCCATTTCTTCATCGTTTTCTTCAGTTTGCCCAGGTGGACGATAGTACAGGCCCATCTTTATCTCGGGCCCATTCCTTCTTGGTATTTTGATCCATAGCGATTCCAGTTTGTCGGTCATTGCCGCTGTGTCCACTCTGGTCAAGTGTATGTTATCCTTTATGTATAGGGCTATTCCTCCTCCTTTCTGGTCCGACCTATCTTTGCGATAGAGTTTGTACCCCGGCAGAACTATGTCCCATTTATTTTCTTCATTCCACCATGTTTCAGAGACCCCAATGATGTGTAGGTTCTTTTTTATGGCCATGACTTCTAATTCTCCCATTTTGTTCCTTAGGCTCCTTGCATTAGTATACATGCAATTTAAGTCCTGATATTTTCTTGTCTTCTTTTCCTTTTCTTGTTCTATGTTCTTCTTAACATCCTTTTCTTGTCGTGTCAACTCTTGTTTTTTGCCCATTTTGTCTTTCCCCTGTGCTACATTCTTCTTATCGTCCTCTTGATCCGTCAACTCTTGTTGTATGCCCGTTAGGTCTTCCCAGCATTTTTCCCACTAAGTGTCTTCTCGGGATACCTTCTTCCAAATGATTGACACCCGATCGACTGTTGGCTTTCCCCTTCTTCTTATGCCTCTCCTGATGTTGTTTGCTAGAAGTCTAGTTCCCGCTGTGCTTAGGTGTAGTCCGTCTCTCCTGAAGAGCTTGTTCTTGCCCCAAAACGTTGTCCAGTTTCTCACGAAGTGGAATCCCTCTTCCTCACACCATCTCCTCATCCAGGCATTTATACAAAAAAGATTGCCGCTGAAAAATAGTTGGAAAGCGATGACCCACAAATTCTTGCAGCCTAAACAACAAAGTTCATGATCTGCAAGCCCTGATGTTAGAGGGAGACCTGGATATTGTTGATATCACAGAGACATGGTTCATTGAATCCCATGGATGGGATGCAAACATGCCGGGATAGAATCTTTTTAGAAAGGACAGAGATGCAAGGAACCTGGGGAAAGGAAGAAGTGATATGAATCGCTGAGAAAAGAGAAGATGGAACTTCTATCTACGTGGGTGTAGTCTAAAGACCTCTGACTCAATTGCAGCAAATTGATAAAGATCTGAATGTGGATATCCAAAAGTTTGGGGAAAAAGAGGAGGTGCTGCTGTTGGGAGATTTCAACCTGCCAGATGTGGACTGGAAAGTCCGTCTGTGGAATCGGAAAGAAGTAAGGAGATTGTGGATGCCTTTGAAAAAGCTCTGCTCAGACAAATGGTGATGGAACTCATGAGGAAAAAAGCGATATTGGATCTGGTCCTCACAAATGGAGAGAGTATATCTAATGTACAAGTGGGTGCTCACCTGGGAAGTAGCGATCATCAAACGGTTTGGTTTGATATAATGGCTAAAGTGTAGGGCAGCCACACAATACTAAAAGTCCTAGATTTCAAACATATGGATTGTAATAAAATGGGAAAGTACCTGAAGAAAGAGCTGTTAGGATGTAAGGATATAAGAGAATTGGAAAAACAGTGGTCCAAGCTGAAAGGAGCTATAAAAATGTCTACAGAAATTTATGTGAAGAAAATAAATAAAAACAAGAGAAAAAGGAAACCGACATGGTTCTCCAAACTAGGGCGGAGAAAATAAAGGCAAAAGAATTGGCGTTCCTGAAATATTAAAAAACCCAAGAACAAGAGTACAGAAAGGACTACCAGGTGAAACTGAAAGAAGCCAAGAGGGAGATACATCTGGCAAAAGCTCAGGCGGAAGAGCATATGGTTAAAAATGTAAAAAGGGAGACAAATTTTTTTTCAGATATATTAGTGAAAGGAGGAAGATAAAAAATGGAATTACTAAACTAAAAGATGCTAGGAACCGATATGTGGAGAGTGATGAGGAAAAAACAAATGTGCTAAACAAATTCTTCTGCTCTGTGTTCATGGAAGAATATCCTGGAGAAGGACTGAGATTGTCTGGCAAAGTTACACGAGAAAATGGAGTAGATTCTGTGCCATTCATGGAGGAAAGTGTTTACGAACAACTTAACTGAAGGTGGACAAAGTGATGGGAACAGACAGGATCCATCTTAGGATACTGAGGGAGCTCAGAGAGGTTCTGACAGGTCCTATTAAAGACTTGTTCAACAAATCTCTGGAGACAAGAGTGGTTCCAGGGAATTGGAGAAGAGTGGATGGTGGTCCCTATACACAAAAGTAATCACAGGGATGAAGCAGGAAACTACATGCCTCACTTCGGTTGTTGGAAAAATAATGGAAATGTTGCTGAAAGAAAGGATATTAACTTCCTTGAATCTAATGGGTTACAGAGTCTGAGGTAACATGACTTTACTAAAGGTAAATCTTGTCCAATGAACCTAATTGAATTTTTTGATTGGGTGACCAGAGAGCTGGATCGAGGACATATGCTAGATGTAATTTACTTAGATTTCAGCAAAGCCTTTGGCACGATTCATCATAGGAAGCTCTTGAACAAACTTGAAGGGCTGAAGTTAGGACCCAAGGTAGAAAACTGGATTAAGAACTGGTTAACGGACAGACGCCAGAGGGTGGTGGTTAATGGAAGTCGCTCGGAGGAAGAAAAGGTGAGTAGTGGAGTCCCTCAGGATTTGGTGCTGGGGCTGATCCTGTTCAATATGTTTGTGAGTGACATTGCTGAAGGGTTAAAAGGAAAGGTTTGCCTTTTTGCTGATGATACCGAGATTAATAACAGAATAGACACCGAGAAGGGAGTGGAAAACATGAAAAAGGTTCTACAAAAGTTAGAGGAATGGTCTAATATCTGGCAAATAAAATTCAATGCAGAGTAATGCATTTGGGGATTAATAATCAGAAAGAGCCGTATGTTCTGGGAGGTGAGAGGCTGATATGTACGGATGAGGAGAGGGACCTTGGGGTGATAGTGGCCGAAGATCTAAAGGTGAAAAAACAGTGCGACAAGGCGGTGGCTACTGCCAGAAGGATGCTGGGCTGTATAAGGAGAGGTGTAACAAGTAGAAGAACGAAGGTGTTGATGCCCCTGTACAGGTCATTGGTGAGGCCCCATTTGGGTTATTTTGTTCAGTTTTGGAGACCGTATCTGGCGAAGAACACAAAAAGGCTTGAGGAGTGTAATGAAAATGATAGGAGGTTTGTGACAAAAGACGTACGAGGAGAGACTGGAAACTCTTAGACTAAGGCTTAGAGTAAAGGAGGGACAGGGGAGATATGATTCAGACGTTAAAATACTTGAAAGGTATTAACGTGGAACAAAATCTTTTCCAGAGAAAGGAAAATGGTAAAATCAGAGGATATAATTTGAGGTTGAGGGGTGGTAGACTCGAGCAATGTAAGGAAATTCTTTACGAGAAGAGGGTGTGGATGCCTGGAATGCACTTCCAAGAGAGGTGGTGGAGATGAAAACGGTGAAGGAGTTAAAAAAAGCATGGGATGAACACACAGGATCTAGAATCAGAAAATAATAGTAAATATTGAAGAACTAAGGCCAGTACTGGGCAGACTTGCACGGTCTGTGTCTGTATATGGCTGTTTGGTGGAAGATGGACTGAGGAGGGCTTCGATGGCTGGGAGTGTGTAGATGGACTGGAGTAAGCTTTGACAGAGACTTCAGTATTAGAACATAAGAAGTTGCCTCCGCTGAGTCAGACCAGAGGTCCATCTCGCCCAGCGGTTCGCTCCCGCGGCGGCCCATCAGGCCTATTGTCTGAGCAGTGGTCCCTGACTATTTCTTTAACCTACCTCTACTCCTATCCCTATAACCTTCCTCTACTTCTTCTATCTGTACCCCTCAATCCCTTTGTCCTCTAGGAACCTATCCAAACCTTCTTTGAAGCTCTGTAACGTGCTCCTGCCTAGCACAGCCTCCGGAAGCGCATTCCATGTATCTACCACCCTCTGGGTGAAAAAGAACTTCCTAGCGTTTGTCCTAAACCTGTCCCCTTTCAATATTTGGAACCTAAGAACAGTACCGGGCAGAGCTTTGGATTCTTGCCCAGAAATAGCTAAGAAAAAGAAGAAAAACAAAACCAAACACAAATTTTTAGATTGAATCAGGTTGAGCAGACCAGATGGACCATTCGGGCCTTTATCTGCTGTCATCTGCTATGAGGTGGAAACCACCTGCGAGATGTGGGGGACAGTGCTGCACTTCCCAGATTTGGGGATCCGGACTTGGGTACTGGATTCACGGATCCCATCTGGGCTCTGGGTCCTAGAGATGATCCAACTGTCAGGCACCTGTTTAAATTTGAGGCGCTGCCGTATTTGATTGCTGCATCTTTACAGGAGTTGAGCTTGGATACTCAGCCCGCTCCTTCCATTTCTTCAACTTCTTCTCCCTGGCTCTGCAGCATTCGTTCCAATCTACATCCTTTCCTGGCATCCGGATATGAGTTCATGGTTAAGGAGCAGTTTGACTCTCAGGAGGGTCTTTTATGGAATGTTAGGACAATGTCCAGCTTGTATCCTCTGGCACAGGAATATCAGCAGCTTTTGGGGCAGCCCAAGGTGGATTCCCTGGTGGCTCAGGTAACCCGGTGCACCTCTCTCCCTAGTGACGGGAGAGTTGTGTTGAAAGCTATACAAGACAGCCGGATGGATGTGATTCTCCAGAAAGTTTTGAACAGGCTAATTTAGGCATTAAAGCTGCTGTGACTGTCCTTTGTGGCATGCGCCTTTGAATGCCTTTTCCTCAGCTTCTATTGGCTGGGATGGACTACATGGCAGATGGCTTATATGACCTTTTGAAAGTGCTGGCAAAGGTATCAGCGTATTCTATTTCAGCTTGCTGAATGTTCTGGGTTCGGTAGTGGACTGGTGATTCCACCTCCAAGGCAACTCTGGCGCGGCTGCCTTTTAAGGGGCACTTTGGCTTGAATCTGAATGACCTCATGAATTCAGTAATGGACCGTCGCCCGAAGACCTTGCCGGATAGTAGAACACGGCACAAGGGTTCTGGGCATCCTTCTTTTCGTGGCTCCTTATGAAATTTTTGTGACTACAGGCAAGATTCTCCTTCCTCATCACAGAGATTTTCTCAGGGTTCCAGGGTACAGGCGCGTACTGCCTTGACCTGTCTGTACAACCCAGTGACACCAGGGAGCCGAGGGCCCCTCTGCGGATAGGAGGTCTGCTCTTGGAGTTTTGGCCTGCCTGGATGTGCATAATGACAGCCCAGTCAGTCTTGGAAATTATTCAGTCAGGCTACAAGCTGGAATTTGCCCAGCCCCTGTCAGACTTGTTCGTGTCTTCTCCTGTCGGGAGATTGGTCACAGCATGCTAAGTCCTGGCTGCTGTTCAGTTTTTGCTGGATATTCTAGCAGTAGAGCCGATGCCAAGTGAACATTCGGACTCAGACAGATACACTGTTTACTTTATCGTTCCTAAGAGAGATCATTCCGAAAGATTGGAGCACTTCCATCCGGCTCTCTAACTTCCTCGGTTCCTCAGATGGAGACTGTGCAGTTAATTTATTAATCCACAGGTACTTTAGTTAGATTGTGAGCCTTCGGGACAGAAAGGGAATTTTTTTAAGTACCTTTATTATTTTCATATCTTTAATTTTAATGTATATTTTCTGTAAACCGCTTAGAACTTAACGGATGTAGCGGTATATAAGAAATAAATTACATTACATTACATTAGTCATTGCAGCAGTGATTCTGGGAGAGTTTCTGGCCTCTCTGGATCTTATGGAGGCACATTTGCACATTCCCATTTTTCCAGATCACCGCAAGTTTCTGCAGTTTCATGTGTTGGATCAGCATTATCAGTTTTCAGCCCTGCCCTTTGGGCTGGCAACAGCGCCCCGGACCTTCACCAAAGTGATGGTGGTAATAGCGGCTCATCTGAGGAAGATGGAATTGCAGGTTCACCCTTATCTGGCCAACTGGTTGCTTAGAGCGCCTTCGGAAAAGGGGCACACTACAGTAGCGACAGTGCTCCGTGTACTGGAAGTCCTGCGCTGGATTGTCAACTTCAAGAAGAGCCATCTGACGCCAACATAGTCTCTAGAATACCTGGGAATTCGTTTCAATATGGCGGCGGGCCATGTTTACCTGCCCGAGGCTTGGAAACAGAAGCTCTGGGTACAGATTTTGGAGATATTGAATATGGCGGCTCCTTTGACGTGGGACATCCTAATGGTTCTGGGTTCCAGGGTTGCCACGCTGGATGTAGTTCCCTGGGCGAGGGCGCACATGCATCCAGAATGCCTTGCTCTCTCGCTGGGCGCCCCACCAAGATGTCTTAAAGCTGAGTCTGTCATGGACTCTGGAGGCCAGAGTGAGTATGACCTGGTGGCTTTGTCCTCAATCACTCTGCCAGGACGTTCCGTTAAGCATTGCTCCTGGATTGTAGTAACCATGGATGCTAGCCTTCATGGCTGGGGGGGGGCTCACTGCAGTCGTCATCCTCTTCAGGGCTGTTGTACTCCGTCACCAAAGAAGTGGTCGATTAATGACGGCAGTGGCCTATGTTAATCGTCTGAACTCTCCCTTGGCTCAGGAGGCATGACTTCTTTTCCTTTGGGCGGAACGTCATCTGGCGCTGATGGCGGTGCATGTGGCCGGAGTGGACAACATTCAAGCAGACTTCCTCAGCCGTCAGACTCGAGATCCAGGCAAGTAGACCCTAGTGCAGGAGGCGTTTCATGCGATTGTGTGGTGCTGAGGAAGCTCCGCCTCAACCTCATGGCCACTGCATGAAACAAGCAGGCTACATGCTTCTTCAGTCGCAGATCCAAGCCTGGAAGCGAGATGCTCGAGGCTCTAGAGCAACTGTGACCTCCTTGGTTGCTGAACGGGCCGGGTCCTTCGGAGGATTTTGACTCATCCCAGCCATGTCATTTTGGTGGTGCCCAATTGGCCTTGAAGACCGTAATATGCAGATCTGATGCGGCTGCTGGTGGAATACAGTCTGCGCCTGAGCATCTATCCTGACCTTCTCACTCAGGCCCGGTAACCATGGAGGATCTGGGTCGCTTTGCTCTTATGGCTTGATTCTTGAGCGCACAGACTTAGAACATAAAGGCTATTGGGAGCATGTGATAGCTAAGCTTCACAGGTCTAAGAAATCGTCCACGGTGTCTGCTTACGCTAAGGCGTGGAAGACCTTCCAGCACTGATGTGACCTGGAACAGGTGGACCTTTATTCGTCTCCGGTGTTGCGGGCTCTTGGTTTTCTCCAAGCTGGTTTGGATAAAGGCCTCATGGTGGAGTCTTTGAAGATCCAGGTGGCCGTTGGGTCCGTTTTAGATCCCAGGATCGTCGGTTCTCTTTGGTGTTGCATCCGGATGTTGCTTGGTTTTTGAAGGGAGCTCTTCGGGTCCAGCTGCCGGTTAAGAATCTGTTCCTAGCCTGGGACCTTAATGCAGAACTGTCTGGCCTTACCAGAGCTCCTTTTGAGCCTCTGAGGGTTGCTTCTCTCCTGGATTTAATACTCCAGACCTTTTCTCTGTTCACCATCACTGTGGCCCATAGGGTTTCCGAATGGCAGGCGTTGTCGTGTCAACAACCTTTGCTCTGAATTTCTGAGACTAGAGTTTCCCTGTGGACAGTTCCTTCCTTTTTGCCGAAGGTGGTTTCAGCTTTCCATATCAATCAGGAAGTGTGTTTGCCTGTTGTTCAACTGATGGTTCCAAACAGCTGGATCGTCTCCTAAAGAAGTTGGACGTGCACAGGGTGCTCCAGCGTTATTTGGAGGTTACTGACGAGTTTCGCTTTCTGACCACCTGTTTATGCTGGCTCATTCTATTATGCGAGGTTCTCCCACTTCTAAGGCTATGATCTCCAGGTGTTTTGTACCGGCTCATTCTATTATGCGAGGTTCTCCTGCTTCTAAGGCTACGATCTCCAGGTTGATTTGTAGAGCCTTTTCCGTCCACTTATATTCTTGCAGGGCAATTGTCTCCTATTTCTTTTAAAGTTCATTTTACCAGGAGTGTAGCTTCTTCGTGGGCCGAAGCTAGATCCATTTCTCCTGAGGAGTTTTACAGGGTGGCGACGTGGTCTTCTCTTCACATATTTGCCAAGTTCTACAGAGTGGATGTTGCTGCCAGACAGGACTCTGCCTTAGGGTCCTCAGTCTTAAGGGTCAATGCAGCAAGCCTACCCTAGCTTTCTTGGGGGACTGCTTTTATATGCCCCTATGGTCTAGAACAGACATGGACAACTCCAGTCCTCGAAGGCCGGAATCCAATCGGATTTTCAGGATTTCCTCAATGAATATGCATTGAAAGCAGTGCATGCAAATAGATCTCATGCATATTCATTGGGGAGATCCTGAAACCTGATTGGATTCCGGCCCTTGAGGACCAGAGTTGCCTATGTCTGATCTAGAATGTCTCACCTATTGCACTGGTAAAGGAAATTATGTATTTACCCTGGTAAGCTCTTTTCCATTAGATAGGCCAGACATTCTAGACCAGTGGACCTATGGACCGGTAGAAATAAAAGAATTATTTTGTGGACCGGCGGTTGAAGAACACTGGGGTAAGTCGTGGGCCAGACCCCACCCATCTCTACCCAATCTCCACCCTAGACCCCGCCCACATAATAGTACTAATAGTAATACTATTTTTTCCATTCATTTTTCATAGATACACACAATATAATCTTATTAGAACACATAATGGTTAACCACAAATTTAAACTACACAAAGCACACTGACAGCAGATGTAAATTCTCAGAATTGACATAATTCAATCACTAAATTCAAAAATAAAATAATCCCCCCCTACCTTTGTTGTCTACCTCCCTCTATGCTATGCCTTACCTTCTGGCCTGCTCCCGCATAGCCATTTTATGCCACCCCCAGTGTTATCTTCAGGCTGGCTCTCTCTTCCTCACTGATGCAGTGCACATAGCCACGGGAAGCGGCTCCTTGCGCATCCCGCACCTCATCTGGAAGCCTTCCCTCTGACGTTGCGATGTCAGAGAGAAAGCTTCCGGTTCAGGCGCAGGACGCACGTAGGAGCCGCTGCCCGTGGCTTTGTGCACTGAATCAGTGAGGAAGAGGGTGCCGGCTCGAAGATAACGCCGCACTGAATGCACTGTGGACCGGCGGTTGAAGAACATTGTTTTGGGCCTGATGCACATGCTGGCCCTGTGGACCGGCAGGAAATTTCTGTGGATTGGCACCGGTCCATGGACCGGTAGTTGAAGAACACTGTTCTAAACCCCTCACCCTGTCCTTGCTGTGCCTGTTTGAGATTCTGATTTCAGATTTTAGTCTCCTGCTTCTCCATGCTGTTTTTTGGAGACCAACCCTTTGGGGTTAAGAAGAGTTTATACATATGTATAACTTGTTGTGGGAATAGTTCTGAACTCCTTTGACGCCTCTATTGGCGGTTAAGGGTACTGTTTAGTTGTTTGAAGCATCGGCAGTTTTGACCAACATATTTATGGCAGTTTTATAGGTCAGAAAGATAATTTTGGGGTCTCCTGATGAAGAATATTTAAACGTGGTCCACGTAGGGACCCAAGACCTCAGATAAGTGTTTGGTGATTATAAATTTTAAGCTTACACAGTTTGGTTTTCATTCAAAAATTTGCCAATCTATCATAGTACAAACGTAGTGATGAGGCAGTGGGTCCTCCTATAGATTTTTCCCTGGGAGAGCTACACATTTCTGAGCCGTTGTAAGATTGAAAATTTACTTAACTTTTTTGCTTAAATGAAATGAGTGTTTAAGTATATGTTACTAATATTGCTGCATATCCACAAGGAATATGCATAAAAGAGATTTGCATTGTTTTGACCACCTTTAGTTTAGCTAGCTCCTCACAAACACAATCCTCTGAAATTTGTTCAGGATTTACCACACTGCCATCCCAATTTGCATTTGTCTTCTGCAGTCCTGCTCTCAGCACTTAGCTGTGAACACACAAATATTTGTTATGCAATGCAGCTTCTACATATTCCTCCACTTCACCTTTGAGTCTCACAATGCCACTTTTGCACTTCCTCTTCTCACTAATATATCTAAATACAGTGGTACCTCGATTTACGAGTGCACCGGTTTGCAAGTGTTTCACGTTCGATGTGAGAGTTCGACGTGAACTCTCAGGCCTTGAGCATGCGCACATACTCAAGGCCCAGCACAGGAAGCAGATCTTCGGACACCGGCACTAGCACAGGACATGCTGGTGCCGGTGCGGAGGCTACATCAAAGTAAGAAGAGGGTTCAGGTGGGTTGGGGGGACCTCAGGTCACAGCGGGGGGGGTGCCCGATGGCGGCGGGGGGGGGGGGGGGGGGTGCCGGATCGCGGGGGGGAGGGTGCCGGTTCGCGGTGGGGCCTTCGGGAGGAGCAATGCCGGTTCTCGTTGGGGGGGGGGGGAGCAGCGCTGCTGGCCTCGGGGGTGGAGGGTGGGAACCTATCAAAGTGAGTTTCCATTATTTCCTATGGGGAAACTCGCTTTGATAAACGAGCATTTTGGATTACGAGCATGCTCCTGGAACGGATTATGCTCGTAATCCAAGGTACCACTGTATGTCGTTTTACTGTGTCGGCTGTTTTTCTTCCATTTGCATCTTTGCTTTTTTGACTACTTGACCAGCCTCTCTTAACTTTTCCAGATATTTTTGCCTGTCTTCCTTTTTCTGTGATCATTTGTACAGTAGTTTATGAAAACTAACCTCTTTTTTCTTATCTTCTCAGCTACTTCTTTTGAGAACCAAAGCGGTCTTCTTTTCCTCTTTTCCTTACAAAATGGTTTGTTGCCCTTACAATAGCTCCTTTCAATTTTTCCCATTGCTTTCCTATTTCTTCCATATGTTCCCAACCAGACAATAACTCCTTGACATAATTTATATTTTATTTAAAAAAAAACTTTTATCCTGCATATCACACCAATCTATGCAGTTACAATGTACACACAAACAAATTAATAAATAATAATCCCCCATCTGAACCAAATTAGTTTTTTTAAATCTAGAACCTTTGCTTTCAAATGAACCCTCTTTACACCTGTGTTAATAGTAACCCAAATCAGATGCCAGATGATCACTCACTATAACATCAGAAACACTTTCCCCGTTTGTAAGCATTAAGTTTAGTATAGCCTCATCCCGCATTGGTTTCATTACCAACTGCTGGAATAGTTCTCCTTGTAGAGAATCCAGAATCTTCCTACTTCTAGAAGATCCCGGGAGTCTAATCAACATCTGTCATGATCATCTATTAGTAATACTTCGCCTTTTACAGCTATGTTTTGAATGTTTTCTATTAAATATGTGAAAGAGGCCTGTATATCACACCAATGTAAATACATTTTCCATTCCCTTTTTTCCAGTTTGACCTACAGTGCCTCTTCCTTACCTGTTGACCCTGCAATTGTGTGGATTTAATATGATCTTTGACATATAATGCCACTCCCCCTCCTTTTCTTCCAACCCTATCTTTATCCCAGGACAAGCAGGCAGGTATTCTCACTAGTGGGTGATGTCATCCGACAGAGCCCCGATACGGACATCTTGCAAGCATGTCTTGCTTGAAGAAACTCAGAAGTTTTGAGATGCCCGCACCGCGCATGCGCCAGTGCCTTCCCGCCCGATGCTCCGGGTGTGTCTCCTCAGTTCTTTTTCTTCCGCAGAGCTGAGAAGTCTATCTTCAATTTGTGCCCATTGAATCTTTTTTTTTGCCTTCTATTTTGCCACGGGTTGAGTTCTTTTGGCTCTCCTGTGCATTTATTTCTTTCTTTGATTTATTTAAAAAAAAAAAAAAAAAAATTTTCCTTCTGATACCGGGTCGGCCGCGTGGCTGGGGCCCCGCGCCTTCGACCTTGCGGCGGAGCTTTTCCGGCCTATGTCCCGGCCGATTACCGGTTTTAAAAAGTGTAGCAAGTGCCAGCGCGCGATTTCGCTCACGGACCCTCATCGACGCTGCTTACAGTGTCTGGGACCGGATCACTTCCCAAAATCGTGCCGGCCTTGCTCCACTTTGACGGCGAGAGTGTTTAAGCGCCGCTGTCTGCTGTGGGAGTCCATGTTCAAGATGGAAGCTTCATCGGATCCTGCAGCTTCGACATCGACGGGTGCTTTGACTCCTTCCGCGAAGCCCTCTGCCTCCCTGGCTGCTTCGGGCCTCCTGAAACCGGCATCGTTCACGCCGGTGCCTTCCTCCGTCTCCTCGGAGCAGGTATCGACCCCGACAGTTCCACCGGTGGTGCTCAAGGTGCCGAAGACTGGCAAGCAGAAGCACGCAGCACCGAAGGAGCGCGGAGACCGTGCGGAAGGGCCCCCTTTTGGTGCGGATCCCTCCATATCGGCTTCGTTGCGGTCCCTTCTGGAGGCTCAGTTCGAGGAGCTCATGCAGACCATGGCTGATTGCCACCATCCAGGGTGACCTTCCAGCTTTGGCTTCGAGGGGCAGACCGCCCCCTCCTCCTCCTCCTCGCGCACGACCTCGTTGCTCGGCGAGGAGGAGCGGCGAGCGGTGTCCGGGTCCTCAAGGAGGTCCTCCGTTAGCGCTGTACCTCCTTTGGAACAGATTCCCTCGAGGAGGGCCTCCCTTAGTGATATGCCTCCCTTGGAGCCCATCCCCTCGAGGAAAGCCTCTTTTAGTGACCTGCCTCCCTTGGAACTGATTACTCCGCCCCATGACTCAGTGTGGCGTCCACCTTTGGGGCCACCCAGTCCTGGGCATAGCAGGAAGCAGGACGAGTTCTTCCGAACCCCCTATCAAACCTGGGCGGCGTCGGGGGAGGCGCCGACTCTTCCGCCTCTGCGATCGACGGCATCGAGTCCAATCTGCTCCTTGGAGGCGTCTGAACCAGTTTCTCACAGACGGGCTCGATCCCCTTCCAGGCATCGGGAGGGGCATCGATCCAGACATTCTTCGAAGCATTCCTCTCGACACTCGACCGTCTCGCCTCAGAAGAAATTGCCTCGGTTGGGGTATGCTGCTTCGACTGGGTCTCCTCCTCCGGGCCCGGAGTTCGAGGACCCTGAGGTTTTCTACTCGTCCTGTTGCTCGCAGGCCTCTCTGGAGCCTGAAGCCTCTTCTTCTTCTAGTCCGTCTCGCAGACCGGCGACGGCGGACCAACTGTCCTTTTCATCGTTCCTCAGGCAGATGGCAGATGACATGGACATTACTCTCGATGCTGGGTCTCGATACTCGATGATGGCGTCTCGAGTCCTGAATTACAATTTCCACTTTGCAGCCTACTTGGAATTTTTTCTACCTGTGCTTCGGAAGTTCACACTGTACATCGAGTCCCAGGCTAGGTTTGAGTTTGAGGAAGTGGTTGCTTCGCTGTCCCAACTTCGGCTTCAGTTAATGCAATCTGCCTATGATGCGATCGAGCTCTCAGCCCGAGCGGCGGCCTGCTCGGTGGCGATGCGCCGGTTGGCCTGGTTGCGGACCATTGATATGGACCCGAATCTTCAGGACCGCCTGGCGAACGTCCCGTGTGCTGGGGCGGATCTTTTTGATGAATCCATCGAGACTGTTACGAAGAAGTTGTCTGACCACGAAAAGTCCTTCCAATCTATCCTTAGGCCGAAGCCTAAGCCTCAGCAGTCTCGACCTTCTCGTCCGCCGTTGATTTATCAGCGGCGTTATCAGCTGAGGCAAACTCCACCTGCGAGGCAACCGGTGAAGCGCCACCCTCCCCATTAGGGTCAGCCTAAGTCTCAGTCGCCTGCTGTCCCTAAGACCACTCAGCCTTTTTGACTGTCTCGTCGAGGGCATAACCAACCTCGTTCTGCCTCCCCCTGTTTTTCCCATCGGAGGGCGCCTCCATCAATTTTATCATCGCTGGGAGGCCATAACAACCGACCTCTGGGTCCTTACTATCATCAAGGAAGGATACTCTCTTCATTTCCATCGGGTCCCTCCGGACCACCCTCCAAGAGAGTATCCTTCCAACTTGACTCAGACCGCCCTTCTTCTCCAGGAAGCTCAGGCTTTGCTCCGGCTTCGTGCCGTGGAGCCGGTCCCGACAGACCAACTGGACCAGGGGTTTTACTCCCGGTACTTCCTTGTTCCAAAGAAGACGGGCGACCTGCGACCCATTTTGGACCTCAGGGCCCTCAACAAATTCCTAG
The DNA here is from genome assembly GCF_902459505.1 of Geotrypetes seraphini. Taxonomy (NCBI): domain Eukaryota; kingdom Metazoa; phylum Chordata; class Amphibia; order Gymnophiona; family Dermophiidae; genus Geotrypetes; species Geotrypetes seraphini. Next base: position 230,713,076 of record NC_047085.1, read on the forward strand.
TTGAGAGGTTTTGCATGCTGACTCTTGCTTCTCTCTACCCTCTCCTCGAGCAGAACGACTGGTTTTGCTCTCTGGATCTCAAGGAGGCCTACACTCACATTCCCATTCATCCGGCCTCCCGCAAGTTCCTCAGATTTCGGGTGGGACATCTACATCTGCAGTATCGGGTGCTTCCATTCGGCCTGTCCTCGTCTCCCAGAGTCTTCACGAAGTGTCTGGTGGTGGTGGCCGCTGCACTCCGGAACAGGGGTCTTCAGGTATTTCCATACCTCGACGACTGGCTCATCAAGGCCCCGTCAGCTCCAACGGTCATTTCGGCGACCTTGACCACGATCTGCTTCCTGCAGAGCCTAGGCTTCGAGATCAATTTTCCCAAATCTCATCTGCAGCCTACCCAGTCCCTTCCCTTCATCGGGGCGGTACTGGACACCATTCAGCTTCGAGCATTCCTTCCTCCTCAGCGCATGGATGCTCTTCTTCGTCTCTGCCAGTCTGTGTCTTCTCGCCGGTCCATCTCAGCAAGACACATGATGGTCCTCCTGGGCCACATGGCCTCTACAGTTCATGTGACACCCTTTGCCAGGCTCCATCTCAGAATTCCTCAGTGGACCCTAGCTTCTCAATGGACTCAAGTGTCAGACCCGTTGACTCGACACATCATAGTCACTCCTGCTCTTCGGCGGTCTCTACTTTGGTGGATGACCTCTTCGAATCTATCCAGAGGTTTGCTGTTTCACACTCCTCCTCATCAGAAGGTTCTCACAACCGATTCCTCGACCTATGCCTGAGGGGCTCATCTGGATGGGCTTCGCACTCAGGGATTCTGGACCAGTGTGGACCGCCTCCATCAGATCAATCTTCTGGAGCTCAGAGCCATCTTCTATGCTCTTCAAGCTTTTCAACATCTGCTTCACGACATGGTGGTCCTCATCCGTACAGACAACCAGGTCGCCATGTATTATGTGAACAAACAGGGGGGCACGGGATCGGCCTCCCTCTGCCAGGAAGCTCTCAGAGTCTGGGATTGGGCGGTTCGCCACAATGCCTTCCTCAACGCTGTCTACATTCAGGGGAAGGACAATGTCTTGGCAGGCAACTTGAGTCGTCTCCTCCAGCCTCACGAATGGACTCTCCATTCCGACCCCCTTCATCAGGTCTTTGCACAATGGGGGACGCCTCAAATAGACCTCTTTGCGGCTCCCCATAACTTTAAACTGCCTCAGTTTTGCTCCAGGATCTACACTCCTCATCGCCTCGAGGCAGATGCCTTTCTGCTGGATTGGGGGAATCGATTTCTGTATGCGTTTCCTCCATTCCCTCTCATTCAAAAGACTCTGGTCAAGTTGAAATCAGACCATGCCACCATGATTTTAATAGCTCCTCGGTGGCCCAGGCAACCTTGGTTCTCCCTTCTACTTCAACTCAGCAGCAGGGACCCGGTCCTTCTCCCAGTGTTTCCTTCTCTGCTTACTCAACATCAAGGATCACTGCTTTATCCCAACCTGCAGTCTCTCCACCTGACAGCTTGGTTCCTCTCAACGTAACCCCTCACCAGTTTTCTCAAGCGGTGAGGGATGTCTTAGAGGCTTCCAGGAAGCCTACTACTCGACAATGCTACTCCCAAAAGTGGACTAGATTCTCTTCCTGGTGTATTTCCAATTCCAAAGAGCCTCAGCGTGCTTCCCTCTCTTCTGTGTTGGACTATCTTCTACACCTGTCTCAGTCTGGTCTCAAGTCGACATCTATACGAGTCCACCTGAGTGCTATTGCGGCTTTCCATCAGCCTCTACAAGGGAAACCTCTCTCTTCTCATCCTGTGGTTTCCAGATTTATGAAAGGACTTTTTCATGTCAATCCTCCTCTCAAACCGCCTCCAGTGGTTTGGGATCTAAATGTTGTCCTTTATCAGCTTATGAAACCCCCTTTTGAGCCTCTGAGCAAGGCTCCACTAAAGTTTCTCACTTGGAAAGTGGTTTTTCTGGTGGCCCTCACATCTGCTCGCAGGGTCAGTGAGCTTCAGGCCTTGGTGGCGGACCCACCTTTCACAGTATTTCATCATGACAAGGTGGTCCTCTGCACTCACCCGAAATTCCTGCCTAAAGTGGTCTCTGAATTTCACCTCAACCAATCCATTGTGCTTCCAGTGTTCTTTCCAAAGCCTCATTCTCATCCTGGAGAATCGGCTCTTCACACTCTGGACTGTAAACGTGCTTTGGCTTTCTACTTGGATCGCACCGCACCACACCACACAGAACTGCTCCTCAACTTTTCGTCTCCTTTGATCCAAACAAGTTGGGACGACCTGTATCGAAGCGCACCATCTCCAACTGGATGGCGGCTTGTATCTCTTTCTGCTATGCCCAGGCTGGATTACCCCTTCCCTGTAAGGTCACAGCCCATAAGGTCAGAGCAATGGCAGCCTCTGTAGCCTTCCTCAGATCGACACCGATTGAGGAGATTTGTAAGGCTGCCACTTGGTCCTCGGTTCATACATTCACCTCTCATTATTGTCTGGATACTTTCTCCAGAAGGGATGGGCAGTTTGGCCAAACTATGTTACAAAATTTGTTCTCCTAAGTTGCCAACTCTCCCTCCATCCCATTGAGGTTAGCTTGGAGGTCACCCACTAGTGAGAATACCTGCCTGCTTGTCCTGGGATAAAGCAATGTTACTTACCGTAACAGTTGTTATCCAGGGACAGCAGGCAGCTATTCTCACGTCCCACCCACCTCCCCTGGGTTGGCTTCTCTGCTAGCTACCTGAACTGAGGAGACACGCCCGGAGCATCGGGCGGGAAGGCACTGGCGCATGTGCGGTGCGGGCATCTCGAAACTTCTGAGTTTCTTCAAGCAAGACATGTTTGCAAGATGCCCATATCGGGGCTCAGTCGGATGACATCACCCACTAGTGAGAATAGCTGCCTGCTGTCCCTGGATAACAACTGTTACAGTAAGTAACATTGCTTTTCCTGAACAGATTATATCCCGGTATAACTATATCTAAGTAATTGTTTTCTGTGAAGCACATCTCTGTAATCGCCACTAAATCCAACTCAGCCTCCTCCATCACAGCCTTTAGATCCAGAACCTTGTTTCCTATATTTTGAGCATTGGTACGAGGGGTGCTGAAAAGTTGTCAGCCCAACCAGCTTCCTAAATTCTGAGCATTATTTTGCCACTGTAGCTGAAAAGTGTTATTTTATTTTGCAAAGTGCCAATTTGCAGAACCGTAATGCTATGTTTTGACATTTTCAGATCATTGATTGAACCATGTCAGCATTGATTGAACCATGTCAACTTTTCAAGTGTGGAACTCTGAGCCATTATGAAGTCCCTATTCCTGCAGAAGAAAACGCCAAAGGAAATTCATAAATGTATGATGCAAACATTGAGTGCCAAATGCCCATCTAATCTAATCTAGTCTTCAATTTATATACTAGATCATTTCCCGAAGGAACTCGATTCAGTTTACAGTTCATTAAAAATAAGATAACAAACTAATAGGTCAGTGAAGAACTGGTGTGCAAATTTTCAGCATAGAGATTTTGAGACCAAAGATGCAGCAAGATGTGCCAGGCCTCAAATGGTGTCAACTTCTGAAATTGTTGACCATGTCTATGACTTGATTTTGGCAGAACAACAAATATCAGCTAAAACAATTGCTGAGACACTACAGATATCCTGGGAATGTGTTGTGTGTATAATTCACAAGTAGCTGTCAACTAAGTGAGTGCCCAGATGTTTGAATGCTGATGAGAAACGACGTCAAGTAGACACTTATCTGGTGCCAACTTTTTGGAACAACTAGTTGCTGTTGATGGCCAAGGAAATTCAAGACCCAAAAGTCAGCAGCAATGGTCATGACCACAGTGTTTTGGGATCAGGAAGGTGTAAAGACTGTCTTCCAAGGGGCAAAACAGTTAATGCAGATTCTTGTACAATCCCCCTTTATTCCGGGACCAGTAGGTTGTGCATCCCTTTCTGCCAGGAACTGTAGGAAGCATCAAATGATTGAAGTCTTAACTCCTCCCTCTGATAGCATACCCTGGAGCATGTCCCTTGGACACCAGTCTTGTCTTCCTACAAGCCAGCCTGTAGGAGCTTATCTTTTCTGCTCGTGTTTATTTTGGTATTTTTTTTTCAGTATTTTCTTTTGTGGTTTTGCCCTCTTGCTGTGGATTTTCCCTGCGAAGACGTCCTTGCAGCGGGAGATAGACTGTTGGAAAATGTCTGCTTCTGCAGTAAGCCCCCTTGATAGCCTGTAAATCAGATCATGGTTCTGGGATCGGGAGCTAGCTCACCCCAGGTTCATCCACTAGTGGGTGTAGTTCAGGCTGAGCGGTTCCATGGAGGCGCGACCAGAATCGGAGCCAGACTGCGTGTGTCTGCCAGGTGTTTGTGCGACGTATCTGGATTCCTCTTTGGGCCTCCCCGAAGAGACGCTTCAGGTGCAGGCCATGGTCCGCAGACTCTTATCTATTGTGACAATCAAACCCATTCAAAAATGCGACTTGGCTCTGGGAGATACTCTAAATACTTCATCATTCCAAAGAAAGACTCCAAGATTGGAGACCGATTCTGGATCTCAAAGCAGTCAGTGCGGTGCTGAAGGTGCCCTACTTCTGCATGGAGATGGTGCGTTCCGTCATTACTTTGGTGGCGCCGGGGGAGTTTCTGGCTTCCCTGGACCTCACGGAGGTGTATCTCCATATTCCCATCTTTGCTGCGCACAGGATGTTTCTGTGGTTTCATGTCCTGGAGCAGCACTTTCAGTTTACGACTCTTCCCTTCGGATTAGCAATGGCGCCCAGGGCTTTCACCAAGGTGATGATGGTGGTGACGGCGCATCTCTGCTGCCTGGGTGTCCTGGGCCATCTGTATCTGAATGACTAGCTGATCACGGCTTCCTCTCTGGCCGAGGGGCTCCAGGCGGTCCAGAAGGTGGTTCACTTGCTGCAGCGTCTGGGCTGGTGATCAACCTTTGGAAGACTTACATGGAACTCCCTGAGGATTTGGAGTACATGAGGGTCCACTTTCACGCAGGGCAGAACAAAGTGTTCCTCCCCATGTCTCATCAAGAGAAGCTTCAGAGAGTCATCAGAAACCTTCTGGCCACTCTGACCCCGATAGTTTGGCACTATCTCCAGGTCCTGGGGCTTATGGTGGCGACGATCGATGTAGTTCCATGGGCTAGAGCCAGACTATGTCCTCTGAAGGAGGCTCTGTTGTCCTGATGGAATCAATTGCAAGATCAGTTGCTTCCCCTTCTGCCTTGGACTGCGGTGGCATGCAGCAGCATGGAGTGGTGGTTGCGTCCCCTCTCGCTGGCCAGGGGCCTTCCGCTCTGTATTTCGGATTGGGTGACCCTGTCAACAGACTCGAGTCCTTCTGGCTGGGGGGCAGTATGTATGTCTGTCTTGATACAGGGCCGGTGGGTGCCCTTGGAGCGCAAGTGGTCGATCAATCACCTGGAATTGAGGGCAGTTTGACTGGTCCTTCTCCACATCCAGGGTCATCTCTGTCATTGAGCTGTCTGTGTTCTCAGACAATGCCATGGCGGTGGCTTATGTCAATCGTCGGGGACACAAGGATTCCCCCCCCCCTGAGTGTGGAGGCTCGGTTGCTCTTTTGCTGGGCGGAGAGATACCTTTTAGCTCTCTCCACGGCTCACGTGGCAGGTGTAGACAATGTTCAGGCAGACTTTCTCAGTCACCAGACACTAAACCCCGGAGAGTGGACTCTCTCCCAGAGAGCATTCGAGTGCATAATACAATGGTGCCCACCACCACCACCACCACCCGCATGTTCAGTCTCATTGCAACTGCAGCACACAAGAAGGCCATTTGGTTTTACAATTGTCGTTGAGAGACCAGTAGCAATGGCCTGGATACTCTGGTGTAGCCCTGGCCCCAGGAGGGTCTTCTTTATGTCTTCCCTCCATGGCCCACGATAGGGCGTCTGTTGCATCGGATAGCAGAGCACAGGGGGCCGGTGATCCTGGTAATTCCTGATTGGCCAAGGCAGCCATTGTATGCCGACCTGGTTCGGTTTCAGTGGGGTCAAGGACTATGTTTGCCTTGTCACCCTTTTCTCCTCATGCAAGGGCTGATCACTTTGCAGGTCCCAGACCATTTTGGTCTTGAGCGTGCGGCCATGAAGGCCCAGGGCTATTCTGCGGTGATTGTTACATTGTTTCACAGTAAATGGAAGTCCACAGTGGCAGCCTACGTGAAGGCTCGGCGGTGCTACCAAGCATGGTGCGCCAGCCGACAGGGTTCCTTGGGTGCTGGAGTTTCTGCAGGATGGCCTGAAAAAGGGCCTTAAAGTAGTTTCGCTCCAGGTTCAGATTGCAGGTCTGTCTGGTCTTGACCCTCTTGCCTTGAAAGGCTCTTTGACAGTTCATCTGAATATGATCCATTTTCTATGGAGCGTGGTTCGTCTGAGGCCTCATTTGCACCTCCCTTGTCCAACATGAAATCTGAATCTGGTTCTCCACTCCCTGGCTTGCCTGCCTTATGATCCTTTGGACCAAGCGTCCTTGATGGATCTCACGATAAAGATGGTCTTCCATATAGTTGTCACTTCAGCTCAGAGAGTTTCAGAGCTTCAGGCTCTTTCTTGTCAGGATCCTTTCCTGCGTAATAAGGATGCATATTGCATACAGTTCCTTCCTTTCTTCCGAAAGTAGTTTCTGCCTTCCATGTGAATCAGGAAGTTCAGCTTCCAGCATTTGTTCCTTCTGGTTCAAAGGCCCAGGACTGGGTGCTTCGGTCCCTGGATGTGTACAGGCTCTTGGAGGTTACCAACGAGTTTCGTCTCTTGGACCACCTGTTTGTCCTGGTGGATTCTGCACACCAAGGCAGGCCTGCCTCTAAGGCTACCATTTCAATATGGATTCAAGCAGCCGTTTCTGCGGCTTCCATAGTGACAGGAAAGAAGCCAGCTCTCGGGGTGAGGGCTCAATCAACAAGAGGGGTTTCCTCCTCCTGGGCTGAGTCATCGGCGGTTTCCCCAGATGAGATTTGTAGGGCTGTGTACATGATCCTCCTTGCACACCTTCACCAAGTTTTACCTTGCACACCTTCACCAAGGATTGATGTGGCAGCCAAGCAGGATGCTGCTTTTGGTGCCTCAGAATTGGCAGCGAGCTCATCTGTCCCACCCTGATGTTTTCGGGACTGCTCTGTTATGTTCCATTGGTCCCAGAATAAAGGGAGATTGTACATGAATGAAAGATTAGGTTCTTACCTTTGCTATCTTCTTTCTTGTAAATCCTCTCTTTATTCCGAGAACCCACCCTATATCTGTCTGATTCACTGATTGCCTGCCTTGAAGTACTGGTAAGCCGGATTTCCGTTTCTAACCAGCCTTTATAAGAATGCAATCTGATTGGATTTAGCACTGAATTTTGGAGTGTCTCTAGTTCAAGTGCCCCCTTCTGACAGTGCAGGCTGTGTCTCCCCTTAGCACTGCTTTGTGGTTCAGGCTTTTATGTTTATTAGCCTGTTATTACATTTTTGTATTATTACTATTGCATTTGTTCTTGCACTTGTTGCCATGAGCAGAATTGATTTGTCTGGTGGGAGTTCCCCGTTCCTCTCTCTCTTGTTTATTATCTTCTGTAGATGTTCCTGGCTGCTTTTTAAGACTGACTGGCATCCAAGGGGCATGCTGTCAGAGGGAGGAGTTAAGACTTAATCATCTGAGGTTTCCTACAGTTCCTAGCGGAAAGAGATGCACAACCCACTGGTCCCGGAATAAAGGAAGCATATACAAGAAAGAAGATTAGCAAAGGTAAAAACCTAATCTTTCGATACTACTGTAACTTGTGCCGATTAAAGGAAGCACTTAAAGAAAAAAGGAGAGGAAACTGCAGAAAGGAGCTCTCTCTTTGCAAGATGATGCATTTGCTCACAAGGCAGGCAAAACGATGGAGGTTTTGATGCAGTTGGGGTTTTAGTGCATAGTCCATCCACCCTACTCACCAGATCTTGCTCCATCTTACTATTTTCTGTTTCCATACCTTATAAAGAATTTGAAAGGTTGGCAGTTTTTGAGTAATTCGGAGGCGATTGCAGCAGCGCAGCAGTATTTCAGTGACCAGACATTACAGTATTTTTTGGAAGGGTTACAGAAACTTCAGATATGATGTGCCAAGTGTGTTGAATATGTGGAATAACTTGTAAGTTTTATGGGTCCACATCATTCCCTTCTTGATTGGGCTGGAAACTTCAGCACCCCTGGTACTGTTTTCCAGACATTGCCCCTCTTTTCCCATGTATGTAGAGGTATTTAATGATTCACTTACCGTGAGGGCTTATACATACCTGGGGGCTTTGATCACCGTGCTCTATTGATTCTAGTTTAAAGCCCTCTTCAGTAGGTTAGCCAGTCTGCTGCTGAAAACACTTTTTTGATAGATGCACATCATCTCTGCTTAGCAGCCCTTGGAAAAATCATCCCATAGTCCATGAAGCCAGAACATTCTCAATGACACCATATGCGCAGCCACACATTCATCTACAGGATTCTCTGCCTTGGCCTTTACCCTCGACAGGGAATAAATACCACCTGTTCACCTGACTGCTTCACCTTCTTTCCCAGAGCCATGAAGTCACTTTTGATTCAGAAGGTTTCATCATATTGTCTATGACGACACCCAGATCCTTTTCTTGGGCCCTAACCCACAAGGTGGACCCTAGCATCTTGGTCACTTTTCTTTGAACCTTTTCTAGTGTCACTATATCTTTCTAGAGATAAGGAGACCAGAATTGACCGCAATACTCCAGATGTGGTCGCACCTTGGAGCAATACAGGAGCATTATAACATTATTAGTTTTGTTAACTATCCCATTTTTAATAATCCTAGCATCCTGTTTGCTTATTTGGTCGCCACCACACATTGAGCGGAATGTTTCGTCGTATTGTCTACAATGACACTCAGATCCTTTTCTTGGGCGCTAACCCCCAATGCTGGCTCTAGCATCCGGTAACTATGATTTGGATTATTCTTCCCAATGTACATCACTTTACACTTGTCAACATTAAATTTCATCTGCCACTTGGACACCCAGTCTTCCAATTTCCTAATGTCTACTTGCAATTTTTCACAATCCGCATGAGTTTTAACAACTTTGAACAGTTTAGTGTCATCTGCAAATTTAATCACCTCACTCATTGTTCCAATTTCCAGATCATTTATAAATAACACTGGTCAACAACAAAAGTTTTTATTTGCTACTGAGAAATTAAGAAGTGTTCTAAGTTAATTTAATGATGCTGATTTCAGATCTGTAATTGAAATTCAGCTAGCATGTCAGGTTTCCGAGATGCACGTTACTGATTTTTTTAGAGAGTTTGCCATATCGGTCCAATATTGCGAGTATGAACTGTGTCCCAACAAACTTGTATTAAGGAGTTTATTCTGAAAACAAAGACGAAGACAATAAGGAGACATGTTAATGTATATATTTACACCTCTCTTAACTCACACAAAATTGATGTCAGCATGTTCAGAAATGTTTGAGACACTTGCTTTTATGCTTGTGCTGTACATTTGTCTCTCTTTGCAGGAATCAACAATAGTCTCCCATTATACTGGGATTGAACTTTCCTTGATATCTGCTTTCCATCACCTTGATATCTTGATGAAATCTTTCCCCATGCTTATCACTGACATCACCAAGATTGGATGAGAAGAAGTCGAGGTGAGAATGTAAGAAGTGCATTGTAAGTGACATTCTGGCACCCATGAGTTGATATGCATGTTCTCCACAAGCTCAGCATAATTCTCTGATCTGTGATTACCAAGAAAATTCTGAACAACCAACACGAATGCTTCCCATGCTGCTAATTCAGCTGGGTTCAACTTCTGTTTGTACGCATCATCAAGGATCAGTTCACAGATTTGGGGTCCAACAAAAACACCTTCTTTGATTTTGGCTTCACTTTTCTCAAAATCAAACATACTTTCTGGGTGCTGAAACTTGATCACCATTTCTGTTCATCACCTTGACAAAATTTTTTAGCAGACCCAGTTTGTGAAGTGCTGGAAGATAGATTTTTTCACAATATACTAACGGCAGGTGCTTCACATTATATCTGCAAGGTATGGATTCATCTCGGTTTGCCCATTGTTTCTGCCTGTAGTGGTTGGCATCATCACGACTGTTTCAAAGACACAAGAAGCACATGTATTTGGTGTACCCCAATTACAGACCCAGAAGGAGTGACACAACTTTGAGATCACGACAGAGGTTCCACTGGTGATCTGACTAGCATGTCTCCATCAACTCGTATGTTTCCTTCAACAAGAACAGATGGCTTCTGGTTTCCATTGTGTAAAAGTACCGCTTTAAGACTTGCTTTGCTTGAATCAATGAATAGTCTCCATTCGTCAGAAACATATTCATGGCCCATTTCACGCATGAGACCATAAATATCAGTACAGAAACGAATGCTTTTTAATAAAATGAAGCCAGGATGGTGTAACAGTCACAGAAAAAAGATATTTTGGTATCCTGCCTTAAACGATTCCATTACTTCAGCCTTGAACCCAACAATTCTGCTTTTTCTTTTGACAGTGACAAGTCTCTAACCAGATTAAGATTTTCATGAGTTAGCAGGTGAGGTTGTTTTTCATCCATTTCAGGTTCATACAACTCCTCCACAGTAGCAGAGGCACATTCTTCATCTGAACTTTTGGCACATTGTGCTGCAGATGTGGAAGGAAGAATTGGAACTGGATTCTCCGAGTCATGAGGAACGGGTTTGATTGCTGACAGGCAATCAGGATAACACAATTTTTTATTTATTCCTCTTTGTGAATCCAGCAATTTTTGTCATGCAAAAATAACAGTCTGAGCGATGTTTTGTTGGTTCACGCCACACCATGGGTACAGTGAAAGGCATCTTCTACCGTTTCTTTTGTGTTAATCCGGAATAGCAGACAGTGCAGCATACATGATGTGCCCATGCTTTATCTTGGTCACCGACTTATAGCTAAAATAATGCTTGTATGCACTTTTGAAATTTGCTGGACGAATTCTTTCATTGATCTTGTGCAATAAATTGTCCACAGATGTAACAGAAATGATCAGGATGGTTAACACAACCTCATCTGTTCATATTAATTATAATATCTTAGACAAATCAAGCAAAATATAAAAATTCACAGGTAGGAAAAGCAGCACAATCACTTTTTAGTATAAACTTTAAAATTACTGGTATATGTGATCGATGAGCTGTCTTAACATGCAATATTGTGTTACAAAAACAGTAAAAATTGATGCTTCACGGTAGCGTTATTGACGAAAATGATATAAACAAAAACTGACACATAACTTAAAAACAGGATGTGATAGACGAAAACTGTTTTCAAATTTAGAGTCAGCATGTGGTCCTTGTTAAGGTACAGATGACCGAACTCCAGTAGCAAAATGCTTGTTGACCAGTGTGAGTTAAATAGCACCATTCCCAGTACAGATCCCTGCAGCACTCCACCGTTTAATCTCCTCCATTGAGAAAAATTACCATTTAAACCTACCCTCCGTTTTATATCCGATAACCAATTCCTAATCCATAACTGAACTTTTCCACCTATCCCATGACTTTAATTTTCTAAGGAGCCTCTCATGAGGAAGTTTGTCAAAAGCTTTCTGAAAATCTAGATACACTACATCAACCGACTCACCTTGGAAATTGGTGAGGCAAGATCTTCCTCTGCTGAACCTGTACTGATTCTTGTTGTGTCTATGTGATCCACAATTTTATTTTTTTATGATTGTTTCCACCATTTTGCCCAGCACTGAAGTCAGGCTTACCAGTCTATAATTTCCCGGATCTCCTCCCTTGAACCCTTTTTAAAAATCAGTGTAACATTGGCCACCCTCCAATCTTCAGGTACTACAGACGATTTTAGTGACAGGTTATAGATCACTAATAGCAGGTCAGCAATTTCATGTTTGAGTTCTTTTAGTACCCTGGTATGTATACCATCTGGTTCAGGCGATTTATCACTTTTTAACTTGTCGATTTGACTTACCCGTATTTTCACGCATATAACGCGCACATTATACACGATTTTACAAACCATGCGCATTATATATGTGAGCGCGTTATACAAATTTTTTTAAAAAGTGCGATCCGGCATCCCCCCTGCTCGCGTCGCCCCCCTCCCCCGCGATCCTACACCCCCCCAGCACCTCAAAGACATCGGTCACTTACCCAATTGGGCACCAGCACCAATGCACAGGACGTGCCAGTGCTCGAAGATCCTCCCTCGTTGGGCTGGGCGGCCGCACTCTCTCTCTGAGTGCTAGTGTTCTGCTCATGATACATCCTCTTTGAAAGTTTATATTCTTTTTAATCCTCTCTTTAGCAGAAGATCTAGATCAAGTTTTCTCTCTTAATTCACTTAGACACAAAAACAAAATTTGTGAATTCTTTGCTGCAGGATGCCTTTAGATAAAAAAGAAAAAAAAAAATTGTCCTTTTTAGGACTAAACTATGCTAGTCTCCCTACCTACCTTGTGTTTTTACCTTTAATGTTCTATTTACTTAAATTATTGTAGTTCTTCCCCCTTTCCTACTTGTGTGTAGTCAACTTATGTGCTCCCTGTTTAACCCCTATTAGACTAACACTGTCTTGTTTTTATGATTTTAATACTAAATGTTTGTTTTATAAACTTTACTTTTTATTGCTGTACACTGCTTAGAAATTTGAATAAGCGGTATAACAAATATTTTAAGAAACTTGAAACTTGAGCTACTGTAAATGTACCATAGGGCTGCCTAAGGACGTCCCTGATTGACTCAGGCCTCTCCCAAGGGGGGGAGGAATCCGGGGCACCTAAGCCAATCAGGGTCTTAGGCTCCACCCTCTGCACCAGGGCGGGGCCTAAGGCCCGGGCAGACGCATCGCTGGACCCGGAGGAGCAGGAGGGACTGAGCACCCCTCCTGCTCCCAACTTTTAACATGGTGTTGGGCCGTGCCGGTCGGGAGGCTTTTTTTTCCCATTTTTTTAATAGGCCTGATATTTTGTGGCCTATTAAAAAAAAAAGCTGGCAGAAGCCCTGACAGCAGTGACAGGAGGCTACGTTTCCTATCACTACTGTCAGGGTCTGCGCATGCTCCAGGATCGCTCTCTAGCGATCCATGATGTGGGTTGGGGGCGTGTCAACGATCGTCCCCATTTGCATGCAGGCCTTTTGTGAATTCGGCCTGTATGCAATCAGGAACGGATGAGACACAATCGGGGGTTAGTGATTCTAGCCCATAGATCCCTCTTTTCTGCCAAAAGCGGAATCTCTATTTCATGTGAACTGGGTAGTTTCTCTTCCTCTTTTCTACTCTTCCAAAAGAGGATTAGTCATCACTCTGCATAAAGTGTATTTATTAGTTACTGATTCCTTTCACAAATCAGATGATCTGTTTTAACTTTTAGTGACCCACATAAGGAGCATGTGATCTCTGGTACATTGGATCAGGGAGGCAATTGAAGTTGCAAGCATTCTTAATCAGAAAGTAGTCCCACAAGGTCTTCATACTCATTTGGTGAGAGCTCAAACAGCTTCTTGGCCAGAAGTCAGAGCAGTGTTTCAGATAATATTTCTTAGGACAGCAACTTGGTCATTTCTGCTTTTGTTTGTCAGATATTATAAGGTTGCTGTCTGTTCCAGAGTGGTCAGTTATTTGGAAAGATAATTTTAGATGGAGTTTTGTTTCCTCCCACCCTGAGGGATGAGCTTGGTACATCCAGAGTGATAAAGGAAAATGAGATAATTATTTTTATCTTGAGTCCTGGTAGACCAGTCCTGGAAGACGAAGGTTCTTTGACTATCACTGGTTTGGAAATAGTTTCATGTTCTCAGGGGTGTTTGGGAAGAGTTTTTTTGTGTGTGTGAGAGAGAGGGGGGGGGGGTTCTCAAGTATTTTATCAGTTTCTACTATTACTTATGGCTTTAGTATTAGCATACTGACATAATTATGACTCTACCACCAGTGGTGCTATTAAAATCTTCATGTTTTTATTTCCTCTGCCTCCATCTGCTAGTAAAGGACATAACCCATTGTTCTGGACTAGTCTAGCAGGATTCAATGAAAAGAAATTTAGGAAAGAATACATTTTACCTTAGTGCTTTTTAAAAATCTTATTTAATGATTTATCCCCACACTATGATGTTTGCCATGTATTTATACTTTTTCAAAATTAAGCATGAACCTTTAATTAGGTCGCCTGCACACACATTGTTTTAAATTTCATATACAACAATTACTCTTTAATTATGCTATATTATTTTTTTTAAGAACTTAAATGCATTGCTTATAGGTATTTATGATGGGGGACAACGTTGTGTCCCTGTGTGCTTTTATTTGTAGTGGTGAGAGTGAAAGAGAAATGTTCAAAAATTTTAAACAAAAGCAAAAACCCAGCAGAAGTGATGTTCGTGTTACAAGCGTTTATTAAGGCAATAAAAAGATGCAGAATTACAGTACATCAGAAGAATTCACATACTGTGAAGAGTACAGACCCAACACGGTCCATCTTTCAATTAAACCGTCTTCCTAAAATTAACATAAACAATTTTGTGAAAATTAACAAATGATGTGAATGTTGGTAAAAGGATGATTATGGGTAAATGTGAATGCAATGAGCAGGAATAAAAGAAGGATATGTAGTCTGAAAAATAAAAACATTTAAGTGAAAAGTGATGTGTGGTGTGAGAATGAGTACTGAAAAAAAAAAAACAGGGAGGTGAATGGATGTTATCTAACCGGAACATAATCTAAAGAAATGTTAGTAGTCATGAGAAAGTGAAAATGTATATGCCTTATAGCAGTGTTAATGTGTAAGAGGAGTGCTCATTCGTCAAGTAGTGCAGATGGGATTTGTGTGTGGTACAAATATGAATATATTCCGTATATACTCAAATATAAACTGAGATTTTTGGGTCAAAAATTACCCATAAATTGGGGTCTCAGTTTATATTTGAGTCATCACTGACCTGCCCCCTCCCAACATGAGATCTGGTAATCTAGCGGTGGCCAGGACAAGAGAAATTCCTCCTGCTTCCTGTCTCAGACCGATTCTAATTATTTTATTTCCCTCCCGCCTCCCCTGTGTACCAAATACGCCTGGTGGTCCAGCGGTGTCGGGGACAGGAGGGTTCCCTCTCGCCTCTTGTCCCAGCCCGGTCCCGAGAGAACTTGCAGCAGCCAATTAACTAGCGGTTCTGCACGAACAGGAGCAAACGAAGGTCGCTCCTGCCGCGATTCACTGCTGGACCACCAGGGATACTTAAGGTACGCAGGGGAGGCAGGAGAGAGAGAAAAATAATTAGAATCAGGCTGGGACAGGAGGAGAGAGGGATCCCCCTGTCCTGGCCACCACTGGACCATCAGGTCTCACGGCAGGCCCGGTGGAGGCAATTCATGTTTGAGTTTTTTATTAAATCGCAATCACTCTGCATTAATGAGTTTTTTAGTACCCTGAGATGTATACCATCTGGTCCAGGCGATTTATCACTTTTTAACTTGTCGATTTGGCTTAGTACATCTTCCAGATTCACCAAAATTTCTTTCAGTTCCTCCGCTTCATTACCCTTGAAAACCATTTCCGATTCAGGTAGGTCTCTTACATCTTCTTCCATAAAGACTGAAGCAAAGAATTCATTCAGTCTCTCCTCTGTGGCCTTATCCTCCCTGAGCGTCCCTTTTGCTCCTTGATCATCCAACGGTCCCACGGATTTCCTCACCGGATTTCTGTTTCTGATGTACCTAAAAGAATTGTTATGAGTTTTTGCAAGTTTCTTAGCTTTCTTTATCAATGCTTTGCATCTAACTTGCCACTACTTGCGTGTCTTCTTATTTTCTTCATTCGGATCCTTTTTCTATTTTTTTAAAGGATTTATTTTTTTTTTTTTTTGTTCTAATAACCTCTTTCACTTCACCTTTTAACCATGCTGGCTCTCATTTCCTGTTCTTTCCACCTTTGCTGATAAGTGGAATACATCTGGTCTGGGCTTCCACGATGGTATTTTTAAATAACATCCACGTCTGGTTTACAGTCCTTACCTTTGCAACTGATCCTTTTAGCTACTTTTTAACCATTTTACTCATTTTATCATAGTCGAAAATTAAATGCCTCTACAGTAGATTATTATTTTTTATTTTATTTTTATTTTTTTGCAACATCAGCTCAAATTTGATCACATGATCACTGTTTCCCAGAGACACAACACTGTTAACTCCTGTACTTTGCCCTGAATTCTACTAAGGACTAAATCTAAAATAGCTCCTCCTCTTTTCGGTTCCTGGACCAGTTGCTCCAAGAAGCATTTACCTCCCTAGCACTCCCTGATGTAATATTTAACCAGTCAAAGTTGGGGGTAATTGAAATCACCAACTTTTTACTAATCTCTTACTCAAAATAACAAAGAGAAGTCTATAACCAACCAGAGTGTATTGCTATATCATTGAAGTTTGAGGAAAAATCCACTGGGTGGGAGATAAAGGCCTCTGTTTGGCTTCATATGCCACAAAAATATCCCAAACCACGCTTGTCTTGGTCTCATATGCTTCATATATTTCAATTCAAAAGAATACTTCAATCCTAAATCTTCTTCATTCAATTGAAATTAAACACAGCACTCTGCACTTAGCTTGCTCTGATTCTCCTCCGTACAGTATCAACTACAGTGGTGCCTCGCATAACGGACGCCTCGCACAGCGAACGCTGCGCACAACGAACTTTATGTCTTGATCCGTACAACGAACTTCGTTTCACACAACGAAGTCGCCCGAGCTGCATCCTTCCGCGCAGGCACTGCGCTTAACTGCCCTCTCTCCGCCTGGTTCCCTCTTGCCCCCCCGACTCCCCGACACGATCGGGGCAAGAGGGAGCTCAAGCCCTCTTGCCCCCCCCGACTCCCCGACACAATCGGGGCAAAAGGGAGCCCAAGCCCTCTTGCCCCGCCGATTCCCCGACACGATCGGGGCAAAAGGGAACCCAAGCCCTCTTGCCCCGCCGATTCCCCGACACGATCGGGGCAAAAGGGAGCCCAAGCCCTCTTGCCCCGCCGATTCCCCGACACGATCGGGGCAAGAGGGAGCTCAAGCCCTCTTGCCCCCCCCGACTCCCCGACACGATCGGGGCAAAAGGGAGCCCAAGCCCTCTTGCCCCGCCGATTCCCCGACACGATCGGGGCAAAAGGGAGCCCAAGCCCTCTTGCCCCGCCGATTCCCCGACACGATCGGGGCAAAAGGGAGCCCAAGCCCTCTTGCCCCGCCGATTCCCCGACACGATCGGGGCAAGAGGGAGCTCAAGCCCTCTTGCCCCCCCGACTCCCCGACACGATCGGGGCAAGAGGGAGCTCAAGCCCTCTTGCCCCCCCGACTCCCCGACACGATCGGGGCAAAAGGGAGCCCAAGCCCTCTTGCCCCGCCGATTCCCCGACACGATCGGGGCAAAAGGGAGCCCAAGCCCTCTTGCCCCGCCGATTCCCCAACTCCCCGACAATATCGGGCCAGGAGGGAGCCCAAGTCCTCCTGGCCACGGCGACCCCCTAACCCCACCCTGCACTACATTACGGGCAGGAGGGATCCCAGGCCCTCCTGCCCTCGACGCAAACCCCCCATCCCCCCAACGACCGCCCCCCCCCCCAAGAACCTCCGACCGCCCCCCCAGCCGACCCGCGACCCCCCTGGCCGACCCCCACGACACCCCCAACCCCCTTCCCCGTACCTTTCTGTAGTTGGCCGGACAGACGGGAGCCAAACCCGCCTGTCCGGCAGGCAGCCATCGACGGAATGAGGCCGGATTGGCCCATCCGTCCCAAAGCTCCGCCTACTGGTGGGGCCTAAGGCGCCTGGGCCAATCAGAATAGGCCCGGGAGCCTTAGGTCCCTCCTGGGGGCGGGGCCTGAGGCACATGGGCCCAACCCGACCATGTGCCTCAGGCCCTGCCCCCAGGAGGGACCTAAGGCTCCCGGGCCTATTCTGATTGGCCCAGGCGCCTTAGGCCCCACCAGTAGGCGGAGCTTTGGGACGGATGGGCCAATCCGGCCTCATTCCGTCGATGGCTGCCTGCCGGACAGGCGGGTTTGGCTCCCGTCTGTCCGGCCAACTACAGAAAGGTACGGGGAAGGGGGTTGGGGGTGTCGTGGGGGTCGGCCAGGGGGGTCGCGGGTCGGCTGGGGGGGCGGTCGGAGGTTCTTGGGGGGGGGCGGTCGTTGGGGGGAGGGGGGGTTTGCGTCGAGGGCAGGAGGGCCTGGGATCCCTCCTGCCCGTAATGTAGTGCAGGGTGGGGTTAGGGGGTCGCCGTGGCCAGGAGGACTTGGGCTCCCTCCTGGCCCGATATTGTCGGGGAGTTGGGGAATCGGCGGGGCAAGAGGGCTTGGGCTCCCTTTTGCCCCGATCGTGTCGGGGAGTCGGGGGGGCAAGAGGGCTTGAGCTCCCTTTTGCCCCGGTCGGGTCGGGGGGTCGGGGGGGCAAGAGGGCTTGAGCTCCCTCTTGCCCCGATCGTGTCGGGGAGTCGGGGGGGCAAGAGGGCTTGAGCTCCCTCTTGCCCCGATCGTGTCGGGGAGTCGGGGGGGGGCAAGAGGGCTTGAGCTCCCTCTTGCCCCGATCGTGTCGGGGAGTCGGGGGGGCAAGAGGGCTTGAGCTCCCTCTTGCCCCGATCGTGTCGGGGGTGCCAGGGACTACACGGAGTCACCCACCGTACCACCCGATTCGGGTAAGCGCAGGTATCGGTGGGTGGCTTATTTGCGGGGGGGTGCCTTATTTTACATTTTTTTCTAAAAAGGGGGGGCTGTCTTATTTGATGGCCCTGCCTTATCATCGGGGAAACACGGTAGAAAAAAAAAAAAATGAACAGTTAAGTCCCAGTTTTTGCCGCTGAGACTCTGCCCTCTCACTGTAAAATTAGACTCTACTTAGTCTGTCTTTAAATTTAAAAAATGTGTGTTGTTTTAAAAAACAATTATGTTTTTAGATGTATCTAAATAAAAATAATAACCAAAAATTTATCTTTTTTTATGTCATCTTAGCATATTTTATGCTACAGAACGAATTATTTTGTTTTACATGTATTCTTATGGGAAAACGCGTTTCACACAACGAACGTTTCACATAACAAACTTGCTCCTGGAACGGATTAAGTTCGTTGTGTGAGGCACCACTGTATATCCAAACCATGAAATCCAGTCAGAAATACAGGGTGAAATTGAAAGAAGCCAAGAGAGAGATACGTTTGGCGAAGGCACAGGCGGAAGAACAAATGGCTAAAAATGTAAAAAAAGGGAGATAAAAATTTTTTCAGATATATTAGTGAAAGGAGGAAGATAAAAAATGGAATTTCTAGGCTAAAAGATGCTGGGAACAAATATGTGGAGAGTGATGAGAAGAAAACAAATGTGCTAAACAAATACTTATGTTCTGTGTTCACAGAAGAAAATCCTGGAGAAGGACCGAGATTGTCTGGCAAAGTTACACGAGAAAATGGAGTATAAGAACATAAGAAATGCCCCTGTCGGGTCAGACCGGAGGTCCATCGTGCCCGGCAGTCTGCTCACGCGTCGGCTCCTCAGGTCCAGGACCTGATAGTGCTCATACCCTAAAACTGTCATACGCTTTTCGCTTATGACCTGTAGAATAACCTTCTATCTATACCCTATAATCCCCTTCGCTTCCAGGAAGTCATCCAGCCCCATTTTGAAACCCAGTATTGTACTCTGTCCTATTACCTCATTTGGAAGCATGTTCCAGGTGTCCACCACCCTCTGAGTGAAGAAAAACTTCCTTGCATCGTTTTGAATCTGTCCCCTCTCAGTTTTTCTGAATGACCTCTTGTTTTTGTTGTCCCCGCTAGTCTGAAGAATCTGTCCCTCTCCACCTTCTCTATGCCTTTCATGATTTTATACATCTGTATCATGTCTCCTCTCAGTCTCCGCTTTTCCAGGGTAAAGAGCCCCAGTTTGTCTAACCTTTCGGAATATGAAAGGTTCTCCATTCCCCTTATCATCCTGGTTGCTCTCCTCTGGACCCTCTCAAGCATCGCCATGTCTTTCTTAAGGTACGGTGACCAGTATTGGACACAGTATTCCAGATGTGGTCGCACCATTGCTCGATACAATGGCAGGATAACTTCCTTCGTTCTTGTAGTGATACCTTTTTTGATAATGCCCAGAGTAGATTCTGCGCCGTTCACGGAGGAGGGTGTTTATGAGCAACTTGAAAAACTGAAGGTGGACAAAGCGATGGGACCAGACGGGATCCATCCCAGGATACTAAGGGAGCTCAGAGAGGTTCTGGCGAGTCCTATTAAAGACTTGTTCAACAAATCTCTGGAGACGGGAGTGATTCCTGGGGATTGGAGGAGAGCGGATGTGGTCCTTATTCATAAAAGTGGTCACAGGGATGAAGCAGGAAACTACAGGCTGGTGAGCCTCACTTCAGTTGTTGGAAAAATAATGGAAGTGTTGCTGAAAGAAAGGATAGTGTACTTCCTTGAATCTAATGGGTTACAGGATCCGAGGCAACATGGCTTTACAAAAGGTAAATCGTGCCAAACGAACCTGATTAAATTTTTTGATTGGGTGACCAGAGAGCTGGATCGAGCTAGATGTAATTTACTTGGATTTCAGCAAAGCCTTTGATACAGTTCCTCATAGAAGGCTGTTGAACAAACTTGAAGGGCTGAAGTTAGGACCCAAAGTGGTGAACTGGGTCAGAAACTGGCTGTCAGACAGACGCCAGAGGGTGGTGGTTAATGGAAGTCGCTCGAAGGAAGGAAAGGTGACTAGTGGAGTCCCTCAGGGTTCGGTGCTGGGGCCAATCCTGTTCAATATGTATGTGAGTGACATTGCTGAAGGGTTAGAAGGAAAAGTGTGCCTTTTTGCAGATGATACCAAGATTTGTAACAGAGTAGACACCGAAGAGGGAGTGGAAAATATGAAAAAGAATCTGCAAAAGTTAGAGGAATGGTCTAATGCCTGGCAACTAAAATTCAATGCAAAGAAATGCAGAGTAATGCATTTGGGGATTAATAATAGGAAGGAACCATATATGCTGGGAGGAGAGAAGCTGATATGCACGGACGAGGGACCTTGGAGTGATAGTGTCCGAAGATCTAAAGGCGAAAAAACAGTGTGACAAGGCAGTGGCTGCTGCCAGAAGGATGCTGGGCTGTATAAAGAGAGGCGTAGTCAGTAGAAGGAAGAAGGTGTTGATGCCCCTGTACAGGTCATTGGTGAGGCCCCACTTGGAGTATTGTGTTCAGTTTTGGAGACCGTATCTGGCGAAAGACATAAGAAGACTTGAGGCGGTCCAGAGGAGGGCGACGAAAATGATAGGACGCTTGCGCCAGAAGACGTATGAGGAGAGACTGGAAGCCCTGAATATGTATACCTTAGAGGAAAGGAGAGACAGGGGAGATATGATTCAGACGTTCAAATACTTGAAGGGTATTAACGTAGAACAAAATCTTTTCCAGAGAAAGGAAAATGGTAAAACCAGAGGACATAATTTGAGGTTGAGGGGTGGTAGATTCAGGGGCAATGTTAGGAAATTCTACTTTACGGAGAGGGTAGTGGATGCCTGGAATGCGCTCCCGAGAGAGGTGGTGGAGAGTAAAACTGTGACTGAGTTCAAAGAAGCGTGGGATGAACACAGAAGATTTAGAATCAGAAAATAATATTAAATATTGAACTAGGCCAGTTACTGGGCAGACTTGCAAGGTCTGTGTCTGTGTATGGCCGTTTGGTGGAGGATGGGCAGGGGAGGGCTTCAATGGCTGGGAGGGTGTAGATGGGCTGGAATAAGTCTTAACAGAGATTTTGGCAGTTGGAACCCAAGCACAGTACCGGGTAAAGCTTTGGATTCTTGCCCAGAAATAGCTAAGAAGAAAAGTTAAAAAAAAATAAAATAAAAAATAAAAAAAATTTAAATTGAATCAGGTTGGGCAGACTGGATGGACCATTCGGGTCTTTATCTGCCGTCATCTACTATGTTACTATGTTATTCTACAGGGTCATCCCTGTTTTACCATATTAGCTTCTTCAGGAATCTACCATCCAAACCAGCACAGAACAGCAAGGAACTTCAACTTCTGAGTGACACCCAGCCATCGGCAAACCAGAAGAAATACTTCCTTTAATACTAAGCTCCTCATCTTCAGTTCCAACCACCAATCGGGACTCCTCCATCTGCTGACTTCACACAGCCTTCAAAAAAGTGCCACCCACTCAAGTTCAAGTTCAAGTTCAATTTTATTTGATGTATCGCCTATAACAATTTCTAAGCGATGTACAGTAAAATATCATAAATGATAACAAATAGTGTTAAAACAAAACTTCTTAAAATTTTTGAAAGGCAAAAATTTATAACATACAATGTTAGAACTTTAAGGAGTTACATCACAAACTTGATACATTAGGGAAAAAAGGGAAAAAGTTACAATATTCTCGATCTAATATGGGAAAAACATTAAAGTTACATACATAAGGAAGGGGTAAAAATAAAATTAAAATTAAGAGATTAGAATTGAGCTTGAAAAACAAGGAATATGTACAAGCACTCTTCTTTTGATAATTTCAAGTTCAACCCCCCTTTTTTTGTATATTTGACGGAGCCCACTCAGCAGTGTTCCCTCTAAGCGGGCGGGTGTTGTGAGCAAACTTTTTTCACCGTGAGCCAAAAATATCGGGCGCCAGCAAGTTATGAGCCAACTCGCCCGATTCTCCTCTCGCCGCCCTGCCATCTGCCGTACGCCTCTTCCGATCGTGCGCTGTGACGAGAAACGTGTGCGCTGCGATGTAATATTTTGTGCGCCAGCGCACGCCAGCGCAGCTTAGCGGGAACACTGGTTCAAATGGTTTTATTTATTTCCCCAAATTTATTTTTGTTATACGCATTGAAAATATTTGATATTGCGTTTAAATCAAAATCTCAATAAACTTGAAACGAGTGCCCGTGAGATTGTGGGAGGGTTAAATACTCAAAACTTAGAAGTTTTTGCTACGCCAGCTTTCTGGTATCTTTACATACAGTGGCGTACCTAGCATATGTAACATCCGGGGCCCATCATTTTTTGGCACCCCCCCCCCATCTGTAAGAAAAACATGATTTTTAGTAACAAACCACACGTCACACATGAGTACCTAGGAAAAGGCAGCATCTTACATATTGCAGTGAGCAGTACATCAATACACCCATTGTAAAACTAAACAAGCCAGACCAGCACAGATCAATCCTACACCGTCAATCCTAACAGAAAACCATGTCTTTCGAACACACAGAACACAGAAAACACCTTCGCCTAGTAAGGAATATGTAATCACAAACTAACCCCTCCCTCTTTTACAAAACTGTAGTGTGGATTTTAGCTACGGAGGTAACAGCTCTGATGCTCATAAAATTCTGAGCATCAGAGCTGCTACCACCAAGGCTGGTGCTAAAAACGCTTCACAGTTTTGTAAAAGGGGGGATAAAATAAAAATACATAGACAAAGGTTAAATTGAACCAGCAAGAAGCTGGACTCTGCATACAATGCTTCACAGAAACAGTGACACATGTCTCCTAAAGCAATAAATAAATAGAAATTTTTTTCTACCTTTGTCTTCTGTGGTTTCTCCTTTCCTCATCTTCTTGTAACTCTCTTCCTTCCATTCACTGTCTGCCGTCTCTCTTCCCCTATATGGCATCTTCTCTCCTTCTATGCCCCTTCCAGAAACTGTATGCCTCCCCCTTCCATCTCTCCTTTCACCCCATTGGTCTGGCATCTCTCTCCTCGCCTTCCCTCTCCCACACCTCTCCTCATAGTCTGGTATCTCCCCTTCCCTGATTCTCTGGCATCTCTCTCCTTTCCTTTTCTTCCATCTTTCGCTCCCCCTCCATGCTCTCACATCTCCCCCTTCCTTTTCCCTTAGACTGGCATACCTTCCTCCTACGCTCCAAGCCCTGGCATCTCCTTTAATTCCCTCCCTCATCTTCCTTCTCCCTCCAGCTGGGTACCGCAACACTCTTCCCTGCAGCTCTGCACTTCCCCACAATTGCCATGCTTCGGTTCCTCTTCTTCCTTCCTTCCTCCCCCCCCCCCCGCGGGACCCTGCGGCACCATCAACTCTTACTCCCTCTAATGTCGGCCCTGCAGCTCCAGACTTCCTCGCACCTTCTCCCCTCCCCCTTTGGATCGCTATTATTTTAAATGTTATAGCCGCGGAGCTGTATCCATCAATGGAGATGTCTAACCTCGGCCTGCCCCGGAACTCTTACTGCAACAGTGACTTCCTGTTCCTGCCTAGACGGGCAGCTGCTGCAGTAAGAGTTCCGGGGCAGGCCGAGGTTAGACATCTCCACTGATGGATACAGCTCCGCGGCTATAACATTTAAAATAATAGCGATCCAAAGGGGGAGGGGAGAAGGTGCGAGGAAGTCTGGAGCTGCAGGGCCGACATTAGAGGGAGTAAGAGTTGATGGTGCCGCAGGGTCCCGCGGGGGGGGGGGGGAGGAAGGAAGGAAGAAGAGGAACCGAAGCATGGCAATTGTGGGGAAGTGCAATCCCCCCAGTGCGTCCCCTTACCTTACCGACGCGTGTGTGCGCTGTGAAGAGAAACTTTGCGCTGCGATGTAATATTTTGTGCGTGAGCGCAGGCCAACGCAGCTTAGCGGGAACACTGCCACTCAGTATGGGCATTTAAACCCTGTGGAGACACCATATCAAGTTCGTTTATCCAATGTTCATGTTTTAAGAGCCCCGTTGCCAATCACCATGCCGTGGAGACTCCAACACTTGTTCTAGCACCAGACATTTTAAAGTGCTCTTGGTTCTCAGCTTTTATTTGCTCATCAGATCTGTGCTCTGAGCAAATCCTGTTTTTACACACTTCGAGAACTTCATACAATCAGAAATCTAATAGATGCAAAAATTCTCTCCACATGTATCCTCGCACTCTTTACAATTAAGCTAGATTATTGTATTATAGTCTGTGCTGGCATCACACAAAGTCTTTTGCGAAAACTCCAGACGTTGCAAAACTGTGCTATTTGGCTTCTTTGTCATGTTAACAGATATATGTGACTTCACTTCTTAAAGAACGATATTGGCTCCTTATTGAATATTGGCATAAATACAAAATTTTATTCCTTACTTTTAAGGCAATTAGACCAGGCCATCCTGATTATCTTAATTCCTTATCTTTACCTTATACTCAGTAAATGATCATAAGCTAGTCCTCCCTCATCCTCATCTTGCATATCTAGAATCTATCTGACAATCTGCCTTTTTCTTTAGAGCTCCAGCCCTATGGAACTCTGTCTTTAACAGTCCATAGTGAATCTCAGGTTTAAAATTTCAAAATTGCAATCAAAACCTGATTTTTTTTAACCAGGCCTTTCACAAACCTCAAGAATACTGATCTTGGCTCAAAAATACAAACTATGGTGTGATTCCATTCATCTCGTCTATGATCATGAACCTTAGAAAAATTGATCTTGGCTTTTCTCAGGAACATCTGGTGTCTACTATTTTTTTAAAAAACTTTATATTATTCAATTCTCCTTTCCTATATGAAAATTGTACTTCATTTTTCTTTCTTTTTATGTGAATTAGATTGTATACCGCTATGCTATGTTTACATTTAAATAGTAGTATAATAAGTACAGCATAAATAAATACTCTGAGCAAATTACCTTTTAAAGGTCAATTGCACTTTGATAATGATCTTGATCTGATGGCCAGCGTGCAGGATCATAAACCAAAGTCCTTACCAGACAACAGGCCCAGGGTCCCTAGGGGGTCAAGTCGAGGTAATTTTTACAGCTCCAGGTGTTTTTGCCAGTACTTGGGAGGACCTTCGGTCCAAAGATCATTTCAAGGCTCAAGACAGATATTTGGGAGTGCCAAGTGGCTCCAGTCATCAGGATCCTGCCCCACAGCGGCCCCCAAGAAGCAGTTATGACGCCAGGTTGGGAGCTGTACCTCCAAGGATAGGAGGGAGGTTGTCGACTTATTGGGAGGCATAGGTGAGAATCCCTTCAGACCACTGGGTGCTGGAAATTGTTCAAGAGGAGTATAAGCTAAAGTTTTTTTCATCCCCTCCAAAACCTATTTGTGGATTCTCTAGTGGGGAAGCAGTCATAGAAAACTTCCTGAATGAAGAATCAGGCTTAGGTAGATACTCATATGCTTTATTGTGCCCAAAAGAGACTCAGAAAACTGGAGGCCAATTCTGGATCAATGCTGGATCAAGGTACCGTGCTTCTGCATGGAAACTGTAAGGTCGGTGGTTACCTCTGTGACGCTGGGGGAATTTCTCACCTTTCTGATTTTGGCAAAGATTTATTTACATATCCCCATTTTTCTAGATCACAAGAACATAAGGTTTCACGTTCTCAAGCAAGTGGATTTTCTCAGCCAACACTTTAGATCACAGGGAATGGGCCCTATCCCATAAGGTATTTGACTGCATTGTGAGTCATTGAGGGTTTCCGATGTTCGATCTGATGGTGTCACGGCCAACAAGAAAGCGGCATGGTTTTTCTATCAAAGATATGAGCGAGGAAATGATGGCTTGGATGCCCTGGTGCAGCCATGGCCACAGGCATGACTTCTGTATGTGTTTCCTCCATAGCCTATGATAGAGTTCTGCGGAGAATAATGTCACACCTCAGGCTGGTAGTTCTTATCATGCCAGACCGGCCAAGGCGTCCATGGTATGCAGAACTGGTCCATCTAAAGAGGGGCTGAGATTTCAGGCTGTCCTCTCATCATGGCCTAATCATCCTGATGGATCCGGAGCACTTTAGTCTTAAGGCATGGCTCTTGAGTGCACAGCCTTGGCATGCAAAGGCTATTTGGAGTTGGTTATTGCCACACTCCTAAGGTCCAAGAAATAGACAACTTTGGATGCCTATGCGAAGGCCTGTATGTTCTTCCAGGGCTGGTGTGCCCAAAAGAGAGGGATCCGGTCATGCTTCCAATTCCTTTGGTTCTAGCATTCTTTCAAAAGGGTCTTGAAAAAGGCTTGGCGGTCGGCTCCCTCAAAGTACAGATAGCGAGTCTGTCATACTTCAGGCCACAGACTAAGAGAAGGCCATTGACCAGATTTATAAAGGGAACATTATTTCTTCATCCCCTTTTCAACATGGAATCTTAATCTTGTCTTTCAGTCTCTCTAGAGCTCTTTATGGGTCTTTGGAGAAGGCATCGGTGATGGACCTGACAGTTTAATTAATTAATTCAATTTTCTATACCGTTCTCCCAGGGGAGCTCAGAATGGTTTACAACTTTACATGAATTTATTCAGGTACTCAAGCATTTTTCTCTGTCCCGGCGGGTTCATAGTATATCTAATGTACCTGGGGCAATATTTTTAGTGACGGTCACATCAACACGGTAGGTGTCAAACTGCAGACTTTATCCAGCAGAGAACCTTTTCTCAGAGTTTTGGAGACCAGGGTATCACTGCGTACAGGCCCCTCTTTCTTGCCAAAAGTAGTACCAAGTTTTCATGTCAACCAGGTAGTACAGTTGCCTGTCATCATGCCCTCAGGGTCCAAGAAGGGTGACAAAGTTCTGAAATTGCTGGATGTTCACAGAGTGTTGCTTTGTTATCTGGAAGTGATGAATGAGTTTTAACTGTCGGATCATCTCTTCAAGCTGGTTAGTACTAGCTGCCGGGGCCAACTGACATCAAAATAAACTATTTCTAGATGCATTCACAAGGCCATTTCTTCAGCTTATATCAGAAGCGGAAAGCAACCTCTGGTATCCTTAAAGGCACATTCTAGCAGAAGTGTAGCATCCTCCTGGGCGGAGTCTAGAGCAGTTTCACATGAAGAAATTAGTTGAGCAGCCACATGGTCCTCCCTCCATACTTTCACAAAGTTTTATAGGGTGGATTAGAAGCCAAATTGGATACCACTTTCAGCAGGCTCATCTATCCCGCCCTAGATGCTGGGGTTTGCTTTGGTACATCCAACGTATTCAAGAATGATGTGCCTATTGTGCTAGAAGGGAAGATTAGGTATTTAACTTGATAACCTTTGGAAGGATGGGCTAAAAAAATTTAATAAATAAATAAATTTCTTTCTAGTAAATAGGTACATCATTTTTGAAACCCACCAAGTCAGATGTTCATTAGCCTGCTTGCTGTCTCAGACATATCAGTATTACCGGATATCTAGTTTCTGTTCTCTGTCCTGCAAAATCAAGGATAGAGAAGTCCACTTCTTATCTGAAGATTTCAAGGGTTATCTTTCAGAGCTCCAAGACTGTTAGTGCAGGTTGCACCCAGGTAGGTGGCTAATTCATTCCACCTTGTTATGTGTCATACAGGATTCTTGTTTATTTCATGTTAAATGTTAGAAGTTGTAATATGAGCAGAACAGGCTTGTTTCTCAGGGAGAGTCCCCATACTCCTCCCTGTTATGTTTCTTCTCTAGGGCTGACCATCTGCTTTGATCAAACTCAGGAATTAGAGGGCTGCACAGAGTGATAGGAGGTGGAGCAGAAAATTTAAAATAAGGCTCTCTGCAACTGATCTCGCAATCACTATTACTACTTATTTCTATACCGCTACATAGCACTGTACATCAAAACATAGAACAATCCCTGCTCAAAAGAGCTTACAATCTAGTCAAGACAGACAAAGATGATGCATCTATATACAGTGCTCAGGTGGGAGAATTACAGAGGGAATGATAATACAGATATTGGTGCTGAGCAAGTGGTTTGGAGTTTGGAACTGAAAGCAACGTCAAAGAAGTGGGCTTTGAGTCTGGATTTGAATACTGCCAGAGATGGAGCTTGACGTACTGAGTTAGGCAGTTTGTTCCATGCATATGGTGCAGCAAAGTAGAAGGGACGGAATCTGGAGTTGGTCATAGACGAGAAAGGTACAGATAAGAGAGACTTGTCGGAAGAGTGGAGTGCCTGGGGGGAAGGGACTGTGGGGAGAGATACTGAGGAGCTGCAGAGTAAATATACTTTTGGTCATTAAGAGGAGTTTGAACTGTATGCAGAAATGGATAGGGAGCCAATGAAGTGACTTGAAGAGAGGAGTAATATGGGCATAGCGACAAGGCTGTTTCGCCGAGATCTCTGGCTGAGTGCTGCTTTGGCTGAAAGGCCTCCAACTTACCACCACCTTCATTTTTCTTCTGGTTCTTTTTGTAATTTCAAGAAGTCTTATTAAAGGACCTTTTGCAGCCTTCACTTTTCAGACTCTATATAATTGTAATCCATTAAGATCTTTCTTTATTGACAACTTTGAAATCCAAGAGAATGACCTGCACCCAACCATTGTGGCACAGTTAGACCAATGACTTCTGTACTTGTACTAGAGAACCTCCAGCCAGTCAGATTTTGGGATATCCATGATAAATATGCATAAGAGAAATATACATGCAAGGTGGGCAGCACATGCAGATCTCTCACATAAATTTTCCCCTACAACAGGTTTGGGAACCACTGAATTAGACCTTTGCCTTAAAAGGTAAAATAGATGAGATTTGATATACCACTTTTTCTGTGTGGTTTGCACAATTAAACAGTTTACATGGGACAATGAAGTGTTAAGTGACTTGCCCAGAGACTCACAAGGAGCTACAGTAGAAATCGAACTCGCAATCCAACAGTTTTGTGGGGTGTTTTTTTTTTTAAAGTATATTTGAGAGAAATAAGGTTGCAATATACTACTTCTTGAAAATTCTGGGAGTTTTTCTTGCCAAGATATAGTACTATTTCATGAATTTTAAGGGCTTGCGTAGTTTTCATTGTGTTGGCCAGGAGCATCCTACTGCTTCTTGTGATCTTTCAATTAAATTTAAAAAATTTACTATAATAACAAATGTATTCATAGTGAACTGTGAGAGTTCCCTCAACAATGCACAATAGGGATTCAAAGACCACGACTCTCCAGAGCTTAGTATGCACATAAAGGATCACTGCAATTCTTTCCCTTTTCAGAAATTCTGAACACTGCGCCCATGGTATCTTTTGCTCATCAGCTAGATAATCAGAAGCCATTTCTGGGAATTGAATCTAGGTCTCTTTAAGGCAGTGCCCAACATTGCCATTGGTCTTATTTAACTAAATATTCTTAGTAAGGAATGAGCCTGGTAAAACTTCATTGAAGTATACATATCTTTATAATGTGTTTCCTGTTTTGTCTGCATACCCTACCTTGCAGAATTTTTTGATGATTATTATTAGGAACTGGAATTTTTTTATATATATTTAATCTACATGGCCAAGCCCAATGGAATGACTCCACATGCTGCTAGATTGTCTCAAAAGTTCACCTGCACATATGCTCACATTGCCTTTATAATGGGCCTCTTTATCAAGCACAAATAAGAATAAAACATAATATATTTTGAGTGTTGATATGTAATCATTATTTTGTAACTGTATTCTTTTTTTATGTGAAGTACTGATTATTTGTAAGCTGCCTCATATCAAAACCCAGTTGTACAACTTAGAGACCTCATGAGTAAAGGCATCATATCTCTCATGAAAGCAGGATCCCAAACAAACTAGAAAAAGGAGCAGCAGTAAAGTTAAAAAGGGAGGTTTATTTAGGCATTCTGTGATCCGCAGAATTCCCTGGAAATTCATGTGAAACACATGTAGGCAATGAGTTATTGCTTTGATTGTAGTGAGGATAATTTCATAAAAGGGCTTCTGTTTTATGTCTATTTTATAAAGACAATATAAGGCACAAATATAGTGTACAAATTGTCTCATACAAATTTACATCAGTTCTGAAGAAGGTGTATATATGTATACACACATGTGCTATAAAATACTTATCTGTATGATAGTTCCACCCAAACTGTGTCCCTCAACCATCCCCAGGACATCTGCACACAAATCTTGTAAATGTTGGACCAGTTTTGCAGAATTTTTGCATGTATATTACTCATGCAGAGTTTTTTAAGAGCCAGTTTCAATATGTAATACTTTATAAATTACCCTCAGTGTGTCCACATGTAGGGATGGAGTATACAGTACTTCCTTGTAACTTTACTGGCACTTCTCCTTTCTTTGGAATAGTTATGTGACTGAGGTGGGAATTGGTAATCTGTAACCCATCTCCTTGTTTTTGTTGTTTTTTGTTTGTTGTTTTTTTACAAAGTAACCTGAACCTGAGCTTTACTACATGGCAGGCGAACTTTTGAACCTCTGTCACCTGGACAGTAAGTGGAGATCATGTTCAGTTCCTCACCTCCAGAGGGCCCTGTGCTGAACTTGGCTGCAATCCAGTTGTGCACCTGGTCCATCTCATCCTGCTCCCTGTTTTCTTTGAATGCACCAGGGTCTCTCTTAGTTTAACAAGATGCTTTTCACTATGGGGAAGAAAAGGGTCTAAAAGACTTTGGGAATGGTAACCTCCCCAATGATTTTTACTGTGATTAAAAGGTTGTCCACCCACCTCCCTGCCTTTCCTCTGCCTTCTCTCCCAACTCCACCCCCAGCATGCTGGAAAATGGGATTTTGCCATTATACTGCTCTCACACTCTGTCTCTTGCTCCTGCCTGAAAAAGTCTGGGTGTTTTGCAGATTCATACATCACCTGCCTGTGAATTCTCGCATGTGCATGCCACAGTCCTCAATAACCGGAATGTGTTTTTTTCTGTTTTTTGTTTTGTTTTGTTTTTTTTTCTTTGTTTTTTTTTTTTTTTTCTTTCCTTGTGTGATTCTGCAGTGTGGTTTATCAGGATGGATTTTATGGCGCTGAGCTGTATGTAAGTACACAAATTGCATTTATCATCCATAACCTTTTTGAGCAAGCCAGCCTTTTTTCTTTAGTTTTGGTTATCATTTTATCTATTCATTCTTTCCTTGTTGAGTACTGTGTGTATATTAGAAATGTGAGCATGCTTTTCCTTGTCACTATGCTTGCCCTAAAGGGGAATGGGGAGAGAAATCCTGTAAGCCTTTAATTTCTTGACGTTTCTAGATCTTATAGGAGGAACATTGAAGATATCTCTCTCTGAAGGATATTAGGCAAACCAGTAAAATGTAGCAGTGCATAGATGTAGTTTAACTCAATTGTCAGGTTTTGTTATGGGGATTTTAAATTTATTGATTGATTCTTGACTTGAGACCAGTACCAATGTCATAGCTAGAATTTATCATATGTGACCTATGCTATCCCAAGATATCAAAAATTAGTTCACTTTAGAGGGGATATATGACATGGCTTCATGTAATATTTGTTCTTCGAGTAAGCTTATGCCTACCAAAGAACTGTTCAATTTTACACTTGCATAGTCCCAATTGTCCCCCTATTTCACAACTCAATTAAATTGGCTGCTGCATTGAATTTGTATAGGAAAATTTTAGACTAGGATATACTGTGTTAACAAATTGAGGAAAGCAATTTGTGATCTAGCTTAAAAATAACTTTTCACATATTCTCCTGCCCCTAATGGTACAACTCAGATATATTTCTTTATCATACAATCTTTTCCTCTGTTTCTAGAGTTTCACCCACAAATAACTGTCACTGACTATCATCATGATCTACATTTTCTGTATATTTCTGGTTCCTGATTCTGATTTACTCTATACTTATAAAGTATGAGGACAGAAGGAACAGCAATTTTAATAGACTTATTTATACTATTACAAAAAACAAAAAATAAGATCACATACATAAGTTCCATTGCTGTTGATTTATACTAAGAAATCATTAAAATTTTCCTTTGCTACTCTGCATTGGTAGAAATAGTAGTTTGGGTAGTTGCATTTTTTTTGTTTTATTTTTAAAAACAGGTCACCTTGTTAAGTAAGTGTTTAAATACGTCCCACTGCATTTTGTTTTTTGAAAGCAGGAGGACAACAAATAGCAGCATGTATTGTGTTATTGGGCTGAGCCATGTTCCTTGTCAAACTGGAACAGGCAAATTTTCAGTCTTTACTCCTAGACAGAAACCCCAGTAGTCCAGTGCTTAGAAAGTAGAATTTTGTATTGCAATCTTTACCTTGACTCTGTATGATAATTACTGAGTTCAGGATTCTTCTGCAGGGTTAGGTTTTAGGATTGTGTTAGGTTTCATTTGTAAGACACAAGCATAGGGCTAAAAAAGCAATACACAAATCATGTAAGAGTACAGGATGATAGTGAGGCTTATAAACAACTTACACATTC
The DNA here is from genome assembly GCF_902459505.1 of Geotrypetes seraphini. Lineage (NCBI taxonomy): Eukaryota > Metazoa > Chordata > Amphibia > Gymnophiona > Dermophiidae > Geotrypetes > Geotrypetes seraphini. The sequence goes on from NC_047085.1 coordinate 230,746,232, forward strand.
ATATACTTTCCAAGAGAAGTGATTTTATGTTCACATATTTCTGTAAGCGACTCTAGAATACATACATTAATTCTTGAGCTAAAGGTGTTAATTTTAGATTTACTTATCCTTCCCCCTTTTCATTATTTTTTTCCCTTAACATTTTCTTTACTTGCAACTTGAAACCCCTTATGAAATCATATTTCTATAGGAACGTCTAGAAAGAAAAGTGCCATGGCTGTAAATACATGATTTCCAAGAGGAGGGTGGTGGGTGCAAGCTGGGAAAATAACATTAGTCAATGAAATAAAGCCACCTAATTAATGCAGGATCTTTCAGAGTTAACAGTGAGTCTTAATTAAAAATGAAGATACTGAGAAGCTTGCTCGCATAAATGGATTCTTGGGTGGAAAAGGCTGGCTTGCCCTCAATTCAATTTTTGTTTGTTATTTTGGGGGTGGCATTGCGTGTTTTGTATAATTTCTTTCCCTCCGCAGCTGTTTTTCTTGTTTGAATTGTTCTTCTGTTGTTCTGTTATAGAATAGTCTTACAGGAACCAATCATTAGCGCTAAAATACCTCAGGTAGGAGTGCCCGTGTGACCCGCCATCCAATCAAATTGTGGATTGCTGTGGAAAATTTTATTACTAACCATTCCAGTAGCACATTGGAGATGGGAACAGAAGCCTTTTTTTAAACAAGCCTATAATTTAAATTATTCAGTGAGCATTTTGAAATCAATCTAATAAATATACTTGGGTTCAGTACACGGAAACAATTTAAGCTAGTCCATGTATATATTAAGACATATTTTATACCCAATAACCCTTATATATATAGGCAGGAATTAAATAACTAGTCTCCAGTGTGAAACTTAGTGACTGAGCCAGGATTTGAATCCAAGAGTCCTGACTACAAGAGATGGACTGACTCAACTGTGTTTTGTTTACATCATGTAAGGTATGTTGCTATCATTTAAAAAATATTTCCAGTGATTGCTCTTTTAAGTATCATCTTGGTTCAAAGTAGTTAACGTGATATTTCTTATTCCATATCATAAATCAAATCACTTCCTATGCTCAAAGATAGGAGCTTGCAACGAGCTTAGAATTATTAAACCAGAGAACCAGGTTCAGATTCTTTATTATGTGACTAGAGCAAAATCTCTGCTCCCTGTGCCCAGATTTTTTGGAAGAACTTTCTATTTTGATTGTAAGCATTTTGCTTACTTTCTGCTTGGATATGAAGTTGTTTAATGAGCTGGTAAGAGCAAGAACTTGTGGCAGCCATTCAGCTAGCAGCTCTCCTCAGGGCAGAAGCGATGGAAGATTGCTGTGGTTCATTGCTTGACCAGCAGGGATTTAAAAGGTATGCTGGGAGGCAGGAGGGAGGTAAAAAGTTCTGAGTCAGCCGGAACAGAAGGCAGGAAGAATCCCTCCTGTCCCAGCCTACCGCTGGACCACCAGGCATTTAAAAGGTATGTCGGTGAGGCGGCAGGGAGGTAAAAGTACTTGGGCAGAGAGGGAGGGGGCCTGGGTGCAGAGACTGGCAGGGGAGGGGAAAAATGGCGCAGAGCCTGGCAGGGCACACTGCACTTGAATAAACACAAACTCACACTCACTTTATATTCAAGTCTGCCTTTTTTCCTCCTTTTGGGGGGGGGAAAGGTTACCTCTGTTTATATTCGGGTCGGTTTAGATTCAAATTTATACAGTATTTGCTATTTAAAGTATTTTTCTCCTGAGAAATGTCCTTCCTCCCTTATTCTTTGTGATCAAAACTCTCACTGCCACACTCTTAGAACCTAAGAAGTGCCTGGAAAGTGTTATTCCTGATAAAATATCATCTAGCATTATTTTAATTAGCTGCACTTAACCCTAGTCCTCCCAGAACTTTTCATTTCATAAGGTGCTGAATAAAACTGATCCCATGACATTTATTTGCCCTCAACAATGAGCAGAACTTCTCAGACCTGACCTGGTAAATACCACAAGTAGTTTTTTGTTTTGTTTTTCAGGATATTCAAATGCATTGAAAACCCAGTATATACAAATTTACCAATATCCTTAAAAGCCAAACAACTGGTAGGTCTCTAGGGTCCAAGCATTTCAATAGTGTCTTTGGTACCAGTTCATTGGGCTTAGACTTGTTTTTCAGCTCTTCAAGATGAGACCATAAATTAAAGGAAAGTGATACTAGAGAGCTTTTTAAAATGTTGATGTAACTTTAATTTTGGTGATTTCCATAAGTTTCTTGGGAAACCAGATCATGTAATAAAATGAAGGCTGTAAGTGCATCTACTATCAAAAGCAATAAAAGCATATAAAAATTACTTTAAAAATTGTGAATTCAATAATAAACTGTGGATATAATAATTTCTTCCACATTTTGTAAGTAAGTTCCAGGTGCTTTTGATGCATTCTGGTATCAGAGACACAATCAATAGTAGAAAGAAGACAAAAGCTTCTCCAGTTATTTATTAAGAAATAGGAAAAATAAATGTCAAGTTTTTTGCACTTTTGCTTTGGAGGATCCAAATGAAGAAAACAGAAGGAAACAAATGGCGGATAGACAAAGATGATCAAAGAAAAAAGAATGAAATCTCCACGAAAACAACCAGAAAAAACCCCCCAAAAGTGGAGTAGCCAGAAAACTTCCAACTGGGGATGTATGAAGAAAAATCAGTCATGACCATTCCTTTGAACGACTCTTTATTAATGCAAATTAGTCTGACCCAACATGGTCCATGTTTCAGCTCTAATGAGCCTGCGTCAGGGGTCAAAAAGTCAAAATCTACAAAGAGCTATATGCATAATTAGAACAAGTACACCAATATCAAAACATAACATTTCATATGCCTGTTGAACAAATGAAATCAAAAGAGTATAAAAATGATTCAATATATAATGGTCATCATTTGAACAAGTAAATGAAACCTTAAAAAATTATTTAATAGACAATGGTAAAATAATAAAATTGAAAATAAAATTAAATGAGTGTGCAGTAGTATAATTCCTTCTGTGTGGAGTCTGTGATGCATGAAATTAAAATTGGCAGTAGACTAAAACTTTGAAGAAAAGTGTTTGTTTTTTTATAAAAGTGTTCTGTTTTCTTATGAAATATATGATATTACTTAAACATACACCTATAGTTTGGTCACCCTGAATAGGCCCGCTCTTACTATCAGAAGCTAAGCAGAGTTGGGCCTGGCTAGTTAACTAGATGGGAGACCGCCTAGGAGTATCAGGTGCTGTAGGCAGAGGGACCTTATGTTAGGCAGTGATGACACAGTGGAGCCAGACACTGTGTGGTAGAAGGCAATGGCAAACAACTCCTGTACTCTGCTGTGAAACATCACATGGACTTTTTCTCCAGGAATTTGTGCAATCCTTTTTTAAAACCAGCTATGTTAACTGCTCTTACTGCAATATTCCAGAGCTTAACTATTCTCTTGAGTGAAAAAATATTTCCTCCTATTGGTTTTAAACTTTAATTTCAAGTTTCCCCTAGTCTTTGTAAATCTTGATGCAGTAAAAAATCTAGCCATTTGTACCCATTCTACACCACCCAGGATTTTGTAAACTTCAATCATATCTCCATTTAGCCATCTCTTTTCCACGCTGAAGAGCCCTAACTTTTTTAGTGTTTCCTCTTACAAGAGGAGTTTCATCCCCTTTATCATCTTGGTCACTCTTCTTTGAATCTTTTCTAGAGCCACTATATCTTAAGGAGACCAGAATTGAACACATATTCCAAGGAGGTCACACCATGGAGCGATACAGAGGCATTATAACATTCTTAGTCTTTTAACCATCTCTTTTTGAATAATTCCTAAAATCTTGTTTGCTTTTATGGCTGCCGCTGCACATTGGGCGGAAGGTTTCATCATATTGTCTACAATAAAACCCAGATCCTTTCCTTGGACGCTAGCACCCTAGCATCCGGTAACTGTGATTTGGGTTATTCTTCCTAATGTGCATCACTTTGCATTTGTCCAAATTAAATCTCTTCTGCCATTTGGATGCCCAGTCTTCCAATTTCCTAGGGTCTTCCTGCAGTTTTTTACAGTCCACATGCATTTTAACAAGGTATTTCCCAGAGAGCTTACAATCTAAGTTGTACTTGATGCAATAGAGGGTTAAGTGAATTGCCTAGAGTCTAACATAACATAAATGAACCATGGTGGTATGCACTAAACTTTAGTAAATGGGCCACTTAATGAGGGATCACAAAGCACATTGTTCTGACTAGATTAACTGCCTCCTTGGGTCATACCAATTAATCCTACCATGTTCCATAACCTAGAGAATTATAAATCTAAACAGCTTTCCTAGTTGGTATGTCCCAGGTATTGGTGGGACAGTACCTGGTTTAACTAATCTGACAACACTGATATTTTCCTAAGGCACTGTATCAGTAGCTTCTGGTTCTGTGTTTCTGCTATTGTTTCAGACTCACAGTAGAAATGACTATCAGGTTAATCTGATATACAACACAGCAGGACCCAGTCATTCCCAGCATCTCCAGCCACTTTAACTTTTTCACCACTAGGGTTTATCCAATGCTCTTTTAAAGTCCATAATTGTGAATCCATTCAGTGTGTCATGATCCTCTCAGTAAAGAAGTATTTTCTGAGTTTGCATCTAAATATATACTTCTGGAGCTCCATAGAGTGAGTGGCCTTTTCTTTTAGACCAGTGGTCTCAAACTGAAACCCTTTGCAGGGCCACATTTTGGATTTGTAGGTACTTGTGTTTTTTAAATTCAATCAATCTCATCTCCAAACAAATTTGTAGGTACTTGTGTTTTTTAAATTCAATCAATCTCATCTCCAAACAAATCATCACCTTAGGAAGAAACATCAGAAATGCATTCCTGTACTGAGATTTAAATATCAGAGACTCTGAGCCAAGATAAATGGCACATTGCTACTGCCTCTGCAGATGTTTGAGAAGAAAACATTGAATGCGTTGAATATGCTTCTAGCGAGAAACTTCCTCATAGTGAACAAGTTTTTAGATAATTGTTGAAATTCTTTTAGCTTCTCTTGAGGGGAGATCGAGTGATACAAAGTATCATCAACACAGAAAAAATAGTTAATGTCTTATTAAAGAAATGACAATTTTGCATGAGGTAAAAACTCTTTGCAGTTTATAAATCTTTCCTTTTGGCTAAGTCTTAATAATAATATTGTAATTTATAGCTAAAGAGACATATGATCAAGAAACTGTTTTATTTTACTTTTGTGATTATGATAAACATACCAAGGGCCTCAAAATAGTACCTGGGGCCATGAGTTTGAGAGCACTGTTTTAGACTATTCTATCTTATATAGATTTGTTTCTTATGCTTAATACCTTTAAAGTATTTGAATGTCTCTATCATATCTCTAGTTGGGCCTGCTCCACTCATTCAAACAGTTGTAATAACATTCTGTAAACTCAAAAAATCTGCAAAATGTGGAAGAATAAAAACCTCAGAAAGTTTCTTGAAAATATTGAAGCTAAAGCTTAAACTCATCTGTACGCAAAAAAATAGCCTGCCATTGAAATAGCATAAAATGTCACACTGGAAATATTTACTTTGTTCCATTTTTCAATTTTTTATATTTTGTAACTTAAAAATGTGATGGTTCTCGATAAGCTGTCCTTGTCCAACATTTGCCAGCATAGTTAATATTATTTCTACCTTTAAAAAATTCTATTTATTAAGATCAGTACATAAAACTTTCCAGTACTTATTGCATTTCTTTTATCTTTGGACTCTACAATCCTAGTGGTTTCATAAATTGCAAATGCTGATATTTAAATCTATCAAATAGAAATCTACTTTCACTGTCTCAGCCAATCAAAAATAAAAATTGGTTTGTCATTAGAAAAAATGGTGCCATTCTGTTTTACCATTTAACCCCAGTGGTTCCAACTACCCAGAAAAAGAGAATTGTCTTTTGAATGAAAATGGTGCTCCAATGTTCAATCATGAATATGTGAAACATCCTTTATATAGCTTCTTACTTAGGCATTATTCAAAAAACATCATACAATTGTATTGCAGTTTATATGGTACTATAGATCATATCACACAAACATCAAGTAAATCCACTGAAAATTAGCAATACTACAAATCCCTAGCATGCAAATTTAATTTATTTTTTTATATATTTTTTTTTTATTTTCAATCTCTACAAACCAGTCAGATACACTTCCCCTACTAGATAGAAAAAAGCCTCAGATATGGAACCAGAGCACCAGCTGGTGTCAACTTGTAATAACTCACAGTGCTCCTATTTTAATCATCAGCCAAAACCACCGCCCTTCCTTCCTTCTTATTTCTAAAATATTTTTCTCACTATGTTGTTGTTTTTTGTTTTTTACTTTCTTTAAAAATTCTAAAAAAAGATACTGATCTCATATACAATATCAATTTTCTTATGTAAGATCATTAACAAATTGAGATGTCTAATGTAATATCACAAGCAAGACCATTCCAAGGGGTAAAATGACCATTGATTTCTCCGAGGACAAGCAGGCATAATATTCTCACACATGGGTGGTGTCAGGATTATCATTTCTAAGTTTTCTGTGAAACTGAGAAACTGAAGGTTTTTTTTAGTCTTTTCTCGGTGTGTCAAACTTTTGAAGGGTTTTTTTTATGTGCCTTCCCAATATTATTTTCTTTTTGTTTTCTTCATAATTCTTATTTTTTTAATCGTTCTTCAGTACTTCTACCGAGTTTAATCCCAGGAAGTGTTGATGATACTTTGTATCACTCGAACTCCCCTCAAGAGAAGCTAAAAGAATTTCAACAATTATCTAAGAACTTGTTCACTATGAGGAAGTTTCTCGCTAGAAGCATATTCAACGCATTCAATGTTTTCTTCTCAAACATCTGCAGAGGCAGTAGCAATGTGCCATTTATCTTGGCTCAGAGTCTCTGATATTTAAATCTCAGTACAGGAATGCATTTCTGATGTTCCTTCCTAAGGTGATGATTTGTTTGGAGATGAGATTGATTGAATTTAAAAAACACACACACAGACAACATGGCAACCTTGTCTAAACCTCAAGCCTCTACATCTTTTTCTAGAAGATACTTTGCTCCATCCAGATATTCCTATTATTATAACACTAAATGTTGTTATTTAAACATCTTCATCATCCTCTAGGTCTGCTAACCAGCACCCCTGCATAAAGCAACAAATGATTCAGAAGTCGCAAACTCAGTTGCAGTCGAAGCAGCAGTTATCTTTTTGACGCCTTTCTAGATAGCATTGCCAACATCCCTCCCCCTTCTCTAACTCCCTGTCAGAGGCAGATTGATCTTTTTTCACCAACGTTGGACTTTTATCACAACAGACCAGTTGTGCTTTGAGTCATCACTCAGGGATATGCCCTACGCTGGGTCAACAAACCTCCAAACTACCCACCAAAATAATCTTTTTTAACCTCTTTCCAGAAGACCCTCCTTCACCAGGAACTCTTAGCCCTTCTCCAGTAAAATGCAATAGAGCCTGTCCATCTGCAGGAAGAGGAGTTGATGGTTCTACTCCAAGTATTTCCTGATACCAAAAAAGACCAGAGGCCTTTGGCCTATTCTAGTCTTCCAAGGCCTTAACAAATACTTGATGAAGGAGAAATTTTGCATGGTCTCTCTGAAAAACCTCCTTCCCCTACTAGAAAAGGGCAATTGGCTTTGCTCTCTAGAAAAAACATACACTCACATTTCCATCCTACCTATGCACTGGAAGTACCTCCACTTCTGCATAGGATCTTGACATTGCCATTACAAAGTCTTTCCATTTGGTCTGGCTTCTGCTCGTCTTCACGAAGAGAAATAGCTAAGAAGAAAAGTTAAAAAAAAATAAAATAAAATAAAAAATAAAAAAAATTTAAATTTAAATTGAATCAGGTTGGGCAGACTGGATGGACCATTCGGGTCTTTATCTGCCGTCATCTACTATGTTACTATGTTATGTATGTGTCTATTGGTAGTGGTATTTCCCGATTTAGACAATTGGTTGATCAAGGCCTCATCATCACAAATAGCTCAGATTGACATAAATTCAACAGTTCGTCTTCTTGAGCTTCTTGGGTTTGCTGTCAACTACCAAAAGTCACATCTACATTCAGCTTAAACCTTGAGAGTTAATAAAAGCATTCTTTGACACCATTCAGGGTCGAACTTTTCTATCCATGCAGAGGATCAAGAATCTCATTCACCTGTGTCAAACAATTTCAACCCTGAAAAGCACTTCTACATGCCAGATGTTGTACCTGCTCAGTCACATGGCACTGACAGTTCACGTGACCCCATTTGCGCATCTTCACTTCAGAATACCACAGTGAACTCTTATCAACCCAGTGGTCCCAGGCCATGGGACCCCTATCTGCTCCAATAACATGTCACCCTGAATCTATTTCACACCCTACAGTGGTGGTTAGTAGCACAATTTTACTTCAGGGTCTACCTTTCCAACTCCCAAAGTATCAAAAACTCCTAACCACAGATGTTTGTGCTAGGCTGAAGAGCTCATCTGGATGATCTATATACTCAAAAAGTGTGGTCTCACCACAAAAAAAACACCCCTACATATCAATCTTCTCAAGTTAAAGGTGATGGGCAACACTCTTAAAACATTCCAGGACCGTCTACTCCAACAGGTAATACTCATCCACAATTCTTTTCCAGACTCTTTGCTCCCAATCACATCGCTTCAGATACCTTTCTACTTCATTAGGAAAACAATGCTGTACACCAGTGGTCTCAAACTCAAACCCTTTGCAGGGCCACATTTTAGATTTGTAGGTACTTGGAGGGCCTCAGAAAAAATAGTTAATGTCTTAATAAAGTCATGGCAATTTTGCATGAGGTAAAACTCTTTATAGTTTATAAATGTTTCCTTTTGGCTAAGGGCTCCTTTTACTAAGGCGCGCTACAATACCACATGCGCTAAACACTGGCACCTACATAGAGCTGGCGTTAGTATTTTTCATTTAGCGCGTGGCTAGCGCACGCTAAAAATGTTAGTGCACCTTAGTAAAAGGAGCCCTAAGTCTTAATAATAATATTGTAATTTATAGCTAAAGAGACATATGATCAAGAAACTGTTTTATTTTACTTTTGTGATTATGATAAAAATACCAAGGGCCTCAAAATAGTGCCTGGCGGGCCGCATGTGGCCCCCGGGCTGCGAGTTTGAGACCACTGCTGTACACATTTCCTCCAATTCTTCTCATAGGGCAAACTCTACTCAAATGTCACCAAGATCAAGGCACCTTGATCTTAATAGCATCTCTATAATCATGCCAGATTTGGTTTCTACTCCTAGAGCTCTCCTTAAAGGAACTGTGGAAGTTGTGACCGTTTCTATCCCTGTAACTCAGAAAAAAATGGGGCGCCCTCCATCCAAATCCCCACTCAGCACTAACAATATGGGTTTTTTTTTTCTGAACAAATAAGATCCTACTGCCTTTCAGTAGCAGTATCTGCTGTCATTGAAGCATCTCAGAAGCCTCTCTAGAACCTATCACTTGTCAACTTCTATTGATAAATAGACTACTTTTTATACCTAGCAAATTTTGGTCTTAAAACCAGCTCGGAGTCCATCTTGGTGCTATCAACTCATTCCACTCGCTTCTTGATGAAGCCTTTATCTGTTTATCTCTCCAATTAATGAAAGTCCTATTTCACAGAAAACCATCTATCAAGCCTCCAGCTATTGCTTGGCATCTTAATGTGTTTTTTTTCTGTTCGCATTAAATGTCTGAACTGCTGAGCATGCTTCTTGAATTGCGGCCCAACCTTATGCCAATAACACACACACACACACACACACACACACACACACACACACACACACACATGTATTTTCATAAAAATAATATTTATTCACTTTATATCAAATTAAACTTGAGGTTAAAATTAGAATTAAAATGCCAATTAATTATATGCATTTCCGTAAGCCATAACACCTTAATTAGTCTGTGTGTGTATGGTTGAGGAATTCTTTTCCAGAAACTAAGGGCTCCTTTTACGAAGGTGCGTTAGGGCCTTAATGCGTAGAATAGCGCATGCTAAAATGCCACGCATGCTAGCCGTTACTGCCTCCTCTTGAGCAGGCGGTAGTTTTTCGACTAGCGCGTGCTAATCCGGTGTGTGCACTAAAAACGCTAGCGCACCTTCATAAAAGGAGCTCTATGTGGTTCCTTGTTAAAAAAAAAAAAGTTCTCACTCCAGATCAGAGGCTGGGGGCTTGCTTATATACTTTTGCAATGATCGGTGACACGTCACTTCAGTCTTCCAATGCTTAGTTACCACGTTACCATAAAAGGCAGGACTATTTCAAACAAAGACATTCCTTAAGCTTTTATAGATAACAGACTTAAAGAAGAGTTTTACAAAGTATACAAGTTAAATACAGTAAAACCTTGGTTTGCGAGCATAATTCATTCTGAAAACATGCTTGTAATCCAAACACTCATATATCAAAACGAATTTCCCGAAAAGAAATAATGGAAACACGACAAACCAAAAACTTTAATACAAAATACTGTATGTACTCGTATTACAAGACCATTCTTGTTTAGAACAGTCATTACACTCCTGCAGTGTCAAAGAGGGAGAGAAGAACCATCGGCTCAGTTGTGATGATGTGATATATGTATACTGTATGTACTGTACTTGTATTGCAAGACTTGCTTGTATATCAAGTTAAAGTTGAATAAAATGTTTTGCTTGTCTTGCAAAACACTTGCATACCAAGTTACTTGCACTCCATAGTTTTACTGTATATATTTTTATTATAACAATTTCTAAAATATTCCAAATATGTATTTAGGATTACATAAAATTATATGATAATATATATATGCTTAAAAGAACTCCTTAGCACCATTTAAGCTGACAGTTTCTTATCCTTAATCAGTACCCTTCTTATATAGTCTTAAAGAATGAATCATAAAACACTTTCTCTGACTAGTGAAGATTTTCCTTGGAAAACTGATAGTTTGTTACAGACACCAACTCTCTGCTTCATGGAAAAACCCATAGTTTGTCACAAACACAAAAATTAACTAATTTCTTCCTCAATACCTTTGCTTTAAGATCACAAGTTTTCTCTATACTAAGACCAGTTTATGAACAGAAAATATTCTTAAATTAGGAAACCTTGTATTTTAAATTTAGTTTTAAGTAATTTTCTCTAAACCATGCAGGGTCAAATAGATGACCTATCTCCCATTCTGGGCCTCCTGTCTAGTCAAGGATTGAAAATTTCTATAGCAATCTTCCCCTGCACTTGCTAAAGGTCAACTAATATCAAACTCCACATATTCTCAACTCGATTTTCTAAAGTCTATAAAATATAAGTTTTTAAATATCACACACTAGTCTTTAAGCCCGTTACATTAATGGGTGCTAGAATAGATGTGTCTTTCTTTCTATCTGTCTCTCTTTTTCCTCAGCTGTCCACCACCACCCCTTGCCTGCTCCCCCTGTCCAGCAGTAGCCCTTCTCCCTTCCTTTTACCTCCCCAGTATCCAACAGCACCCCTTCCCTGCTTCCCCTGTCCAGCAGCAGCCCTTCTCCCTTCCTTTTACCTCCCCCCTGTCCAGCAGCACCCCTTACCTGATCGCCTGTCCAGTAGTACCCTTTTATCCTTTCCCTGCTCCCTCTGTCCAGTATGCTGTGTAAACAGTATTGTACCATACATTTCCAAAGTATCTCAGATCTTATCAGCACTGCCTTGTTCTGTCCTCATGGCTACCAGATCCTGAATTATGACAGTACTGAGCACCAATCAGAGCTCTATCAGTGTGCCTCACCCCTGTACTACAACAGTCCCTGCTTTTCTATTACTGGACTCTTACCATACTATCAATTTACCTTATTAAAGAACAGCAACATTCCTGGGTTTTTAGTAATTCTGCCAATCTGAAATTGAAGCATGATCTGCTATTTCAGCACCAGTCAATCAGCAATATAGAATTTCTGCAGAATTGCAGTCACGTGGAATTCCCATTTTCCCATGCAGAATCTCCTTCTGCGATGGTGTTGCTTCATCGGGTTGCTGTATTGTCAGCGATTTCCACATACTGCTTGCCGCTAATCTGGAAGCCTTTCTGTGACAGAGAAGAGGCTTCCGGATTAGCAGCAGGCAGTGTGTGGGAATCGTTGCCAAAGCCGCAACCTGCTGAAGCAAGCCTTACTTAAGGAGCAAGAGTACAGGGGAGTGGAGGAACGTAAAATACTGGCATGGAGGAGGGGAGGGGGTGGAAGGAAAGAAAAATGCTGGCACAGAAGGAGGGGAGGGGCAGCCTCGTGGTTTTTGCTAGGCTGGCCCACCTCGCATTATTGAAGTGGGCCGGCCTAGCAAATGCGTTTGCTGGTGGGGGGTGAGAAGAGGTGTCGTGGCAGCGCAGGAGTCAAACCGCCGCCGTTGCAAGCCACCCCACAAGCCGAATTCCACCCCATGCGCTGGAAATGGAATTCAGCACAGAGGGACACAGCATGGTGGCAGGGATCACAAAACCCTAAGTGCGCATTCACGCTTAGGGTTTTATTATAGAGGTTACTGTCATACCATTGGTCATCTTCCATTCTTTGGGATCCCAAATTTCACTCATACATTCACACATTCATGTTTCCCATATTCAATAATTATTAAAGCACATATAGGAGATTTTAACATACAGACTTCCCCCGCTCAGGAATGTGAAATCATATATCATCATTATAAGACCATATAATTTCCTGATCTTTTGTTAATTATCCTTATACGGATTTTTTTATTATGTTTGCTTAAATAAATATTCACACTCTGTCCAGAACTTGAAAGGTCTCTGTTACTTGCTCTGCGCTGTTCCCACTAGACACCGCCACATCCCCGCTTGCTTCTTGTTCTTTGAAATGTCTCACTTAAAATAACATTTTCCTTATATACATATCTGCATGCCATGTTAGTGAACTTCAAGCTCTTGTTTCGGATCCTCCCTATACAAAATTCGATCATGATAGGATAGTACTATAGACATACCCCAAATTTCTTCCTAAAATTGTTTGAGAATTCCACCTTAACCAATCCATAGTTTTGCCTATTTTCTTTCCAAAACCAGATTCACATCCTTGAGAAGCAGTGCTTCATATCTTGGACTGCAATCAAGCTCTAGCATACTACATGAACCAGACTAAACCTCATAGGAAATCCAACTCTTTGTGGCTTTTGATCCTAATAGGCTAGGGGTTACTGTTTCCAAAAGAACTAACAGGCTGTATCTTCTTCACGTATATTCAGGCTGGACTAACGCTACAGGACCATGTAATAGCTCACAAAGTGAGGGCTATAGCTGCCTCAGTATCTCTTTTCCACTCAATATCTACTGAAGACATCTCAGTAAATAAGTTTACCTCTCATTACTGTTTGTCTCTTCTGGAGTTGTGTTCCAGTTGGTTTGGGCAAGCAGTTCTACAGAATCTTTTCACTACATAAAAGCCAACTTTCCCTCTGTCCCTATTGGATTTTGCCAGGCTCCTGTATCTTCAATGCTTAAACTCTACCAGAGTCATGATCCTGGCAGCTTGGGCTCCCACATGTGAGCCTATATACCTGCTGTCATCTGAGAACACCTGCTTAACAGGTAGGTTTCTTTTCTTTCTCTGAGGACAAGCAGGCATAATATTCTAACAACCCGCCTCTCTCCCTTAGTTGGCTTCTAAATTTTGGGGTATTTTTTTACTGAATTGATAGTCCTGCATGCCAACGTCAGAAAGGCACCTGCATGCACATAGTATGGGCTTTGCCTAAAGATTTAAAGTGCCATACCAGGTTCTACAGATGATGTCATCCACGTGAGAATATAAGCCTGCTGTCCTTGGAAAACACCTGCTCAGGTAAGTATCTCCACTTTCATGTTTTTCCATAACTCCTACTTCTTTTTTTTTTTTTATAAATTCTTTATTCATTTTCAAACTTACAATAAATGTGATAATATATGCAAACAAATTAACAATAAATATATCACTTAATAATCATCAATGGTACAAATGATAAGCTCTTATCTCCCACCCCTTCCTATCATATAATCAATACCTTATACAATATGTAACAATCAAATTACCCCCTCCCCCCTCACAAATGAACTTGTAAATTAAAGGGGAAAAGAAAATGTCATCTAATCAGTACAATACTTTGTTAATGGCTCCCACACATCTTGAAATTTCCTGAAACATCCCCGCTGTATTGCAATAAATCTTTCCATTTTATAAACGTGACATAAGGAATTCCACCAGAAATTATAATTTAATCTACTCCAGTTCTTCCAGTTATAAGTAATTTGTTGAATGGCAACCCCAGTCATTATAAGTAGTAATTTGTTATTTTTTGTAGAAATCTGACTTTTTGCTCTCTTTGCCATACCAAACAGCACAGTATCATATGATAATGCCACTGGGTTGTCTAACAAACAATTAATTTGGTCCCAAATTGATTTCCAAAAATTCATAATAAATGGACAATAGAATAATAAATGATCTAAAGTCCCTGCTTCGAGATGACAGTGCCAACATTTATTAGACTTAGAGCTATCCAATTTTTGTAACCGAACAGGGGTCCATAATGCTCAATGTAACAGAAAAAACCAAGTTTGTCTCATAGATGCTGATAACTATACATCTCGTCCTCCAAAACCAAATTCGTGGCCATTGAGATGCAGTAATTTGATGCTTAATCTCAATGCTCCAAATGTCTCTCAGACCAGTGTTTGGTTTCTTTTTAACAAATCCAGTCAGCAATTTATACCACTGGGCAGCCTGGTGACCCAAGAAGTCCACCTGAAAGTATAAGAACTGTATACTATATTGATTATTAAGGTTTTTCCAGTCAGGGAACCCCACCTGAATGGCATGCTTCAGATGCAACCATCTAAAACTTTCTGATTTATTAAGGCCATATTTATGTTGCAACTGTGAAAATTCAAGCATTTTACCATTAGAGATAACATCATCTAATAAATGTATTCCTGCTATCATCCAATGCTTCCAGGCGAGCCTTTCTCCGCCAATTTGAATCTTGGAGTTCAGCCATATAGATTGATTTGTAGATTTGTGAATTGGAATAGTTGTTAAATTACTTATAAAACGCAATGTTTTCCATCAGCTAATATTCTGTTATCTTTACTGTAACTAGGCATTTTGATACTGAGCACATGGCAAAGGCATAATGGAGACATGAGTTGCCATTCTAGCCACAACCAATCTGGGAGTTTTTCCATGAGCTCTGGGAGGACCCAATACATTCCCTGACGCAAAATATAGGCTTGATGATACCTATAAAAATTGGGAAAATTTACCCCTCCCTCTGAAATTGGTCTTTGTAAAGATACCAAGGCTACTCTTAAGAGTTTTACCAAGCCAAATAAATTTTATAAGAATGCTATTTAATTTTTTATAAAAGGACCCTTGAAAATAAACCGGCAACATACCCAACTGATAACAAACCACAGGCAAAATCATCATCTTGATAGTTTGTACTCTCCCCCACCACGAAAGATGTAAAGGATTCCATTGCTCACACATTTCTGTTACCTTCTGTAATAAAGAATTTTCATTTATTTTCATTGTTCCTGCGTATTTTTAATCCAAATGCCTAAATACTTTATTCCATCTTCTTTCCAAAGAAAGGGAAATGCATCAAACAAACCTTTTGTACAGTGGACATTAAGTGGAAGAATTTCTGATTTACTCCAGTTTATGTTGTATCCTGAAAATTTTCCAAATTTCTCAATCAAGTAGGCAAGGAATGGTTGTCTCAGGATTTCTCAGATAGAGCAATATATCATCCGCATAAGCAGAGATCTTATATTCCCGATCTCTACGAGGAATACCCTGTATCTCCTTCAAATGCTGAATAGCTAATAACAAGGGTTCCAATACAATATCAAAAAGCAGAGGAGATAAGGGACAGCTTTGTCTAACTCCCCTTTGCAACCTAAAACCTTCTGAAAAATTATTATTAATATACAGTTTAGCAACAGGGGAGCTATACAATGTTTGAATTATTTGTATAAATCCTGAACCAATGCTTGATACATGAAGGTCCATTCAACTTGATCAAAGACCTCTGTATTCCGGGATACAGAAAAAGCCAGATCATTTAAGGCTTTTGACAATTTCAACATATGCAAGGCAAGCCTAGTGTTGTTAGAAGAATGTCTTTGAGCAACGAATCCTGTTTGGTGCATTCCAATAATAAAAGGGAGAGCTTTAGCCAAACGTATAGCCAATGTTTTAGCTAAGAGTTTTCCATCTACATTAATTAAAGAAATAGGCCTGTAGTTTGAAACCAGTGTGGGATCTTTATTTGGCTTAGGCAAAGCTATAGTTAATGATTCTAAACTAAACTAAACCTTAAGTTTATATACCGCATCATCTCCACGGATGTTGTGGAGCTCGGCACGGTTTACAAGAACTTAAAATATAGGAAGAGAAGGAAAAAAAAAGGTTTACATGAACTTATATATAGAAGAGAAGAGTAAGGGGGAACAGAATTACATTTTAGTGAAAAGCCAGGTTTTCAGTTGCTTTTGGAATAATTGGAGGGAGCCCAGGTTCCGCAGCGGGGTAGTAAGGTCGTTCCAAAGACCTGTGATTCTGAAGAGAAGGGATTTTCCCAGTTTGCCTGCATAGCGAATACCGTGTAGAGAGGGGAAGGATAATTTATACCTTTGGGTGGGTCTGGTAGAGACAGGACTCGAGGAGTTATAAGATAGTGGGATTAAGGGAGGAAGGATGCCGTGAATGATCTTAAAAGCCAGGCAGGAGCATTTGAAATGGATTCTGGAAATCACTGGGAGCCAGTGAAGTTTGGCTAGGAGTGGGGAGACATGGTCAGACTTGCGTTTTGCAAAGATCAACTTGGCTGCAGTATTCTGGATTAGCTGGAGTCTTTGAAGACTTTTTTTTGATAGGCTTAAGTAGATGGCATTGGAGTAGTCTAATTTGGAGAGGATGATGGATTGGACAAGGACAGCGAAATGTTGTTGGCAAAAATAGGATCTTACTTTCCTCAGCATGTGGAGGCTGAAACAGCATGATTTAGTAAGAATCGATAATGATGCCAAGGACCTTGCTTGAGAACTCAAGCTGCAGTGCAGCGCCTGAGGGTAGTGTGAAGAGGGTGGGCAGGTGTTCTAATTTTGGGCTGAGCCAGAGTAATTTTGTTTTTGATTCATTCAATTTCATCTGTACCGAGAAGGACCAGGAATGGAGTCTCATTATGCAAGCTGTAATGTTCTCGTGGAGGTTGGTGAGGTTCTGGTCTGTCTCAAGGAGGCAAGGATGTCATCAGCATATGTGTAGATTGTTTCAAGGGGGGATAATTGGAAGAGTTTCAGGGAGGACATATACCGTATTTTCACGCAAATAACACGCACCCGTATAAAACGCGCACACGTGTATAGCGCGCAGAAATCACGATGATAAGCACAAAAACTTTGGTATAACGCGCTCACGATTATACCGCGCATGCTGCCCGACTCTCCGTTCACCCCCCTGACTTCCGTGCACTGCCCCGCCTCTCCGTGCGCTGTCCCGACTCTCCGTTCACCCCCCCCCTGACTTCCGTGCACTGCCCCGACTTTCCGTGCGCTGTCCAGACTCTCCGTTCACCCCCCCTGACTTCCGTGCACTGTCCCCCCTTGAAGGTCTGTCCCCATCCTGAAAGCCTGATGCCCCCCCCCCCGACGTCCGATACATCCCTCCCCCCGAAGGACCGCCGATTCCCCAACAATATCGGGCCAGGAGGGAGCCCAAATCCTCCTGGCCACGGCGACCCCCTAACCCCACCCCGCACTACATTACGGGCAGGAGGGATCCCAGGCCCTCCTGCCCTCGACGCAAACCCCCCCCCCCCCAACGACCGCCCCCCCAGCCGACCCGCGACCACCCTGGCGACCCCCACGACCCCCCCACCCCCCTTCCCCGTACCTTTGGTAGTTGGGCCAGAAGGGAGCCCAAACCCTTCTGGCCACGGCGACCCCCTAACCCCACCCCGCACTACATTACGGGCAGGAGGGATCCCAGGCCCTCCTGCCCTCGACGCAAACCCCCCTCCCCCCCAACGACTGCCCCCCCCAAGAACCTCCGACCGCCCCCCCAGCCGACCCGCGACCCCCCTGGCGACCCCCACGACCCCCCCACCCCCCTTCCCCGTACCTTTGGTAGTTGGCCGGACAGACGGGAGCCAAACCCGCCTGTCCGGCAGGCAGCCAACGAAGGAATGAGGCCGGATTGGCCCATCCATCCTAAAGCTCCGCCTACTGGTGGGGCCTAAGGCGCGTGGGCCAATCAGAATAGGCCCTGGAGCCTTAGGTCCCACCTGGGGGCGCGGCCTGAGGCACATGGTCGGGTTGGGCCCATGTGCCTCAGGCCGCGCCCCCAGGTGGGACCTAAGGCTCCAGGGCCTATTCTGATTGGCCCACGCGCCTTAGGCCCCACCAGTAGGCGGAGCTTTAGGATGGATGGGCCAATCCGGCCTCATTCCTTCGTTGGCTGCCTGCCGGACAGGCGGGTTTGGCTCCCGTCTGTCCGGCCAACTACCAAAGGTACGGGGAAGGGGGGTGGGGGGGTCGTGGGGGTCGCCAGGGGGATCGCGGGTCGGCTGGGGGGCGGTCGGAGGTTCTTGGGGGGGGACGGTCGTTGGGGGGGAGGGGGGTTTGCGTCGAGGGCAGGAGGGCCTGGGATCCCTCCTGCCCGTAATGTAGTGCGGGGTGGGGTTAGGGGGTCGCCGTGGCCAGGAGGGTTTGGGCTCCCTTCTGGCCCGATATTGTCGGGAAGTCGGCGGTCCTTCGGGGTGGGGGTGCGAGTGGTCCTGCCGGGGGGGGGGATGTATCGGACGTCGGGGAGTCGGCCGGGCAAGAGGGCTTGGGCTCCCTCTTGCTCCGATCGTGGATGCGGGTGCGGGTGGGAGCGCGTGCGAGCGGTCGTTCGGGGTGGGGGTGCGAGTGGTCCTGCCGGGGGGGGGGATGTATCGGACGTCGGGGAGTCGGCCGGGCAAGAGGGCTTGGGCTCCCTCTTGCTCCGATCGTGGATGCGGGTGCGGGTGGGAGCGCGTGCGAGCGGTCGTTCGGGGTGGGGGTGCGAGTGGTCCTGCCGGGGGGGGGGGATGTATCGGACGTCGGGGAGTCGGCCGGGCAAGAGGGCTTGGGCTCCCTCTTGCTCCGATCGTGGATGCGGGTGCGGGTGGGAGCGCGTGCGAGTGGTCGTTCGGGGTGGGGGTGCGAGTGGTCCTGCTGGGAGGGTGAATCGGGCGTCGGGCGGGGTGGGAACTATGTTTTAAAACTTTTGTATACCGCGCTCACGCATATAACGCGCGAGGGGTATGCGCGGTAGGTAAAAACGCGTATAACGCCCGCGTTATATGCGTGAAAATACGGTAGATGTTAAAGAGAATAGGGGATAGGGGTGATCCCTGAGGGACACCGCAAGATGGTGTCCAAGGAACGGACATGGTGCTATTTGTGTTGACAGTGTAGGAGCGAGAGCGTAGGAAGTTTGAGAACCACTTTAGGACGGTGGATTCAATTCCTATCTCGGAAAGTTGATAAAAGTAGTATGTCGTGGTGGACAACATCGAAAGCTGCCATGGTACCTGCATACCTCCTACTTCTTATTACAGTTAATTTTAACGGACATAGTAATTCTTTTAAATTTCTTTCTCTGCTGTACGTAAAATCTATTGATCACTGTACAAAACTGGTTGTGTTAATAAAACATCCAAAACCTGCAAATAATTTAAATAACATATCTACCTGAAGTAGTATGTTCCAATGCACAGCTTAATTTAAAATTTAATTTAAAATCAATATCGGGAACAGAGTCCACAATAGTGCATAAAGTATGAGAATGGTAGGCTATCTTTCAATGCCTTAGAATGGCTCATGCTGAAGTTCGTGTTTCAAGTTCGTGATAAATGAAAGACACAGGTGGCAAAGCCATCAATTTCTTTATTCCGAGAACAAGCAGGTATAATATTCTCACATGTGGGTGATGTCATCCACGGAACCCAGTACGGACACTACCTAGTGCATTGTTACTTTCAATTTTTTAGGCACTGCCTATACCGTGTGCACTGGTGCGTTCCTGCCTGATGTCAGCTCTCAGGACCATTAGTTCTTTGTTTTCCATGGAGCTGAGAAATTGTGTTTTCAGTTTTCTCTTCAGCATCTCAAACTTTTTTTGTGCCTACCCATCTTTATTTTTCATAATTCTTTGTTTTTCTTGTGTTCCAGTATTTTATCCCAACTTTGGTTTTAATTTGTCAGCTTTTGTTTTTTTTAGCCTTCCGGCCATCTCAAGCCTCTTTTCTTACCCAGGAGCATCAATTGCTTATGGGATACTTTTCACTCAAGTCCTGTGATCTACCAAGTGTAATTGGACCATCTCAGGCTTTGATTCACAGAATTGGTATTTCCGATGTATGAGTCCTGAACATCGGGACATTAAGGGCTCCTATTACTAAGGTGTGCTAGCGTTTTTAGCGCGCGCTAAATGAAAAATACTAACGCAAGCTCTATGGAGGCGTTAGCATTTAGTATGTGCGGTATTGTAGCGTGTACACTTAAACCGCTAGTGCACCTTAGTAAAAGGAGCCGTAACTGTGCCCTTTGTCTCCATATGCAAAAGAGGTCACTCAAAGCCCGGAAACTTCATTTCAAAAAACTTTTTGGTACTACGTTGGCATCAACATCCAGCATGGCATAAATCTTGGAACCCAGCATTCAGCCTCATATAACCTTGGCATCAACACAGAACTCTACATCTTCCTCATTGGTGCCTCGAGTATCAAAGGATGTAGTATGTAAGAAAGCTACCACTGCATCCTCCCAGGCATCAACTTTCTCAATACACAGTAAGCGTTGATGCAAAAATGACCATTCTCCTTCCATCCATATTATGTCTCCTATTAGGTGTGCCTTGACATCAAGGTCTCCCTCACCACACCAGCCAGTACAGCAGACTGCTTCCATGCTGATATCTCTTCCGGTACAGACACTAGCACCGTCTCTCCAGGAGGAGATCCGGGCTATGCTCAGAGAAGAGCTTTTGTGGCTACTGCAGTCACAATCTTCACAGGTATTAAAGGCTTCCATGCCAGCCTCAGCCCAGCCTAAGGAGCATCGATTGAGGACGAGGAAACCCATCCCTGATTGACATCTAGCATCAGAGTCAGCAAGGACCCACTTGAGGCATACATCATTATTGATGGGGGAGTTATATCCTTCCTTGGAATATCAGTCTGCACCTGAACACACCTCAGTGCACAGTCAGCACTCTTCTTGACATACACTCTAGTAGGGAGTACTTCAAGGTGTCTGACTCGGGTATCTCCAATCACTCAGATGAGGACTAGCCAAAGTAGTTAGCAGAAGTGTCCTATGGTATACCTTCTGATCTTTACCCTCCTCCTCAACAACACACATCGCCACCAGAAAGTATATCTTTTACTGGCTTTATAAGGCAGATGGACAGGCTCTGCTCATCAAGATGGAAACAGAGGATGAACCTCTTTCTCAACTTTTTGAACTCCTTGATTTTGAAACACCACCAACTGAATGCATTAAAGTACCCTTACACAAGTTCATGAAGGAGACTTAAAAAAAAACTGGGAGACTCCCCTATTAGTCCAAGTAGCTCCTAGAAAGATAGAAACAATGTACAAAATAAACATGTCCAGGATATGACAAAACTCAACTTCAGCATCATTCATTAGTTGTGGAATCTGCTCTCAAGTGTTTACACAGCTCACTTCTGTTCCTCAAGGGAAAGATTCAGAATAGAGAATGACATGGGGAAAAAATTTATAACCGTTCCTGCCCCGACCCCATGAACTCTGCCCCGTCCCCGTGAGTTCAGTCCCTGCCCCATCCCCCTGCAAGCTCAGTCCCCATCCCTGTCCCATCCCTGCGAGCTTAGTCCCTGTCCTTGCAAGCTCAGTCCTCGCCCCGCAAGCTCGGTCCCCGTCCCCGCCTTGCAGACTGTCAGATCCCATCCATACAAGCATCGAATAGTTATGATTTTATACTGAACTTATTTTATTAAAGTATAAAAAGAGACAATATTCTGTATAATTGTCATTTTATAAACACAAAAAATACAGAGAAAGGATCAACAAAACCCCTGTCTTTCCTCCCTTTCACAAATATCCCCTCCACTATTGTGAAAACTGAACAAACCAAATTACTACAGAATGCTGCACAGAAAAATCAAGCTAAAAGAATACTTCAGTCACACATGGTAGGAATAGTGTTAAGGGAGTGCAACTAGGGCAACTGCCCCCTGGTCAGAGAGAGTGAGCCCTAAGCCAGCTGGAAGCTAAAGAAGCACAGCCTGGGTTTTGCGGTCCCCAGTTATGTCTAATACCAGCTCTAGCAGGATATATATTTCAAATCTGAAATATTCTAATCACAAAATATAAAATACATTTATTTTTTCTACCTTTTGTTGTCTGGTAATTTTATTCTTCAAATCACATTAGTTTCAGGCTTTGGTTTTGGGTTCCTTCTGTCTTCATCGTGGAATGGATAGCTCCTGAATGTAAAATAGGTGCAAGAGGAGCTGGGGAGAAGATGCTGAATCTGACACGGGTGCAATTTTTTTACAGAATTATGGACTACCAATTTTACATGTCAATTTACTTCAAATCTTTACTAAAACAGTTATCAGAAATTGAGGTCCAAAGATCTATCTAGCCAAACCTGCTGGACTCTTATAACAATAGATCAGTGTGTGCTTTAAATTTGTTATTCAGGGTTATGCTTGATCAGAAACCATCCAAACCTCCCGCCAAAAGAGTCTCTGTTCAGCTCCCTTCAGAAGACCCTCCTTCACCAAGAACTCTCAGCCCTTCTGTAGCTAAACACAATAGAACCTATTTCTTTGCAGGAGAGAGGCCGGAGGTTCTACTCCAAGTATTTTCTAATACCATTTTGACCTATTCTAAA
Organism: Geotrypetes seraphini; assembly: GCF_902459505.1. Taxonomy (NCBI): domain Eukaryota; kingdom Metazoa; phylum Chordata; class Amphibia; order Gymnophiona; family Dermophiidae; genus Geotrypetes; species Geotrypetes seraphini. Next base: position 230,769,204 of record NC_047085.1, read on the forward strand.
CTTTCAGTCCCTCAAGAAATACTTGCTGATGGAGAAGTTCCACATGGTCTTTCTGGGAGCTCTTCTACCTCTCCTGGAAAAAGGTAATTTGCTTGCCGTCTAGATCTCAAAGAGGTTTAAACTCACATATCCATCTAACGTGCTCACAGGAAAGTGTCTTTGCTTTTGCGTTGGATTTCAGAATTTCCAATACAAAGTGTTGCCTTTTGGACTGGTTTCAGCTCCTTGAGTTGTCACGAAATGCCTAGTAGTAGTGGCAGCAGCCCTTCATTCATGGGAGTTTCACATATTCCCCTACTTGGAAGACTTGTTAACACATAGTAACATAGTCATCGCAAGTAGCTCAGCATGCCATGACTTCAACAGTTCATCTACTGGAGCTTCTCAGGTTTTCTGTCAACTACCAAAAGTCACATCTACATCCACCTCAGACATTGGAGTTTATAGGAATTCTCTTAGACACTATACAAGGTTGAGCAGTGAGACACGGAAACCTGCTACAAGCACAATGCCAGCTGCGGAAACCCTGAGAGAACATCTAACCCAGCTCCATGGGGAGAACATCTCTAAACCCACCAGATACTTTTCCGTTCTATGGAAAAAGAGACCAACTGACTTTCACAACAAAATTCAAATTGATGGATTGCCATATCGTTCCTTGTTTTTCATTGTTCTTGGATCACAAGTTTGTGGACTGAATAATCAATTATTTCCTTTGTTAATCTGTATCTGTCTTTATATGACTGTTTAATATTTGTTTCTAATCTGTATGCAAGTATGTTTATTATTATTATAATTTAGATAAAAATAGTTTTAAAAAAATTTGTGGACTACCCTGTTCCCAATCAGGTGAGTGAACCCACTATTTACAAAGACAAAGGCAGACCTCACAGCATATATAGAAACATGATGGCAGATAAAGGCCAAATGGCCCATCTAGTCTGCCCATCCGCAGTAACCATTATCTCTTTCTCTCTCTGAGAGATCCCACGTGCCTATCCCAGGCCCTTTTGAATTCAGACAGTCTCTGTCTCTACCACCTCTTCTGGGAGACTGTTCCATGCATCTACCACACTTTCTGTAAAAAAGTATTTCCTTAGATTACTCCTGAGCCTATCGCCTCTTAACTTCATCCTATGCCCTCTCATTGCAGAGTTTTCTTTCAAATTAAAGAGACTCAACTCATGTGCATTTACATTACGTAGGTATTTAAACGTCTCTATCATGTCCCCCCCTCTCCAGCCTTTCCTCCAAAGTATACAGATTGAGATCTTTAAGTCTGTCCCCATATGCCTTATGATGAAGATGTCGGTTTCTACCTGACAAGACACAGTGAGACACAAAAACCTGCTACACACACAATTAAAAACTTCTTTAAAAAAAGTAGGTGCTGGAATCACGTCTGCAGCAAAGCATTTAAGGTCAAAGTAGGCATGGTTAGGGGTAGAGATGACTTTAGGTACTATTAGGCATGATTCTTAAAAGATCTAACGTATCCACAATGTAGGCTAGTAAAATCTGGCCTACATTACCAACACCTCCATTTTGTGATAGGCGCCGTTAGCCATGATTCTTTAAACGGTGCATAAGCGTGATTGACAAGCAGCTAGTGCCTTTTCTGTAGGCGGCTGACAATTTAGGTGCCATTTACAGAATCTGGTGCTTAGTCTCTCTGCTATGGCCTTATCCTCCCTAAGTGCCCTTTTTGCTCCTTGATGAACCAATGGTCCCATGGATTCCCTCACAAGCTTTCTGCCTCTTTGGCAAGTTTCTTTTCATATTTTTTTTTATCTTTCTTTGCATCTAACTTTTCATATTTTTTTTTATCCTTCTTTGCATCTAACTTGCTAGTGCCTATGTTGCTTCTTATTTTCTTCATTTGGTTCCTTTTTTCATTCTTTTCACTTCACTTTTTAACCATGCCAGCTGTCGTTTGCTCTTCTTTCCACCTTTGTTAATACACGGAATACATCTGGTCTGGGCTTCCATGATGGTATTTTTAAATATTGTCCATGCCAGTTTTGAAATCTTTTGCCACCAATCATTTTAGCTTCTTTTTAACCAGAAAAATGTTAGGCAAACTAGGAAAATCCCTTCTCTTCAGAGTCACAGGTCTTTGGAACGACCTTACTACCCCGCTGCGGAACCTGGGCTCCCTCCAATTATTCTGCAAGCAACTGAAAACCTGGCTTTTCACTAAAATGTAATTCTATCCACCCTTACTCTTCTCTTCTACATATAAGTTCATGTAAACTTTTTTTTTCCTTCTCTTCCTATAGTTTAAGTTCTTGTAAACCGTGCCGAGCTCCACATCTGTAGAGATGATGCGGTATATAAACTTAAGGTTTAGTTTAGTACATTTCTGTAAAGAAAATAATAAACTCTTAAACAGCTTATAAAATATTCTTAAGGGAAATAAAATATGTATTTGGAAATATACAACATCATATGATACTATGTGCTCTTAAAGAATAAATCAAAGAAGCTCTCTTACCCTTATCTTGGCTCCCTCTGTCTTAGTGAAGCTGACAGTTTCAATGTCCTTTAATGCTAGATTCTAATGCAAGTTAATTAGTCCCCAACATTCTGTCCATTGTTTACTAAAGATAAGATAAGCTGACAGATTTTTCCAGCAACTTGCATTTCTTTCTCAGGTTTAACAGAGCAATCTAATCTAAAGGCATGAGAAAATATTGCCCATACTAAGAGAGAAAAAGAACAGTTTGAGAGCAGAAAAATATTATTAAATTAGGAAATATTTATATTTTAAAATCTAGCTTTAAGGATACCTTTTCCATTCTTCCACTGTTTTACCAAAATGGAATGCAGAAGATTCAGGTTTCAAGAAGCCAGGGTCAAAAGATCACCTAGCCAGGCTAAATTGTGTTAAGTTAAAATAAAGAAATGTCAGTAACCAGACCACAAGGACAGAAAGAAAGATAGATGGCTTTCATGGCAACAGTCCAAGGAGCAACCAAGAAGTCATCAAAGATCGGAGACCACTACTAGTTGATTTCTTTCCATTACACTATTCTGAAGGTAAAAACAGCAACCCATATATTCTTCTTCTTTGTGACTGTACAGCGCTGTGTACATCTAGTAGGCACTATAGAAATAATTAATAGTAGTATAACATAATTCTATTTGAATATTATACACACATTTTCATTCAAACATTCACTTATTGGAGCTCCAACAACATTCACTTCATACACTCAGTCCATATTATTATTACTTTTAGAAAGCTTAACTCTTAACATCTATCTCAGTTATTTTTATAAGAGCAGGAAAAGCAAAGAGAAAGCTAAAGGTGGGAAAATTCTGTTCAGTACTAGGACAAAGAAAAAGGGGGGAGAAGAGCAGCCCACATAGTTATAAGCTAGAGAACAAAGAAAGTGTCTTTCCACTTTACCTTTACAAAGCAAATTTTTAAATGCATTTAGCCTTTCCTAAATCCTGCTTAACCAGCAAATCACACAATTAAATATATTATTTTCCCTCTCTTTACTATAGTCTTCGTAGTCCTTTATTAACAATATTCTTATTTATTCAAGGTTCTTTACTATTGTCCCAGGGAAGTTTTTGCATAAGCCACCTACTCCATTCAGGTGTTTTCCCTAACTGTCCTGATGGGCATATTTCTATCTAATATACCTGCAAAGTAGTGAACATGCATGTAATTGTATGTTGAAAGATCCACATTAGCGTAGGCCTTTCTTGATATGCCAAGACCTAGCTTCCCTGTGACTCTATTTTCTGCCATTTTAGCCAGAACCATCTCAGAACATAAAAACTTTGAAACATGTGAAAATGAATGAAAGCCAGAGTTTACAGTTTGTAACCTACCTAAACCCAAAGAATTCTTCCACAACATTCATCATTACCATTTGCATAGTATGACCAATTCTGACAAGGTTGCAGTGCTGCTCCAGACTTTGAAATCTTCTAGCAGAGAGTAGCACACACCTAAGAGCAACTGGATTTATTTAACACATTCATAGGTTTCCATAGTGTCCACAACTTTCAAGCCAAATGTCCTGCTCTAAATGTTTAGAGAATGAATTTCATCTTTATTTTATGGTCTTTAAGGGAACATTCTTGTTTGTTTTTCAACAATGTCTGTTGAGCCAAGTGAAATGCCTATCTGTCTAGAAAGTACATATTGAGCTATATCAGACTTCATTTTGCTACAGGAAACAGCAGTTGAGAACAGAATGCATGTTAGGCCTGATGTATCATAAAATGTACTATGGCACTTATTTGAGCCATGAGCTTTAGCACCCAGATAAAAAGCGTATACTATCCAATACACTTTAACTTTGTGAAGGCTTAGTATTTGGTCCCTTGCCTTTTATTTGTTAATTTTCCAATAATCAAAATTGTTTAATTTTGGGAAGGAGAAAAAAAAACATGTATTTCACATGAGAATCTTTCCATGCTTTGCAGTACAATCTGTCATTTTGGGAATGTTGCCTTTTGCAGAAGCTAGTATCCCAACATCTCAGTGTATACTTATTTCTTTAAAGGAACAAGTCAGCCTAATTGTTATTAATGTGAATTTCATGGCTGGACTTGTTCTTGCGGTTACGTGAGGGAACCATTAGACATCCCATGAATTCATATCTCCATTAGCGCCTGCTCCCCTGTAGCAATCTTCTTTCAAAAGGCTGCACTAGTTATATTATTTGAAAACCTTTAATATGTTAGCTTTATAGCAGGGATTTCCCCAGACAATATAAATTGTACTTTTGTTGTTTTGCACACGTCAGTGCATACCAGGGCAAGGGCACATCCCTTGAAATCTGTGTAGCAAAATAGAACCTTAATGCATTAGTCTCCTTGATTTTTGCTAATACTCTGATGTGACAAATATCCTCAAATTAAATATAAAGAGACAAAAAAATTCCTTCCCCTGTCCAGAATTCATAGCTAAAACATGGGTTGGATTTTTTTTTTTTTAATTTCACAGTTATCTGATAGGACAACATCCTAATATACCCCACTCCCCTTATATGAATTCCTATGAGCGTCGGAACTTTTACCATCGCTGTCTGCGATAAAAAGTCCTAATGTGGCTTCATAAAAGAGGGGATAGGTGGGCTTCCAAAATTTCGCATAAATACTGTTTTTTAAAAAAGTATGTTTCCTATTGATTTAAAAACAGTTTCTTAAAAAATTAAAACATTGTTCTTTTTTAAATGCATTAAGGGTGTTCAACATTTTTGTTGCTGTATACTTTAGATTCTAAGCAAGAATCCTGATCTTAACACAAAGATCATTAAAAGCAGATATTTCCAAAATAACCAGACTTTCTCATTCACACTAGGTAATATTTAGAAAATTAACTATTTTTATATCTTTGCAACAATACTTAGCAAAGACTGTTGTGTTTGTTAATTTTACACACAAAGCATTCCTGAACTCTCATGTTCTTTATATTGACAACGATGCTTAACAGAGAGAAATCTTTCCTTTAAATTTCAATTGTATTTTCATTGGAAATCCTCTAGTAGGAATGAGAATTCTTAGCTGCTTTGGAAATCTGATTTATTCATGTTTCAGTGCATCTCTAAGGGCTCCTTTTATCAAGGTGCGCTACGGGGGTTAGCGCGTTGGACATTTCATCACGTGCTAACCTCCGCGGCAAGCCAAAAAAACTAACGCCTCGTCAATGGAGGCGTTAGTGACTAGCACGGCAGGCGGTTGAACGCGTGGTATTCCACGCGTTAACCGCCTATCGCACCTTGATAAAAAGAGCCCTAAGTAAACAGAAGTTGACAACTCTCTGTAATACAATTTTAAACAGAAGATATTTCACAAAATTTAAAACACCACAGCCAAAGTGTGAGTTACAGAATCTCCAATAGTATAGTGGGGAAAACATGTAATCACTTTTGAACTAATATTGACTTTTGGATAATGAAATGAGGTGGGTGGGGGTTTTTTTTTTTTTAGATTGATATGGAGTGAATATGTGGCAAACTAACACAGACAATAAGTTGCTGTGTAAGCCATTAAAGTGTTTTCCCTCCACTATAATATTGGAGATTCTGTAACTCACAATACAGCTGTGACGTTTTATACATTTGCAACTAAGTACAAGTCAGCCCAAGGATAGTGTTGTCTGCAAAATTTAATGCATAAACATTTACTTGTAGGTTTTAACATTATGCAAATAGTTAAAAAGTAAATATGGTAAGTTCAAAAATTTGGACACTCTTTTGGTTGATTCATTATTAGAAATTGTTAATGAAGCCCAAAATTTTTAGTAACATGTTAAAACCTTAATCACATGAAGACAGTTCCACATTTGAATAGGTATTCAAGACACAGTGAGACCTGGAAACCTGCAACAAGCATGATGCCAGCTGCAGAAACCCTGAGAGAACATATAACCCAGCTTCACGGGGAGAACATCTTTAAACTCACCAGACTTTTCCATTCTAAGGGAAAAACAGACCCACTAATTTTCCCACCAAAATTCAAATTTGTGACCAACTGACTTTTCTGCCTCATTCACCTCAAGCCCCAACCAATCGGGCTTGAGGACCTACTATATAAAAAACTTAAGACCTCGCAGCATACCATGCAGAAAGCCACAGTATGAAGGCTGAAACATAGGTTCTACCTGACAAGACACAGCAAGACTCGGAAACCTGCAACAGTCAGGTGTTCTTATTCTTCCAACCTCTCGATAATTATTTCAACAACCATGGACTTCTCTAAGTAGTTCTCTGAGAATTTGAAAATGAAGATAATTTTCTCATACGGAATAAAGGGAAGTTGTAAAATATATATCGACACTTCAATTAGGCAGATCTAACTGCCCCTTATGCCTAGAATAAACTACCTGAGTTTGTCCATCACACCCCTTCCCTTACCTTGTTTAAAAGCAGACTGAAAACCCATCTTTTTGATTTAGCCTTCAGTCTATAACCCTACTATTTTCTGTTCACTGCTCACCACCAGATTCCTTCCCCACTAGCTGTATCCCACCCTAGCATCCTGTTTGTTTAAATTGTAAGCTCTTTTGAGCAGGGACTGTGTCTTTTGTGACTCCATATAGCACTGTGTACTTTTGGTAGTGCTCTATAAATAATAATGGAAGTAATAGTGATATATGGTACACTTTATCTTTAAGTTTGACTTGCTTTGTTTGAGGATGCTTGTGGGAAAGAGGAACCCAAATTATAACTGCGTTATGTAGGATTTCATATTAGAAGTCTCCTCCCAGGAAAAGGATCTAGGTGTCACCGTTGAGCATATGTTGAAATCCTCAGCTCAGAGTACAGCGGCAGCTAGGAAAGCAACTATAATGTAAGGAATTATCAAGAAAGGAATAGAAAATAGAGACGAGAATGTTACATTATAATACTGTTGTATCGCTCCATGTTGCAGCTGCACCTCAAATATTGTGTGCAGTTCTGGTCTCCACATCTGAAAAAAGATATAGTGGAATTAGAAAAGTTACAGAGAAGGGTGACAAAAATGATAAAAGTTCTCAGGAGACACTTTGAGCAGCGGCTTTAGGAGTCAAAACTGCCTCTGCAGCGTCCTTTGTCACGCATGCTTGCTTGTTCCAGCTGCATACTCTGGAGAGTGAGGCTGTGGAGCCGACTCCTCAGCTTCTGTTAGCTGGGTAGATTATGTTGCTGACGCTCTGTATGACCTTATGAGAGTCGGGTAATGTGTCGGTGTATTCGATTTCTGCTTGCAGAATGCTCTAGATCAGATAGTGGGCAGGTGATTCCTCCTTTAAAGCTACTCTTGCACTGCTCCCTTTTAAAGGGCAGTTATTTGGCAAAGGTCTGGATAACCTCATGAATTCTGTGGTGAACCATCGCCCTAAGACCCTGCCTCACAGCAGACCCAGAACCTCTATAAGTTGGGGACACTCTAATTTTCAGAGCTCCAGGCGTTACCGCCCATATTCAAGCTTCATGTCTCAGAGATTTTCCCAGGGCTACAGGCAGAGGTTCTTAAGCTCCAGGTGTAACCAGCCTTCCACTTCCTATTTAGTTTCCTCTGCCAAAAAAGCACAATGACACCAGGCCAAGGGGGGCCTCTTTACATATTGGAGGCAGACTCTCATCAACTGGTGGGCTCTGGACATCATTCAGTCTGGCTACAAGCTGGAATTTGCCTGGCCTCTAACAGACTGGTTTTGTGGCCTCTCCAGCAGGGTGCCCGGACAAAACAGTCAAAGCGCAAGATTGTTTGATATTTAGGCTATAGAACCGGTGCTGCCAAAAGACTTGGGCTCGATCAGATATTCCATATATTTTATAGTGCTAAAGAGAGGCTCTGACAATTGGAAACCAATCTTGGATCTTACGCACGTAAATGCTGCGCTCAAGGTCCCATGCTTTCACATGGAAACAGTGCGGTCTGTCATATTAGCGGTAACCCTGGAGGAGTTCCTGGCCTGTCTGAATCTTACAGAGGCTTACTTGCATATTCCAATTTTTCTGGTGCAGTGCAATTTCCTCAGGTTTCATGTTCTGGAAAACCATTAATAATTTTCAGCTCTGCCTTATGACCTGGCAACAGCTCCTTGTACCTTCACCAAGGTGATAATCGTGGCAGCTCACTTGAGGAAAATGGGGCTGCAGGTACATCCATACTTGGACGACTGACTGATCAGAGCTCCCTCGTTTGATCAGGCTGTTCATGTCCTAGAAAACTTGGTAAAATTGTGAATTACAGGAAAAGCAATTTGACCCCAACTCAGTCCCTAGAATAGTTGGATGTCTTGTTCAACATGGCAGCTGGACGTGTCTTATATTCCTAAGGCACACAGATAGAAGCTATGCTCTCTCAGATTTCTTGTCTCCTGGACAAAGCAGCTCTATCAGCACGGGACTATCTCCAGGCCCTGGGATCCATGATGGTCACTCTAGATGTGGTTCCTTGGGCAAAGGCGCATATGCGTCCTCTCCAGCATGCATTGCTTTCTCGCTGGGCTCTGCAGATGGAAAAGTTACAGGCAGCTTTTTCTTGGACTCTGGAGGCCTGGGCCAGCATGACTTGGTGGCTCCTTCCGCAGTCCCTCTCAAGGGGCATGCCGCTGTAGATTGGGTCTTGGGTGATTGTGACAACAGATGCAAGTCTCCACGGCTGGGGAGCCCATTGCAACCGCCATCCCATTCAGGGGCATTGGATGCCCTCTCAAAAGAAATGGTCAGTCAACCAATTGTAACTGCAAGCCAATTGCTTAGCTCTGGTGAAATTGCAGATGACGCTAGAGGGCCAAGCAGTCAGTCTTCTCCGACAATGCGACAGGAGTAGTATATGTCAATCGCCAGGGAGTGCTTCTCTGGCTCAGGAAGCCTGCCTGTACTTTCTCTGGACAGAGCATCATCTCCAAGCCCTTTCGATAGCGCATGTGGCGGGAGTCGACACTGTTCAAACAGACTTCCTCAACAAACAAACCTTGGATCTGGACATGGCAGCATTTCAAGCCATTGTATGGCACTGGGGTCAGCCTCATTTCAATCTCATATGACAACAGCAAAGAACTTGAAAGCAAGCTAATTCTTCAGTCGAAGATCCAAGCCTGGAAGTGAGGGACTAGATGCTCTAATACAGCCACAGCCGCAGGGTGTTCTACTGTATGTTTTTCCTCCCTGGCCCATGATAGGATGTGTCCTTTGCTGAATTACGACTCTTCCAGGGTCATTCTGGTGGCTTCAGATTGGCCTCACAGACTCAGGTACGCAAATCGAATGCATCTTCACATAGGTCACAGCCTTCAGTTGCAGACCCTTCAAGACTACCTCTCTCAGGGTCCAGTCTGCATGGAGGATCTAGATCACTTTGCTCTTACGGCATGGCTATTGAGCACGAAGCGTTAGAGCACAAAGGATTATTTTTTTTTTTTTTAATTCTTTATTTATGTATTTTCATTCAATCAATCAATGCAATAATCTCAGTACAGCCTACAATTTATAAACTAATTGGAAAAAAAGTAATACAACTTACAAATAATAAAGTTAAAAGAATCCCATTCCCTATCGCGCCCCCCCCCCCCCCCAGGAGACCTGGTTACATAACAATAGAATAATATTTTCATAAGGCTTCTTTTTCCAGTTCAATATAACTCTCCCATATATCATTACATTTTGCCCATTGATTAGTTAAGAGGGCCGAAAGTCTATATTTTTCACAGACTATTCCTAAACGTTCCCTCACGTCTCTTAAAGTAGGTATATTTGACGTATGCCATTGCTGAGCAAGGGTCAGTCTAGCAGCTATAAATGCTAAGTTCAAAAGTTTAGATTGAGAAGGTGAAGAACCTCCCAACAGTGCTCTTTCAGGGTTCAGCTTGAGTGAAGTCTGAATTAGTTTGCTCACATATTCAAATACCTGCTTCCAAAACTTCTGGACCCTTTGACATTCCCACCACATATGGTAAAATGTACCTCTTTCACAACAGCCTTTCCAACAATTAGTATCACTCTGTTTGCTACATTTACTAATTAAAACCGGGGTGGTGTACCAATGTACTAAGAGTTTGATAGCATTTTCCAGCAAAGTGGCTGCCCTAGCTGTCTGAAAAAGATGTAATACAATTACCCCCCCCCCCCCCCCACACACACACACACACACACACACACTCATCTATGGACCAATCCTTCCCCAAGTCTTTTTCCCATGCTTTCATGTATAATGTTTTAATTGCTTTATCTTCATTTATAATATTATATAACCAGGATAAACACCCTTTCTCTACTGGTTTTCCTAAACCTTTTTCAAATTCAGATCTCTTTAAATTTCCATTCCTATTTGCCTTATATGTCATTATGTAATTTTTTATCTGTAAATAAGGGAAAAGATCTCTCATTTCTAATTGATATTGGTCTGTAAAGTTTTTGACTTCCCCTTCTTCAACTAGTTGGCCAAAACATACTAACCCTTTTAGCTCCCACTTTTTAAAGATTCCACCCTCCCTTCCTGGCATAAAACCCTGTGCATATAATATAGGTGTGAAAAGGATGCCTTTTTTCCCACCTAAAAGTTTTTTCCTAACACTTTTCCAGATTTTCAGAGAGCATTTACTAAAGGGATTATTTATATTTATTGAATCTTTTTCTCTGACCCATGGTAAGTATTTCAAATCTCTTATACCTTTTCTCCCTTCTAACATTGCTTGTTCTATTTTTACCCAAAGCTTGGGAGGAGATGAGTGCCATTCAACTATTGCTCTCAGCTGTGCTGCTTTATAATAGTTCTCCAAAGAAAGTAACCCTTGTCCTCCTTCTTCCTTAGACTTAAACATTGCCTGTTTTCCAACCCTTGGGCGCTTCCCTTCCCATATAAATCTGAGTATCATATTATTCCATTTTTAAAAATACTGTTTTGGGATTTCTATCGGTAGAACTTGGAAAAAGTAAAGAAACTTAGGGAGAATCATCATCTTTATCACTTCCATACATCCTAGCCAAGAGATGAACAACTTTTTCCACCTATCTAGATTTTTCTGGATGTCCTTTACTAATGGTATATAATTTTGTTGGAACAAAAGTGTCCAATCTGCTCCCAAAGTTATTCCCAAATAGCGTATAGGACCCTTCATCCACTTCAGGGGTACAAAGAATATTCTGATGTAGTCATTTCTACTCTTCTGAAATCTAAGAAGTCTATTACTGTGTCTGCCTACACTAAGGCATGAAAGACTTTCCAACATTGGTGCAACCAAGACATTGTGGAGCCATGTTCTGCTCTGCTCTGCACTCCCAGGCTCTGCTGTCAGTGGTTCTAGCCTTCCTCCATGCGGTCCTTGATAAGAGCTTCACTGTGGCTTCCCTACAGGTCCAAGTCGCTGGACTCCTTTGTTTTAGAGCCTAAGACCATAGCCCTTCACTTGCATCTCACCTTGAAGTGGCCAGATTTCTGAAAGGTGCTCTTTGCATTAGACCACCGATTAAACCGTCATTTCCTTCGTGGGACCTTAATGTGGTTCTGTCTGGCCTCACCAAACCTCTGTTTGAACTTCTGAAGGATGCTTCCCTCTTAGCCCTAATGCTAAAGGCAGTCTTTCTGGTCACCATTACCTCAGTTAGACACGTCTCAGAACTCCAGGCTCTGTCTTGTAGAGAGCTTTTCTTGAGGATCTCGGAGACTGGGATCTTTCTCTGCACATTTCCTTCGTTTTTTGCCAAAGTTGGTATCAGTCTTCCATGTTAATCAGGAAGTGCATTTGCCTGCGTTTTAGTCTTCTGGTTCTAGGAAGCAAGATCACATTTTGAAGAATTTGGATGTGCGCAGAGTTCTGCGTTATCTAGAGGTCACAAATGAGTTTCGTCTCTGCCCATCTGTTTGTGCTGACTCGTTCTTCTAAGTGGGGCACTCCCACTTTCAAGGCCACTTTTTCCAAATGGATCCGTAAGGCCATTTTGTCAGCATACATTCTATGCGTAAAACAGTTTCCAGTTTCTGTTAAGGCACATTCGACCAGGAGTATGGCCAAAGCTAGGGTAATCTCCCCTGAGGAGATTTATAGAGCAGCTACTTGGTCCACTCTGCACACATTTGCCAAAGTTTACAGATTAGATGTGGTAGCGAGATAGGACTCTCTTTTTAGGTCCTACGTCTTGAGGATTGATGCAGTCAGCCCGCCCTAGGAATTTGGGACTGCTTTTTTATGTCCCATATGTCTAGAATGACTCACCTATTGCACCTATAGCAGCATTGGGTGGATCCCTGATGAAGCTAGTGCAAAACATGTCGAGTCCAACCGCTAAGTTCACCAACACATAATTAAGGTTTACTACTGCTAAGATAAGTAAAAACATTAACTTAGGGCTCCTTTTACTAAGCTGTGGTAGCGTTTTTAGCACGCTAACCCCCGCGCTATACTAATGCCAGCTCTATGGAGGCATTAGCGTCTAGCATGCATAACATTGTAGCGCGCGCTAAAACCCCTAGCACAGCTTAGTAAAAGGAGCCCTAAATCTATAAAATTATTTATAATCATTTATAAACATAGATTTTGAGAATAAATAAAATGCAAATCTTTAAGCTGTGGCCAGTGAGGATTCAACACATAATTCTCCCCGGAGTGGTGTTTCTGAGGTCTTCAGCAAAGATACATGTTAATGAATATGAAGTAAAGAAGAGTTGAACTAAGGATATTTATCTTAGAGCTACTTGAATGAGCATTTAGATTAGAAGCTCTAAGTTGAAACTGTATATCAGTCACTCCATTTCAGATTGAACTGTGATTAAAAAGAGGCATACTTATAGGATGATGATTAAATATAGTTCTGTTTTATTCTTTTTGTATTTTTACTTAATGAATTTTTACATAATGTGTGTTTATGATCCGCAAAGAATTGCAGATTGTTGAATTCAGTTTTTTGTTGTTTTTAAAAAAAATAAATACCTCTGAATTAACCATGAGTACTTACAGGAAAATAAGATTAAGGTTTTGGAACTGCTTTCACAATCTCCAGACTTGAATATTTATTGAAAATCTATGGTAAGATACGCTGTGCATGCAAGAAAATCTAAGATGTTTCTGAGGTAGAACTCTGCAAGGAAGAGGGAGGAAATTCCAAAAGCAAGAATAGCAATAATCTTAGCTGGCTACAGGAAACCTTTTGAACTTGATGATTCTGCCAAAGGAAGAGTTGCAAAATATTGACTGAAAGGGTGTCCAGACTTTTCATCTGTCATATTTACAGATTTCTTGGTATTTTGAATCTAGAAAGAAAAAAACTACAAGTAATAAATTATGCATTAAAATTTGTAAAGAAATGTCCTATTTAACCCTGTGCCATGCAAAAGTTGTGCCAGCTTCTGTTCAGTTAGAGATTCATTTGGAACATACCTTATAAGCAAGAGTACTTATTAAACTTTTGTACACACTAGTATATGCTGAACCTTTACTTTCTTTTAGTAAAGGTAGATATAAGGTCTCAAAATAAATTCTCAGTGTGAGACAGCAATATGAATTAGCCTTAAAAAAAATTTCTAGGTCTGCCTGCTTTATTTTTACTGCCTACCTTGTTTTCTGCTTATGCCCCTCCCACCACTATTACTCATTAGTTTATACAACCTCCCAGAAAGACATTAAACTCCTAGATCTAGGTCTCTGTTCCCCTCTCTGATATAACAGATGGGAATTGCTTGTTATCAATATTAACATTTGGGGTGGGGGACTTGGGGTGGGGGTGGATAAGGGAGTACTAGAATTTGTTTTAATTCTCTACATATGATTGGCGGGGGAGGGCCTGTAGTGTGGGTGTGCAAGGCCGGAATGTTAACTGGTGACTGGCGTTTTTTAATTTTTATTTCTTATTATTTCTCCCCCTTTCAATTTTGACTGACTTGTTGCCAGAATGTTCCGTTGTGATTGCACGTGCTAGTTGAAGGCTGTCTTATATTCTTCACCAAAGCTTGTGTTAGACGCCTAGGGTGAATCATCTGTCCCAAGAGAATGCTGGGATAGATAGAATTTAGCTAATGGAGTATGATCGTGGTGATTTTAGTATCCCTTTTATTCTTCCTATATCTTTTTTTTTCTTTGCTGATTGTTTTAGCTCCAGATGTTCGCATGCTCTAATTATGTATATTGTTATTTTTACTGTGATTTATTGATATCCTTTTCTACCTCACTTTGTTCTCCTGCCCTTCTGTGCTTTTTTCTTGCTCCTTTCCCCAAAATAAATCTAATTATAAAAAATCTCTAAAATATTGTTTCATACTGCATTGTGTACACGTGTGACAAACACAAACTATCCTCCTCACCTCCTCGCCCCTCCCCTCTTCACCACCACCATACATGGATTAAAACAGTGGCACAAAAGCTTCTGTTTGTTTTTTATTTAATTGCAACTATGATTTTGGAAGTTGTACTTTTGATTTTTGTTCCAGCTAGCCCAGTCAGAAACAGCTCATACCCCACTGAAATATAGTTCATGCTAATTTTACTGCAGGTTACTGTGAATGAGTTAATTAATAGATCAGATCATTAAATTTAATGGAGCTGTGCCAATTAAAGTATGTGGTGGTAATCCATTATAATTTATCACTATTGACTTTAACGTTGCCACCAATTGCTATACTTTATTGTATAGTCTTGTTTATCATTACAGTATTAACAATTAAGAGGAGAGGAATACTGAAGTAAAGATGGCATGAACCTCATTCACTACATTAAAAGTTCTTCATTATGAGGGGTAATTTTTATAAAGCATTTTCCCATGTAATGTTGATAATGGGTATTAAAAAATTGGGTGTATAAAAGTACACATATTTACATACCAATAAGTATGCATATTTTTACATGGTCAATAGTTAGGCATTCTCAAGAGCAGCATTTGGGCAGAGCTCATTTGGAGCTGGGAGATATGTGCATACATTATAAATATACTCACCTTCATGGAGTACACAGCTGCACTTGCCTCAGCATGGTTGTAATTTTGTATTGGATGCATTTGTGTGCTACTGGGAATTATTCATTATAAAGGTACACACATTATTGCTATTATAAAAATTCAAACTTTGTATAGTGACAATCCCAAAAATCAAGTAGTAATGAGAGAACAAGTTAGGTTATCAAATAAATTTTAAATCTTTCAACCCAAATCAAATTTTCATATAAAACTATACACGAGAAAGTAAAAGAATTGCATAATGTGGATATATTTACCAATTCATATTTCACTGGCACTTGTCTGCCACCTCAGTAAATAATGATGATTCCCTCCTTAATGTCTGTGCTTCTGTAGAAAATAATTGTACAGTACTTATCTTGTATTTCAAAGTTGAATGTTCTAATGCAGGGATGCCCACACTTTTTGGGCTTGTGAGCTACTTTTAAAATGCCAAGTCAAAATGATCTACCAACAATAAAATTAAAAAACCCCCACAAAGGACACTTTCAGAAATTAAAAAAACCCCACAAAGGTTGCAGAGAAAATATGAATTATTTATATTCTGGGGTTTTTTCAAAAAGGTCAAAGCAGATGACTCTATGCAATGTTACCTCAGTAACAACTATACAAAAATAGACAAATATACCCCCTCCCTTTTTACTAAACTGCAATAGCGGTTTTAGCACAGGGAACTGTGTTGAATGCCCCATGCTGCTTTCGACGCTCATAGGATCTCTGCGCTAAAAACCGCTATTGCGGTTTAGTAAAAGGGGGCCATGGTGCAAAATATAGACAGTAGATATAAATTATCAAAACCAACACAGTTTGATCACTAAATTGAAAATAAAATCATTTTTCCTACCTTTGTTGTCTGGTGATTTCATGAGTCTCTGGTTGCACTTTCCTCTGACTGTGCATCCAATATTTCTTCCCTTCTTTCAGCCTGCTGTATGCTTCCAGACCTCATTTCCTCTGCCAACTTTTTCTTCCTCTCTCCCTGCCCCCTCCCCTTTCTTTCTGTCTCCCTGTCCCCCTTTCTTTCTGTCTGTCTTTCTCACTCCATGCCCCCTTTCTATCTCCCTGTCTCCCCTTTCTTTCCTTCTCCCTGCCCTCCCCAAGCCACTGCCGCCGCCATCGGGGAACAGGCCCCCAAACCACCGCCACCCCATGCTCTCCCTGCTTCCCGACGCAGAAGCGCTGGGCCGACCATCCTTCACCCCCCGACATCAATTCTGACGTCAGAGAAGAAGTTCTGGACCAGCCAAACAGCGATTGGCTGGCCCAGAACTTATTCTCCGACGTCAGAATTGACATCAGGTGGGGAAGGGTGGTCGGCTCAGCGCTTATGCTTTGGGAAGCAGGTAGAATGCAAAGGCAACGCAATTGACTCGCGTTGCCTTCGCGATCTGGTCGATCACAATCTTTTTGGGCACACCTGTTCTAATGTATATCATCTGGTTCAATATGTTCAACCTACATAGTGCAAAACAGGAAGCATTACGCATGTATCCATCCAGCATCAATATTTCAGCAAATTGCTTGATTTCAGGGGTGTATTTAGATAAGCTAAATGGAAGCATAATTGGGGTTTAACTTCCCAAAGCATAGTTTAATACAGTAGAGTCTCAGTTAACCGTGACTCTTACACAACTGACAAAAAGAATCACTGATATAAAAAAAAAAGATCCCCTGAAGCACAGTGGCAGCATCCTGAGCTGCAAATCCTCCTTCAAGCCCCAAAGCAGCTACGACTCCCCCTTTCCGCCCCAAAGCATGGCAGCAGTCCTGAGCCGCAGAGCCCTCCTCCCTCAAGCCCCCAAATGGCAGAAGTAGGCAGTAGTCCTTAGCTGTGAACTCCTTCCCTCCCTTCCTTACCCAAGCACAGCCAGTCAGCAGGAGGCAACCTCAAAACAAGTTGCTCAACGCATCATAGGAAAGGCCTTATCAGTGCCAGCTGCTGGTTGCGAGCTGCCTGTTTTGAGACTGCTTCCTGCTGACTGGCTGTTCTCAGGTAAGGAAGGGGGAGAACGAGTGAGGGAGTTCGTGGCCCAGGACCACTGCCTGCTTCTTCTATTTCGGGGTTTGTGGGAGAAGGACTTTGCGGCTCAGGACTGCTGCCGTGCTGGTGCTTTGCGGCGGAAGGGGGGGGTCGTAGCTGCTTCGGGGCTTGAGGGAGGATTTGCACTTTGGGGCTGGAGGGAGGGAGGAGGGCTTTAAAGATGCTTTCAATATCTAAACCTTACTCTATCTTCCTCACATCAATCTTTCAAAAGAACAATTTGCAGCATTCCCCTTCCTTTTGTTCTTTCCTTAATTTTTCTCTATCCTATATCAACTGTATTTCTTCCCCATCTACCTATCGTTTCGTGTTAGTCTAGTCCACCATGTCTTATATTAGTTACAAAAGAAGAACCCCTTGTCTTGGTATAAGGATGCAAAAATAGGAGAAAGACAAGGTGGATGTCACAATCAACCTAAAGTGTCTTTATTTAAATTGTACAAACGTAAAAAGAGTACACACATTATTGAGTCCCTTTTTACGTTTGTACAATTTAAATAAAGACCCTTTTAGGTTGATTGTGACATCCATCTTGTCTTTCTCCTGTTTGTTATATTAGTTATACCATTTGTTTAAAGTTGTTTTATCTTAATTTTTTATAATATTTGTATTGTTATTGGCGTTTTTATTTTTTTCCCCCTTTATATTTTAAACTTGCTTAGAAGTTTGATAAGCAACAAAATCAAATAAAAACTTGAAAACTTTGTGGCTCAGGACCACTGTCACACTGGTGCTTCAGGAAGGGAGGGGGGATATGAGTGCGTTAGACAAGGTTTCTAACACACTCTTAGTTAACCAGAAAAAATGTTATCCAGTATTCACCAATCCCCATGGGTGCCTGAAAACTGGGATTCTACTGTAGCAAGGCCATGAACCTGTCTTTTTAAAGTAACACAGCTGTGCCCCTAAATCAAAAAAGAGGGCCGACCAGTGATAAATCCACATGTGTTCACTGCTGGACTGAATTTGATTTGGAACAAAAGATTTAAGATTTTTTTGTTATTTAAAATAATCAGCTTAAAGTTCATTAAAATTTGCTATATCATTTGGTTTTATACAAAGTCACAATGGTATACTATTACAAAACAATTATAAAATAGATGCCTTTTTAAAATACAGTCCTATTATAAAATTACTCTTTACATGCTTATGGCTTTCTTTGCAGCCTGGTGCAATTGTGCTCTGACAGTTGATCTGCCCTGGCCTCCACCCAGAATAGAACCTCTGCTCCCTTGCAAACCATCTTCTAGCTGATGGGGCAGAATTTAACAACAAATACAAAGTTCAGTGGTTGCCAGATTCTTTGTACAGTCCTAGGAGGCATGCTGCTTTAACTAGTGCATACCATTATTTTAAATTAAAAGTTAATAGAAACAGATTTTTATTTAGATTGCTAGGAGGTTAAGGAAGGGAAAGCTATGGAGAATTCACTGTACACGAGAAGAATGCAAGCACTATTCCATTACAATTTAAGGGCAGTGGGGCTAGACAGATTTCGATTATGCTGTCAGGGAGAGACTGCAGAAAATTCTAATGCACTCTTGGGAGAGGGAAGGTAAAAGAATAAAAAATGAAAACTACACTTCCAAGGGTTGAGCAGGTGATATAAGTAAAATAATTTGACGTTTGTCAGACACCTTATATTTCATAGCAAGAAGTCTTTCTTCATATGACTTTTCAGTTTCTGTAGGCATAATAGGTAATATTTCAGACAAGCAGATGGCATGTTGTAAGCTATGTTCCTGTGTCACCTAGAGGCTCAGTTAAATATTTTTGAAAATGAAATGTTGCACAGTTCATTTTGGAAATAAGAATAAGCTGATTTTCAAAACAATATTTGGGGCATCCTATACAGTACTTCCAACTTCTTAGTTTGAATGTTCTTAGAAAGTGAAATCTTCCATGTTGAGGTTAACTGAAGCCTTTTTCCCTTAAATACATGGCACATTGATTGACTGCACTGTTCCCCATATACTTTGCAGTTGTGACATGTGAAATACAAGCAGTTTGAGACTTTTTCTTCCCCCCAACCCCTCTGTTCTTTTGTCACTGTGGTTGGGAAACATTTGTAACTTGCCTCATTTTATCTCGCTCCTCCTACAGGGTGGATATGCAGCTTACCGATACACACAGCCAGCCACTGCCACAGCAGCTACAGCAGCAGCCGCCGCAGCAGCAGCTGCCTACAGCGACAGGTATGGAAGTATATGTAGTACATTCCCTCAGTACCAACATCTCCACTCATCATTTCTGCTCACTTAACCTTTGGTGCCATTGGATTTGATCTCTCCTTTTCCAGTAATGCTTCTGACATCATTCTGTTATCCTTCTTCATATCTTCTTCAATTCAGTATCCTGAGAGAAGGATGGATTTCAAAGATAGGATTTCAATCCACTCAAGCTAGCTGAGGTCAGGAATATTGTTGAGAATGAGATTCTTTGTATTGCAAAGACATAGGACTCTGTACTGAAGCTGTTGTCCTCCTATAGTCGCAAACTTTGCAGATGGGTGTGTCTCATCATATCTTTCAACTCCTCCCCTTCACCAGTGGAGAATAGCTCCCTCTTTAGTATGTTCTGATCTGCTCTGCTTTCTTTTTACAGACAACACTCAGTTCTTGAGGGGGGGGGGGCACTCAGATTGCATCCTCCATTGCGTTGGCTTCACCTGTCATGAGTCCTTAATGTTGTTCTGAAGGGCCTCTTAGGCTTCATATGAGCCTCTGCAAAATGTGTCCCTTTTGGACCTTCCCAATCACACTACTGGGTAAGATTTTGACAAAAAATGTCCCCAAAGTTCTGAACAAATAAGCAAACAAGAAAAAGGGACTGTGAGTAAATGTAAATCCTTTAAACAGAGGAGGTGCTCAGAACCAACGGATGGTAAGAAAATCACAAAACCGGGGACAAATCACTGTAAGTGTTTTCAGTAATCTATCACTGCACCATCTTCAATCGGTAGAAAGGTTTAAACTGTGTCTAAATAAATATTTGTTTTAAAGTGTCCATTTCTTTATAAAACAGCAGACTCCAATGAGTTAAAGTGCAAATTGTTTTGAAAAACTTAGCTTGAAATAAAGGTGAGGTAGTTAGGAAGTTGTCTCACTCCAGCGGGTCCCTTTTGGACCTTGTCATCAAACGGTATTTCTGGTGGCCATTGTCTCAGTGAGGTCTCAAAATTACAGGCTATCTCTTGCAGAGAACCTTTCTTCATGTTTCTTTACAAACGGTTCCTTTATTTATTCCAAAGGTGGTCTTAGTTTTTCATGTCAATCAAGAGATTCGTTTGCCCGCTTTTCACCCTACAGCTTTGCTAAACAGGACAGGATTTTGGAGAGGCTGGATGTGTGAAGAGTCCTAATCCACTACCTGGAGAAGATCAATAATTCCCATCTATCTGACCATCTTTTTGTGCTGACCAGCCAATCAAGACAGGACAGGTCAGCCTCCAAGACTTGGCTTGCTAGATGGATTTGCATGGCAATTTTTTCTTCATATATTGCTTGTGGAAAACTGCCACCTATCTCAACTACAGCACATTTGACTAGAAGTGTCTTCCTGAGTGGAGTCCCGGGCTGTTCCACCTGATGAAATCAGTAGAGCAGCTACTTGGTCTATGATCCATACCTTTATCAGGTTCTACAGAGTGGATGTGGTGGACCAAGAAGATGCCACATTTGGGTCCTTAGTGCTGTGGGCAGGCTCATCTGTCCTTCCCTAGACGTCTGACATTGCTTTGGTACATCAGCATCAGTACAAAATCATATGTCTTTGCAACAGAATGGAAGATTAGGTTCTTACCTCGGTAATCTTCTTTCTGTTAAAAGAGATAGGATTCTTTAAGACCCGCCCTGTTCTGCTACTAGGGACAGTTCTAGAGTCCATCACAGGACTTCTTCTACTGTCAGTTGGATGAGTATACATACATACATACACACATACACACAAAACAAGAGTAAAGAGTTTATTAAGAGCAACACTATTTTTTATTGTACTTTGGGATTATTATGCGATAATGCACAGAGTAGGTTGGTTTCTGAATACTTCAAAGTTGCGAGTTCATGTTAATTATTGTTTTTTCATAAATTACAGAGCAGAACAGAAATGTATGTTTTCTCTGGGGAAGTTCCCCATGCCCCGCCTTCTTTTTTTATGTTTCAGTGGCGTTTGATTGCTTTGGTACTAACTGAAGAGGGAGCTATTCTCCACTATTGAAGGGGGGATGTTGAAAGATATAGTGACACACTTTTGCAACTATAGGAGGACACAAACACAAAGTTTGCAACTATAGGAGGACAACAACTTCAGATGGGCCATTTGGCCTTTATCTACCATCATGTTTCTATGTTTCTATCTATATGGTTACTGCGGATGGGCCATTTGGCCTTTATCTGCTACACATAGAAACATATAGAAATTTATCAACAACAGGGGACTAGATATTCAAATCCTCTTGAAAATTCACCAATAAATAGTGTATGTGGAAAGCCTCAGTCCCACCACTCCACCGCTTTACCATTTGCAACCGCGGGAAGAATTATGTGGTAACCTTCATCATTGGCTGTTCCGCATTCATAAATATTTAAATATGCAACTATATTTAAATATTTATGAATGCGGAACAGCCAATGATGAAGGTTACCACGTAATTCTTCCCGCGGTTGCAAATGGTAAAGCGGTGGAGTGGTGGGACTGAGGCTTTCCAAATACACTGTTTATTGGTGAATTTTCAAGAGGATTTGAATATCTAGTCCCCCGTTGATAAATTACTATACTATTTGGACTGATATAAAAGTTAATACACTATAGCCATTTATTGGTGTACACATAGAAACATGCAATCAGGTTTCTATGTTTAGAACAGAATTCTATGACTTCTAACAGAAAAAATATAACCGAAGTAGAGTCGACAAGGGGGGAGTTGGGGTTGGGCTACAGCGGGAGAGTGGACATCTATCCCACTGCGGGGGGATGTAGAGTCAGGGGCATGGGGAAGTTGTCGGGGGAGGGAGATGGGCAACAGCAGGAGAGAATGGGCATCTCTCCTGCTGTGTGTGTGTGTATAGAGTCGAGGGCATGGGGGAAGTTGTCACAGGGGTTTGGGCAACGGTGGGAGAAAGTGGGAATTTCCTGCTGATCTTCGATTCGGGGGTCGTTGGTTTTTTAAAAAAATTTGCGTTGGAGAGGGGTTCTGAGCTGTCAAACCTTACTTTCCTAACAGTGCATTGATCAGAGAGTAAGGCTACGATAGCTCAGACCTGTTGGCAAATTTTGGCCGCAAATGTGGCACAGCGAGGTTAGGGAATCACTTGGTGATTATAGAGAATCACTCAGAGTGCTCATTTTATTATTAATGACCTCATTGTACTACATTTGCATGGCAATATCAGAGACTGCTAGAAAATGCGGAAAAGATCACTGCAAGCCGTTTTGATAATCTGCCACTAAAATACATGCATGCTAAACTGACTGGAGCCAGTTTAGCAAGCACGTTAAAGGCACATTTTAGTTTTGAGAATCTTCCCCTCAGTCAAGGGAAATGTGTATGATATCTCACTCATGCAGGCTTAAAATGGGAAACCTATTGTCACCCTACCTCTTCTGCTTCATAATGAAGAAGTTAGTTATCTGGTAACCCTTTATTTTTCAGCTACGGACGGGTTTACACAGCTGATCCCTATCATGCTTTGGCCCCCGCTGCCAGCTATGGAGTGGGTGCTGTGGTAAGCAAATATTTTATATTTTCTGTTGTCAAAGAAAAATTGAACAAAGAGTGGTGGAGGGTCTCATACATTGTATTTTCAATATTTCCTTACACACAATTTCTCTTGGTTTTTATTTTATTTTTATCTATCAGCTTCCTACTCTTTTGTACTTCCAAATGAGTTGGAACCAAGACTGAGATTGGGTTCGTTTTTAATTACTTATAGATTTTTTTTCCTTTTAGAACTCCATTCTCTTGATGAACATACAGTATGTAGTCTGGTCACTGCTTTAGCAGTCATGATTCTGTCCCAGAGACAGTGCTGCTTCTGCAAACTTGCAATCATGGACCTTGAATAGGGTTACCATAATTGTGAAGACAAATAGAGGACATATGACCCCTACCCACACTCCATCCACAACCCCATGCCTCACCCAATGCCCCCACTTCTTTCACCCATTTCCTTTGTTCCCCTTCCCATCCTTTTTACCCTTTTAGTGCTTTTCTTTTCCCCTCCCTCTAACCCCCCTTCCCAAAGGGTGCTTCTCTTCCTCTCTCTTTCCAACCTCCTCTACTGCTGTTTCTGTCTTCCCTCCCATCCAGAACTACCCTTCTCCAGCCCTCTCTCCTTTCCATGATGCTTCTCTCCATCCCTGCCTTCCTTCCTCCATACTGTTTCTCCAGCCCTCTCCTCATGTTTATTTTTATTTTTGTATTTATATACTACTTATAGCCCAAGTGGTTTACATTCAGGTACTCAAGCATTTTTCCCTATCTGTTCCGGTGGGCTTATACTCTACCTAATGTACCTGGGGCAATGGGTGATTAGGTGACTTGCCCAGGGTCACAAGAAGCAGCATGGGATTTGAACCCACGACCTCAGGGTGCTGAGGTTGTAGCTCTAAACACTGTGCCACATATGCCACTTCAGCACTCCCTCTTCTGACCTCAAAGCTGCTTTTTCAGCTCTCCCTGCTTCCATTTCTAAAGGTGCTTTTAATTTTACAGCCATTTTTATGGTCCTCTCTCCTCTCGGCTCCCGACTCCCTCGCCTACCTCCTCCTCAGTCATTGCAATTGAATATATGGGCAGCCAGCAATGGCAATGAGGTGAGCCTGCTGCCAGAAGCCACCTCTTTGCAGCGACTTCCTGTTTTCGTGTAGACAGGACCTGCAGAGAGGTGGCTTCCGGGGCAAGCCAATGGAAGCAGGCTCACCTCATTGTCACTGCCAGTGCCTGAAGATTCAATTGCAGCGGCCAGGGGGAGTTGGGAGAGCCAATTATCCCCGGGGTATAAGCCGGCCCTGCCAAACTAGGTGGGCTTGTGGATCAGCCAAAGCCAGACTCCCCTATTTAAAAAAAAAAACCACTGTCTGGACAACTGGCCAGTTCTCTAAAAAGAGGACATGTCTAGGTTTTCTCAGAGGTAATCCTAACCTTGAATCCAGCCATTAAGGGTAATCCTTAACAGTGACCTGGTATTGTCCTAGGACAGGTTTGGGCAAACATTTTGGTAAAGGAGCCATGACTAGGCCAGAAGGATTGTGAATTGATATGAATTGAAGAGTGTATGTTTGGGAGGGGGGTAACCTTTACATTAACTATATGTATAAATGAAGAGAGGTTATCTCAAAGTACCTGTACCACATGCATTCATTTTTTAGTGAAAGAATTACTAGGCAATTTAATTAATTACCAAGTAATTAATCAATTATTGTAAAAATGAAATACCTGTGGCACTGATATTATGAGAAAACCAACTCTTACTGGATGCAGTTTTCTGTGGTGCCCCCGCCCCCTTCCTTCCAGTAATCAATAATACTAACATGAAAGCGCAAGCAAGAGCATGCTAGCATTCCTGCTGGTTACTCTGCCACTGTCATCCCTTGATACTGTGTACTATTTGGACTTTTCAAGTATATGCATTGCTTTTATCTGTGAAGAGTCTTTCACAATAAACTGTTTATCAAGATCGTTTCCACAGTGTTCTGTTTTTCGGTTATCCCTTGGAGCTCTGCATGTCCATATTTAATTACATGGCAATATCGATACATTATCATGGACACAAAAGCAAAGTAATTGGCAGAAGCACTAGCAAACTCCTTCCTTTGCTTTTCTCTCCTTAGTGGTAATGGCAGCAGTGGAGGTAATTTAAACATTAGTGGTGCGGAAAGGGGCTATAATGTAGGCATCTACAATCCAAGCATGTGGGATTTAATTTGCCCACTCCTATTGTAGCAGCTGGGCAAGCTAGATGGGCTTTAAATGCTATCATATTCTTTATTTCTGTGTTAAAAGTGGGACTTTGCAAATGTATATTCTTTCAGTAAATAAATGTTTCATTGCTGAGCAAGACTGAGTTAAGTGTACACAGGTAGGTGACATCATCTAATGGCACCAGGACAGAACAGCTTTCCTAGGCTCAAAACTAGCATAAATGTTGAATATGTGCAAACTTTCCTGTACATAGCGGTCTCCTCAGCTTCTCAGTTTTTTCTTTCCATCCTGCTGAGCAACCACAGAAATTAAATTTTCCCATACTGAAGAGTTTTCTTTGTCTGTATACTGTTTCTCATTGTTTTGTTCTGTGAAATGTCTTAGGTGAAGTCTGGGTTCTGGTTGTCTCAGTGTTGGGAGAAAGATCCAGAACCTCATCACTCATTCCAGACATCTGAATTGTCTGGGCTCAGACCATAATCAGGCTACTGCAAATATGACAAGATGTTCCACATGTCTGAAAATAACACCTGAACCACCTTCACAATCATTATGATGTAAAGAAGAATCTTCCTCACACAGGAGGAGAAAGGAGAGCATTGCATGTGCAGAGATCAACTGACTGCACACTAGGAGATCCTTCACTGTGGATTTTGCCTCTGAATCCTATACGTGGTACAATGACGATATCAGCTCCCAACATCATTCAAATTAGTACAAACTCTCTCTGAGGCTTCAAGGCCTAAAATGCTGTCATTTTCTGCTCACTTTCACAGTCCTGATGTTGAGGCAACAGAGCACTTGTCCTAAGTGCAGACCAACATAGGTATTGCCTTTGTTATCTGCACCTTTGAAACAACTCCAGTTGGACAGTAGTGTTGGCTTGACTTTCATCATATTTCATCAGTTCAGACATCATGTCAGCCCCTCAGCACAGAAAAGGCTATTCCAGCAGCAGAAGAATACATTAATAGCACAGACAAGTGCAGATGTTGCCTTGCTTTATGGTTGATGTACAATCTTCTGTGCAACAATCAGCCATCTAACCTCCAATGGCATCTGCTCTGATCCTTATCACAGAGGTCAATGAATGTTCACCATATGTTTTGCTGCCTCTGCCAGAGCAACCACACATGTTTCTGCAAAAGATGTTCAAAAAGTTGGGTTACTATAAAGGTTTACCATTTGTGCAATATTAACAGCTAAGTATAATGCCATCTCAATCCATAGGTGTTACTGCTGTGCAAAAAGCATACTCGTTCATCTTAAAATCCCATAGTCTCTTCTACAGTCGAATTTGGGTTGTAAACTGCAAGGGAGGCGCTCCCTACCCACACCCCTTTTCACCATGCTTAGAAATTTCTTAACATAGTCTAGAAGGTTACCCAGAATCAAACTTTATTCCTCTGACATTCTCCTTAGAAGAAAAAATGTACTCTACAAATTCATATCAATCTCATTTACCAAACAAATCCCTTCTCTTTGTTTCAGGAAGCAGAGCTTTCTTCAGCTGAGTTTGCCTAAATAAGTTTAATTTTTTTTTTTTTTAACTTCTAACATAAGCTCCAAAGGCCACAGTAGCCATCCCAATTCATAGTTTCGTGCAAGAGCAACAGTTTTTTATGTTGCAAACCCTACTAATGATTTAAAGGACAATTCCATAATTGGATGCCACAATTTAGATGCCTAGATGCAGCACACTGAATACTAATGGCATCTAGAATCTAAGATTCCATGTCAATAGCATCTGCTCCCCTCTCTTTCTCTCTCCTCCCCATTTCCATCCAGCATCTGCTCTCCCCTCTCCCCCATCCCCACTATCATCCAATGTCTGCCCCTTCTCTCTTTCCATCCACCCCACTTCCATCAGCATTATGCCCCTCTCTCTCCACCCCATTTCCATCCAGCATCTGCCCCTTCTCCTTCCATCCACCACCCTTCCATACCAGCATCCTGCCCCCTCACCTCCCCACCATTGCAGTATGCTTCTTGATCCAGCAGCAGCTGCTTTAAACTTAAATGCAGCTATGGCGGGACCTTCCTGCACTTCCTCACAGCTGCTGGCTCTGCTCCAGAACAAGGAAGTGACGGAAGGGATGGACCGGCAGCAGCAGAAAGGTCCCACAATGGCTGAAAAGTTTATTGTCACTGCTGCTGGTTCAGGAAAGCAGCAGTGGCAGAGTAGGGCAGGAGGTCCAGGACCCGGTGTGCCGGCTATGCACCCCCTTAAAGCGTGAACTTGGGCGGCCCCCCGGCCCCCTTAGTACTCCACTGTTACATTGTAAACTGGTTCAATATAGAAACAAATAGCAATTGGACACTGCTTCAACTGTTGAAAGAACAGTGGGTGAAGAGGTAAGGAAGATTCTCATGTCTACAGTGAGAAGGTCAGCTTGGTATGGTTATAGCGAGTCTGTTCTACAAACTATGTTGTGCAGTGAAGAGGAACAGGAGAGAAGAGGTGCAGTGGAGAAGATATTAAAGATCAGAGATGAAGGAGATGAGAAGACACAGTTTAGAGTCAGCTGGGTGAGATCCAGGAAAATACCATCAACACTGAGGCAACTACTCTGGAGCTTAGCATTTCTGAGCCTCCTCTTACCTATACCATGACATCAGCAAAGATGAAAGGTATTTCTGAACAAGCCCTTAATGACTTCGGACTGGCCATAATACACCCAGTCTATAGAAAAGTGTGTAAAAATGACAACTGATTTTGCTGCTCATGTGTACAATTGGGAGAGGAGAGAACATTATATTAGGGTCGTATGGTCAGCAGGGAACTCATGAGCCAAAACAGAAGCAAACGATATGGCCTCTTTCCTGGATTTTGTTAAATAAATTAACTACATAAATGACATTTTAAATAAAATTATGTGACTACAGTTGTAGTTCACACTATTTGTACATTCAAGTAAATTTTAAATAATTTCTACATATTTCAACTGTCATTTGATATAGGTAAAGACTCACTTTAAGCAGTTTCTGAAGATAGTTTTAGGTTCAGCATGCAAAGTTGCATAATTTGATCACTAGTAGTTTATAAAGTTTGAAAAAATAATCTACCCTCTTAAATTGACATGCCCTATTGCTTCCCCATCCCCTTTTCCACTACAGCACTACCCTGGTGCTCACAGATTCTAGGCCAATAGCCACCCTTTGCTGCAGAGTAAAGAGAGGAGCAATGATGCAGCAGTTAAACAGGAGGAATCCCAGAGAGCCAGACACAGAGTTTGTAAGACAATACTGTATGTTCCTTCTCCATATTCCCTCCAACTTTTGTCAGTGGTCTCATTCCACCTCTTCCTGCTGCTGCTTCTTTAGGCTCACATAGTCCAGTGCTCCCACCATTTTGTGAAGAATGGGGAACAGTTCTGCTTTCCATTCTCCCTCAGTTCAGTCCCTAACTATAGCCCTCTCAATATCAGAGAAAGTAAGTTTTAAAAAGGTGGTGTTTAGTTCATGGTATTCCGTGCTTCCACAATCTCTTCCCCTTTCCCATCCATCTAGTGATAAACATCCATCTAGTGAAAACCTTATTTATCTCAGTGACTGCAAGGTTGGACAAAAGAGGAGAGGAAGAGTTGTAGGATATTCAGTGCTATAATTCTGGTAATAAAAATCTTGTATGTCTAGGGGTTAGCACTGTATTCTGTTGTTGCCCTAGGAACAGCTTTTGCTTGGTTACTCGCTTATAAACACTGACCACGCTGTCATGGAAAAGCAGTTGTCTTTATTAAGCTGTTAGCCCAACAGATAATAATTGTGCATGAATATAAGGTAATGCAGAGCTTATATACATACATGCAGATAGACACAATGACTCTGAACACGTGCACAAATAATAATTCTGTGATACAGACTATACATAAGAAACTAAATTGCTAAGAGAGAGGAAAACACAGCTAGGATTTAGTACTAAAACTATCACCAAGTCTCATAAACCTGCCCAAAGAGGAGTCGGGAGAGCAGGAGAGTAGGAAGATGAACCTGGACCAAGGGGCAGCGGCGAGAGAAGGCTCTGTCCACCCCCACCGCGTCATCGCCTGGGCTCCCCCTTAAGAGAGAGAGAGCGGAATGGAGTCAGCAGAGCCGGGAAGAGTGCAGCAAGGAGCTGGCTGAGGCAGGAGAGAGAGCTGGAGAGTCGGGAGGAATACGGAGAGGAGTTGGGAGAGCAGGAGAGTAGGAAGGAGAGTCGGGAGGATTTAGTACTAAAACTATCACCAAGTCTCATAAACCTACCCAAGGAGGAGTCGGGAGAGCAGGAGAGTAGAAAGGTGAACTTAGACCAAGGGGCAGTGGCGAGAGAAGGCTCCGCCCACCCCCACAGCGTCATCGCCTGGGCTCCCCCTTAAGAGAGAGTGAGCGGATTGGAGTCAGCAGAACAAGGAGGAGTGCAGCAAGGAGCCGGTTGAGGCAGGAGAGAGAGCAGGAGAGTTGGGAGGAATACGGAGAGGAATCGGGAGAACAGGAGAGTCGGGAGGTAAACCGGCTCCGCCCACCCCCACCGCGTCATCACCTGGGCTCCCCCTTAAAAGGGAGCATGCCAACGGCGCGCGGCAAAGGCGCTCGCCTTAGCAAGAGCACCTTAAGAAGGAGCCCTTAAGAAGGAGCCAGGAGACCAGGCTGCCCAGCAGATTAAACTAAAACATAAGCCACAAGTACTTCTTTATCCCCTAAGTCTTTCTTTTTCTCTTCTCCCAGATAACAGCACAACAGGGACCACCTTCGCACACCACACACCCAGAGACTACCAAGAGAAGGTAAAATGGAAGCAGCAGGAACCCAGAGGAGCTTCCCAGTGTACTGCACGGAGTGTCATATGTACGACTACCTCCCCTCAGGAAGGCAGGCATACATATGCAGTCGGTGTCAGGAACTGGAAAGCCTAAGGAAGGAAGTCAGTATACTACAGGACAGGGTTCAGGAGCTGGAGGGACTCCACATCTCGAAAGAACCGCGCTGGACAACTGGGGACCCCACAAGAGAGAGCCACATTAAGGAGCAAGTAAGGGAGCTTGAGAGATTCATCGAGGAGGCCTACAGGAAGGTGGAAGAGCAGGACCACCAGCAACCATCGGACACCAAGAATGAAGGACCTTATGAAAGAATCGAGCAGACTGAAGGATTAACCAGAACCCCAAGGAAGAAGTACTGAACCACACCGAGGATACCGACTTGAGACCGCAAAGGCGGAAGGATTAAATTACCAAGAAAAAATGGAGCTGACACAAAATTAGGACTGTATTATCGCCCATCTGGGCAAGCAGAAGTAAACGACAAAGAGCTGGGAGCAGAATTGAGGCGGGAATGCACAAACGGAAGAGTGATGGTAATAGGGGATTTTAACTACCCTGGGATAGACTGGAATATTGGAAACTCCAACTGTGCGAGGGAAGCAGAATTCCTAGAGGCTGTGAGGTATTGCTTCATGGAACAGCTTGTCAAGGAACCAACGAGAGGGGATGCCACCCTCGACCTAATCTTTAATGGACTAGGGGGACCTGCGAAGGAAGTGGAAGTAATAGGACCACTAGGAAACAGAGATCATAACATGATCCGGTACAAATTAGAAGTAGGAGCATCAAAGGTGAAGAGAACCACAACGACAACACTCAACTTCAAGAAAGGAAACTATGATGCTATGAGAGTAATGAAACTCAGAAATAGCTCACAAGGGATAGAAACCGTTGAAAAAGCCTGGTCTCTATTCAAGGACACGGTGCAAGAAGCACAAAATCTGTACGTCCCCAGGTTTAGGAAAGGGTGCAAAAAAAACCGAACAAAAGACCCGGTATGGATAACAAATTAAGTAAAGAAAGCAATAAGTGACAAGAAAAAATCATTCTGGAAGTGGAAGAAGGACCAAACCGGGGAAAACTGGAAAGAGCACAAAAAACACCAAAAGGAATGTCACCGAGTGGTTAGGAAAGCTAAAAGGGAATACGAAGAGAGGCTGGCTGGGGAAGCAAGAAACTTCAAACCGTTCTTCAGATACGTTAAAGGGAAGCAGCCAGTGAGGGAGGAAGTAGGACCTTTGGGTGTTGGAGACAGAAAAGGAGTGGTAAAGGAGGAAAAAGAGGTCGCAGACAGGTTGAACGAGTTCTTCTCGTCAGTCTTCACAAGCGAAGACACGTCAATCGTGCCAGAACCGGAGGAGATCATAAGTGGAGACAAAGAAAGAAAACTGTCGCAAATAGAGGTAAGCCAGGAGGATGTCCTCCAGCAGATAGATAGGTTGAAAAGCGACAAATCACCGGGACCGGATGGAATCCACCCAAGGGTACTTAAAGAACTAAGAAATGAAATAGCGGAAACACTCTGACAAATTTGCAACCTATCTTTGAGAACTGGGAAGATCCCGGAGGACTGGAAAATAGCTAATGTCACACCTATCTTCAAAAAGGGATTGAAGGGCGACCCGGGGAACTACAGGCCGATAAGCTTGACTTCAGTTCCGGGCAAGATGGTAGAAGCACTGATAAAAGACAGCATCTGCGAGCACATAGAAAAAAAATGGACAATTGAAGGCAAGCCACTTCTTTGAAGGGATAAACAGCCAGATGGACAAAGGGGAATCCATTGACATCATTTATCTCGACTTCCAAAAAGCCTTTGACAAGGTACCTCATGAGCGGCTACTTAAGAAGCTGTGGAACCACGGGGTGGAGGGAACGTGCACAGATGGATTAAACACTGGCTGGCAGGCAGAAAGCAAAGGATTGGAGTGAAGGGCCACTACTTGGACTGGTGGAGGGTCACGAGTGGTGTTCCCCAGGGGGTCGGTACTCGTTGTTCAATGTATTTATAAACAACCTGGAAATGGGGACGAAGTGTGAAATTATAAAATTTGCAGATGACACTAAACTCTGTAACAGAGTCAGTACAGCGGAAGATTGCGAAGACCTACAAAGGGACCTAAGCAAACTGGAGGAGTGGGCAAATAAATGGCAAATGAAATTTAACTTAGAGAAATGCAAGGTCATGCACTTGGGGAAAAGAACCCAATGTTCAGCTACAAAATGGGGGGGATCAGTCCCGCCATAGCTGCATTTAAGTTTAAAGCAGCTGCTGCTGGATCAAGAAGCATACTGCAATGGTGGGGAGGTGAGGGGGCAGGATGCTGGTATGGAAGGGTGGTGGATGGAAGGAGAAGGGGCAGATGCTGGATGGAAATGGGGTGGAGAGAGAGGGGCATAATGCTGATGGAAGTGGGGTGGATGGAAAGAGAGAAGGGGCAGACATTGGATGATAGTGGGGATGGGGGAGAGGGGAGAGCAGATGCTGGATGGAAATGGGGAGGAGAGAGAAAGAGAGGGGAGCAGATGCTATTGACATGGAATCTTAGATTCTAGATGCCATTAGTATTCAGTGTGCTGCATCTAAGCATCTAAATTGTGGCATCCAATTATGGAATTGTCCTTTAAATCATTAGTAGGGTTTGCAACATAAAAAACTGTTGCTCTTGCACGAAACTATGAATTGGGATGGCTACTGTGGCCTTTGGAGCTTATGTTAGAAGTTAAAAAAAAAAAAATTAAACTTATTTAGGCAAACTCAGCTGAAGAAAGCTCTGCTTCCTGAAACAAAGAGAAGGGATTTGTTTGGTAAATGAGATTGATATGAATTTGTAGAGTACATTTTTTCTTCTAAGGAGAATGTCAGAGGAATAAAGTCTGATTCTGGGTAACCTTCTAGACTATGTTAAGAAATTTCTAAGCATGGTGAAAAGGGGTGTGGGTAGGGAGCGCCTCCCTTGCAGTTTACAACCCAAATTCGACTGTAGAAGAGACTATGGGATTTTAAGATGAACGAGTGTGCTTTTGCACAGCAGTAACACCTATGGATCTTCTTCCTAAATTTCTCAGCTATTTAGATACACAGAAGCACTTCGAATTTCAAGAAGTCATAGCAACTCTGTCACAACATTTGAAAGATTGTGAACTTGAGGGAGGAAGGCAGGGAGAGAGATGGGATGGGAGGACAATTGGGAAGATAAAAGGAGAGAAGTTGAATATGAGAATGGGAGGGAGGGAGAAATGTTAGGTCTTGGGGTGGAATGGAGAGAGAGATGCAACTTCTCAGGTTTTTTCTCTCTCCCTCCCATTCAGCATCAAGGGGGGGGGACGTGAAGAAGAAAAGAAAAGAGAGGGAGGGATATTGGACTATGGGGAGAGAGGTGGGATAAGATGATGCTAGAAAAGTGGTCTTCATTTGAAGGCCCGCAAGCTGATGGTAGCCCTCCAAGACCTGGAGCCTATCCAGAATTTTATCTCTCTCCCCCCCCCCCCTTCTCCAAGGTGGAATCCAGCACTTTTTTACCCTTTTTTCTGGAGCTGCACTCTTAGGGCAACAGGCACCTTGAGTGAAGTAAACATACTGCCTTAAGTGGTCCTGGAAGCTTTCCCTTTGCTTACAGCTTCCTGCCCCCATGGTGGGAAGTTATAAAAAGGGGAAGGCTTCTGGGGCCGCCAAAGGCAGCATATTTACTTCACTCACACTGTCTGTGGCTGAAGAGTGGAGTGCTAGAAATAAAAATAGTCAAAAAGCAAAGGATTCCACCGGGGGAGGGAGAGGATACTATAAAGATGATGGACTGTAGAGATGGGGAGGAAAAGGTAAGAAAATGCCAGACCTCTGTGGGAAGAGGGAAGGGGAGGATAGTGATGCCAGGAGGGGGGAAGGAGAGAGAAATGCAGAGCAGGGATAAAAGTGAAGGAGTTTGAGAGAGAGATGCTAGATTGCAAAGAGAGGAGAGAGACCACGAGAAAAGGGGGAGGGAGGGAAATAGATCACGGGAAGAGGAAGGGGGAGAGAGGGAAGGAAATATGCCAGGGAAGTGAAGAAGAAAGAGATGCAAGAACACAGTAGGGGGAGAAGGGAAGGGAAAGATACCAGACCATGGGAAAAGAGGAAGGGAAGGAGAGAGATGCCTAACCACTGGAAGGAAGATGGGGAGGGAAGGAGAAAGAAGCCAGATCACGATAGGAGGGAAGGGAAGAAGGTAAGAAAGATATGCGAGACTGCGGGAAAGAGAAGTGATACCAGAAGAGAGTGATACCATATCAAGGGAAGGGGAGATGTCAGACTGAAGGAAGGAGGAGAGAGAGATGCCAGAACACATTAAGGGGTAGGAGGGAAGGGAAGGAGGAGATAAAGATGCCAGACCATAGGAAGGGGGAAGAGAGAGATGTCAGAACATGGGTGGGTTAGAGAGGAGATGGTGCACAGGGATGGGAGGAGTAGGAAAGGGGAAAAAGGGAGGAATAAGGAAGGAGGAAGTATGGTGCACATGGATGGAGAGGAGGGGAAGACATGGGAAAACAGACAGATTGAGAAGGAAGCAGCCACATGGTCCACACTTCATTCCTTTACAAAGTTGTGATAGGCCAGAGCACACTACAGGGTTTCAAGGAAGGTTTAGAGATAGGTTCCTAAAGGATGAGGGGATTGAGGGTTACAGATAGATGTAGAGGTAGGTTACAGAAATGGTCAGGAACCACTTCACAGGTCACAGACCTGATGGGCCGCTGCGGGAGCGGACCACTGGGCGCAATGGACCTCTGGTCTGACCCAGAGGTGGCAACTTCTTATGTTCTTTATAGAGTGGATGTAGCAGTGCATAAGAAACCAGAAACTTGATGGCAGATAAAAGCCAAATGGCCCATCCAGTATGCCCATCCTTAGTAACCATTATCTCTTCCTCTCTCTAAATGTACCACAACTAAAGCACACCGGACAAGAATGCACTGACAATCCTGCACAGAACTTATGCGCGTGGCCTTATAACAGTTCCTGTTAGCGCTCTGAGGGGGATTTGGGGGGAACCCCCCATTAAGCCTACAAGTGTTAGCGCTTCTATTGGGAGGTTGGAGGAGGGTAACCCCCCATTACAGTGGAAACCACCGCCCCCCCCCCCCCCCCCCTTACAGTGGAAACTGCTGTTTTCCTTCGTTTTTTGGGTATTTGGCAGTTTTCAGTGTAATGTGTTGGTTAAACCCAAAAAGAAGCCTCCACCTGCTTGGTCTTTTAAGCCTGCTTCCTCTTACCAACGTAGATATGCTGCTAAACCTACTCCTCAGGCACCCGCCAAGCCTTGTAGACAGCGACAACAGCCATGTCAACAACCCAAACAACCGGCTGCTCCTTCAGAAACCTGCACAGCCTTTTTGACGTGTTCCTTCAGAGCATAGCCAAAGTTCCTCTACTACTTTCTCTGCCTCAGCCCATAGGGCGACATCTTCAGATTTACATCAATCGCTGGGAGCGCATTACATCAGATCTTTGGGTCCTCAACATCATTCATCAAGGGTATATCCTTCATTTTCACACCCTTCCTCCAAACTATACTCCAAAAGAGTCTGCTTTAAATCTGACGCAGTCTTCCCTACTTCTTCAGGAGGTTTATTCTCTCCTCCTCCTCAATGCCATCAAGGAAGTTCCTCCATCTCAACACAACCAAGGATTTTACACCCGATACTTCTTGGTCCCCAAAAAGACAGGAGGTCTGAGACCCATCCTGGATCTCCGAGCTCTCAACAAATATCTTGTCAAGGAGAAGTTTTGAATGCTGTCTCTCACTCTCCTTTATCCCCTATTGGCTCAGAACAAATGGCTATGTTCTCTAGACCAGTGATTCCCAACCCTGTCTTGGAGGACCACTAGGCCAGTCGGGTTTTCAGGATAGCCCTAATGAATATGCATGGAGCAGATTTGCATGCTTGGCACCTCCATTATATGCAGATCTCTCTCATGCATATTCATTAGGGCTATCCTGAAAACCCGACTGGCCTGGTCGTCCTCCAGAACAGGGTTGGGAACCACTGCTCTAGACCTCAAGAAAGCCTACACGCATATACCAATTCATCCGGCTTCCAGAAGATACCTTCGCTTTCAGATCAGTCATCGTCACTACCAGTACAAAGTTCTTCCCTTCGGCCTGTCATCTTCTCCCATAGTCTTCATGAAGTGCTTAATTATAGTGACAGCAGCCCTACGATCCCAGGGTCTT
This sequence comes from Geotrypetes seraphini, assembly GCF_902459505.1. Taxonomy (NCBI): domain Eukaryota; kingdom Metazoa; phylum Chordata; class Amphibia; order Gymnophiona; family Dermophiidae; genus Geotrypetes; species Geotrypetes seraphini. The sequence continues at coordinate 230,805,575 of NC_047085.1, forward strand.
CAGGTGTTTCCTGATTTGGACGACTGGTTGATCAAGGCTTCATCGTCTCAGGAGGTGACCTGGGAAACGACTCACACCATTTCTTTTCTTCAAACCTTGGGCTTCGAAATCAATTTCCCCAAAGTCCAAACTCCAGCCGACTCAACGTCTTCAGTTCATCAGGGTTATTCTGGATAATACTCTCATGAGGGCGTTTCTTCCTCCAGATCGCCTAGCTGCCTTGCTTCATCTCTGTCAGCAGATGTTTCAGCTACAAACGATCTCTGTGAGGCGCATGATAGTTCTCCTGGGCCACATGTCCTCCATAGTTCATGTCACCCCACTAGCCAGATTGCATCTTCAGACTCCTCAGTGGGCCCTAGCTTCTCAGTGGTGTCAGGCGACAGATCCGTTCTCACAGCATATCTCTGTAACCTCATCTCTTCTGCAGTCGCTCCACTGATGGATGACCTCTTCTAATCTATCCAGAGGTCTTTTCCATCTTCCTCCACATCACCAGGTACTCACGATGGATGCTTCTCCCTACACCTGAGGAGCGCACATGAGCGGCCTTCAAACATAGGGTTATTGGACTTCCAAAGAACGCAAATTTCACATCAATTTGCTGGAGCTCAGAGCAATGTATTACACTTTAAAAGCTTTTCAACATCTCCCGACCGACTAAGTTCTCCTTCGCACGGACAATCAATTAGTAATGTACTACATCAACAAGCAAGGAGACACCGACTATCTTCCCCTTTGTCAAGAGGCTCAAAAGAATTGTCTTTGGACAACCACCTGCAATCTTTTCCTGCGAGCAGTCTACATACAGGGCAAACAGAATTCCTTGGCAGACAACCTCAGCAGAATTCTCCAGCCTCACAAATGGACACTCAGCTCAACAACTCTTCATTCCATCTTTGCACAGTGAGTTATTCCTCAGGTGGACTTTTTGCAGCTCCCCACAACTACAAACTGCCCCACTTCTGCTCCAGGCTTTATTCTCCTCACTGCCTGGAAGCAGATGCATTTCTTCTGGATTGGACGCAGTTGTTCCTCTGTGCATTTCCTCCCACTCCTCTCATCCTGAAACCTCTTTTCAAACTCAAGCAGGAGTCAGCCACCATGATACTCATAGCTCCTCGATGACCCAGACAACATTGGTTCTCCCTTCTACTTCAACTCAGTACTAGGGAGCCCATACTTCTTCCAATATTTCCTACTCTGCTTACACAGAATCAAGGAGCTCTTCATCCCAACCTGCAATCCTACCTCTGACAGCTTGGTATCTCTTGGGCTGACATCATTGCATCTCTCTCAGCCTGTCCGCACTATTATTGACGCTTCCAGGAAACTAGCCGCTCAACAGTGTTATCAACAAAAGTGGACTCAGTTTTCTTCCTGGTGTTTCCGTCATCATCATCATGATCCAGCTTCCTTGTCATTGGAATTGGTGCTGGATTATCTACTTCATCTCTCTGATTCTGGTCTTAAATCTACATCTATCAGAGTTCATCTCAGCATTATTACAGCTTTTCACATACCAGTCGAGGGAAAGCCTCTCACTGCTCATCCATTGGTCTCCAGATTCATGAAAGGGCTTTTCAATGTTAAACCACCTCTCAAGCCTCTGCCTGTTGTCTGGGACCTTAATTTGGTTCTCTCCAGGTTGATGAAGCCACCATTTGAACCAATGGCAACAGCTCATCTCAAACTTCTCACCTGGAAATTTGTTTTTCTCATCTCACTCACTTCTGCCAGGAGGGTCAGTGAGCTACAGGCATTAGTCACAGATCCACTTTTCACAGTTTTTCACCATGATAAAATGGTTCTACGCACATATCTCCCGAAAGTAGTTACGGACTTTCATCTCAATCAGTCCATAGTTCTTCCAGTTTTTTTCCCTAAGCCTCATTCTCATCCAGGAGAAACGGTGCTGCACACTTTGGACTGTAAACGCACTTTGGCCTACTACATTGATCGGACAGAGCCTCATTGAATATCTTCCCAACTCTTCATCTCATTTGATCCTAACAAGTTGGGTCATCCTGTCACAAAACGTACAATATCCAACTGGTTGGCTGCCTGTATCTCATTCTGCTATACTCAGACCAGACTGCCTCTGGAGAGTCGTGTCACTGCTCACAAATCTGTGCTATGACAGCTTCTGTAGCTTTCCTCAGATCTATGCTTATTGAGGAAATCTGCAAAGCTGGCACCTGGTCCTCACTTCATACCTTCACTTCACATTACTGTCTGAAAATTTTTTCCAGAAGGGATGAGCACTTCGGCCAGTCAGTTTTGCAATATTTGTTTTCTTAAATGCCAGCTCTTCCCCCATCCCTTTCTAGTTAGCTTGGAGGTCACCTATTAGTGAGAATATGCCGCCTGCTTGTCCTGGGATAAAGCACAGTTACTTACCGTAATAGGTGTTATCCAGGGACAGCAGGCAGTTATTCTCACAACCCACCCACCTCCCCAGTTTGGCTTCTTAGATGGCTTATCTTAACTGAGGGACCGTGTGCCTAAGTCTGGCGGGAAGGCACTCGCACATGCGTGGTGCGGGTTATTCGCGAACTTTCTAAACTTAAAGTTGCGATTCACTTTTCAAGTCTCCGTACCGGGGCTTCGTCGGTGACGTCACCCATTAGTGAGAATATCTGCTTGCTGTCCCTGGATAACACCTGTTACGGTAAGTAACTGGGCTTTCTGGCCCACAGGAGTTACTTGCAGTTTCATGTCCTGGAGCAGCATTTCCAGTTCTCAGTGCTCCCCTGTGGCCTCATGACAGTATTTCACACTTTTACCAATGTGGTGGTGATGGTGGCTGCACACCTCCACAAGCCAGGTATCAGGTGCACCCATATTTGGACGATTGGCTAATCAGAGCCCTGTCCAAGGAGGAATGCGAACTGGTAGTTTTGAGAGGGGTCCTACTCCTCCAGGACTTGGGATGAATTGTCAACTTTGAGAAAATCCAGCTGTAGCCGACCCAGTGCATGGAGTACTTGGGAGCTTTGTTTGACACAGCCTTAGATCAGGTCTTTCTTCAAGAGCCATGCAGACTGAAGCTCGAGAAGCAGCTTTTGGACCTGCTACAGAGTCCGACTCCCATGGCATGGCATCTGCAGGTCCTGTGGTCAATAGCAGTTGCCATAGAGGTGATCCCTTGGCTAGAGTGCACATGTGGCCATTCCAAGACTCTTTTATCTTGATGGGCTCCTCAGATAGACTCTTCAGCAACTGTTTCCATGGTTACTGGAAGCAAAGAACAGTCTGCGGTGGTGGCTGCAGCTGGCTGCCCTCTGAAGGAGCATGCCTCTCCGAATTTCCTTCTAGGAGATTCTAGCAACCAATGCCAGTCAATGCAACAGACACCCAGTTCAGGGTTGTTGGACACTGGCTCAGCAAAAGTGATGTATAAATCGACTAGAACTCAGAGCCATTCAACTAGCGCTTCAGGCACTGGAAGTGTCTCTGGAAGGCAAGGCAGTTAAATTCTTCTCAAACAATGCAACAATGGTGGTCTGTGTCAATAGGCAAGGAGGCACCAGAAGCACCCTGTTAGGCCTAGAAGCTCAATTCCTCTTTCGATGGGCAGAAGCTTATTTGCAGACCCTCTCGGCTATGCATGTAATGAATGTGAAGACTGACTTTTCTCAGTCAGCAAATTCTCAATCTGGGGGAATCGTCTCTATCCCTCCAGGCATTTACCTCCTTAGTTCAGCCGTAGGGGCATCCACAGAGGTGAATGCCTCGACTGTAAACACAAAGGTAGATTGCTTTTACAGCCGAAGATATAAGCCCAGAAGCGCGGGGTTGGATGCATTAGTCCAACAGTAGCCAGAGAAAGGACTCTTGTACGTGTTTCCCCCATGGCTAATGCTAGGCCAAGTCATCTCAGAGTTGGTAGTCCTAGTGGTGCCCTCTTGACCCCGCAAACCCTTTCTTCCCTTTTGTTTTAATATGTTTATAATATTAGTTTTTAAATATGTCTTACAAGATTTAGTTTGTGTCATCTGTTTTGTTGTCCCCTAAATTTTGTAATTTTATTGAATTGTACATCGCTTAGAATTTTGAATAAGCGATCAAATTTATATTAAACTTGAAACTTGATATTATGTGGACCTAGTTCGCCTCCAGAGGGATGAAGGCCTCAGACAGCCAGTCCAAATGGATCTTCTCACTTAGGGACAGGTCCCTATCGAGAATCTGTAACACTTCGGACTTATGGCATGGCTCTTGAGCCTGCGGCCCTGACAAGCAAAGGTTACTTGGACGTGGTTGGTTCAACTCTGCTTAGAGCTAAGAAACCATTGACAGTAGCAGCCTATTCCAAGGCCTGGAAGTCCTTACAGTACTGGTGTGCTGTGGTTGATGTAGAGCAGAGTTTCTCAACTTCTTCAAGCCAAGTACCCCCCTAAGTCTCAACAAATATCAACCAAGTACCCCGTTCAAGCTCTGACCCCACCCCCATAATAATAGTACTAATTGTAATGCAATTTCTTTCATTCATTTTTCATTTACATACAATATAATCTTATTAATACATAACGGTAACCATAAAATATTTTTTTAAAACACAAAGCACACTCAGAGAAAATGTTAATTATTTATATTTGGGGAGTGTTTCAGAGGTCAAGGCAGATGACTTTAAAATATGCAATGTCACCTCAGTAACAACTATAGAAAATAGACAAATATAGTGCAAAATATAGACAGCAGATATAAATTCTCAAAACAGACACATTTCAATCACTAAATTGAAAATAAAATCATTTTTCCTACCTTTGTTGTCTGGTGATTTCATGAATCTCTGGTTGCACTTCCTTCTGACTGTGCATCCAGTATTTCCTTCTGTCTCCTGCACGCTTCCTCTCCGGACCTCATTCCCTTCCCCAACCAACTTCTCTCTCTGTCCCTCCCTGAGTCCAACTTTTCTTCCTCTCTCCTCCACACCTATTGGCAACATGTCTTCCGCTCTCTCTCACTGTCCACCTGTCTTTCTCTCACTGTCCATCTGTCTTTCTCTCATTCCCTCCCTTGCTGCAGAAGAAATGGGGAAAGAGAGAGAGATCCAGGGGGTCCTCTTCTGCCACATCCAAAATTTTCCCCTCTCTCATCCCCTGGATCATGTGCAGCATTTTGTTACCACTGCCCACCAGCCTCATGCCCATTTCTCCTTCTATCACCATTCTAGCACCATGCCACATCTCTCCTTCCATCATTATGTCCAGCATTCCTCCCCCTTGCATCCCCTTCAATCTGTCCCTCTGTTCTCTCTCCATCACCATATTCAACATTTCTCCCTCTCATCCTTCACTTCCCCGTGCATCTTTACCTCACTCCTCTTCCTCTCTCTATGCCCAATTTTCCTGTTTCTTCCTTTCCCCATATGCACCATCTCTTTTCCTCTCACTCACACACTCATGCCCAACCGTTCTCCATTTCTATTCCCTCCCTTTCTCCTATGTCCCAAGTTAGTGCCCCCTTCCTCCCTCCCTGCTGCTTCCCGAGTTCGTGGCCCCCTCCTTGCCTTTCAGCCTTTGTCACAAAACAGTGCTCCTCCCATGTCCCAATGCACTCCTCCCCCCCCTTATACCAGATCATGTCCCCTCTCTCCTTTACTTGCTCGCTCTAGGGCCAAACTTGCTTCCTTCAGGATCCTCAAGCTGGAATGCTTTTTCTGCTTTCAGCAGCTCTTAACACACTGCACATGGCTGACTCACAAGCCTTCCCTGTGATATTAGCTCTGATGTCAGAGAGAAGGCTTCCAGGTCAGCCATGTGCAGTGTAAAAGAGCCACTGACGCGTCCCTGCAATAAGTGCTGCTGATGGCAGGAAGGAACAGCCCACCTGGAAGGAGGTAATTGGGATTCCCCTGCTGACCCAGAAGGCTTCCCTCCAATGTCAACTCTACATGAGCCCTTACAGGAGATTTCCCTTTTAAATCCTACAGTCAAGATGGTGTTTTTGGTGATGACTATATCAGCTAGTTGAGTTTCCAAGTTACAGACTCTGTCCTGCAGGGAACCGTTCCTAAAGTTTATAGAAGCGGGGCTTTTCTTGAGCGTGGTTCTATTCTTCTTACTGAAAGTAGTCTCGGCCTTTCACGTTGATCAGGAAGTCCATTTGCCCGTTTTACACCGTACAGAGTCTAAGAAAAAGGCTAAAGCGTGGCATTTGCTGGATATGAAACTAGTGCTTCTCTGGTACCTCGAAGTTACCAATGAATTTCGCTTTTTGGATCACCTTTTTTGTTCTGACAAGTCATGCCAAGAAAGGGAGGCCGCTGTCTAAAGCCTAGGATTTCCAGATAATTAAAATGGTCATATTTTACAGAAAGGGTGGTAGATGCATGGAACAGTCTCCCGGAAAAGGTGGTGGAGACAAGAGACTGTGTTTGAATTCAAGAAAACCTGGGATAGGCACGTGGGATCTCTTAGAGCACGGGTGTCAAACTCAAATCACATAAGGGGCCGAAATATAAAACACAGACTAAGTCGCAGGCTGGATATTTTTTTTTTAAGATACTTACCCCCCTCCTTTGTTGACGTACAGTGTGGGCCCCAGCGGCTGCTCGGACGAGCACAAGATTTATGTGAGCATTGGATCAATCGCCACTGCTGCCAAAATCCACGCTGCGCGCCAGTAAAGGAGGAGGTTAGTCTTAGTAGAGGTATGAGCAAGAGAGCTCTTCACAGCCTGACTTTTCAAACTTTGAAGAGAGTTGGTACAACTGACAAGAAAAACCTGTTTCTGGGAAAAATAGACCCTTGTATAATACAAAAATGACTACAACCTGAGGTATATCTTACATAACATCTTGAAGTTGCAAGATGTATTCATTTACCCAGATCTCTGCCCCATGCCTCCAACACCAACTGATACCCCTTAAGGCAGGGGGGTCAAACTCAAATCACATAAGGGACCGAAATCTAAAACACAGGCTAAATCGTGGGCTGGGTTTTTTATTAAGATACTTACCCCCTCCTTTGGTGATGCACGGTGAGGGCCCCAGCTCCGGTGGCGGCTCCAATGCTCACAGGACTTCTATGTTAGATCAATCGCCACCACTGCCAAAACCCACGCTGTGTGCCAGCAAAGGAGGGGGTTAGTCTTAGTAGAAGTATAGGGATACAACCTCTCCAACCCCATGCAGGCTACAAAATAAATAAAAAAGATTTTCCTCTCTTTTAGGTCCTAGTTTACGGTTGCTGTCTAACACCAACACTTGCAGGATACACATTTCAAATCTGACATATTGTAATCACAAAATAGAAAATAAAATTATTTTTTCTACCTTTTGTTGTCTGGTCATTTTGCTTTTAGTCCCAGTTTCTCTTTCTGATTTTGTCTGTCTTCCGTTTCTCTTTCCAGTGTCTGCTGTCCATTTTTTTCTCCTCTCTTGCTCCAGTCCCTGTCTCAAACATATTGATTTTTCCCTTTCAACTTTTCTGCCTCTGTCTACTCAAATCTCACCCTCTTTCTCATCCTTCTCCTTTTTAAATTTTCAGCTACCTATCAATTTTCCATCTCCAGATCCAACTCTCCCTTTCTCTTCCCATCTCCAGATCCAACTCTCCCTTTCTCTTCCCAACTGCCCCATCCCATCTCTCCCCCTGTCTGCCTTCCTCCCTCCAGGTCCACCATGTCTCCCTTTCTCTTCCCAATGGTCTCCCTTCAAGTATCTTTTTCCCTCTTTCTCCACACTACCCCAGGTCCAACCTCTCTCCCTTCATCTTGCTCTCTTCACAGTCCAGCATGCCTTTCCCTCCAGCACCAGTCCCTCTCTCCTCACAGCCCAGCTTGCCTTACCCTCCAGCGCCGATCCCTCTTCTCACAGCCCAGCTTGCCTTTCCCTCCAGCACCAGTCCCTCTCTCCTCACAGCCCGGCGTGTCTTTCCCTATGCCACCGGTCCGATGTCGCTGCCAAACCAAGGAATCTGCCAGCCTCAGCGATTCGGCAGTGTTTTACATGGCTCCCCCTCCTGCTTTTCGCCTGCTGCGGTCTGTCTCCAATGACGTGCAACTTCCTCTTTCTGCCCGGGTGGACAACGGCAGATGGGAACAGGAGGGGGAAGCCACGGACAACATGCCGATTGCCAAATCACTGCCGAAGCCGGCAGACTTTCTGGTGTGACGGCGACGTCGGACCAGCTCGGGAGGGAGGACACACAGGGCTGTGAGAAGGGGAAGCTCGGGAGCATTGCCGTGGGCCACATAAAAAGGCCAGGTGTGCCGGATTTGCCCTGCAGGCCTTGTGTTTGAAACATGGGTCTTAGAGAGTGGAAGAGATAATGGTTACTGCAGATGGGCAAACTGGATGGGCCATTTGGCCTTTATCTGCCATCATGTTTCTATGGTTTCTATGTTTCTTTGCATATGTAGGCTGCAGTAAGTAGCCGCTGATCGTATTGAAAGCACACTCCACTATAGGAGTTGCCACCTCATGGGCGGAGACTTGGTTTTGCTTGAGGAAATTTGTAGAGCAGCTAATTGGTCTACCCCTCATACCTTTACCAGGTTCTATAGGGTGGACATAGCTGCCAGGAAAAAAGCCACTTTTGGGTCCTCTGTTTTGAAGGCAGGCTCAGCAGGCCCACCCTAAACACCAGGGACTGCTTTGGTACGTCCTTAGTGTTCACAACTGCTAGACACATTGCACTAGAAAGAAAGATTAGGTTCTTACCTCAATAATCAGATTCTCAAACCTCTACAACCTTGTTTTCGCCCCCAACACCCCACAGAGACTGCCCTCACTGAGGTCTGCAGTGACTTGTTCACGGCCAGATCTAAGGGCCTTTACTCTATCCTTATCCTTCTTGACCTTCTGTGAATCTGTCCTCTCCTGGTTTGCCTCCTACCTTTCCCAACACACCATTAGTGTATGTGTTGATGGGTCTTCTTCTGCTGCTTCCCTGCTAACGGTTGGTGTACCCTAGGGTTCTGTCTTAGGACCTCTTCTCTCTCTACACCTCTTCCCTCGGTGCCCTTTTCTCCTCCTTTGGCTTCCAGTATCACCTATATGTTGATGTCTCACAGATCTACCTCTCTAAGTCTGAAATTTCACCTAAAGTCCAAGAAAAAGTCTCTGCTTGTTTAGCTGATATTGCTGCCTGGATGTCCTGCCATCATCTGAAACTAAATATATCCAAGACAGAGCTGCTCCTCCTTCCTCCTAAACCCTCTGCTCCTCCTCCTTTCTCCATCTCTGTAAATAATACTGTCATTGTTCCAGTCTCCTCTGCTCGCAACCTTGGAATGGTCTTCGATTCTGATCTCTCATTTTCTACACATATCCAACAAGCTGCTAAGACCTGTCGCTTCTATCTCTTCAGTATCGCCAAAATTAGCCCCTTCCTCTCGGAGCACACTACCTGAACCCTTATCTAAGCTCTCGTAACCTCACGCTTAGATTACTGCAATCTACTCCTAACTGGTTTCCCAAAGTGTCGTCTCTCCCCCTTGCAATCTGTGCAAAACTCTGCTGCACAACTCATCTTCTACCAACCTCGCTACACTCATGTCACCTCTCTCCTTAAGTCACTTTACTGGCTCCCTATCTTCTGTCACATACAGTTCAAGATCTTATTGCTAACCTACAAGTGTGTTCATTCTGCTGCCCCTCAATATCTCTCTTTGCTTCTCTCTCCTTATACACCTACCAGAGAACTCCGTTCCTCAGATAAGTCACTCTTAGCGTTACCCGTCTCCTCCACTGCCAATTCCAGACTGTGTTCCTTTCATCTAGCTGCCCCTTATGCCTGGAATAAATTACTCGAGTTTGTCTGTCAAGCCCCCCTTCCTTTCCCTTGTTTAAAAGCAGACTGAAAACCCACCGTTTTGATATAGCTCTCAATCCTTAACCCTACTCCTCTGCCCTCCAACCCAGCCCACTGATTGACCATTCCCCTTGACTGTATCCATGATATCCTATTTGTCTGTCTTGCCTGTTTAGATTGTAAGCGTTTTCGAGCAGGGACTGTTTACTTATTCTTTGTGACTCTGTGCAGCGCTGCATGCGTCTGGTAGTGCTATAGAAATAATTAATAGCAGTAGTAGTAATAATCTTCTTTCTTGTAGATGTGTTTAGTGATCCTGAAGTCCTGCCCTGTTAGTGGGCTTTGCCTGCCACCTGCCTTATGATCAGTCCAAATTTGGAGAATTCTCTGTCTCTGATGAACTGAGAGGATATATTAAAAAAAAGGAAAACACTTAAGAATGTAAAATCTGGTTTAAGTCTCTGCTTGATAGCAGGACATGCAAGTAGCTACAGTTCTATATAAGACTAATATGTAAGCCTGTTACATTAACAGGCGCTAGAATAGATTAGTCTGATCCAGTATGGCTATTCTTCTTATGACTTACCCCCATATTCAGGCTACCATTTCCCCTTTTACCTTCCCTATTTCCACCAACTTAAAAATCTGTCCCCTTTCTCTGTCCTTCAGCTCCATAGAACTCACTCTCCATTCTCCCTTTCCCCATCAACCTTTGCTTCTGCATCTTCACTTATTCTTCCAGCTCCTATCTTCAGCCCCTTTATCTCACATGCCCCCTTTTTAGCCCCCAGCTTCAGTCGCAGTCCTTTTTTCTCACATGTCCCCTTTTGTAGCCCTCTTCTCCCACTTCCCTCTTTTTTCATCCCCAGCTCCCTTCTCTCACACATTCCCTTTTTATATCCCCCAACCTTAACCCCCTTCTTATCATTGCTCTTCCAGCCCTCAGTTATAGCCCCAGTCTCCTTATCACACCTGTCTTCCTTTTCAGCCCCCAAATCCAGACCCAGACTCCTTCTCTCACAACTCACCTTTTGCAGTTCCAAGTTCCAACCCTGTTATCCGAACTGTCTTCTTTTAACAGCCTCCTACACCAGGTCTCTTTTCCCAAGAATCTCCCTTTAAAGCCTCCTTCCCTCACATGTCCCATCTTTTCCCTTACCCAACATCACCCCATCTTTCTTTTTCTTCCCCCTTATTCAGAATCACCCAATCTCTCTCCTCCCCATTCAGCATTACATCTTATCTCCCTTTCTCAAACAATTCAGCATAGCACCATTGCCCCGTCTCTTTCTCTCTTCCCCATCCAGCATCTCTCCCTCTTCTTCTCTAGCATGAAACTATTTATCTTCCTGCACCACACCCAGCATTGTTCTGTCTCCCTCCTTTTCATTCCCCCAATCTATCTCTCTTCCCCAATCCAGCATTGCTCTCTCTCCCTCCCTATTCTGCATCACCCTAATATCTATCTTCCAGTTCCCCACCCAGCATTGTTCTGTCTCCCTTTCAGCCCCCAATCTATCTCTCTTCCCTTATTTAGCATTAGAGAATGACACGGGGAAAAATTCTGTCACCGTCCCATCCCCAGACCACCATCCTCTGCACCGCCCCGTCCCCGCTGGTCCTTTCACCGCCCCGTCCCTATCTCTGCCGTCCCCTTCACCGCCCCGTCACCGTCCCCGCTGTCTCTTTCACTGCCCCGTCACCGTCCCCATCTTCAGCGTCTTCTCCTCTCCATCCCCCCATCCCCAGCACCCTTCATGCGGTCCAGCAGCTCCCTCCCGCCGGCCAGCCATGCATTTCCCTCCCTCCCTCCTTTTCCCTTACCTTTTCTTCTTGAAACTGGCGATTTCTATCAGGCTATGAGCTCAATTTCCGGGGCACAGACTTCGCACGCATGGGAGATTTCGTCCATCGGACGCTGCAGGACCAAGCGGAGACCGATGATGTAGAAGCTAAGTGGTTAACACTGAAATCAACCATACATGAAGCAACTAGCCGCTTCATAAAATAAATAAACGACAAAGAAACAATAAACCCCAATGGTTCACCGCAGAGATCTCGCGTTTCTCTCCTACAAGCGCACGGAGAAAAGAGAGGCAAAGGTAGAATATAGGACCAGTTCTACAGTGGTCAAAATGGCAGGGAGGCAAAACTTCGAGTGGAAGAAATTCTGGCAAAAAACATTAAAAAGGGGGACAAATCCTTCTTCAGGTATATTAGTGACAGAAAAAGGAACACAGGCGGAATAGTACGCCTTAGAAGACCGGACGGAAGTTACGTGGAAGCAGATTCCGATAAAGCCGAACTACTGAATGAATACTTCTGCTCAGTCTTCACCTGTAAGGCACCGGGACACGGTCCGCAGTTGAAGGCAACACAAAGCACAGAAGACCCGTTTCAGAATTTTGAGTTCACACCAGGTGAGGTTTACAGTGAACTGGCAAGACTCAAGGTGAACAAAGCCATGGGACCAGACAATTTGCACCCAGGAGTGCTCAGAGAATTGAGCGATGTCCTGGCGAAACCATTGGCTGAGCTATTCAATCTCTCCCTAAGTAAGGGGAAAGTTCCCCTGGACTGGAAATTAGCTAATGTCGTTCCTCTGCATAAAAAGGGTTGCAGGGCAGAGGCTGCGAATTATAGACCGGTGAGTCTCACATCAATAGTGTGCAAACTCATGGAAACACTAATTAAAAGCAAATTGGACACGATCTTGAATGAAGGGAATTTTCGGGATTCCAGTCAGCATGGATTTACCAAGGGTAGGTCCTGCCAGTCCAATCTCATCAGCTTCTTTGACTGGGTAACAAGAAAGTTGGACTTGGGGAGTCTTTGGACATCGTGTACCTGGACTTCAGTAAAGCTTTTGACAGTGTCCCACACCGTAGGCTGCTAAGCAAGATGGAATTGATGGGGTTAGGAGAGACACTAACTGCATGGGTCAATGATTGGCTGAGTGGCAGACTTCAGAGGGTGGTGGTAAATGGTACCCTCTCTAGAACATCTGAGGTGACCAGTGGAGTGCCGCAGGGCTCGGTCCTGGGGCCACTCCTTTTCAACATATTCATAGGGGATCTGACTCAAGGACTTCAAGGTAAAATAACACTATTCGCCGATGACGCCAAACTCTGTAATATAGTAAGTGAATGCAGTTTACAGAATTATATGGCACAGGACCTGCTTACATTGGAAAGTTGGGCCTCAACCTGGCAGCTAGGCTTCAATGCTAAGAAATGTAAGGTCATGCACCTCGGAAGCGGAAATCCATGCAAGACGTACTTCTTGAACGGAGAAACTTTAACTAGGACTTCAGCAGAACGAGATTTAGGAGTAATCATTAGTGCAGACATGAAAACTGCCAATCAAGTGGAGAAGGCTTCATCTAAGGCAAGGCAGATATTGGGTTGTATCAATAGAAGTTTCGTCAGCCGAAAGCCTGAAGTCATAATACCGTTGTACAGGGCCATGGTGAGACCTCATCTGGAGTACTGTGTGCAATTCTGGAGGCCACATTACAGTAAAGATGTGCGCAGAATTGAATCGGTTCAGCGGACAGCCACCAGGATGATCTCGATGCTCAAGGGTCTCTCATACGAAGAGAGACTGAACAAATTGCAGCTCTACACTCTCGATGAACGTAGGGAGAGGGGAGACATGATCGAAACATTTAAGTACCTCACGGGACGTGTCGAAGTGGAAGATGATATTTTCTTTCTCAAGGGACCCTCGGCCACAAGAGGGCACTTGCTCAAACTCAGGGGCGTAAAATTTCATGACGACACCAGAAAGTATTTCTTCACAGAGAGAGTGGTTGATCATTGGAACAAGCTTCCAGTGCAGGTGATCGAGGCAGACAGCGTGCCAGACTTTAAGAATAAATGGGATACCCATGTGGGATCCCTAAGAGGGTCAAGATAAGGAAATTGGGTCATTAGGGCATAAACAGGGGGTGGGTAAGCAGAGTGGGCAGACTTGATGGGCTGTAGCCCTTTTCTGCCGTCATCTTCTATGTTTCTATGGTTGCCTGCTAGAAAATTCTCCTCCGATGCAACCGGAAACAAGAAGTTGCATCAGAGGAGACTTTTTCCAGCAGGCAACGCGACGCAACTTCTATAAGGCTCCGGCTGTAATACAGCTCGTAGCCTTATAGAAATCACCAGTTTCAAGAAGAAAAGGTAAGGGAAAAGGAGGGAGGGAGATGCATGGACGGCCGGCAGGAGTGAGTGGGCTGCCAGATCGAACGCTTGTTCACCGCGCGTTCACTACTTGTTCACCGCCCCGTGCTACCATTCACCGCTCCACAGGGCGGTGAATGGCCTTGTCCCCGAACTCGCGGTGACCTTTTTTTTGGTCACCATTTTGGCGGGTTACCCTCGGGTAGCCGCGAGTAACAACCACCGTGTCATTCTCTATCTAGCTTCACCCCATCTCTCATCTCATCCATCATCATCCGCTCTTCCCAATCCAGCATCACTCTATCACTTCTCCCCATCCAGCATCATTCCATCTTCTTCTCTCTCTATGTTATCCCATCCAGCATGTTTCTGTGTCTTCCTTCCCCTCCATCAAGAATCACCCCATCTTTCTCTATAAATTTCTTCCCTCATCCATCACCAGCTCATTTCTCAATCCCTTCCCCCTCATCCAACATGGCTCCCTTTGTCTCTGTTTCCCCTTTCCAACATCCACAACTCTTCCAGACCCCAGCGTTTACCTAGCTGGGGTCCGCTCACATTCCCGCTGTCTTCTTACTCCTTCCCTGGACCCTCTTCTGCTCTTCCCGGCCTCTTCTGCTCTTCCTGGACTGCTGCCTCATCTTCAGCGCTGCCTGGAGCCCCTGAGGGATCGCGGCAGAGCCGCAATTAAACCTCCTGCCTGCCCTGGGATCACAGCAGAGCCACGACCCTGCCTGCTATTCTCCCCCACCTGGAAGTTCTCGGACCATGACCCCAAGGCCAGGAACACCCCTCTCATGCTTCCACCCGGAGCAGTCTGCCGCCCCCCCCCCCCCCCCCCCTTGGTGGGCCACTGCCACGTACTTCTCCCGGGGTTTCCTTGGCAGATGGAGAGAGGGGGGGAGTCGCCGGCGTGGTGGTCGTCACTAAGGTTGAGGAGGGGAAGGACTGAGTGCGAGTTGGGTGGAAGGAGGGAGCTGAAGACAGACTTTTCCAGGTTGTCTGTTCGCCTGTGAAAAGGCTTCCAGGATCGCACAGTTTTGGCTTCCCCAGCGCTTCCCTGCTTGGCGGTGTACTGTGCATGCGGAGGCAAGGAGTTTCAATCGTGCATGTGTGGCTAAGGTTTTTATTATTATTGATTAGTGCTGGTTGCACACAGTTTTTATATCTGTTCAGTTACTTGAATGTTATGTTAATGGATAGGTTTGTTACAGAGCAGAACAGAATTGTGGCATCGGGGATTTTTCCCTGTTTCCCTCCTTTTGGAATTGTCTGTCATTACAGAACTACTTGATTGCTTTTGTACAAACTGAGGGGGCAGGAGCTGCTCCCTGGAAAGAAGGCATAGTTCAAAAGAGGATTGGCAGCATTCTGCAAAAAACTTATGGGTTCAGATGCATAATCCTAGCATTCAGGACCACTAAACACATCTACAAGAAAGAGGATTATTGAGGTAAGTACAATTCCTAATCTTTCTTACCAACATGTTTCCTTTGCCTTTACTTATCAGATGCATATGCAAAAAAAGCATTATGTATTGCTTTTCTTAGTTCCGTTTTATGAAGTGTGTAAGGGCAGTAATTTGCTTTGAATGTCACTTTTCAGATGTCAAAGTATTTGATCAAGTTTAAGTGGTAAAATTTGCATTAGCTCGAGCAAAGAAGTACAGTTGTGTTGAATTATTGAGGGAAGAATCTGGTGCACAGTGCTAGTTAGCCATTGTTTACCACCAAAACAAATTAGTATGTATCATACTAATACATTTTATGTACATTGAATATTTAATCTTTAATATATTGGAACCCCTGAGGCAGGTCTTTTGGCTGAAACACCGCCCATGTCGGGTTTTGGAGTGGAGTTTGCTAGTGCATGTCAGTCGGTCTCTGCTTTTTGTTTTCCTGGTTTCTCCTATCATTTTTCTTACGGAGAGCTGGTTCTTCCTGTTCTGTCAGAATTTAAACAGCATTGATGGTCACTGGGAAAGCACAATATTTCTAATGCAATTGTGATTGCTATAACTTGAGAATTTTACATAGCAAGAAAGAAACATGTATTTAAATTATAATCCATATTAATCCCAAGTTATTTAGTTTAATGGTATATACTCCAGGATGTATGCAATTTCACAACATCCACAAAGGGCTAGATTCACAAAGCAAATCGATCGTGTACCAATCAGTTTGCGACCCGATTTTACTCCAGCCTGATTCACTTACTTCTGTGCTGATCCGTGCATCCAAATGAGGGGAACGGCATTCAAAGTAGGCAGAGACGCGATTCATCCCCCAAATTTTTGAAACCGACTGGGCTGGCCGATCAACACAAGAAGCGACTGCTGGGGTCGTAAACGTCCTTTCCCACTGTCCTCGGCCTGAAATCCCAGCTCTCTGCTCTACTCTGCTCTCTGCCCCTTCCATAGAACTTGCAAAAAAACAGCAGGGAGGGAAAAAAAAGTATTTTCTGGCTCAAGTGCAGTGCAGCGTCTTGAAAGCTGTCTTAAGAAGCAGCCGTATTTTTTGGATCTGGCCCAGTATGCTGACCCCACTTCAACCTGATGTACTTCCAAAACACTTCCAGATAAACCTGACTAAACTTAGCATGCCAATGTAATTTCGAAAGTTCTCTGTAATGTCGCTGTCTGTATACAGTCTCTTCCCTTGTAAACCGCTTAGAACTGTTTGTGGTATGGCGGTATATAAAAATAAAGTTGTTGTCATTATTATATTAATAATCAGAAGGGGTCCTCGGTGGTCACTGCGACAGCAGCAGCAGGATAATGGGAGCACATTCGTCAGGTTCAAAGCAGCGCCAGTGGAAGCAAGATCAGAGATCACTATGATAATGCAGATGCCGCGCCGACTCTCCTGCTCTCTGCCGCCCTTCCCTGCAGTGCAAGCCTGTGGTTTTAAAGCAAGGCTGCATTGCGGGGAAGGGTGGCAAAGAGCAGGAGAGTCGGGGTGGCAAGAGCAGGGCTTGGCTTGAAGGGGAGAGCAGGAGCGTCGGCGTGCATTAAAAAAAAAAAAAAAACAAACCCGGACGCAAAGCACATGCGCAGACCATCTGCAGGGAAAGCAGATGGTCTGCGCATTCGTCAGGATCGCACATTAGCGATCCATGCGGTCGGAGGGGGTGTTTCTCCGAGTGCCCTCATTTGAATTTTTTCTTGTTGTGAATTCGTCGGGCCTGCTGGAATCGGCCATGGATTGCCCACAGAAGTCAGGTTAGTGAATCTAGCCCAAAGTCCTGTATTCTTTTTTTTTCATTATATATCATTGTATATGGTACTTAGACCCTGTCCAGTGAATCCCAGAATGTACCAGGCAGGGGCAGGACATTGTCATTTTGAGGAGGGTGGGCCCAAAGGCAGGAGGGAGAAGATATTCTTCCTGCCTACTATGCAAAGTATGTGGAGGGGTCATGGGATTCCGTTAGGCCATCAAGGTAACCAGGTGACCACAGTTGAGCTTGGCCCTGCCGGGGGTCATGTGAGTGAGTCTGCTGGGCCACCAGGCTATTCTTTTGTGAGGGGGGCAGAGGGGGGGTCCAATGGACACCAGTGGGTTTTGGGAAGGGGTAACTCAGGCATGCAAGAAGTCTGTCGGGGCAGGGTGGTCTTGGTGGAGAGAAGGGGTGCCTTTAGACACCTCTTCTCACAACCAACCAACCCTCAAAGCTGCCCTGGATCAGACATTTAAAACATGCTGTGGGCTTTCTAATGACTGCATTTAAATGCAGTCTGCACTAATGGTTTCAAAACCATTAAAGCATTCTGCGCTATTCCAGCACTAATTGCCTCTAGCACTGGCATTAGATCCTGAGCATTGGCCTATGAGAGTTATGTTCTTTCTCAAGTTGTTGAGGGTCTGAGAAGCCATTGCACATGAGAAGAGCCTCACTAGTTCTGAGATCTAGGAAAGCTATCATCACCCTCTTAAGTGACTGAAATGATAATGTAGTTGTAATCTTGTTAGCAAAATCAATAGATACATCATTCCGTATTTATTCTGTTTTCTTTGCCTGTTTTAACCTTTCTTTGAATAATCCTCTCTCTGTCTCTCTCCCTCCAGGCAAGTTTATACCGAGGCGGTTACAGCAGATTTGCTCCTTACTAAAGTGACGTGAAACCCTCCCCTCCCTAACCCCAAATTCCTATGTGCAGTGGGACAAGACCCCTCTGGTTCCTGAGGCCTGGCTATTGCAATACCTACTAGTAAAGGAACTCTATAGCAAAGTCGAAGAGGAATTACAACAACAAAAAAAGCAGAAAATAAGAAAATACTTTTTTATACCTCACTGTGTCCTTTAAATATTTTTTGCCTTTAAATTTCTGCCTTGATTTTTTTTGTTCCAAAGATTGTGTAGGTTTTTTTTTTTCTTGAGTTTTGTTCTGTGGGTTTTTTTAAAACTGTGGTAAAAGAGAAAAGTGCAGTCTTTTTTTTCCATGTATATACAATATGTACTTGCTTAGTTTATTATGCAGATCATGGAAGAAATGATAACAAAACACAACTGGCAAAAAGTTATGATTTTTAGGAACATAGATCATGGCATTTGTAGCAGCTCATGCAGGTGCAAAAGCTACATTACCAGGGTAGGAAGTGGGTGCAAGGAATTGTACCCATTTGGAATAAGAAATCTTTCTGCCCGCATAGAGAACTTCATGCAGTTGGAATCTCTAAGATCCTTTGCGAGTCCAGTAAACTATTCAGATATTGCTGAAAGGGATTCTGTTGAGAATTTTTTTTTTTTTTTTGTTACATTCTAAAAATTGACCCCATTCTATCAATGATATTCTCATATGCTTCTCTACTTCTCTACTTTACCAATATGTGCACAATGTAATGCAGTACTTGGCAGCATGAGAATTTTGGAAGATGAGGAGAGAATCCTTTAAAATTTTGCAACCAAATATAGAAAGAACTGTTAGAAACAGAGGATAGGAGCTGGAAATGCTAGGCTTTGTCCCACCTTAACAGTAAATGAACCTTCCAACTTTTATGTATTTTGTTGTGCGCCCAGAATCCTCTGGGTTGATGACCTTTACCCCTTATCTCCTCTCTCATCAAGTTTATATTTATCTCTTGAACCATAAATAAATGTGTGTATAAAATGTGGCCTTCAATTGATGTCCAAGCAGAAAACTGTTGTCCCCAAGGGAATCAGTGCTTTTACCTTTTGAGGTTTTTTTTTTTTTTTAAATTACTAAGCAGAATTTTGCTGCCATTCTTAGAAAGAATCAGATTTCTGCTATGGGAAAGTAGTGATTCTCCATCTCCACTTTTTTCTGAGTTCTTTCATGGACCTCCATCTTTGAAATTGTTCTAAAATATAATGGATGTGGGTTTAATGATATCATGAATAGATGTGCAAGAAATCTAGGCTTAAGTTTAGTCCATCCAGTCTTGAGTTATTTTCAGATGGTATACTTTATCTTAGGTGTTCTCAACCCAGTCCTCAGGACACACCAAGCCAGTTAGTTTTCAAGCTATCCACAATGAATATGCATGAGATAAATATGCATGTACTGCTTCCATCAGGTGTATCCCAAGGACTGGGTTGAGAATTCCTGCTTTATCAGTATGGTATTGAATAGGAAAAGGCCATGCACAAATTGCACTAGAAGAATTGGCATCAGAAGTGCTGAGCTGATTTTAAAAAGTTCAGAAATTACACAGGATCTAGTTTGACTTTTCATAAATTTCTATTTAATTGACCCTGTGTGTATAAGGCAGCAGAAAGCCAGATATAAAATCACATGCTGCCTTATATTAATATATTTATTAGCTTGGTTAACCCTGTCACCAGTGGTGATTCGGGACTATACTAATTAGTTGTTTTTTTGTTAAACCAATTCTTTAATAGGAACATAAAAGATTGTGTGGGCCTGTTATGGCATTGATAATCTGGTTGAACCAGTTTGGATTGATTTTGAAAATAAAAGTTCAGTCTTTCCTATATATTTACACCTTCTGAAGAGAATTCTCCCAGAATCCCATGGTGACAAAGATTGGAAGTGAGAATTTACAAATGACATTAGTCTTAAGATTGTTTAGCTATCATCAATTTTACTAGCTCCTCTGAGATTTGCATGAATTTGTTTTCTGGGGTGGGGAGGTTGTATGTTGTTTTTTGTTTGTTTGTTTGTTTTTAAATCTTACCACTTTTGCCTGCAAAAGGCCTTGTCAAGCATCACAAGAACCCAGAGCTTGTGGGGTTCCTCCACACGATTAGTTGACCAATAGGGCTTGTCTCTTGATCAAGACTTTTTCTCTCCTCCTTGGTGTATACCACCTTACAAGTGTGATACTATTTCAAAAGGAAGATTAGTTGGTCATACCACTTCTGGTCTGAGATGCCATGAAAAATGAGCAAGTTTACATCATGCTTTGGGTTTATCTGAGAAATTAATGTAGTATTTCCCTAAATTAATTTGAGGCAGCTGACAGTTTTGCAAGTCCTGAAGTAATGAGCATGCAATTATTCCATCAACTTCCATCAAAAATATTTGCCCTCCAAGTTTAACTAGATCCACCAACATTTTAATGATTTCTAATTCCAGGCAATGTACTAGAGTTTGAAGCAGAATTTTGAGAGCTTATGTAAGATGTGTAGATATAATGTACCTATATATGAGTCCTCATTTGAAAACATTTGAGTTTTCAGACTCTGTATGACTTTATTAGATAGTAATGCACAGTTGGAAGTTGAACCAATGATAAAAAGGCTCTGGCAAGTTGAACCAGTAGTAAAAGGTTTGCAATAAGAACTCACGTGTCCCAAAACATGTTGGTATATGAATAAAACCAAGGAGCACATGACTGTTTCCACCACTTCCATTTTTTTATTTAGTAAATTTCTATTTTTTATTGACACCCATCTGTATGTCAGCCTCTCTTGTTTCCTTCTCTTTTTGTGTCTTTTTGTGATGGGAATCCTCTCTTGCTCTGCTCCATCAGTGCAAACAGTGATATAGGGAAAATTATTGTTTGTGGTTCTGCATTTGATAACTCCAGAAGTAGAAGGGAACTGCTACAGAATCACATATGCCCATACAAACTTAGAAGTGGAGAAAGACCTCATAAATGCTCCAATGCTGTGGATGCCAGACTTACAAAGTATTGGCAAATACAGCAGGTATACACCAGTCATAAGTCAAAAAAACTCCACTTGGTAAGGCAGTATTCAACTCCTCACAAATAGCATGTTGCAGAGTAATATGTTCACAGGGACCAAAAAGAATACAGGCCTCAAAAAACAGCGGTTAACAAAAAATGGCCACTTATCTCATGCTGTTCCTCATGCATCAGTCTAGTACGTGTGACGTATTTCAGTGTGACCTTTAAAAGAAGCGTGTGTTGTTGTTTCCCTTGCTATTTTTTGCAACATAGCCTGAGCGGAGGATTGTTCGTTTTGCTTTCCCCTGACGATACGACCGGCGAAATGGGGTACTCCGTTGGGATTTAAATTTCTTCAGTTGGGACTTACTTCATTTGGATTCGGTCTGGAAGCCGATGGAACAGCATGTGATAAGTGGCCATTTTTTGTTAACCGCTGTTTTTTGAGGACTGTATTCTTTTTGTCCCTATGAACATATTACTCTGCAACGTATTATATGTGAAGAGTTGAATGCTGCCTTACCAAGTGGAGTTTTTTGACTTATGAGTGGTGTATACTAGTGCTGCCCGATTTCAGGAAAAAAATTTCAATTCGATTCAGCCTATTGAATCGATTTTTCGATTCGATTTTCCTGCCTAATTGGGTGTTTTTTTCAAACATCCTGGTGAGTTTATTTTATAGCCTCTTCATCCCCTTTACCTTTTACTAACAACACTGGCACTGTGGTATAAACAAAAAAGACTTTTCCTCTCTCTGTTAAATCCTAGCTCACATTTGCAGTCTAACACCAGCTCTGGCACGATACACATTTCAAATCTGACATATTGTAATCACAAAACAGAAAATAAAATTACTTTTTCTACCTTTTGTTGTCTGGTCATTATTCAAATCTTGTTGGTCTCAGGCTGTGGTTGTCTTTTGATAACTTGCTTGCCAGGGTCTCCTTCTTTCTCCGTGCTAACCATCCATCTATGTCCTCCCCTTCTGTTTCCCTTCCCTCCCCCGGAGGTCTGGCATCTTTTCTTTTTTTCGTCTCCATCCACAGATCCACCTTTTCTCAACTACTCTTTCATCCAGCATCTCTCCCTCCTTCCCAACCACCCCAGGGTCCACCATCTCTCCCTTTCTTTTCCCAACTACCCTCCTATCCAATATCTCTATCCCCCCTCCACACCATCCCTTGTGTCCAACTTCCCTCTCTTTCTGTTCCTTTCCTCCCTAAAGCCCATTGTCCACCATCTCTCTCCCTCTCCTCTGTTTTTAGACCCATTATTTATTCCCCCCAAAGTCCGGCATATGCATGTATCTTTGAATTTCCCCCTTCCCTCCCTCCCTCCGTGTACTTCTACACCAGAGCCCCCCTCCCCTGAAGGTCTGCCCCCCCCTTGAAGGACTTCCCCCCCCCAATCGGAAGGCCTGCGTGTTCCCACTGACCTCCCGTGCAGCCATTTACCTCATTTCAGCAGCCTGCAGAGAGGATCACTTGTGATAGCGATCTGTGCAAGCTGCTATAGTCCTTCAGAACTGTCTTCCTTCTGCCACAGTCCCACCCCTCCTCTGACGTCAGAGGCAGGATCGCGGCAGAGGAAACAGCTCCGAAGGCCTATAGCAAATTGCAGAGATCACTAGCACAAGTGATCTTCTCTGCAAGCTGCTGAAATAAGGTAAATGGATGCGTGGGAGGCTAGGGGGGAAGCCAGACACCAGCACTTCCCGACTGACCCTTGCCCTCTAAAGCAGGAACGGCAGCAGCTGGCCAGCAAGAGGCAGCGCTGCCGCTCCTGCTTTAGGGGGCAAGGGGGGAAGGTCAGTCACTGAATCGGGAGGCCGATTTTGTTTGTTTTAAATCGATTCGAATCGATTAATCTGAAGTGAATTGGTGAACCGATTCGAATTGGGCAGCACTAATGTATACCTGCACTATTTGCCAATACTTTGTTAGTCTGGCATCCACAACATGGTGTTAACTCCTTTGGAGCATTTATGAGGTCTTTTTCTCCACTTTGTAAGGGCATATGTGATTCTGAATCTTCTCTCTAGCAGTAGAAGAGCAGTTCCCTTCTACTCATTAGTTTATCTATTGCTCTTTCTCCATTCTCTGTTCTAACTCTAGAACAGGGGTGTCAAATGTCGGTCCTCGAGGGCTGCAATCCAGTCGGTTTTTCAGGATTTCACCAATGAATTTGCATGAGATCTATCTGCATGCACTGCTTTCTTTGTATGCTAATAGATCCCATGTATATTCATTGGGGAAATCCTGAAAACCCAACTGGATTGCGGCCCTCGAGGACCAACATTTGACACCCCTGCTCTAGAAGTATAATTGCCCAGATGGCCATACCCTTTTATTGGTCTATCTGTGTGTCTGGAAAAAACAATCACAAAAACATTCTTGCCAGTTTAGTTAAGCAAATTTATATAGTTATTGGCTGTCTAGAGGAAAAATAAAGGGACTAGAATTATCAATACTGCTATCCCAATGGCCAATATATTATTTTCCTGGTAAAACTTGGTTTGTTGCTGTTAGGACCAGGTTTTCTTTTTCTTTTTTTTTAATAAATACTTTAGATAAAATGGTAAAAAAAAAAAAAAAAGGAAGAGGAAAAAATTTGGGGTTTTCTAAAACTTGACATTTGAATAAAAATTACACAAGAAATGGTTAAATGTTTAAAAAAAAAGAAAAACACACATAGCTGTCATGAATTCTTAGTGTGTGAGCTTTCTAAATTGCATTTCTTTCCTCTTGTCATACAAGAAAAGCAGGGAGGTCTCTTTAAAGCTAGTTTGGTAAGTTTATTATACTGTATATGAATTATTACAAAAAGGGACTCTGATGGAATCCAGAACCTGAATAAAATTGCATAACTGTTTTATAAGTAGTAGGACAACATCATGGATTGATTTTAAAGGGCACCCCTAAATTTGAGCCAAAAATCTCCATGATTAAGAGCTCCTGGATGTATACATCACTGCCTTTGGCACAAGACTATATGAAGCTATTATTGTGGTGGTGATTTAGCAAGTCCTTTTTTGCAAAACTTACCTTAGTTCTAGAAATGACCAAGGAGCTGACTTGACTTTGGCTTGCAACGAGGAAAGGAGAAGAGATTAAAGAACATCACACACTATCACTGTTTACATAGGAAAGTAGTAAAGTTCCTAGACAGCAACTATTGTAAATTTTATCAGAAGTTTTTTGTTCTCTTGAAATTGTAATGCTTGTGGAAGAAGTTGACTTTTTTTGGTTATATATTTTTCACTGATCTTACTTGCTTTGTTGCATAAAACATTATGCTACATTTCTCTTCAAGTAGATAAAATGCTGACAATCCTTTCCCCTGGCAATGCTTATGTTAAGCCCTGTGGATTTTCCAATTGTAGCTTTCAAAATATGACGAGTGAGGCAGGAAAAACAATCCATTTCAGCTGAGACATCTTGGGAAGTCTTGTGCATTATAGTGCATCATCCCTATCCCACTGCCATTCCCATGTTCTACCTACTCTCATCTCATTAGTGTGATTCATTCAAGACTGATGACACAGCAAAATGAAGCAAGCTTGATGACTTTATATCACACTGGCTCTGGGAAACAATAATTATGTTTGGATATGTTTGAATTTAAAGCTAAAAATTTTTAAGGGAGAACAGTTTTTAATTAGGCCAGGAGAGCCTGCTTAAGTTAAAGATTTTTTTTTTCAATTGTTCCTGTTTAATTGCACTCAAAAAAAAAATAACAGCAGTTTAGAGGGGCCATTATTTTCTCTTTCACTATGTAATTGCTACATCACACTTCAAACAATTATATTCATTTCTGTGTCAACAATTTGCCACGCTTATTTTAGTCAGAACATGGCAGAAAGCCTCAGAATTCAGTGAAGTTAATCAAATGAACCAAAGCCACTATATTGTACTCCTCACTAGCTTGCAACCATTTGATCATATTTTTTGCCTTAGCCAACAAGAGTGTAAATAAGGTGTCCCGCTTAAACTTTACTGACTGCTTTGACTTAATAATTCACCCATTTTGAGGTCAATTTTGCTGTGTTAGGGCAAGTGGTGGTTTAGGATTACATGGTTGGTTAAGGGTTAAAATCACTTTTACTCCCTTTGAATTATTGAAAGCCCCTTACTGTGAGTATAATCACTTGCTCACACATGTAGCAAAGTAGCTTCAGATATTTAAATCACAAATTGTTTAACAAGAGAATTGTATAAATGTCCATGATTTCTGGAAGTTTCCAGGTTTGCTTTGAGATGGGTGAGAGAAGGGGAGGATTTGATGACTTGCTTTGTAAATTCTTCTAACTTCACCAAGCTGGGTGTTATGCTTTCATAATTATATTTTGTTGTGACTGTATATATAAATTTAAATTACAATGGGTAGGATTTCTGAATTGAAAAATTATTTTTATCAATTAGTTTCCACAGTGATTTACTTTATACATTTCCATTGTGAATGACAGGGGGTATTTAATTTAAACATATCTTTTGCAAAAATTAGCTACAGTAATTAAACCAAGAGCTGAACAGACATGTGCTTAGTATCTCTGTAGTATGTTCAGAGAAAGAAAATTGCCTTGCATAACAATGAAACCTTCAGATTTGCCTTTGCCAGGACATGTGGTCCACCTTACTGACTACCAGTTAAATCACTTTTGTAGCACTTCAGTATTGGCCAGCGTTTAGATTAGCTGTATCAAGATAACATGAACACTGTTCTAGAGGTCTGTAGATATGAAAGCACTGAAAGTTAACCTAAGATATTACTTTTGTCTCTGCTTATTTGGCTGGAAGCTAAGAGTTATATTTACTAAAAGATGCTATCACGTTACTGCATTCTAACATGCTTTAATTAGCAAAGGCCCATGTTATCTAATGGAGTCTAATCCATGCTTACAGCATTTGTGTGTGCTAACATGTTTGGTGTACTTCAGTAAATCTATTCCTAAATTCTCTCAAGATAGGTTTTCTTAAGGGACTGCTGTTTTTCAAATACTTGAGAGCAGACAGGGTCATCAACACCAATTTTCAAAAGTGCAAAAAAAAAATAGTCCTTTTAAAAGCTATTTTTATTTCTTTTTGGTATATAGTGCTGTTTAATCAGGGCTTCTATTTTTAGATATTCATAAATTGTAAATTTAAGAATGCATTTTTAAGGGTATGAATAATCGATGTTTGTTGTCTACACATCACTTTCTAGGTAATCCTTTTGGTTGAATCAAATATATACATTTGTTTAGGTATGGAAGGAATCATTAGAATGGAAATAGTACTAATAGCTAGGAATATCCAAACAGACAAGGAGAGGAGTAAGAGACAACTAGGGAAAGTGGTGATTTTCCTGCACATCCAGTAAACACTTTTTTTGTTTTGTTTTGCATCAGGGTGTTTAATCAATTAAAATCTAAAATCAGAAGCTCTCTATACAATACTGAAATATTTACATGATATTTTAAGTTATCTTTACAGTTAGCTATGCTGAAGTGCTGCTTCAAGTTTTTCATGCCCACTGAAAATGGAATGCTGAACTTAGTATCTTTCTCTAAACTGACATTGTTCAGGCTATCTTGTAATAAAAAAAGCTATTCAATATGTTTCTGTTCAGGAAAAAGCACCTCTTGATATTTATGTATTGTTTTCATTGAACACTAAAATGAAAGGGCCAAAGAAATGACTTTTGTGAGATAAACTGAGCAGATATGGCTTATAAGTTGCAAGGATGTTATCCAGAAACCATGCTTAGACTTCTCTTAGGTGCCATTTTCCATTTTACTAATGCTTAGCAAGCACTAAATTCTGCATGTCCTAATTTATATCTATGGGCCATGTGGCATTTAGCACATGATAATGTCCGTTAGAATGCACTGAGCTTTAGTAGAAAGGCCCTTCAATTTGCAAAGTGATTTGTATCCCCAAAGAGATGCCTAAAAGTCAAGTTTAATGTCATCAGAAATTGTATTTGCATCTCCTCTGCAGGGGAAAATTTCTCACATTTAGAGTTTGTAGATTTTTGTCTAGAGCTTCCTATAAATGCTTTTCTCAAGTTATCTGATAAGTTGAAGTAAATGAATATTCTGTTACGTCCCTTCCAGATGCTATACTCTAAATGTTCAATCCCTTCCTGCAATCTGGGAATTGCAGAAATCCAAACACTTTTCTGAGCATGTGCTCCTCCTACCTTAGAGAGTGAGTTAGAGCCCCTACAGTTTCAGTTTCTGCAAACAATCCATGCAGAAGGCTTTTCTTCTGCTCTGCATCTTTTTCTCATTTTTTTCTCCACTTAAAGTTCTTTTTTCGGTGGCTTCAGTGCAACGAGACCCCGTGCAGTATCCTCTGCCGAAGGAAAGGATGCAGTCCTGCAAAGCCAGACTGCTGCTTCACAGAGAAACTTTGGTGGATCTGTGGAGCCAACCTGTCTGCGCCACCCTTCTCAGACTCTGGGTCCATTCCCCTGGGAGTTTGCTTGCCCTCTGACCCTGTCAGGGGTTTAAGTGCCGGCTGTAAGTGTCCTGAGTAAAATATTCTTCTGGGTTTCAGGGCGCAGGCTTTGTTTCCCGCCCCCAGTCATGTGGAGAGTTTCCATGGGGGTGGAGGTTACAGTCAGTGTCCATCTGACTGGCAGTCTGAAGATCTTCAAGTTTGATCATTTGGAGCAGTTTCTGAGGCAGAAAATTTTTTTCCTCCGTTAAGCTGCAGAGCTGAACAGAGTTGACAACAGGCAAAGTGTAACAGAGCTGGCAGTCATGCACTTCACAGACTGTAAGTACACCTCCATTATTTCCTGTGGGAGCTTCGGGGGTGGTCTGTGGAGCTCTGTAAAACTTACGTTTCTGAGGGTAGGGTTCATGTCTCCCACATCCCCAAACCCCAAATCGCTATTTTTTTTATTTTCAGATTTTCTTTATTTTTGCTGTTTTTGGCATGAATTTGCTGGCGGCAGCCTTTTTTTCCTTCAAAAGCTTGATTTCTATCTCATAACCCCTCGATTTTGTTGCATATCTATTGGGATGGACTCAGCCTCTAATCTGTTGACTGCATGCATGGATTGTGCTAAATTGGCGCTGGAACAGCATTTGTGTACTGTGTTCCGCAGCATGCTGGGGGAAGGGGCAGGAGCTTTGGGCTTTGCCTCTGAGTCTGTGTTTTGGGCTAAAAGTCTCGCCCACTGACCGTTCTGGACACTGGCGCAAAATGCTGCGTTCTGAGTCTGGGTGATTTTTTGGAGTGGCGCGGTCACCTTAACTGGACTCAGCAGTGAGTGCAGGGTGCATTTTCTGCAGATTTCATTCAGCTTTTTGAGGGAGCTTCTTCAGGTAGCAAGGCTGCAGTGTGTGCTTGTCTCTCGAAATTGTGCCATGTACTCTCTGTAGAGGAGGATGCCTGCCCCCCACATGTTGATAGGTGGTGTGAAGTATGTGGAGGATGCCCCTTATGATCTCTTCAGTGTCTCAATAAGGTCTCGCCTTAAAAGGTGTCAGCACCCCCGGACTCTTTGGATCCATCATTGTGCTGGGGACTCTTCTTCCAAGGCCATTTTTAGCATTCCTTTACAAGGGTCAGCTTCTTTTTGGAAAAGGCCTAAGCAGCTCCTGACCAGTTTTGTTGACCGGACTTGGGGAAGGGACTGTAGCACTTTTCGTCCCTCCCACAACTTTCATTAGGGATCGTCAGGCTTTTCTGTCCAGATACCATCCCCGTTACCACACTTCCAATTCAAGATATCCTCAGGCGTCCGGATCCCATACCACTGCTGTCCCTAATTTAAAAAAAAAAAAAAAGCCCCATGGCTCCAGAAGTCACATGGGGCTCCCTCTCTGTTTCACCCTGAGTGGCTTCACATATTCTAAACTAAACTAAAATTTTACTTTATATACCGGGTCTCCAACCAGAGGAAGCTCGACACAGTTAACAATAAGTTAAAAGATAAAATACAAGAGGATTAGTTTTCAAAATGTTTAGCAAATAGAAAAGTTTTTAAAGATTTACGGAAAGATTGGAAAGAGCTGGGACACCTCAAAATTAAAGGAAGTTCTTTCCATAATTGTGGAAATTTAAAAGCCAAAGAAAGGCTAAAATTTTTGACTCCTTGAATTCCTTTCCTAGAAGGGAGGGAAAGTTTAAATTGATGAGTGCCTCTCGCATATGAAAATCTATAAACATTCCATAAAAGAGGAACAAAAATACCATATAAACTTTTAAAAATAATACATAAACATTTAAACTGGACTCTGAGATAAACCAGGAGCCAATGGAGACTCAAAAGCAAAGGAGTCACATGATCGAATTTGCTTTTTCCATACATTAACTTTGCAGGGGTATTCTGAATCAGTTGTAGTCTTTGAAGGCAGATCTTTGTGATGCCAAGATAAATGGCATTACAATAATCTAGCTGAGATAGTATAATTGATTGGACCAAGATAGAAAAACGACGTTCATGGAAAAGAGATCTAACCTTCCTCAGCATTCGTAAACTGAAAAAAACATTTCTTAACTAGAGAATTTATTTGATCCTTAAAGGTAAGGGAAGAGTCGAAAAGTATTCCCAAAATCTTGGAGGAGAACTCAATTTGTAAGGAGGCTCCAGAATCCAAAAGTACAGTGGAAGGAAGATAATCCAATTTTGGGCCTAACCACAGAAGTTTAGTTTTGGCTGCATTTAACTTCATCTGGACAGACATAGCCCAAGTTTGAAGTTTGGAAATACAGTGGTTTATTTTAAAAGTTAAATTGGTAGTATTTGAGTCGATCTCAATCAATATAAAGATGTCATGCGCATAAGTGCCGGACAGCGTTCAGGAGGGGCACAAGTTGATCTTTTGCCTGCCTTCGGATTTGTTTCTGGACTGCAGCAGGTCGGCAGGAGTTGGTTTGCGCTACCCTGCACCATCTCTTGGACATTCAAGCGATCGAGCCCATTCTGGAAAACGAATTGGGCTTAGGCAGATACTCCTTATATTTCATCGTGCCAAAGACAGGCTCTGAGGTGTTCCCTCTAAGCTGAGCAGGAGTCCTCCACCCACAGTCTCACCAATAGAGGGTGCTGTTTTACTGTCACATTTTTCAATTGTGAGGGACAGGCAAGTTCTGCAGGACTCCAGGGAACATACCTGTCCTTAGCGACTGAAAATATTCCACCCCCTAGTGGTAGCAATGCAGCTGGAGGACACCTGCTCAGCTTAGAGGGAACACAATATCGCTTCTTGCAGATTCCTCCTTTCCAAATAGAAACCATGTACATGATCATAGCATCTGTCTTTCCCAGAGTGTTCTGCCATCCTTGGATCTCATGGAGGCATACCTCCATATTCCAATCTACCCATAGCATCGCAGGTTTCTTTGTTTCCATGTTCTGCAGCAGCATTTCTAGTTTGCAGCTCTGCCCTTTGGACTCACAACAGCACCCCACTCTTTTTACAGTGGTGATGGTTGTAACAGCCTTTTTTCTTAGGCAGGGTGTCCAGAACCATCCCTACTTAGACGGCTGGTTGATCCAGTCTCCATCTTGACAGGAGTGTGAGCGAGCGGTGGAGATGGTGGTATCTGTGCTACAATGCTTGGGTTGGATTGTCAAATTCAAGAAGAGCCGGTTTCTGCCATCGCAGACCTTGGAGTATTTGGGCCTCTCTTCGACACCCTGTAGGGCCATGTGTTTCTTCCTGAGCTACACAGACAGAAACTTCAGAAGCACATCAGGGATCTCCTGGCTCTTTTTGTTCCCTCAGCCTGGCATTATTTGCAGGTGCTGGGATCCATGGTGGCCTTCCTAGCAGTAGCCACTGGGCCAGAGCGCACATGTGCCCTCTGCAAGAGTCTCTCCTCCTTTGGTGGTTTCCACAGTGTCATCCCCTTCAGATGCCATTCCCCTTTACTGAATTAGCTTGCAGCAATCTCTGCTGGTGACTTCAGGGTTGAGGCTCTCCGCCAGGGCACACCTCTCGGCCATGGAGTGGTTCACTCATGACAGATGCCAGCCTGTTGGGCTGGGGTGCTCTGTGAAGACTGCTTCATTCAGTGGCAGTGAACTACCACGTCAAAGTGTTGGTCGATCGATCGTCTGGAGCGTCGGCCAATTCGACTGGCGTTTTCTCGCTCTCCTGCCCACTCTGGCAGGGAAAGAGGTCCCGAGTGTTCAACAACACCATGGCAGTGGCATATGCAAATCATCAAGGGGGCACTAGAAGCGCTCCCATGGGCTAGGAAGCTTGCATAATGTTTCGCTGAGCAGTGTTACATCTTCTGTCTCTCTCTGCAGCACACATGTCCGGAATCAAAACTGTACAGCCAGACTTTCTCATTCGACAATCCTAGACCTGGAGAATGGTCCCTCTCGCGAATAGCATTCTATCTTATTGAGTAGTGCTGTGGGCTGCCACAGCTGGACTTGATGGCTTCAGCCAGGACCTTTTAGCTCAGCCGCTTTTTCAGTCAAAGAACAAAGCCCGAAATTTTAAGTCTGGACACCTTGGTTCTGCCCTGGCCTACTCACAACCTTCTTTATTCCCTCCGTGGACTCTGGTTGATTCATCTGCTGGATAGCAATGCATCCCAGCCTAGTTATCCTAGTGGCTCCGAATTGGCCTCGTCTTCCATGGTTTATGGATCTCATACATCTTCAGCAGGACCGGAAGCAAAAGCTCCTTCATGACTTTCTCAGTCAGGGTCCAGTGCCCATGGAGACTCCACAGCGCTTTGGTCTTTTGGCATGGCTCTTGAGCGCTCAGCCTTGATGGAGCGTGGTTATTATGATGTCGTTTTGACATTTTTAAAGTCTTAAGAAAATTCTACTTTGTCTTCTTATGCCACAGCCTGGTAGGCTTTCCAACAGTGGTGTGCCAAGGACCCAGTAGATATTAGCAGACTCCCTTTCCTGTGGTCCTGTCTTTTCTCCAGCAGGCTTGGATATGAGTTTAGCTGTGGTCTCCCTTAAGTTCAGGTAGCAGGCTTTTCGTGCTTCCGAGCACATAGTGGTTCCAGTTTGCTTACTGCTCATCCCAATATGACCAGCTTTCTGAGAAGGGTGCTTCACTTGTGACCTCCCTTGCGTCTTTTCTTCCTTATGTGGCATCTTAACCTAGTTTAGGGCCTTGTGGAAGCTCCACTCGAGCCACTGAGATGCTTCTTGATCTGATGATCAACTCTGTCTTTCTGGTTGCCTTTGTCTCAAAACAGTGTGTTTCGGAGCTTCAGACTCGTGCAGTGAACCCTTTCTACAGATCATGGGTGTTTCTTCGTACAGTACCTTCTTTTTCCTATCATAGGTAGTTTCTGATTTCCATGTCACCCAGGAGATTTGTTTGCCTGCATTTTACTTCACAGGATCAGTTCAAAAGCGTCAGATCTTCCACAAACTGAACGTCAGGAGAGTCTTGCTCCACTATTAGGAGAAGACTAATGGCTTTTGGCTATCTGATCATCTCTTTGTTCTGACTATTCTGTCTCTGCAAGGTGGGCCAGCTTCTAAATCCTTGATTGCCTGTTGGATTCATATGGCCATTTCTGCGATTTACATCGCCTGCGATAGATAGCCACCAGTTTCTGTTAGGGCCCACTCGACTAGATGTGTTGCTGCTTCATGGGCGGATTCTCAAGTGATTCATCCAGATGAAATTTGTGGGCAGGCTCTTCTGTTCCTCTCTAGATGCTGCCATTGCTTTGGTACATCACCTAGAGTATGGAATCCGGAAGGGACATAACAGAATGGAAGATTAGGTTTTTACTTTTGATAATCTTCTTTTTGTTAGTCCCAATAGGATACCATACAACCTGCCCTCTCTATGCAAGCTCTGTTTCAGAATCACCTGCATTTCTTTATGCCTCAGTTATTCTCCTTACAGGTTTCAGGATCTACCAGTAAGTAAGTCAACAGATTCTGGGGGCAGTTCGCTCTTCTTTGAGTAAGCATCTTGCTGATGGATGTTTCATGTGGGTGCTCGTTTCACACAGTAGGTTCTACATTGTTCCTCAATGTCTTTTCTGTTGCATTTTGCCCGTTTATTGTTTTTATATTTTGCAGAGCTATTGTTTTTATATTTTGCAGAGCTGATCTTAACAGAAATGTTTTGTTGTCGAGTAGATTCCCCTTTGCCCCCTTATTTGTCATGAATTGGTTCTGGTATGGTTGCCTGGCTTTGGTTCTAAACCGTAGGGGGCTCTAACTCGCTCTCTAAGGAGGAGCAAATGCTCAGAAAAGTGTTTGGATTTCCTCAACTCCCGGATTATGGGAAGGGAGTATGGAATCCTACAGGGACTAACAGATAGAAGATTATCGAAAGTAAAAACCTAATCTTCCATTGAGCCCCCTGCTCCCAGAACTGGGTGATGAAAATATGCCCATTCCCCACCCTTTGAATTGCTAAGTATATTATTGTATAGTAGTAGTGATCAGACCATTCAGTATTCATTGGGGTAGTTACCATTATTAGAGTAGCTGGAATTGTGAAGGTCGGAGTAGTTAGATTTCTAGCTTTTATTCTTTATTATATTTTTTGTATTATTCATGTGTATAAATTATTGAGGATGTTACCGGCTTTTATAAACTCTAAGCAAGGTGGGAAAAAGGGGTAGCAGGCTCCATTTCCCCTTGTAAAACGGTAATTAAGCACTGTTTTTAAATAAAATAAAAAAATTTAAAAAATCTACAGTGTGTTTGTTTTTGTCTGTTGCAAAAAAATATTGAAGCAGATAAGAGTCAAAAGAACGAACGTGTTTTCTAGTGCAATAGACACATCATTCTTGAACCTGTGGGTAGTGTACCTCTGATCGCAGGATCTGGTGTAGAGAGCCTCATTTAGATTTTTCTGCTCCACCATCCCTCATTCTGGACTGTCCTGTAATTCCTCAGTTTTACTCTACACGCCTGTCTGTTCTGCCTGTGTTTATTTTTCCTTTAATTTGGGCTTTTCGGCCATTAGGCTTTTCAGTGCTTCTGGCTGCAAGAGAATTCAGATTCTGAGGACAGTAGTCTGTAGCCAAGAGGCTGCCTGCTTGGCCAGCCTGCATTACCAGTTCAGGAGCTCAAGGACTATTCCCATGGGAGCAAGGCTTACTCCAGGATTTGCCCACAGAGAGCTTGAGTGCAGGCTGAGTGGCCCCATGGCGGGTTTTCATGGTTGGATACTGTCTGCATTTCCTTCCCGCCCACCCCAAGTTCGGCTGTCTGAAGAAACAAGCTATCTGGGTTTCCAGGCTTGTCTGAGGAAGAAGTTCTCTGGCTGCAGCTTCAGCCTAAGCAGCTCCCGGCACCTGCATGGCACAGTGAGTACAGGCCTATGAGAGAATTTTTTTTTTTTTTGGGGGGGGGAGGGAGGGTTATAAAAGTAGTTTTTGAAGGTTTCTGGAGCTAGTGATAGGGGGCTACATTCCCAAAACTTAAGGTTTCCTTTAACACCGTAGCTAAAATGGTTCCAGCTGGTTTAACATGCATGTATTTTAGCAGCGGATTATTTAAACCAGTGTTTTTCAACTTTTTTACACCAGTGGACCAGCAGAAATAAAAGAATTATTTTGTGGACCGGCAAACTACTAGGACTAAAATTTAGAAAACCCGTTCCAGCCCCATCTCCGCAAGCTCGGTCACCTCAGTAACTATAGAAAAATAGACAAATATCGTGCAAAATATAGACAGCAGATATAAATTCTCAAAACTGACACGTTTTGATCACTAAATTGAAAATAAAATCATTTTTCCTACCTTTGCTGTCTGGTGATTTCATGACTCTGGTTGCGTTTCCTTCTGTCTGTGTATCCTTTCTTTCTGCACTCAGGCCCAAGAATTGTCCCTTTCTATTCCTTCCCTCTTTCCTTCCTATGTCCTTAGTGCCCCCCGTGCCTCCTTCCCATGTCTTTAGTGCCCCCAGTGCCTCCTTCCCATGTCTTTAGTGCCCCCAGCGCCTCCTTCCCAAGTCTTTAGTGCCCCTTCCTGTCTTTAGTGCCCCCAGTGCTTCCTTCCCATGTCTTTAGTGCCCCCAGTGCCTCCTTCCCAAGTCCTTAGTGCCCCTTCCTATGTCTTTAGTGCCTCCAGTGCCTCCTTCCCATGTCCTTAGTGCCTCCTTCCCATGTCCTTAGTGCCTCCAGTGCCTCCTTCCCATGTCCTTAGTGCCTCCAGTGCCTCCTTCCCATGTCTTTAGTGCCCCTAGTGCCTCCTTCCCATGTCCTTAGTGCCCCTTCCTATTTCTTTAGTGCCCCCAGTGCATCCTTCCCATATCTTTAGTGCCTCCTTCCTATGTCCCTCTCACTGCCTTCCACACTTTGTCCCACCCCTACCCCCGAAGCCAGCCTGCCTGCCTGTCTACCTATCTCCCTCCCTGGCCAAAGCCAGCCTGCCTACCTCCTTCCCTCCTGCGCAAAAAAAAAAAAAAAAGCCTCCCTCCTTTCTATCCCCAGGTTGGCTGCTATCTTACCGCCCTGCTGCTGCTACTGCTAAAGCTGACACAAAGTCTTCTTTCCAATGTCGGAGAGGACGTTCTGGGCCAGCCAGGCAACGATTGGCTGGCCCAGAACGTCCTCTCTGACGTCAGAATTGTCGTCGGAAAGAAGACTTCCTGTTGGCTTTAGCAGCAGCAGCAGAGCGGTAAGATAGTAGCCGACCCGGGGAAAGGAAGGAGGGAGGCTTTTTTTTTTTTTTTTGCGCAACAGGTAGGGACAGGAAATGATTGCCTGTCCCGTTGTCCCCGAGCAAAGCTTTGGGATGCTGTCCCGAAGCTGTGTGGTGACAACGGGACAGGAGGTCTGAAAATGGGACCTATGGTCACCTTAATCTTGCCAGCCCTGCGCGGACTGGCACCGGTCCGCAGACTGGCGGTTGAAGAACAGTGATTTAAACGGCTTACTGTGGTCTCTTCTAAACTTTCTAGTAGTCTCCAATACTGCCATATAAATGTAGTACAACGAGGTCATTAATATTAAAATGAGCACTCCGAGCGATTCTCTATCATCGCTGAGTGATTCCCTAACTTCATTGTGCCACATTTGCGGCCAAAATTTGCCGACAGGTCTAAGCTGTGGCAGATTTCCTGGTCAGTACCTGAGCACTGATTGAAGGAAAGTAAGGTTTGACAGCTCAACACAAATTAAAATTTAAAAAAACAAAACAAATTGAAGATCAGCAGGAGAGATGCCCACTCTCTACTGCCATGTCGCATAATCACCCAACAACGCTAACTCCCTTAGGGGTCTTAAGCAACCTGGGCCAATCAGAATCTTAGGCCACTCCCCAGTGCATCCCAGGATGCACTGGAAAGGAGAAGACCTGCCATTTTTTAAGAGGTGGTCCTGCCAGCCAGAGCAGATATGCATCACTCTGGCTGGACTTCCTTAGGAGGGGAAGGGCGGGTGGTCATCGGGAGCACGGGGGAGTTGGAGTTGGACAACTGGGATACAGTGGGCATCTCCCACTGCGGGGGTTATAGAATCAGGGCATGGGTGGTTGGGTTATGGCAGGAGAAAGTGGGCATCTCTCCAGTTGCAGGGTGATATAATCGGGCACGGGGGAGTTCTTGTTGGACGATGGCAGGAGAGAAGGCATGTCTCCCACTGCCAGAGTGGGTGTCGAGAGGTTGTGCGATATGGCAGCAACACATCGGTTTTACTGCAAAGCTTTGAGAAGCCCCAGGATCCCCCACCTCTAAAATCTGACTCCCCCAATTTTTTTATCCCCCTCATTTAGCTCCCACAAGAAGGCTGAGGACTGTCTGTGTCTCATGTGCTGGGCAGATACAAGAAGAGTGATAAACATTCTGAAATTGTTGGGTGTTCATAGTGTTGCTTTGTTATCTGGAAGTGGCGAATGCATTTAGCCTGTCTGATCATATCTTTGTGTTGGTGGGTACTAGCTACCAGTGCCGGTCAGCTTTAAAAGCAACCATTTCTAGATTGATTTGTATGGCCATTTCTTCAACTTATATTGAAATCAGAAAGCAATTTCCAGTATCCTTAAAGGCACATTCA
This sequence comes from Geotrypetes seraphini, assembly GCF_902459505.1. Taxonomy (NCBI): domain Eukaryota; kingdom Metazoa; phylum Chordata; class Amphibia; order Gymnophiona; family Dermophiidae; genus Geotrypetes; species Geotrypetes seraphini. Next base: position 230,842,576 of record NC_047085.1, read on the forward strand.
ACTAGCAGCATAGCATCTTCACCTGGTCAGATTAAGACCGTAAGGATACATTGTATTAAGTTGAAACATAAGTACATAAGTACATAAGTAGTCGCCTCCGCCGGGGCAGACCAGAGGTCCATCCAGCCCAGCGGTCCGCTCACGCGGCGGCCCATCAGGCATATTGCCTGGTCAGCGGTCCCTGACTAATTTTATTGCCTACCTCTACAGTTATCTCTAAACCTTCCACTGCTCTTATCTGTACCCCTCAATCCCTTTGTCTTCCAGGAACCTATCCAGGTCTTCCTTGAAACCCTGTACTGTGCTATTTCCTATCACGGCCTCCGGAAGGCCTCCTCAGTCCAACATCCAACGGAATTCTTTGATGTTTAAATTGTGTTCAAGATTACCTCCCTCCCACCCGACATAAACAGTGTCAATGATACGCCATTTCAGGTCGGTGATTTTGTGTTTCAATAAAGACCAGTGGCGAACTAATGGAGCAGTTTCAACTCCAGAGTTAACCCGAGACTTGTGTTCATTAAGTCTGACATTCACGGGTCTAGTGGTGCGCCCTATGTATATTTTTGGACAGGGGCAAGTGATCATATATATAACATGATCCGATTTGCAGTCAGTTCTAGATTTAGCAGAATATACTTTGCCAGTCTGCGGATGACCCCAAGTTTCCCCTGTCAGGGCATATTCACACCACTGACATTGGCCACAAGTATAGTGGCCATTCTTGACAGAAGGATCCTTTTGTCTATATGGAGCAATGAGCTCCCCCAGATTTCTAGCTCTTTTAAATGCAAAAATCGGGGGGTCATACTCAGATCCCAAAGCCAATTGTACTACATGCCAGTGTTTAAGAATTATTTTCTTGATCCTCACGGTCTTAATCTGACCAGTGATTGGTTAACATCGGCTATATGATTCTGCTGGATTTTTCTCCGGTTTTAAATTTCCTTCTGTAAGTAACTCATTGGCTAATATGGGGTCACATGATCAGGGGAGCTGACTTATTAGGTCCACCTACCACGCCGCGGCCATTCTCTACACCGGCATACTGAACAGGGATTTAGCATTTCGCTAAGATTCAGAACTGCTCTGGTAAGGAATTTAGCAATAGTTTAGTTTTAACATTTTAACGACTGGGTTCTTTAATATATGTATCTTTCCATTCTATCTCAGCTTTCTCCATCCCTGACCCTGATGAAATCATGAAACGCGTTGGTGGGGATTGAGGCAGACCCAGTTTCAAAAGCTAAGTAACTGCCATTGCAGCAACACTTTAATAATGAAAATTATAACTTATTTAAGCACTTGCCCTTTATAAATTATTAAGAAATATTATAAAACAATATAAATACACACTATAAAGTTCCTATGAGGACGGCTACCACACGAACATACGGTGTGACATTCTGAGGAACTTGTGTGTAAATCTTTATAACATAGGTGGCTAATTTAGGTCGATGCCAGCAGAGCAGGTAGTTAAGGCTGCCAACGAGAGAATGCTCTATTTCTTGTTTTCTGCTGGGGCATTCCCTCTGCCCTATCACTGATGATGTGGCAGAGAGAAGTTTCCAGTTTATTTACAATTTGATATACCAACCATCAAACAAATATCTGTACGGTTTACAGTTACTAAAATTAGAGTTTAAAAAATGCAGGCCACAAAAAATCTCATCGGGGGGAGGGGGGTGTCGGTTGGGTCCGGAGGTGCTGCTCAAGGGGATGGGAGCAGGATTAGCGTTAGGCCCCCACGACTTGGTGGGGGCCCCCTATGGATCAACCTATCTTTCCATTTCAGTGTCAGCCCACTGTCACCCTGTCTTCTCCATCCTGCTGACAAACTGACTGAACAACTGCCTGCGGACTCCTCTGTGTTTCTGCCAAGTTCCAAGTCCAAGAAGAAATAGGAAGTTGCATCATTGGAGACAGAGTGCAGCAAAAAGAACGCATGGAGGAGGCCACGAGCAGCACTTTGGTCAGTTTGTCAGTGGGATAAGACTGATAGGGCAACGTCGGACCGGCGCTGAAAGAAGGGGAATGGCAATGCATGCCAGCTGAGAAAGCCCTCTGGACCAGCTAGCTTTTTATTTTTTTAAGGGAATGGGTGAGGGGTTTAAAAAGTTCCAGACTAGAGGGGGGTGACATGAAGGGGAAGAACTTTTGGAGCCCAGAAACAGGAGATATAGAAAAACAGTGGGCAAAGCTCTAGAGGGAGACGAGAAATGGAGAGAAGTTTGACGCAAGGTGGTGTGGAAGGAGGGAGAAAGAGCCACTTGAAGGGAGGACAGTTGGGAAGAGAGAGGAAGAAATGAACCCGGGAGAGGGATAGAAAGATATAGGATAGAGGAGAGTGGGGTAGTTGGGAAGAGAAAGGGAGAGAAGTTCGGCCTTGGGATGGGAGAGAGGGAGGGACAAATGTTAGGTCTGGGGGAGTAAGGGAGAGAGAGATGCAGCATCTCTTTTATTCCTTCCATCTTATTCAGCCTCAAGGGGATAGGGAAGAACAGAAAAGAGGGGGAAATGTTGAACCTTTGGGAGGAATAGAAGAGATGACCCCATGGGAGGGCAGGAAGGAAGAGAGGTAGAATAATAAGATGCTTGGGGATAGGGAGAAAGGGACAGAGATATAGCCTGACGAGTGGAGAGAGGGAGGGGGGTTTCTGGAAATGAAGCTATGCGGAAGAGGTCAAAAGAGGGATGACAAAGAAGATGAATGAGACAAACCATGAGAGAGAAGTAAGTACATTGGTAGAAATGTGATAAATGGGGAGTAGGAAGAAGGAAACAGAGTGAGACGAGAAATAGAGCTAGAGCATGAGAAATGGAGATTGAAAATTGGTAGGTAGCTGAAAAGTAAAAAAAGGGTGACATTTGAGTGGCTGGAGAGGCAGAAAAGAAAAAAGGGTGAGGAGCTAAAAAGGAGAGATTAATATATCAAAGATGTAGAGAGGGAATGAACCAAGACAGAAGAGAGGAGAAAAAGAATATGGACAGCAACCACTAGAAAGAAAATTATCAGAAGACACATGAAAGCAAAAGTGACAAAATGAGACCAACATGAAGGAAAAATAAAATGTCCAGACAACAAAAGTAGAAAAAGTGTTTTATTTTAAATTTATTAACTGGAATATGTTAGCTTTGGGATATGTTTATCACAGATCTTTGTTTTGTGTTCAGTTTAGCACAGTGTTCTTCAATCTTTTTACACCTATGGACCAGCGGAAATAAAAGAAGAATTTTGTGGACTGGCAAACTACTAAGACTGAAATAAAAAAAACCCGTCTCCATGAGCTCAGTCCCCGCAAACCATCTGGTCCCATCCGCACAAGCCTCAAATAGTTATGATTTTGTATGGAATGTATTTTGTTAAAGTATAAAAAGAAATGATATTCTGTAAAATTGTCATTTTATAAATACAAATAATATAGAGCAAGGATCAACTAAACCCCTATCTCCCTCCCCTTCATATATATCCCCTCTACTATCAAGAAAACTGAATAAGCCAAATTATTACAGAATTCTACATAGAAATATGCTAACAGAATACCGCAGTCACACATAACAGGAGTAGTGTTAGGGTAGTGCAACTAGGGCGACTGCCCCCTGGTCAGATAAAGCCCTAAGCCAGCTGAAAGCTAAAGAAGCACTGCCTGGGCTTTGCAGTCCCCAGTTATGTCTAACACCAGCTCTAGCAGGATACATATTTCAAATCTGATATATTTTAATCACAAAATAGAAATAAACTTGTTTTTTGTACCTTTTGTTGTCTCTAGTTTCTGCTTTCATCTTCCTTCTAGCGTCTTCCCTCTCTGTCTCTTCAATCCAGCATTTGCCCCTTCCATCCACTGTCTACCCTCTCCTCCTTCCATATAGTATTTGCCTTTTTATGCCCCTCTCCCCTTCCATCCAGCCTGCACCCCTCTCTCCTTTTTACATGATTCATTCCAGCTTCACTGCTCTCTTCATTTTTATCTCTCCTACCCCAGATCTAGCATCTTTGTCCCTCTCCTTATTTCTCTGCTGACCCCCTTCCCATCATCAATCAGTCTCTACTTTCTCATTCCTCTGTCTCTCCCCTTTCCCTCATTTGATCTCTCCATTCCACCCTGACCCCTTCCCCTACTCTTATCTCCCTGTCAGCTGTTTCCTTCATTTTTTCCTCCTCCCTTGTCCAGCAGTACCCCTTCTCCTGTCCCTCCCTTTTTTCTCCTCCCCTGTCCAGCAGTACCCTTTCTCCTTTCCCTCCTCCCCCTATCCAACAGTAATTCTCCTTTTCCCTCCAGGTCCAGTAGCAGCTCTTTCTATCCAGCAGCTTCCCAGCCTCCAACAGTGGCTTCTTCATCTTCCCTCTACTCCCCTCCCAGCAGTTCTCAGTACTTGCCTGCATCAGCGAAGTGATTCACTTAGGCAGCCAGTGGGCTTTTGCTGAGTCGTGGCCCACCTCTGATGATGCAACTTCCTCTGAGGCGGTGCGACCCATCAAAGGACCCAAGCCTGCCTAAGTGAATCGCTGCGCTGACACTACTGGCTCTGTTGCAGGCAAGTACTGAGAGTTGGGAAGCAAAACGTCGGAGCTCCCCTGATTTCGCCAGCCTTGTGCGGACCGGCAGGAAATTTCTACAGACCAGCGGTTGAAGAACACTGGTTTAGTAGACAGCTGATAGGGGAAGATAAGTACAGGTTGTTCACCCTCTCCAAGGTAGGGAGAACGAGAGGGCACTCTGAAGTTGAAAGGGAATAGATTCCATACAAACGTAAGGAAGTTCTTCTTCACCCAGAGAGTGGTGGAAAACTGGAACACTCTTCCGGAGTCTGTCATAGGGGTAAACACCCTCCAGGGATTCAAGACAAAGTTAGACAAGTTCCTGCTGAACAAGGACGTACGCTGGTAGGGCTAGTCTCAGGGTGCTGGTCTTTGACCAGAGGACCGCCATGTGAGTGGATTGCTGGGCATGATGGACCACTGGTCTGACCCAGCAGCGGCAATTCTTATGTTCTTAAGAAGGAGAGTAGGCCAGTGGCCATGAGCCCAAAATGGATGACCACCAAATTTTCTCCCTGCTCTTCCACATGCTCCTTGCCCAAATGCAAAATATAAATAACTAAGCAGATGGAGTTATCCCAAAGCCCTGGCAGCTGAAGACCGCTTCCTTCAGTCCATTAGCCAGAACTTGCCAAGCTTTGCAGCTGGTGGTATCTTGGGGACACTGCTGCTAACTAGAGCTTGGAGATTTCTGGCTGCTACACCAGAGGAAGTGGTCTTCAATTGGTAGCAATTTGGGATCCCCACCAGCAAGGGAGGTGGCTAATTTTAGGAGATTCTGGGCCCAGGACCCCTGTGTGTTCAATTCAAAAAGTGCACCTTGGAATCTGAATGCCCCAGAACTCGAACAACTTGGAATCTGGACTATTTTTTTTTAATTAAATTTTGCCCCAGAATCCGAACTTTGCTTTGGAATCCAAACCTGTGGGAACTGCAAGCATTGCTCAGCCCAAATCTTCCCCTCTGATCCAGCTTCCTGTTTCCACCTGGGCAATTTGTGTCAGAGGGAAGCTTTGGGCTGAGCACAGCTTGCAGTTGCTGTTGCCGATCTTGCTGTCTCTGCCAGTTTGGGTGCCCGATCTTGCTGTCTATGCTGGTTGGAGTGCCCGATCTTGCTGTCTGTGCCACAGCCCATTGTTCCTGCACAGCCCTCAGGCCATCTATATTAGCCATGTGTCCAGCAGAAAAGAGCAAGAGAAAAGCTGTTAGAGCTACAATTGAAGTTAAGAAAGAGCTTATTGCTAATAATGAAAGCGGTACACATGTGGTAGATCTCACTACTTTGTTTGGGATGCCTAAATCGACTGCACGATTTTGAAAAATAAAGAAGCTATCAAAGCAGCAGATGTGGGCAAAAGGGTTACTACACTGACCTCTAGGAGATCAAAAAGTATGGAAGAGATAGAAAAACTGCTATGTATTTGGATTAATGAAAGACAGCTTGCTATTGATGTGATTTCAGAGACAAATCATTTGTGAGAAAGCCAAGGTTCTTCACGATGATCTAGTGAAAGGCCTGCCTGATACTACTGATGAAAAGGAGGAGTTTAAAGCCAGTAGAGGGTGGTTCGAGAACTTTAAGAAAAGGACTAGGATCCATAGTGTTGTTATGCATGGGGATGCAGTCGGGGTTCTAGAACGGATTAAGTTCGGATTCCGAGGTACTACAGTATCTGTTTTTCTTTCTCTTGCTGAGTATAATTTATTGGGGTTCCCAGTTCTATATTTGGTAAAGGTCTGTGTTTTGTGTGTGAAGTCATTTAAAATTGTTTTTATGTGTGGTAGTAATGGCAGGAGAGATTAGAGGGATTGAAGGGAGGGATGGAAAGCTGTACGAGGGAAGGAAAAGAGAGAGAAAAAATTGTTGCACGTGAGCTGGAGAAGAGGAAGGGAGACGCAACAAAGAGGTAGAAAGAGTAGAGGAAAAATTATTGCACATTGCCTGGAGAAGAGGAAGAGAGATGATGCAACAAAGAGGGAGAAAAGGGTGAGGGAGAAATCCTGCATATGGGGGAGGGAAGGGAGACATGCATGGAGAAGAGAGAAGGAGAAATGTTGGACATAGGGTGCAAGGCAGGGAGAGATGGTGCATTGGGAGAGAAAAAGAAATGTTGCACATGATAATAGAGGGGAGGAAGGGAGAGATGCTGCATGGAGGGGAATAGAGAGGTTTAACCTAGGGCACAAGACAGGGAGAGAGAGAGATGGTAGATCAGGGGTTTCAAAGTCCCTCCTTGAGGGCCGCAATCCGGTCAGGTTTTCAGGATTTCCCCAATGGAATATGCGTGAGATCTATGTGCATGCACTGCTTTCAATGCATATTCATTGTGGAAATACTGAAAACCCAACTGGATTGCGCCCCTCAAGGAAGGACTTTGAGATCCCTGTGGTAGATGGTGGGAATAAATTATGGATATGGCAGTGGAAGGTACCGAGATGTAAGATGGATGGTGAGCACAGAGAAAAAAGAAAACATCAAATGAGCAGGAGAATCTGTTGAGCAAGTTAATAGAAGACACAAAGAAACCAGAGCCTGGGACTAACATGATTTGAATAATAAAATTACCAGACAACAAAAGGTAGAAAAATAATTGTATTTTCTGTTTTATGATTACAATATGTCAGATTTGAAATGTGTATCCTGCCAGAGTTGGTGTTAGACAGCAAGCATGAGCTAGGACCTAAAAGAGAAAGGAAAAGTCTTTCTTGTTTTTGTTTACACAACAGCGTGGGCATGGGGAGGATGGGATATAAAAATAAATACAATTACTACAAATATTTTTTATATGGGGGGAGAGTTTAAAAAATGATCGGTCCTGCTAAAATAGGCTAGGATCTCATTGGATAATAGCCTTAGTTGGCTATAAAAATGTTAGTAGTGAATAGGTCCGTAAGTGATCACATGACCGGGAGTTTCCATATTGAAAAGGAGCTCCGTGGTGGTTACCCTCACATTCATTTTTCCTAACTGGAACTCTCAACCGAAGAAACTATCAGAAGAATTATGAGGTAAATTAATTTATTTGTGAAAAGTTAGATGACTAGGTTTACTACAGCAAATGAATTGAATTAGTGAAGTGTAATTTGAAAAGTAGTAAGTTTATTAATGTTTTAATTGTTTTAATATTTACAATCTAAACCTCCCTGATGACAAATAGACTGAAACTCTGCTGGAGTTGGAGGCTATTGGCGGCTAATGAGAGTGGAAGATAGAGTTCACTCTATGAAGTGAATACAACATTGTTTTATCTAGTGGATTTTGGACACTGAATCACGCACTGAGTTTAATCCATCTGGTCGCGGCAGTATAGAAGAGGATTCCAATTGGTGAAAGGACAGAGATAAGTGCCAATTGATTTATAAATTTCCCTTGGATTGAATTTATGGATTATACCTTTGGATGAACTACATAAAAAGACCAACTGATGAATTATATTAACTATATGAAATGATTACTGCCATAGTCCAGTTTTGTTTTTGTACATGATTGCACTTTGCACTTTATATTTGTAGTAACATAATCATTGTAGAAATAAAATGTAAGAAATGATGTAAAAGTTTTAGAAGATAAAGGTAATAAAATAAATAGGAATTATAATGATATTCTGAGTATAGAATAGTATATCCTAGGTACGCCACTGCATGACAATGCATAGAAAAATTTGAATATCGGTTTATATTTCTTTTTCGGACTATCATCATTTTAAAACATGAAGATCCAAATAGGCTTTCCCATGCAGAAACATGAGCATCTGGTATCAATTTTTCAACAGTTTATAGAATTCTTCCATTTTCAAAATTAGGACACCCCATGAAATATTCAGTTCATAAGAAATGTTCACATATCGATGTCAAATCTTTTTGTATTTTATCTCTGGAAAACAAAATTATGTAATTGCAGGTAAACAACAACAATTTTCTTTGATTTATACATGAAACAAAAGATATCCACAAAAATGTGTATTCTAACTGAGGAATAAATTAGGACACTCTACACCCTAATAGCTAGTGTTGCCTCCTTTGGCTGAAACTTGAAGCCGCTATCTACCAGTCTCTGACATCGGTCTGAGGAAAGTTTGGTGCACTCCTCAATGCAGAATTATTTCAGCTGTGAGATGTTTGAGGGTTTTCTTGCATGTACACCCCACAGCATCTCAATGGGATTAAGATCAGGACTTTGACTCGGTACTCCAGGAATCTCTATTTCTTAGTTTTCAGCCAGACCTTTATGGATTTACTGGTATGTTGTGGGTCATTTTTGTGTTGCAGGGTCCAGTTCTTCAGCTTTAATTTTCTTACAGATAGTCTCACATGTTCCACAAGCAACCTCTGATACACGGTAGAATTCATGGTGGATTCTATGATGATGAGCTGGCCAGGTCCTGCTGCAGCAAAGCATCCCCAAACCATGACACTTCCACTTCCATGCTTCACAGTTGGTATGAGGTTCTTTTCCTGGAATGCTGTATTTGGTGTATGCCAAACATGTTCTCTTTTCTAGTGTCCAAATAATTCAATTTTAGACTCATCTGTCCATAGAACACTATTCCAGAAGTCCTGGTGTTTGTCTACATTCTCTGTGGCAAACTTCAGTCTAGTCTTGATGTTTATCTTAGCAAAGGTTTCCTCCTTTCACACCTCCCATGCTTTACATTTTTGTAGTCTCTTCTGATTGTAGAGGCATACACTTTCACATCAACAGTAGCAAGAGACTTGTAGGTCCCGTAATGACATTTTAGGGTTTTTAGAGACTTCTTTTAGCATCTTGCGGTCTGCTCTGGAGGTCAACTTGGGCTTGGACAGCCAGTCCTGGGCAAGTTGGCAGTTGTTTGGAAAGTCCTCCACTTGTACACTTTTCCAGACCGTGGAATGGCTAATGTCAAATTCTTTTGAGATCTTTTAAAATTCCTTACCAGACTTATAAGCTGCTACAATCTTCTTTCGGAAGGCTCAGACAGCTCTTTTGATCTCACCATGGTATTCACTCTCACCGCAGCAGTCAAGAGCACACCAAACTAAATGTCTGAGGTTTAAGTAGGGCAAACCTACTGGGTAATGCTGAGTAATGATGTTATTCAAGTTTCAAGTTTATTAATTGGTTTGTTCAATCGCTTAATCGGATTTCTAAGCGATGTACAATAAAATATACATACATAAGGAGACAAAAACATAACATACACATAATTAATTATAATATAAACAAAAGGAAAGAGGGGATGAAATCCATTTTTATAGTAAAGAAAGGACATACAGGGAAAATAGAAAAGGAAGTTGGAATAATAAAAAAATAAAAAAAAAAAGCAGAATAATTCACTAAAATAACATTTTATAATAAAATTTAATTAAGTTGCAAATGCATCTTTAAACAGAAAGGTTTTTAATTCGCTTTTAAATTTCCCAAATACCTTCTCCTCCCGTAAAAACATGGGAAGCGCATTCCAAATCTGGGGAGCTGTACATGAGAAGATAAATTGTCTTCTTGTACTAATAATTTTTAGCGAGGGAATTGATGTGATACACCAGTGTGTGATTTGAGCCACTTTAAATGTGAGGATATGTGGGGGTGTCCTAATTTATTCCTCAGAATACACATTTTTGTGGATATCTTTTGTTTCATGAGTAAATCAAGGCAAAATTTTGTTGTTTATCTGTTCTTTTCCATTTCTTAAAGAACTGAGTATTTCATGGGGTTTCCTAATTTTTTCACATGACTGTAAGTGATGGTATGAGTCACTTCTTTGAAGGTTGCCTAAAGATGACTCATATAAACATGGAACTTTACAAAGTTTAGCAGTTTATGTAATGTCTCTTCCATGTCAAGAGACAGCATATTAGATAAAGCCTGGAATGTCAGTATAGGCATTGGTAACCAGAGATGTGGTGATGGAATGTTGTAGTATATGATTGCACCAGATAAATTGTCTGAAAAGCAATTTTGAGTGCTTTAGAAATAAATGTTTGATTTATTCACACCTGACTGCTGAAAGTCTTTTGGTCCACCTATACTTCTTTCGAGGTTTCTCACATAGGGGTTTTTCCTTCCTGTTTCTCCAATTTTTCAGAGCTTTTCTTTGTTTATTCCAGAGGATATATTAGCTTATTATTAAGCTACATATCAGGATAAATAAGTATGTCTTCCTGACCATGGGGTCAAAATACAAATAAAGCACCTTTAAGATAAACAGATTAGAACACTCACTGTCCACCAATCAAGGGGAACTGTAGCAATTTTTTTAAAACATTCTTTATTAATTTCACTTTTACATCATCAGTATTTTGGAGATTAACAGAAATTCTTGAAATAAAGTAAAATAAAACTGAGAATACAATAAGAAATAATTAACACCTTTCGTTCACAACATTTAGGTAAGTGTGATCCAAAATTAGGAAAAAGTAACTAAGTAATAAAGGAACTCAAATGCATTGAAAGGCCACTCTGAGACCCTGCCCCTAGCCAACCTACAGCAAACATATGGAATTTACACTATAACATTAATTTCTTCTCTAGCACTTAAAAATTCCTCATGCTGCTTAGGGTCAAAGAATTTAAATTGTTTACCTTCATGAACAATTACAAGGAAATCTTAATACAAAGTTAGCAGAACACTAGTCTGAAGGGTCAAAAAGGCTTTTCACCTTATCTGTGTATCGTGTGCTAAGTCAAGAAATACTCTTATTTTAGGCCCTAGAAACAGAATCCAAATGTCTAAAGGAAAGCTTCAAAACATTGATACGGTCAAGTTCAAAAGCGAAGGTAAACAGCAATGTAGGCCTAAAGGTAACCATTTCCAGAAAGGATTCCAAAAAGGCAGCAAGTCCCAGGGGTTCTTCCTTCTCAGCTGTTGCCTCCAGGTTAGCAGGACTCCTCCAACCCTGGAGATACTGAGCACGTGTAATAGGAGGAAGTACCTCTGGCATCTTCAAAACTTCCATCAGAAATTTCTTAAACATACCCATAGCTGACACCAGAGGAGACTTAGGAAAATTGAAAAATCATAAATTAAAATCGTTTCTATTGATTTTCAAGGTACTCTAAGCATTTTGCAATATATTTTCTATCTTTTACCATTGAAGATTCTCATGTCTCCACTCCCTGGAGCCTAGCCCTTAAGGCAGGGGTGTCCAATGTCGGTCCTCGAGGGCCGCAATCCAGTCGGGTTTTCAGGATTTCCCCAATGAATATGCATTGAAAGCAGTGCATGCAAATAGATCTCATGCATATTCATTGGGGAAATCCTGAAAACCCGACTGGACTGCGGCCCTCGAGGACCGACATTGGACACCCCTGCCTTAAGGAAACCATGTTTATTTGCAACCTGCATTTGAACCAAAACTGCTTCAAAATATTCTTCAGATCCACAATATTTTGTATAACTTCTTTAAACAGAGATGACTGTATGCCATTAATGGCATCCTACAGTGAATCAAGTGTAACAGCTGGTCTTGGCTTTTCCCGCTCCTCTGAAATCAAAGTTACCCAGTTCTTAACTTTCATTAGATTACTCACTGTTTCTTGACCCAAGGTTTTAGAAGCAGCTTGCATCAGTTCTTCCTTTGGAGCAGACTCCAAATCCTCAGAAGGTAGCCCCCCTTCCCCTGCTGAACACTGGACTTCTGATAAGTTTTCACCTGGGTGTGGGTGAGCCATTTGTTCTACGGGGCATAAAGATGCCTCCAAACTGCTGCCCAATACAAGTACTCTGAGAGCGGCTGAAGGTCACCGGTACCACTGGTGCTCGGAAGAAATCAAGAGTCGGCTGTCTCATTCCCAGAGTGGATGGTGCCATTGGGGGAGGCTCCTGCACTTTTCTTCTCCTTTTCCCCATTGAAAAATGACAGGGAAATAAGGTATGGCAGCCAAAACTCTTCAAACACCTAACCCTGCTCATGTGGTCTTTCAGTATGACCTTCCAGCGTGCCTCCACTCAGCACATCCTTCCAGCGCGACCATTCAGCACATCCTTCCACTACAGCACCATGTAGCAAATTTAGACAATCTGATGATAGTATTTGGACAATGGAAAGTGGCTAGTGACCTAATTTAGCTATGATAAGAGTTTCTTTAAAAATAGTAATAAGTTTGGTCTGTACTTATCACAGGTGATAGCCCAGGAAATATTATTTGCTGAGGTTCTTCATGTGCTAAAGTAACAATTTTCTGTTCTACAATGGGTATTCTCCAAGGACAAACAGGACAGTAGTATCCTTACATTTAAGTGACCCATAGGCATTGGAACGGGGGGGGGGGGGGAGGGCACAGGCGCCATTGCCTCTCCAAAAATTGGAAGTCAGAGTCAGCTATGTCTCTCCCAATTTCCCCCAACTACCTCCTCCCTGGCCACTGTAATTTTAAATCTTGGGGTAGCTGGCGGCAGCAACAAGATGAACCTGCTATCATTGGCCTGCCCCGAAAGCCTTCATTTTGCAGCATTCCATCTACCCGAAAAGAGGAGGTTGCTATAGATCAAAGACTTCCAGGACAGGTCGATAGCAGCAGGCTTACTTCATTGCCACCGCCGGCTACACAAAAATTTAAAATGAAAGTGACTCAAAGGTGGTAGGTGGGGGAGTTGAGAACTGGGAAGAGAGGTCATCCCACAAGATCCTGCTGAGGTGGGGGGCTGGGGATGGGGTTGGGAATGGAGGGAAGAACATATGCTGCATGGGTTGAGGGGTTGGGAAGGCATGGAAGGACAGATGCTCATGAACTGGGGGGTTGTGAAGGGAGGAAAGGACAGATGCTGCACGGGCTCGGGAAGACTGGGAAGTACAGATGCACACACTGGGAGGGGGTTGGGGAGGCTAGACGCTGCATGGGCTAGGGGGCTAGGAAGGGAGGGAAAGAGATGCTGCATGGGTAGTGGGAAGGGGGGGAGAGAGAGAGATGCTGCCAGTGAAAGAGGAAGAGAAAAAGAATTGTTGGACATAGGTACATAGAGTGGGAGGAAAGAGAGATGTATGTGGGAACGGAAGAAAAAGGGAGAATTGTTGGACATGATAGTGGTAAAGAAGAGGGAGGGAGAAATGTTACACTGGGAGAGAGGAGAGATGACTCAAGGGAGAGATATCAGATTCCAGAGAAGGGTGATGGAAGAAGGGATTGAGAGATGTTAGACCACTGGAAGGGAAGGAGAGAGAGATGCCAGACCAGGGAATGGAAGAGGAGGGTGATAGATATACCAGACTGTTAGAAGAAGAGGAGAAAGATGCTAGACTGAGAGAAAGAGAGGAGAGAGATATGAAACTGTGGGAAGAGAAGGAGAGAGAGATGTTAGAGCACAGGAAAAGAGAGGGAAGGAGAGAGATGCTAGACCATGGGAGAGGAGAGAGATACCAGGCTGTGGGAAGGAGTGGAGAAAGATGCCAGACCATAGGAAGGGGGAAGACAGATGTCGGACCATGGGAGAGAGAAGGAGGAGATGGTGCACAGGGATGGAGAGGAGGGAACGGGGAGAGAGAAGGAGGAGATGGTGCACAATAGTGGGTGTGGCAGTGAAATGCTTATAGATAGATGGAAATAGGGAAGCGGGAAGAGGGAGAAGATGGTACACACAGTTAGATGAAAGAATAGATTTTGAGAAGAAAATTGGAAGAAAGTTGAATGTTAAAAGTTAATGCCAAAGATGTATGTTGTTTCCTTAGAAGAATCAGGGAACGTAAATTCAATACTAGAAGTCAGTAAAGTATTTAGGATGAATATGAAAGAAACTGACTTTAATGAGAGTACTGTCTCCAGAGAGTGATCCAAAGATGTATGTAGGGCAGAAAGTGAAGAGAGATAAAAACAATAAATAGATGATAAGGCCCTGGAAAAACAGTTAGCACAGACAGAAGGAAGTGCAACCAGAGACTGGGAAAAGATGATTAGAAAAATAAAATCACCAGACAACAAAGGTAGGAATATGATTTTATTTTCAATTTAGTGCTTGAAATGTGTCAGTTTTGAGAATTTATATCTGCTGTCTATATTGTGCACTGTTCAGGAAGAAATTAATTTCTATTTCTCTGGTATTGTACTGCATGTAGAGTCTGCTATCTTATTATTTCATTTGTGTATATTAGTACTTTTAGTTTGTGATCCTTGTGGTCCTGTATTTCCATAGAGGTTATCTGTGTTCTGCATGTGTGACCAAAGCCAGGTATTCTGGTAGGAATGAATGTTAAGAAGCATACAATGTGTTTTGTGTAATTTAATTTTGTGGTTAACCATTATGTGTTATTAATATTATTTTGTGTATGTATATATGGAAAATGATTGGAAAATATATTACAATTGGTACTATTATTATTTGGGGGTAGGGGCGGAGCTTTTGCCCCCCCCCCCCCAACAAAAAAGCATTCTGTTGCCTAAGAGCCTGACATAGCCAGGTGCAGGTGCTGCCCAGCACATTGTGTCTTTAAGAGGCTTTTGGCAGTGGCTCCACAACGTAAGCACAAATGGAGGAGCCTCAGTCTCATTTTGTCTGCAGAGCAGGGAAGTCACATCTGCTTATCAGTACTCTTTTTTTTCCCTATTGTTTTGTGCCTTCCCATACAGGTACCTTTATTTTTTGTTCTTTCATGTTTCTTCATAGTTTTGGTTTTATTATTCCTTATGGTCTTTTTACTTCTTTTTTTAGCACTTTAAATTTTTCTTTTATTTTTCCCAGCATCCAAGGCTACCTTAAGCTGGAGCCCTGAGCTCAATTAAAGGTAAGTTCCTTTTTGGCTTCATCATTGAGCGATTTGAATTGGCCAATGGTCTCTTTTGCCATAGCCCAGAAAATCCCAATGACTACAAGAGATGTACCCAGTGCAATTGGGTAATAGAAACATGATGGCAGATAAAGACCAAATGGCCCATTTAATCTGCCCATCCACAGTAACCATTATCTCTTTATCTCTCTGAGAGATCCCAGGCCCACTTGAATTCAGACACAGTCTCTGTTTCCACCACCTCTTCCGCATCTACCACCCTTTTTGTAAAAAAGTATTTCCTTAGATTATTCCAGAGCCTATCACCTCTTAACTTTATTTATATTTATTTTATTTAAAAGATTTTTCAACCGCCTATACCTAGGCGGCTTTACAATTAGCAACATACATATAATAAAAACAAACAAGATTTGTACAAACATCACATATTACAGATTATTCTTTCTTTTTTTAAATTCTTTATTCATTTTTTATTCTTACAACAAGTGTACAAATAATAAAACATTTAAAATTAAATACATCACTTGAATTTCTTTCTAGTATAACATCAAATAAATAAATTTATTCCCTTCCCACCCACCCTTTCCTTTAGCATTCAATCAAAAATATACAAATATAAATATTCTTTACTATTGATTAAACCTATAGTAAAACTTTAATTCACCCTCTCCCATTTTTTTCTAAATATTACAGATTATTCAATGGAAACAATTAACTCATAGCGCTCTGTGATATATTAATCCAAAACCCAAAATGAACCAGATCATTAATTGGAAAGCTTCTATAAAACATGTAGTCTTCATCCTAATCCATCTCATTGCAGCATTTCCTTTCAAATGAAAAAGACTCAACACATGCGCATTTACATCACTGACACACACAATTGGTGTGTAAGGTGCCAGGGGCCTGATCATGATCCATCTAACCGTGCTTTTTGTTTAAAAATGCAAAAAAGAACACAGGCCCACCATAAGCAACTTTTGGGCTCCTCAAAGTCCATTCCATTGGCATCAGAAGCACTGATCCCAGTGGTTTCTAGGGCTGCATCTGATACTGGGAGTGCATCAACATTGACACATAGATTTAGTCTACTGTTGTATAATTCTCAATTTGTTCTATTTTACAATAAATATGTTCAAATTTTTTTTATTGAAACAGATTCACAAAACACAACAGCTACTTATATTTTCAGAAATACAAATTTTCCTTCTCATAACCCTCCCACCCTCCCAACATTATTGCAGAACAAAAGCTCAGACAAGTGGATGCATACAGTAACTAGTTGTGATGCAAAAAACAAGGAAATGAGCCCCACAGAGGAACAGTGTAAATCATACAAGTGGGGTTAGAAAATGTACACATCAACCAGGGATAGGTCAAATGAGTAAATATTTATTAAGATAGTAATGTAACAGTCTTTATCATATAATCACTGTGTGTCATGGACCTGACACGGTCCATGTTTCGACTTAGGAGCCTGCCTCAGGGGTATAATCAACATCTGAAGAATGAATTTTATTAAAATATCAGCATAACAATAAACCAATATCGTTGTAAATAAAAATAAAGATAATAATGAAAAATTACATGCAAATTGTCAGTAAGATAAAAGGACCCAAAATTATGCAACCCAAACTATAATTAAATATGTGAACAGAACAAAGGAACCCAAGAAAAAAAGGTAAATCCATAGAAAGAACATAAGAATAGCCTTACTGTGTCAGACTAATGGTCCATCAAGCCTCGTGGCCAATCCAGGTTACTAGTACCTGGCAAAAACCCAAAGAGTAGCAACATTCCATGCTATCGATCCAGGGTAAGCAGTGGTTTCCCCTATGTCAGGGGTAGGGAACTCCGGTCCTCGAGAGCCATATTCCAGTCGGGTTTTCAGGATTTCCCCAATGAATATACATTGAACATAAGAACATAAGCAGTGCCTCCGCTGGGTCAGACCAGAGGTCCATCGTGCCCAGCAGTCCGCACACGCGGTGGCCCAACAGGTCCAGGACCTGGACTGTAATCCTCTATCTATACCCCTCTATCCCCTTTTCCAACAGGAAATTGTCCAATCCTTTCTTGAACCCCAGTACCGTACTCTGCCCTATTACGTCCTCTGGAAGCGCATTCCAGGTGTCCACCACACGTTGGGTAAAGAAGAACTTCCTAGCATTCGTTCTGAATCTGTCCCCTTTCAACTTTTCCGAGTGCCCTCTTCTTTTATTATTCGAAAGTTTGAAGAATCTGTCCCTCTCCACTCTCTCTATGCCCTTCATGATCTTGTAAGTCTCTATCATATCCCCTCTAAGTCTCCTCTTCTCCAGGGAAAAGAGTCCCAGTTTTTCTAATCTCTCAGCGTATGAAAGGTTTTCTATCCCTTTTATTAGACGTGTCGCTCTTCTCTGAACCCTCTCGAGTAACGCCATATCTTTCTTAAGGTACGGCGACCAATATTGGACGCAGTACTCCAGATGAGGACGCACCATCGCCCGATACAACGGCAGGATAACTTCTTTTGTTCTGGTTGTAATACCCTTCTTGATTATGCCTAGCATTCTATTCGCCTTCTTAGCGGCCGCTGCGCACTGTGCCGTCGGCTTTCTTTGTCATGTCCACCATTACCCCCAAGTCCCTTTCTTGGGTACTCTCCTTCAATAATATCCCTCCCATCGTATAGCTGCACCTTGGGTTTCTGCTACCCACATGTAGTACTTTACATTTCTCAACGTTGAACTTCATCTGCCATCTCGTCGCCCATTCCCCTAGTTTGTTCAAGTCTCTTTGCAATTCTTCGCAGTCCTCTTTAGTCCGAGCTTCACTAAATAGTTTTGTGTCATCCGCAAATTTTATTATCTCACACTTCGTCCCTGTTTGTGCAGTGCGTGCCAATGAATATACATTGAAAGCAGTGCATGCACATAGATCTCATGCATATTCATTGGGGAAATCCTGACAACCCGACTGGAATACGGCTCTCGAGTTCCCTACCCCTGCCCTATGTCTTTCTTAATAACAGACTATAGACTTTTCCTCCAGGAAATTGTCCAAACCTTTCTTAAAACCAGCTATGCTATCCACATTTACCACAACCTCTTGCCAATGCGTTCCAAAGCTTAACTATTCTCTGAGTGAAAAAATTTTCCCTCCTATTGGTTTTAAAAGTATTTCCCTGTAACTTTGAGTGTCCCCCTAGTCTTTGTAAATTTTGATGGAGTGAAAAATCAATCCACTTGTACCCGTTCTACTCCACTCAGGATTTTGTAGACTTCAGTCATATCGCCCCTCAGCCATCTCTTTTCCAAGCTGAAGTGCCCTAACCTTTTTAGTCTTTCCTCATATGAGAGGAGTTCCATCCCCTTTATCATCTTGGTCGCTCTTCTTTGAACCTTTTCTAGTGCCACTATATCTTTCTTGAGATAAGGAGACCCAGAATTGAATGCCATACTCCAGATGAGGTTGCACCATGGAGCAATACAGGGGCATTATAACATTCTTAGTCTTAATAATAAAGGGACTGTGCAAGGTATCATATTTTATGTAGTGAAAATGTTAAATTATAATGTAATAGATGAATGGCGAATGAAATTTTAATATGATGTCAGGTGAATGTCTGAAAATTTTAAAAAATGAAGTAATATACCCAGCAGGTGGCGCTCTTGTGACATAAAAAATAACTAGACAAACATATCATGGTATAAGTACAACTTGAAAAAAAGTGAGCTGTAAAACAAGGAGAAAACTGTTGAAAAGGAAAGAACATAAATAATATGAACGTTGTGAGCGAGGAGCACAAGACTTAAAAAAAAATCTAATTGAGAGTTACCAAAGAAAGTACAAAACAAGAAAAACTTTTTGTGATGTGCCGCAAGAGAAATAAAAGATAAAAAGAAATACCTGTGATAGTGAATCAGGTACACTCCAGAAACAAAAATGTATATCCTGAAATAAAAATGGACCCTCAATACAGCTTACAAGATCGTATGTGTAAATGATAAAAATGGATTTAAAAACAGTAAAAGTGCCATATAAAGACTCGCCTGCCGATTGAATAACCACTGGTATAAGTTCTGTCAAAAAGTGTTTGAAAATGGCAAATGCCAACAGGATGATGCTATATTAAGCTATGTGGTCTCCCACTGATGGCGCTTATTATGGACAGTGTGACGTCATCTGTATGGTACAATTTTCTCTTTTAGAAATGCAATCTCTATTGTTAAGCATCAAGAACACTAGACTGCTGGCAGAAAAAAATCTAAAAACTTATCGATCATGGCTGGTGGATTCAAACATAAGGGAAAATGAAAAATTAATAAATAAAACATTTTTAATATGCCAAAATGTGAAACTATGAATTGAGTATGAGTGATATATGAGAGTGTGAAAAAAATGAATGTCAGAGACTGGCAAATGGTTACAAGTGTCTCGCTGCAGTTATTTCAGCCAAAGGGGATAACACTAGCTATTAGGGTGTATGGTGTCCTAATTTATTCCTCAGTTAGAATACACATTTTTGTGGATATCTTTTGTTTCATGAGTAAATCAAGGAAAAATTTTGAGGTTTACCTGTCCTAAATTTTTCACATCGGTTTGAAGAAAGTTTGGCCCAGTCCTCAGTGCAGAATTCTTTCAGCTGTGAAATGTTTGAGGGATTTCCTGCATGTACAGTCCGTTTCAAATCATCCCACAGCATCTCAATGGGATTGACTCGGCCACTCAAGGACTCTCCAATTCTTAGTTTTCAGCCAGTCTTGGTGGATTTACTGGTATGTTTTGGGTCATTGTCATGTTGAGGGATCCAGTCCCACTTCAGCTTTACAGATAGTCTCACATGTTCCTCAAGCACCCTCTGATACACGATAAAATTTATGGTGGATTCTATGATGGTGAGCTGCCCAGGTCCTGCTGCAGCAAAGCATCCCCAAACCAAGACACTTCCACCTCCATGCTTCACAGTTGATATGAGGTTCTTTTCCTAGAATGCTGTATTTGGTGTAAGCCAAACATGTCTTCTTCTGGTGTCCAAATAATACAATTTTAGACTCATCTGTCCATAGAACACTATTCCAGAAGATCTGGTGTTTGTCTACATTCTTTCTGGCAAACTTCAGCCTGGCCTTGTTGTTTCTCTTAGAGAGCAAAGGTTTCCTCCTTGCACACCTCCCATTCAAGTTAAATTTGTCTCTTTCTGATTGTAAAGGCATGCACTTTCACATCAACAGTAGCAAGAACCTGCCGTAGGTCCCAAGATGACATTTTAGAGTTTTGGAGACTTCTTTTAGCATCTTGTGGTCTGCTCTGGGGGTCAACTTGCTTGGACGGACAGACCTGGACTTGTCAATTGTTTGGAAAGTCCTCCACATGAATACTATTTTCTGGAACGTGGAATAGCTAATGTCAAATTCTTTAGAGATCTTTTAAATACCTTACCAGACTTATAAGCTGCTATAATCTTCTTTCTGAAGGCCTCAGACAGCTCTTTTGATCTCACCATGCTGTTCACGGCAGCAGTCGTGAGCACACCAAACTAAATGTCCTGAGGTTTAAGTAGTAGGGCAAACCTCCTTCAAAATGCTGAGTAACAATGTTCTAATCATGTGCACCTGATGTGATAAACCAGTGTGTGATTTGAGCCACTGTAAGTGGGTAGATATGTGGAGGTATCCTAATTTAATCCTCAGTTAGAATAGACATTTTTGTGGATATCTTTTGTTTTATGAGTAAATCAAGGAAAAGTTTTGTTATTTACCTGCAATTACATCACTTTCTTTTCCAGAGATAAATTTTTAAAAATAGATTTGACATCAATATGTGAACATTTCTTAAGAAAGAACTGACTATTTAATGGGGCATCCTAATTTTTTCACATGATTGTATCTGTTCATATGTAGTTGTATTGTTGTCCCTATGTTTTATATTTGACTTTGTGCTTTTAATTTTATATGTATGGTCTGTGGTAATATTTATCTATTTATTTATGCACTTAATGGTTTTAATCTTTGCATGTTTTGAGTTGTAATGATTTTATATTAACACTAGTGTTTAAGCCCGTTACATTAACGGGTGCTAGAAAGCAGCCCCTTTTCCCTCTCCCCCTCCAGTTCCTCCCTGACTGTCTCTCCGTGGCCCCCTTCTGTCTCCCCTTCCCCAAGCAAAGCTGTCTACCTCCCAACATACCCCTCCCCCCAAAGCAACCTCCTTTCCCTCTCCCCCTCCAGTTCCTCCCTGATTGTCTCTCCGTGACCCCCTTCTGTCTTCCCCCCAAGCAAAGCTGTCTGCCTCCCAGCACACCCCTCCCCCCTCCAGTTCCTTCCTGACTTTCTCTCTGTAGCTTCCCTTCTGTCTTCCCCCCCCCCCCCAAGCAAAGCTGTCTGGCTCTCGGCACACCCCTCCCCCACAGCAGGCCCCTTTCCCTCTCCCCCCTCCAGTTCCTCCCTGACTGTCTCTCTGTGGCCCCCCTTCTGTCTTCCCCCCAAGCAAAGCTGTCTGGCTCTCAGCACACCCCTCCCCCAAAGCAGCCCCCTTTCCCTCTCCCCCTCCAGTTCCTCCCTGTCTCTCCGTGGCCCCCATTCTGTCTCCCCCCCAAGCAAAGCTATCTGACTCCCAGCACACCCCTCCCCCAAAGCAACCTTCTTTCCCTTTCCCCCTCCAGTTCCTCCCTGACTGTCTCTAGTCCCTTGCCGCCCCCCCCCGCCCCGCCCCATTCCCTTCCCGCGGTCCCGCCAAACGTGCAGACTCTAGCAGCGGCCGCAACACTCTAAACACGCTTCCTCGCGGCCTTCTACTGCCCTGATTTGCTCTGCCGTGTCGGGCAGAGCAAATCAGGGCAGTAGAAGGCTGCAAAGCAGCGTGTTTAGAGTGCTGCGGCCGCTGGAAGTTGCTGCCGGACGCCTGGTTCCAACATTCAGAGGCATCAGTCGGGGGCTTGTAAGCCTCGCACCAGTTTCCTTTGTCCTGATCAATGGCGCCTCCCTCCTCCTCCTCCCCCCCCCCCCCCCCCCGGTCATGGCTCCCCATGTCCCAGCTCTCTCAGTGAGTGAAGGTGGCTGCCATTGCCGGCCCAGCGCCCGCAGCCGCAGCCCCGCCATCATCTTGGTGTTCCAGGAATCGAGAGGCGGGAGGAGGAGAGGAGCGTGAGCGGAGCTGCAGTGCTCACAGGACCGAGCGCTCGAGAGGGAGACGGCTGGAGTTTGCAGAGGATCCTCCACCTCCTCTGGCGGTGAGTGACGGCGAGGGAGGAGTTGCTCCATGTTCTGGCCTGCCTCCGTGTTCAAAAATCGAATTCGGCACGGAGGCACACCTCATGGCGCCAGGAATCACGGAGTTTCAAGAGCGCATGCACACTCTAGGGTTTTATTATTATAGATTGTTTTTTTAATATGTTTATTAACAGTTCTTATAGTTTCTGATGCTATCCCTGGAGGATGCAAAGCATGGCTGTGTTGGCCTACTGTTGATTTTTTAAGTGTAGTTCTTTAATAAATAATCTGCTTAAAGGACTTTTCCAACTGATCTGCTTTTTTTTTTTTTACCACATTAGATCCTCCCTATACAAGATTCTTCCATGAAAGAGTGATTCTTCAAACTCACCCAAAGTCCCTATCCAAGGTTGTCTCAGAATTCCATCTCAACTGGTCTATAGTTTTGCCTGTTTTCTTTCCAAAACTACACTCCCATGCTGGAAAAGCAGCTCTTCACACCTTGAACTGCAAATATGCATTGGCATAATCACCTGGACTGGGCTAAACCTCATAGAAAATCCTTTTTGTGGTTTTTGACCCTAACATGCTTGGAGTTTGTTACCAAGAGAATCATCTCCACTTGACTAGCAAACTTATTTCCTTTGTGTATATTTAGGCTGGGCTGACACTACAGGACCGTGTAACAGCACAGTCTCCAGACAATGGCTGGTTTAGTAGTTCATTTCTGCTCTGCATTTAATGAGGACATCTACAAAATTTATTTATTATTTATTTATTTCTAAAATTTCTTAACCGCCTATAACTAAGCCATTTACAATTTAAAATATTCACAATGGTTCAGAGGATAACATACATAATACTTTCAATACAATAATTCAGAAAACAAACAACAATACTTTCTCTTCCAAATTTTTATTCATTTTCAAAATTGCATAAAGTGTAAGTACATATTCAATCAGATAAACAATACAGATATCACTTACATTCTATCATTTGTTAATTACATAACTTCTTACTCCTCCCCCCTCCCACCCCTCCCTACCACATAATCAATAATCATATAAATATACATCAATACCATAGTCCCCACCCTACCCTTTTAAACTGATATATTTAAGGCAAACATTTCTAGTTAATCTGTACAATATCTTGTCAATGGTTTCCACACATCCTGAAACTTCTTAAAATATCCTCTTTGCACTGCGATAAATCTTTCCATTTTATAGATGTGACATAAAGAATTCCACCAAAAGGTGTAATTCAATCTCTTCCAATCCTTCCAATTATATGTAATTTGCTGAATGGCAACACCAGTCATTATAAGCAGCAATTTATTATTATTTGCAGAAATTTGACTTTTTGCTCTCATTTTCATACCGAATATCACAGTATCATAGGATAATGCCACTGGGTTATCTAATAAATTATTAATTTGGTCTCAAATTGATTTCCAAAAATTCATAATATATGGGCAATAAAACAATAAATGATCTAAAGTTCCTGCTTCCAAATGACAATGCCAACATCTATTAGACAAAGAGCTATCTAATTTTTGTAACCTAACGGGGGTCCATAACGCTCTATGTAACAGAAAGAACCAAGTTTGTCTCATAGATGCTGACACCGTACATTTCATCCTCCAAGACCAAATTCGTGGCCATTGAGATGCAGTAATTTCATGCTTAATCTCAGTACTCCAAATATCTCTTAAGCCATTTTTTAATTTCTTTTTATTAAATCCGCCTAACACTTTGTACCACTGGGCGGCCTGGTGACCCAAGAAGTCTGTCTGAAAACACAAAAATTCTAAACTGTGATGTTTATTGAGGTTTTTCCTATCAGGGAACCCCGCCTGAATGGCATGCTTCAGTTGCATCCATCTAAAGTTTTCTGATTTATTAAGACCAAATTTGTTTTGCAACTGTGAAAATTCAAGCATGGTACCATTAGCAATAACATCATCCAATATTCGTATTCCTGCTATCATCCAATGCTTCCAGACTAGTCTCTCCCCGCCAATTTGGATCTTGGAGTTAACCCATATAGACTGTTTTATAGATTTATGAATTGGAATAGATTTTAAATTACTTACATATCTCAATGTTTTCCATGTATCTGCTAGTATGATATTATCTTTACTGTAGCTAGGCATTTTGATACTGAGTACCTGGCATAAACGCAACAGAGACACGAGTTGCCATTCTACCCATAACCAGTCAGGGAGTGTTTCCATGAGTTCTGGGAGGACCCAATACATACCATGACGCAAAATATAGGCTTGATGATACCTATAAAAATTTGGAAAATTTACCCCTCCCTCCGAAATTGGTCTTTGTAAGGATGCCATAGCCACTCTAGGAGTTTTACCCAGCCAAATAAATTTAAAAGAATACTATTTAATTTTTTATAAAAGGACCCTTGAAAATAAACCGGCAATATTCCCATCTGATAGCAAATCACAGGTAAAATCATCATTTTTATAGTTTGGACTCTCCCCTACCATGAAAGATGTAAAGGATTCCATTGCTCACACATCTCCATAACCTTCTGTAATAACGATTTTTCATTTGTTTTCACTGTTTCGTCCAATGTATTTTTAATCCAAATACCTAAATACTTTATTCCCTCCTCTTTCCAAAGAAAGGGAAAAGAAACAAACAATACTTTTGTACAATGAACATTGAGTGGAAGAATTTCTGATTTATTCCAATTTATTTTATATCCTGAAAATTTTCCAAAATTCTCAATTATTTCAAGTAAGCAAGGAATGGTTTTCTCAGGATTTCTCAAATAGAGCAATATATCATCCGCATAAGCCGAGATCTTATATTCCCGATCTTTATGAGGAATCCCCTGAATCCCCTCTGTTTGCTGAATGACTAATAACAAGGGTTCCAAAACAATATCAAACAGCAAAGGAGATAAGGGACAACCTTGTCTAACCCCCCTTTGCAACTTAAAACCTTCTGAAAAATTATTATTAATATATAATTTAGCAATGGAGGAGCTATACAATGCTTGAACCATTTATATAAAACCTGAGCCAATACCAAACCATTCCATCGCTTGATACATAAAGGTCCATTCAACACGATCAAAAGCCTTTTCTGCATCAAGTGATATAGAAAAAACTGGATCTATTAAGGCTTTGGATAAATTCAACATATGTAATGCAAGCCTAATGTTGTTAGAAGAATGTCTTTGAGCAACGAATCCTGTTTGGTGCATACCAATAATAAAAGGGAGAGCTTTAGCCAAACATATAGCCAAAATCTTAGCTAAAATTTTCCCATGAACATTTATTAACGAAATAGGCCTGTAATTTGACACCAGTGTAGGATCTTTATTTGGCTTTGGCAAAACTATAGTTAATGATTCAGCCATGGTACCCATAATACAACCTTTATTAAGTTGAGTCTGATATAAATTTAATAAATATGGTAACAGGGTAATTTGAAATGATTTATAAAACTCCACAGAATAACCATCTCCACCTGGAGCGGATCCAACTCTAAGGGACTTCAGTGCTGCTTGCAATTCATTTAATGATATTAGCTTTTCTAAACTTTCTTTTACATGTTCAGGAATTTTCGGTCCCTTAATTAACTTTAAAAATCTCAAACCATCCTTTTCTTTATCTAAATAAGTCTCAGAAGAATATAAGTTTTTATAAAAATTTAAAAATTGTTTTAAAATCATTCCAGTTTGAGAATAAGAATTCCCCCTTTCATCTTTAATCATTACTATCTTTGTTTTCTGTTTTTTTGCTTTTAGATAGTTTGCTAACATTCTTCCCGCCTTATTTGAATTTCCATAATACACTGCTTGTTGAGAAAATAAATCTTTTCTAATCAACTTAGAGGACATTTCATTATATTTCCCTTTCGCTTTCATGAGATCTTTTAATACAGAATGTTCCCATTTCTCAATTAATTTTGACTCTAGTATCTTTATTTCTTGTTCCAAATTATAAAATTGTTTTTTAATTTGTTTTTTAAGATATGCCGAAAAAGAAATAATTTGACCTCTCAGAGTTGCCTTAAAAGCATCCCATAATGTTTCTATAGAGCAGTGATTCCCAACCCTGTCCTGGAGGAACACCAGGCCAATCGGGTTTTCAGGCTAGCCCTAATGAATATGCATGAGAGAGATTTGCATATGATGGAAGTGATAGGCATGCAAATTTGCTTCATGCATATTCATTAGGGCTAGCCTGAAAACCCAATTGGCCTGGTGTTCCTCCAGGACAGGGTTGGGAACCACTGCTATAGAGATATCTATCGTATTATTAAATTGAAAATATTCATTTATTTTCACTTGAATGTCCTCAATAAAATTTGGTTCCACCAGCAGTGTATTATCAAATCTCCAGATTGGTCTATTATCTTCCTTATCAATTATCTTTATTTTAATCCACACCCCACCATGATCAGACAAAATAATTGGATCTATGGAGGCTTGTGTTACTTGTTGAACTAATGTATTAGAAACAAATATATAATCAATCCTTGAAAAAGACTTATGAACGTGGGAACAAAATGAAAATTCCTGATCATTAAAGTAAAAGATTCACCATATATCTTTTAAATCATAATTTTGTACCAAATTATCTAATCCTAATGACTTCATAACTCTACTAGGTTTTTTTTATCCATAATAGGATCCATAACAGCATTGAAATCCCCAGCTACCACTAAATTAGAAGCAGCCAGTGATAACAATAATTGTTGTAATGATTTAAAATATTCAAATTGATTAGAATTAGGTGCATATATATTGAAAAGCGCCTTGGATGTATTTCCTAGAACCATAGCCACATGTATCCACCTTCCCAATGGATCAGCAGCAATTAGTTTGAAATTTGCATTACATCTTTTATTTACCAATATTGCAACCCCTGCTTTCTTCTTGACAGCTGGGGCATAAAAAACTTGCTTAATCCAACTTCCTGTTAACTTTTGAGACTCCTCAGCTGACAAGTGTGTCTCTTGGATGAAACATATATCTACATCTTGATTTTTCAAAAATAAAAGTGTTTTCTTCTTCTTAATTGGATGATTTAAACCATTAACATTTAGCGAAAGTATTTTAATTTCCATTTATACATTTATCACTGTCATTTATGTTTTCCAACAAAAATTTCAAATTATTATTATATTCTCTTATATCAAACATTTTCCTTAATTTATCATTTATCAATTCCCTCCCCTCTCGTAATCTTTTGTATACTCTACTCATAATACCCCAAAAACCCTCCCCTATTCCCACCCATATCCCTCCCCCATGTATATTGCGATAACTTGAAGTCATAAGAACGCCCTAGCAAACCCTCCCTCCTCTCCCATAAGCATTATATATTACTATTTCTTCTATTTAAAATACCATTTATTCCAACCATACATTTTAGAGACTTAAATACTCATCTTAAATATCTTCCACTCATGTATTTTATTCTACTTCATACCTCCGTCTAATAATATTTAATAATTTAATTTTTTATTTTTTTTTAAAATTCATTAATAAAAACATAGTAAAATTTTAACATATCTTTATCTGTACTAATCTTCCCCCCTTAATATATATATATTTTTTTTTTAATAATTTTTTTATTTTTTATTTTGACCCTTTGTATCCATAAGTACCTTTATATATGCTATAACTTTAACCATTACATTCTATCCTGCAAATATTATACACCATATATTCTTCTACAGTACTTTCTTCCTATCACTCTGTCCAAACAAACTTTATCCTTTATCTAAGTGCTCCTTTTTTGGTTCATGTGGGCAAGGAAAGCACAGTTCTAATTCTTAAGTGTTGAGTCTCGAAGATCCTCATTCCATGGGTTTCAGTTAACCCTGTTCTTTTTTCAGGATTCCAAACCAGCACTCATAACAATCCTTTACTATCTGAATTTCCCTTAAATTCAGAAATTGCTGGATGATAATTTCATTAGTCTCTGAATTATTCAGTAGCAGTTTTATTTATGATTCCAAGTTTCAGTTCAATAATTGTTATAGTGTTTTTCTTAAAGCACTTAAACATTTCCACTGCTATACTCAGATACTGTCATTAACATTAGCACTAAGCTTTTAAAGGCTAAGTCCCACTACAAATGTGAGGGAGCGGATCAGTGTCTAACTCCACAATTATAGGCCCGGAAATATGTTGATATCCTTCCACGAATTAGTTCCACTAATGGTATATCCACACCGCAAAACCAATCTTTTATATAGGATTATGTTTTACCTTAATCCTCGCCGCTGAGAAGGAGGCCATGTACTGCTTTCCCGAAGAGACCCTTACAGAACTTGTGCTGAGACGTGATCGTGGTTAAAACCCCATTCTTCATAATTTGCTTCGTCTCTAAGCACCGCCCTGCACATCATCGCTGTTCCTCCCCTCCAGATCCGCTCTACCCCGCTTCTTTTGACGACAATGACGTTGCAACCGGAAGTTCAATTCCTCGATGCCGATCCACAGAACGCTGGTCTTCATATTTAATTAATTCATCCCTTTCAAGCACCAAACGTCATGTAAGTTCAAAGGATGATAAACGGAGCAAAGTTCTAATCTTCCAGTATATTTCCAATGAATGTTAAATCCGTATCCTCTATTCTTAGAACTCTCTTCTGATTCAGGTGGGGAGGGGGAGGGGGAGTGCTCCAAAGACCCGGTGCTGAGTTCCTTGTTTCAAACTTCCCGAAATGTCTCTCTCTGAAACATCATTCTTAGCACTAGGAAAATTCCTGGATGCTTATCTGAGATTAAAATCGTAAGGCCTCAATTGCCACTCCACCCCTTTCCCATCTTAGAATTCTTTTGACGTTGGGAATGCAGGAAAGACTGAAAACTCTCTATATCCAGTTACTTTCACCATTCTGTATTAGAATCTGTTTCAAATTATTTTAAAACTGTTCTATTGATTCTAATACAGTTATTCCTTTAGTTATAGCAGCCATCTTGGATGTCATTAAAGTATATGAAAAAAGAAAATTTTATATTTTATTTAATTCCAAACATTCGTGCACCCTACTCAAACAAAATTTAAAACACCCTACTCACCACCTAAAGTTTTATATCTATATCTGAAGTTAACTGTTAATTCATGGGTATTTCCTGGGATGATAAAAATTCCTTAAGTTTCCCTGGATCCTCGAATTGATAAAATTTTTCTTTGTAGGTGACTCTCATTAACGCAGGGTAGTAAAGTCCATACTTAGCCCCCATTTCTTTCAATTGTTGTCTAAATTGCAAAAATGTTTTCCTAATTTGAATAGTCTCTTTTGCAAAATCTTGAAAAAATATAATTTTGGAATCTTTATATGACACATCTTTTATTTCTTTTGCTGCTCTCAGAATCTCCAATACATGTTGAAATTTTACTAATCTGAAAATAACAGTTCTTGGCTTGTCTTTATCTTGACTTCTTTTCACACCAATCCTGTGCGCTTTTTCAATAGTTAATGAACCTTTTATTTTAAGTGGAAGAATCTTTGGAATTATTTCTTCTAAAAAACCACTCATGTCTTTTCCCTCAATTCCTTCTTTTAAACCAACTATTCTTAAATTTTGATTTCTAGATCTATTCTCCATGTCAATTATCCTTTTATTTAATTCTAATAATTTACTGTGATCTTCTTTATTACTTTGTTGAACATGTTCAATTTTTTCAATTCTATTTTCCAACTTCTCCATTTTGTTAGTTAAAACATCAAATTTGCTGTTTATCATGTTTAACTCTTTTTTCATGTCTATAATATTCATATTAACTTTCCTTATTTCTTCCAATACCTCAATTAAGTCCAAGGCATCCATGGGAAGAGGAACTTCACTGGAAGATTGCAGGTCTTCTTTTAGTCTTTTGGTTTTTTCTGTTGCTTTAGTATGAGACTCTGGTATCTTTTGTTTATTTGAGGACATTTTCTGCTATTTTGAATGAAATTGAAGAAATATCTGTTAATTAAAACAAATAAGTATTGCTCATGAGAGGGAGCTCAACAGCCAGCCATCCTCTTAGGCTCCAGGTTCCGGAAACAACAACAATACTTTCAATATACTATGGCTCCTTTTACTAAGCTGTGTTAGGGTATTAATGTGCGGAATAGCACGTGGTAAAATGCCGCGCACTAGACGCTAACGCCAGCATTGAGCTGGCGTTAATTCTAGCCATGTAGCATGGGTTTAGCGTTCGCTAAAAATGCTATCGCAACTTAGTAAAAGGAGCCCTGTGTTTAGCTCACTAAAAAAAAACCTGCAATAAAATTCCATATCATCAGTTCTCAATAAATCTAAGACACAGGCCATAATAAGATTCCTCTTTAGGTATCTCCCTTCAGCATAACTTCAAAGGAAAACCTCTACATATAATTGTGTTTTTTAACATTTTTCTTAAACTGTGACCGATCTATACAGGTCCTCAGAATGCCAGGGAGGGAGATACCTAATGGCTACTTGCTCCTTGATTCAAACCAAATTTCATATAATTAAAGATTTAATACTACAATCCAATTTGGATATCCTTTGTATAATAAAGACTTGACTCTCTACGGGAGAAGAGGCATATCTTTCTTTCGCGTGCCCTCTAGAATTTTCTTACATTTATAATCACAGAATTGGAAAAACGGGTGGCGGATTAGCTGTCATTTTTAAACATTCCTTATTATTTAAAGTAGACCAATCACCAACAGGAGCACTTATTGAATTCCAACATTTTAGAATAAATACCTCCCCACCAACTGATTTTCTGCTTTTATATATTCCTCCACCAATGAGACGTGATACCTTTGACTCATTAGAAACACTATTATTTGATTTTAATTCATTATCAAATAATGTCATACTAGGTGACTTTAACATACATTTAGACGACATATGTAATCCTTTTACAGAAGAATTTCTAGAATTAATCTCAAATTTAAATCTTACTTCTTTGATCAAAGAACCAACTCATTCTGCTGGTCATACATTAGATACAATTCTTTCTACATCCCTTAATGAAGTCGTTTCAAATCTCAAAATTCCCTCTGTTCCATGGTCAGACCACTCTCTAATTACTTTGAATTTTCTTTCTAAAACTGTTAGGAACAACTACTATTCAAAATCAATCACCTATCGAGACTACAATAAAATTGAACTTTCCTCAATTATTGCATCATTCAACTTAAAAATAGAAGACTTTTGTCTTTTACCAATCAATGAACAAATCAAAGCTTGATCCACTGCAACAGAAGAACTAATGAGAAAATTAGCTCCATTATGCACAAAAACTATAAGTCAAAAGAAAATAAGAAACCCTTGGTATACAGAAGAACTCACTCTAATCAAAACAACTTAGGGCCTTAGAACGGAAATGGAGAAGAACTAAATCACGAGAGAATTTGAGTAAATATAAAGAACAACTGTTATATTATAAAACCAAAATAAACTTAGCATAAACAACATATTATTCTAAAAAAATTGAAAGTGCTAAAAATTCCTCTGTCCTTTTTTACATTATAAAAATCTTACAGCCCCAAAAAGAATAGAAAACCTAGAATTAGAAGATAAACAAAAAGCACAAAATCTAGCAAACTACTTTGTTAACAAAGTTAATAAAATTAGAGATAGCATTAGCTCAAAAAGTAATTTTAACGTCGATATGGAACCAATACAAACTTTATCTATTTCAAAATGTACCAATTTTCAAATACCATCCCTAAAGGGCCTTAAACAATTGTTACAAAGTATCAACATCAAAGGTGCAGGTTCTTACTCAATTTCTCCCTTTTTTTTTATAAAACATTTATTTTCCTTCTTTGGTCCTTTCATTCAGACAATGATTGAAAATAGTTTAACTACAGGAATTATACCAAAAGAATGGAAAGAAGCAATCATCCGCCCAATAATTAAAAATCCTAAAGACTCAATTTCAACTGAATCAAATTATTGACCTATCGCCAATTTACCATTCATCACTAAACTAATAGAAAAAGTTGTTTTTAATCATGTAAGCAATTTCATTGAAAAAACTTATACACTACATCCCAACCAGACAGGTTTTAGAGCCAATTATTCAACAGAACATTCTATGATAGGTCTTACAACGAACATTCAATATTATTTGGATCACCATAAATCGGTACTTTTGGTTTCACTCAATCTATCTGCAGCATCTGACACTATTGACCATCATTTACTCATCAAGAGACTGTCTTCCATTGGTATTTCTGAACAAGTTCTAAATTGGTTTAAATCATATTTTCAAGACAGGTCAGCTAAAGTTATTTTAAATAATTCATCATCAAGCAACTATACAAACTCTTATGGTATTCCTCAAGGTTCTATTTTGTCTCCCCTTTTATTCAATATTTTCTTAGCTCCACTTCTCACACTAAGTCAATCCATTGGATTCTCCGTTTTTGCTTACACAGATGACATCCAGTTTTTACATCCATTAAATACTGCCGATTCTAATGAGATAACAAACATAAACAATAAATGAATACAAATTAGTCAATGGCTAAAAGACAACATGTTGGCTCTGAATCCATCTAAATCTTCAATAATATTTTTTCCATGGAAAAAGGATCTTACATTTGCATCACAAATTTTCTTGGACAATTTCCCACTACAAAAAGTGACAACGACAAAAATAGTAGGAGTATTATTGGACCATGAACTATCTTCCATGATCAGATTAGTTCCGTAGTTAAAAACTGTTTTTATAAACTACGTCTCAGATCCTTGGCCAAAGTCTTAGAACCCAAAGCTCTTAATGTTCTAATTCATTCCTTGGTTATTTCCAGGCTGGATTATTGCAATACATTTTACCATGGCATAACTCAGAAATAAATAAGAAGGTTACAAATTATACAAAACATAGCAATAAAAATTATTACTAACTCCAAAAAATATGATCATGTCGCTCCTCTTTTGCAAAAAGCACACTGGCTCACACAGAATAATATATAAAATTGCATTGCTAACCTTCAAAATTCAACAAACCAATGCACCAATATTCTTACATCATTATTTAATACCATATTCTCCAGCTAGATCTCTAAGATCAACAGATCAGTATCTGTTGACCATTCCATCTCTGAAAATAATAGGCACTAGAAGAGCTACAATTTTTTCTATCCTAGCACCCCAGCTTTGGAACAAGCTACCAATTTATCTACGTGCTGAAACCTCATTAGAAAAATTTAAAAGCACACTAAAAAGCCACCTATACAAAGATGCATATGAGTCATAGATTGGATAACTTTTTCTATCAACAATCTTAGGATCAAACACTTAAATTTAACCAGATCTGTATATAGGTCACAATTTCTCCTTTTTACTTTTAGACCTAGTTTTTATTTAAAATATTTTTAATTACCCTCCTGATGTTGTTTCTCCTTAAATGTTTTTCTGTTTTCTTAAACAATTATAATTCACCCCCTCTTTCCTTATGTATCACTATTTAATTATGTATATTGACTGTATGTTTATTGGTATAAATTGTTTTATTTTGTCCCCCAAAATTATTATTGTTATACGCATTGAAAATATTTGATATTGCGTTTACATCAAAATTTTAATAAACTTGAAACTTGAAACCTTCATCTCTCACTACTATTTAGAACAAAACTCCAGAAGAAACAATTGGTATGAGCAAGCAGTTCTGCAGAATTTGCAGTTCTGAGCACCAACTTTCCCTCCACCCACTAGGATTTCACAGGCTCCTATATAGTTGCTATTTAACTTCACAGCGGTATTCAGAGGCCTAAAAAGTCTCTGGATATGTCTATAAACCCATTTTGATTATCGGCACTTGGATGACCTGTCTTTTAGGTCGTCTAAGTGCCGATTTGGACGGGTTTTTAGACGTATTTCTGTTTTGATTATGAGCCCCTTTGTGTATTTGTGTTTTATTATTTGCAAATTAACTCCCTCTTTTATGAACTCATAGCATGAATTGTAGCGCCGGCAGTGGTGGTAACTGCTCCGATGCTCATAGAATTCCTATGAGCGTCGGAGCAGTTACCGCCGTTGCTGGCGCTAAAACCCACGCTATGAGTTCGTAAAAGAGGGAGTTAATTTGCAAAAGAAGGGGTAAGGGCTGGATGCTCTAAAACTGCAGTTAAAATCCTGTGGGTCGCTGTAGTGCCAGTGAATTGTCCAATTTGAAAACAGCGATTAATGTTGAAGAAAATTTTGCATGCAAATGAGTTGCACAGAGGTCCGCCATAATCCCATCCAATCAGTTGTTGGAGGAGGAAACAGACACATACACAGAACTGGCAGGGGAAGCCCGAACAGCTGAGCAGCAGAGGAAGCCCTGCACTAGCCTCCTGCCGCTCAGCTATTCAGAGCAGGAAGAGTAGTTTGGGTTTCTTTTTAATGGGCACAGATGTGTGTGTGTGTTACACACACAACCTTGTATCGTAAACTTGTACTGTAATTATGCCATATTGTAACCTGTTAACTGTATTTTATTTATGTTTAACCTGTATCCTATTCTGAGCTATTTGGGGAAAGCAGGATAGAAAACTAATAAAATAAATAAATATATAAAATATCTGTGCCCATTAAAATATGTTAAAAAAAAAAGCTGTACTTTTTTTTTTTTTAACACAACCTGCACTTCCAGACCTGTTGGAGATTTTGGAGCATTAAAAGCTGGCACTTCATTTTGCATATCATATGGGCATCAATCAGAGTGCTCATTTTAATACTGATGAGCTCATTGTAATCCATTTACATATGATTATCAGAGGCTGCTACAAACTACGGAAGAGCCTGTGATTAGCCATTTTGTGTATTGATAGCTGAAATACTTAGATCAACTGGTTAAAACTAGTTTAGCGTCAATCGTTGAAGGCATGGTGAGTTTTGAGCATATAGATCTAAGTTTTCCTTTCCTGGATAGGAGCTTTGACTTTTGGATGAGAGTGAAGTAAATGATGTGATCTGGGGACTTACAGTTGACTGAAATCTTCACAAACTGATTCTCTTGTGCAGAGATCTGTTTGCTTCAAAAACATGTTCTGGTGACTTTTTTGGATTTACAGAATACATAAAATGAACATATATAACAAAGATTTGCCTGTACGAAGTACCATTTTCATTTCATGTGCTTATTTGTATCCAATCGACTATTTGGACAGATCTGGGGGAGCTCTTGTTATACTAGTTTTAAGGTGAAATCTCATTGTTAAAACTGACTAAATAGAACCATGGTATTGAAGCTGTTCATATTAGGGAATCCGTTGGCTGAAAGGAATGAGAACAGAAGGAGGGTGATGACAGCCAGTTTGGAATCAAACTGCTTCTCTTCCTCCCTTGCTAGGGAGTAGATAAGCTGCTTCCATGGAGGTCACCTTGCTGTTATTTTCACAAGTCACAGGACTGGAAGCTGCTGCCCGTTGTAACTGGAGTCTGGGTGTACGTGCTCAGAAAGTCATTCTCTGGACTTCACTTTGGCATTGTCCCTCTCTCCCCATATCACTCTCTCTTTCTCTCCTTTTTCTTTCTCTCTTCCATTCATTTTCCCTTCTCTTTTTGTCCTCCTTCAAAAATTTTCAGTCTCCTTACTTCTCTCTCATTTTGCATTTTCACCTCCTTTCTTACTGTGATGATGCTTTTCTCCTTGTCATTTGTGTGCGTGTGTTTTATTTTTAATTCACTTCCATCCTTTTCTTTCTCACTCATTCTTAAATAAGGCTACACATATGGGACTCTGAATTCAGCAATGGGGTTATTATTTATTTATTTATTTTGTAATATTTATATACCACTTAGCCTAAGTGGTTTACATTCAGGTACTCAAGCATTTTCCCTATCTGTCCTGGTAGGCTCACGCTCTATCTAATATACCTGGGGCAAAGGTGGATTAAGTGACTTGCCCAGGGTCACAAGAAGCAGTGTAGGATTTGAACCCACAACCTCAGGGTGCTGAGGCTGTAGCTCCAACCACTGCACCTAGTGAAGTTTCATCATTAACTTTTCTCTCTCTATTCCACCTGTTGTGTTCTTAGCCCAGTTCTCAGGACACACCAAGCAGTGGCGCAGCGAGGGAGGTTAGTTCCTGGGGTGCTGGTGCCCAGCATCATTGTGCTATGCACCCCCACTCTTCACCACCACTTGGGTGCCCCCTACTCTTCCCTGCCACTTGGGTGCCCCCTGCCCCCGCGTACCTCTTGGAAAGGGAGAAGTGGAAAGCAATTCATGGGACCACAAAGGCACAATAGATTGCTGATAGACTTGGTTTCTGTGCCTTTTATTGCTAATGAAAACATTCTGATCTCTCATGAAAGTGTTTTAGCGCAGGCTAGCACGCTGAATGCTCTGCGCTACTCCTGACGCTCATAGGAACTCTATGAAAGGAAGCCTGCTTAAAGTGGCCTTGGAGGCAGAGTCCCTAGCCCAATGACAAATCCAAAGAGTCCGGCGCACCGACACCACGTAAGCCGAGACCTTACTGAAAAACTGATGAGATCATAAAGGGCGTCTGCCACATAATCCGCACCCTCCATCACCAGGTGGGGACAGGCATCTTCCTCCACAGAAGGTACTCGGTGCAATCTCGTGTGACAAGAACACACTGCAAAGGAGGCTGCCACTGCAGCCTAAATACCTGAAGAAGCCATCTCAAAAAGCTTTTTCAAAATAATATCCACTCTGCGATCCTGGGAGTCTTTAAGCATTACACCATCATCGCTAGGGAGGGCCATGTGCCAGGTATCCATCGCCATGGAGGAATCTAGTGCTGCCCGATTCAGGGAAAAAAATTTTGATTCGATTCAGCCTATTGAATTGGTTTTTCGATTCAATTCGATTTTCCTGCCCAATTGGGTGTTTTTTTAAAACATCCTGGTGGGCTTATTTTACAGCCTCTTCACCCCCTTTGCCTTCTCCTAACCACATTGGCGCTGTGGTGTAAACAAAATAAACAAACAAAAAAAGACTTTTCCTCTCTCTGTTAAATCCTAGCTCACGTTTGCGGTCTAACACCAGCTCTGGCAGGATACACATTTCAAATCTGACATATTGTAATCACAAAACAGAAAATGAAATTAGTTTTTCTACCTTTTTTTGTCTGGTCATTATTCAAATTTTGTTGGTCTCAGGCTCTGTTTGTCTTCTGATAACTTACTTGCCAGGTTCTCCTTTCTTCTTTCTCCCTGCTAACCATCCATCTTCCATCTCTGTCTTCCGTTTCTCTTCCCTCCCCAAGAGGTCTGGCATCTTTCCTTTTTATCGTCTCCCTCCACAGATCCACCTTTTCTTAACTACTCTTTCATCCAGCATCTCTTCTTCCTTCCCCACCACCCCAGGGTCCACCATCTCTCCCTTTCTTTTCCCAACTACCCTCCTATCCAGTATC
Source organism: Geotrypetes seraphini (assembly GCF_902459505.1). Taxonomy (NCBI): domain Eukaryota; kingdom Metazoa; phylum Chordata; class Amphibia; order Gymnophiona; family Dermophiidae; genus Geotrypetes; species Geotrypetes seraphini. Next base: position 230,880,359 of record NC_047085.1, read on the forward strand.
TCTATCCCCCCCACACCATCCCTTGCATCCAACTTCTCTCCCTTTCTGTTCCTTCCCTCCCTAAATCCCATTGTCCATCATCTCTCTCCCTCTCCTCTGTTTTCAGACCCATTTCTTCCTCCCCAAAGTCCGGCATATGCACATCTCTTTGAACCCCCCCTTCCCTTCCTCCGTGTACTTCTATACCAGGGCCCCCCTCCCTTGAAGGTCTGTCCCCCCCCCTTGAAGGTCTGTCCCCCCTGAAGACCTGCACCCCACTCCTAAAGGCCTGTGCCACCATCCCTGAAGGCCTGTTTCCCCCTTGAAGGCTTGTCCCCCCCCTTAAAAGTCTGCATCCCACCCCTGAAGGCCTGCCTATCCCCCCTGAAGGCCTTCCTGTCCTCCTTAAAAGCCTGTTCCTCCCCTTGAAGACTAGTCACCCCCTTGAAGGCCTATCCCACCCCTGAAGACCTGCCTGTCCCCCTAAAGGCCTGCCCTCCCCTTGAAGACCTGTCCCCCCTTTGAAGGCCTGTCTCCCCCCCCTTGAAGGCCTATCCCCCCCTTTAAAGCTTATCCCACCCCTGAAGGCCTGCCTGTCCCCCCCTTTGAAAGCCTATCCCACCCCTGAAGGCCTGCATGTCTCCCTTAAAGGCCTCTACCCCGTTGAAGACCTGACCCCCCTTTGAAGGCCTGCCTGCCTATCCTACCCCAAAGGACTGCTCACTCCCCCCCCCCCCGGGCATCCGGCTTCCACCCCCCTGGCCTTCCGCTTCTCCCCCTGGCCTCCCCGCACTGTTTACCTTGCAGGAACAGCCTGTAAACAAGATCGCGGTGCTAGCAATCTTAGTACCACTTCGGAGCTGTCTCCTCCATTACGGTCCCGCCCCTCCTTGGCGATGCGCCCAGCTTCCTAGCTTGTAAGAAGGTGACGCACCCACTGGCTGCGTCAAATGAGCTGGGTCCAAAGAATACACTCTTCAAAGGAGCCAAATGAAATCTGTGGAAAATGTGGTCACTGTTGGCCCAGCCGAGGCACTCGTGTCACACCAAAGGAGTCCCCAGACTCGGAACGCAGGCTTTTGGCACCAGGCTCTAGAATGGCATCTGGGCGAGACTTTTTACCCAAATCACAGACCCAGGCCGGCTCTCCAGCCCTGGAGGACCCAGAGGAGGTGAAGCTCAAAGCTCCCGGCCTTTCTCCCAGCGTGCTGCAGCATACGATACACAGACACTTTTCTGGTACTGATCCAGCACAATCCATACATGTAGATGATAATTAGGGGCTGAGGAGTCTGTCCCAATCAATTTTCAACAAATTCAAGGGGTTTTAAAGTAGAAATCAAGCTTTGAAAAAAACGAATTGAAAAAAAAATTCAAGATGGCTGTCACCAGCGAATTTACGGCAAAAATAAAGAAAATCTAAAATTTAAAAAAATAGCAATTTGGGGTTTGAGATGTGGGAGACCTGAACCCTACCCTCAGAAACTCTAAAAAATGAGTTTTACAGAGATCCACAGACCACCCCCAAAGCTTCCATAGGAAATAATGGAGGTGTACTTACAGTATGTGAAGCGCCTGCTTACTAGCTCTATATACTGCAGCTGAAAGGAGGAAAAGGATTTTCTGCCTCAGAACAACTCCAAAATGACTAAACGTGAAGATCTTCAGACTGCCAGTCGTTGGACTCAGACTGTAACCTCTATCCCCACAGAACCTCTCCACATGACCAGGGGCGGGAAACACAGCCTGTTCCCTGAAACCCGGAGGGACTTTTATTCAGGATGCATACAGCCTGTGCTTAATCCCCTAACAGGGTCAGAGGGAAACGAGCTTCCATTGAAATGGATCTCAAGTTCGAGAAGTGTGGCACATAGCAGGCTGTGAAGCAGCAGTCCGACTCCACTGGACTGCATCCTTTCTTCTGGCAGAGGACTCCGCATGGGGTCTTATGGCAGTGAAGTCACAAAATAAAAATGATCTTTAAGCGAAAAAAAAATAAGAAAAAGATGCAGAGCAGATCAGAAGACTTCTGCATGGATTGCTTGCAGAAACTGAAAACTGCAGGGGGCTCTAAATCTCTCTCTAAGGTAGGAGGAACACATACTCAGAAAAGTGTTTGGATTTCTGCAACTCCCTGATTGTGGGAAGAGATTGAACACCTATAGTATGGAATCTGCAAGGTTAACCAGCAATATTCAGCGTTGACCAGCTAAGTTTAGTGGGCAAATCAGATCACTTTAAATAGCAGTGCTATCATTGCCCATTATAGTATAACTTGTTAGCGATGAATAGCACCTTAATCGGTTAAACTATATTTATTTATTAAATTTTCTACACCATTCTCCCAGAGGAGTTCAGAACAGGGTTTTTTTTTTTTTTAATTATGTTTATTAAGACAGTAGGCAACTGAACAGCAAGTGAAACATCCAATACAAAAACGGTACATCAGAACAGGTATTAACCTATACATGGGCAAGATGTTGCAACCAGCGAGAAAACATAAATACTAAATAACCAGGTCAGAGGAAGACCAGCAATACCATAAGAAGAAGACTAACAAAACTGCCATTCAGCAGCCCCCGTCCATTTTTGAAAATAAACCAGACAGAATCCCCAAACAATTCAACACAATCATCCATCCCACCAGCCTTGCAACCCTACACACACACGCACCAACACACTCATGCACATGCACTCACGCACACACACGCTCTCTCCCCGCCGAGGGATCGTACCCTCTCCAAACAGGTAGGCTCAATCTGGCAAGGCCAGTCCAGGAGAGGCAGCACATCAGACGCAACAAAGAAGATAGTACAATACAATACGAACACTAACATTCAGGCATTATTGTCCAAAAACTGCTGCCATAAAGCACAGTAGGCTTTCCAGAACAGTTTTACATGAATTTATTCAGGTACTCATACATTTTTCCCTGTGTGTCCTGATGGGCAATGGAGGGTAGGGGATTGAGTGACTTGTTCAGAGTTACAAGGAGCAGCTTGGGTTTGAACACACAACATCAGGGGCTGAGGCTGTAGCTTTAACCACTGCACCAGTCAAAAAAAGAAAACTGGATTTTCAAATTCTGGTCACTGGAAATGGCCTAGCATTGAATATTCGGGCTCACCGCTGACTGTGGGACTTAGGTGGGTTGCTTCCTGTTATCTGAATATCAGGCCAGATAGTCTTTTTTTTTTTTTAGGCAGAAACAATCATAAATTGCAGGCTCACTACTTAATTGGTAGCACTTAAATGTGTAGGTTTGTAAAATGGAACTAGCAACAAGCATTTGTAACAAGGATTTTAAAAATTAAATCCATCAGGAAGATGGCACATTTTTGGGTTTTTTTTTTAAAATTCTTTATTCATTTTTAAATGTACAATAAGTGCATCAATATAATATAACAAATAGATCATAAATATATCACTTAATAGTCATCAAGAGTACACATAAAATGCTATTAACTCCCACCCTCCCCAACCCTTTTTTTTGTTTTTGCCAAGATACTATGAGGAAAAAATAGCCAAGGAAGTGAAAAACTTCAAGCTGTTCTTTCGATATATTAAGTGGAAACGACCTGCGAAGGAAGCGGTAGGACTGTTGGATGACCATGGAATAAAGGGAGTGCTAAAGGAGGACAAAGCAATCACCGATAAACTGAACACATTTTTTGCGTCTGTATTTACTGAAGAGGATATACACAGCATACCGGAACTCATCAGGCTATATGCTGGAAACAAAGACAGGAAACTGATAGGGTTGATGGTCAGTCTAGAAAGAGGTATGCAGGTTGATCGATAGGCTTAAGAGTGATAAATCCCCAGGACCGGACGGCATCCATCCGAGGGTCATCAAGGAACAAAAAGGGACTATAGCTGAACTGCTTCAACTAATAGCAATCTGTTGATCAAATCGGGAAAGATTCCGGAAGACTGGAAGGTGGCGAATGTTACGCCAATCTTCAAAAAAGGTTTAAGGGGAGATCCGGGAAACTACTGACTGGTGAGTCTGACCTCGGTACTGTGAAAGATGGTAGAGGCGCTGATAAAGGACCGCATCATTGATCACCTTGACGGACAAGGTCTGATGAGGACCAGCCAGCACGGTTTCAGCAAAGGCAGATCTTGTTTAACGAACTTGCTGCACTTCTTCAAGGGAGTAAACAGAGAGATAGACAAGGGCGACCCGGTTAACATTATATATCTGGATTTTCAGAAGGCGTTCGACAAGGTTCCACGTGAACGACTACTTCGGAAAATTGTAAGCCATGGAATCAAGGGTGAAATACTCACGTGGATTAAAAACTGGCTAGAGCATAGTAAACAGAGAGTGGGGGTAAATGGACAATACTTGGACTGGAAGAGCGTCACCAGTGGGGGGCCGCAGGGCTCAGTGCTTGGACCCGTACTCTTCAACATCTTTATAAACGATCTGGACATTGGTACGATGAGTGAAGTGATTAAATTTGCAGATGATGCGAAGTTATTCAGAGTAGTGAAGACACGGGGATTGCGAAGATCTGCAACGTGACATAATCAAGCTCGAAAAAAGGGCATCGACATGGCAAATGAGGTTCAACGTGGATAAGTGTAAAGTGATGCATGTTGGTAACAAAAATCTCATGCACGAATACAGGATGTCTGGGGCGGTACTTAGAGACCTCCCAGGAAAGAGACTTGGGAGTTCTGATCGACAAGTTGATGAAGCCATCTGTGCAATGCACGTCGTCGGCGAAAAGGGCGAACAGAATACTAGGAATGATTAAGAAGGGAATCATGAACAGATCGGAGAACGCTATCATGCCGCTGTACCGGGCCATGGTGCGCCCTCATCTGCAGTACTACATCCAGCATTGGTCGCCATACATGAAGAACGACTAAAATGGTTAAGGGGCTGGAGGAGTTGCCGTACAGTGAGAGAATGGAGAAACTGGGCCTCTTCTCCCTTGAAAAGAGGAGACTGAGAGGGGACATGATCGAAACATTCAAAATACTGAAGGGAATAGACTTAGCAGATAAAGACAGATTGTTTACCCTCTCCAAGGTAGGGAGAATGAGAGGGCACTCTCTAAAGTTGGAAAGGGATAGATTCCCCATACAAACATAAGGAAGTTCTTCTTCACCCAGAGAGTGGTAGAAAACTGGAACGCTCTTCCGACGTCTTATAGGGGAAAACACCCTCCAGGGATTCAAGACAAAGTTGGATAAGTTCCTGCTAAACTGGAACATATGCAGTAGAGAATGACACAGGAACAAATTTGTCCCCGTCCCCATAGGAACTCAATTTCCCCATCCCATCCCCACAAGTTTTGGCGCTGTCACTATCCCTGCCCCATTCCTGTAAGCTCTGCCTTAACCGCACAAGCCTTGAACACTTACGATTTTAAAGTGTTTGAGGCTTGTGCAGATGAGAACAGAGCTTGCAGCAATGGGGCAAGGACAGGCAAAGAACTTGCGAGGACGGGACAGGAAAATGAGTTCCCGCGGGGACAGGGAAAAATTTGTCCCCATGTCATTCGCAGGTGAGGCAGGACTCATTTAGAGCACTGGTCCTTGACCTGGGGGCCGCTGTGTGAGCGGACTGCTGGGCATGATGGACCACTGGTTCTGACCTAGCAGCAGCAATTCTTATGTTTATGAGTGAAAAAAAAAATTCCTCCTATTGGTTTTAAGAGTATTTCCCTATAACTTCATTGAGTGTCCCTTAGTCTTTGTAATATTTAATGGAGTGAAAAATCGATCCACTTGTACCCATTTTACTCCACTTAGGATTTTGTAGACTTCAATCATATCTCCCCTCAGCCGTCTCTTTTCCAAACTGAAGAGCACTAACCATTTTAGCCTTTCCTCATACAAGAGGAGTTCCATCCCCTTTACCATCTTGGTCACTCTTCTTTGAACCTTTTCTAGTGCCACTATGTCTTTCTTGAGATGAGGAGACCAGAATTGAATGCAATACTCCAAATGAGGTTGAATCATGGAGCAATACAGGGGCATTATGACATTCTTAGTCTTGTTAACCATCCCTTTTTTAATAATTTCCAGCATCCTGTTTGCTTTTTTGGCCACTGCCGCACATTGGGTGAGGATTTCATCGTATTGTCTACAATGATACCCAGATCCTTTTCTTGGGCCCTAACCCCCAAGGTGGACCCTAGTATCCGGTAACTGTGATTCAGGTTATTCTTCCCAATGTGCATCACTTTGCATTTGTCCACATTAAATTTCAACAGCCACTTGGACGCCCAGTCTTCCAATTTCCGAAGGTCTGCCTGCAATTTTTCACAATCCACATGCGTTTCAACAACTTTGAATAGTTTAGTGTCATCTGCAAATTTAATCACCTCATTCGTCGTTCCAATTTCCAGATCATTTATAAATAAGTTAAATAGTCCCAGTACAGACCCCTGCAGCACTCCACTGTTTACTCTTCTCCATTGAGAAAATTGACCATTTAACCCTACCCTCTGTTTTCTATCCGACAACCAATTCCTAATCCACAACTGAACTTTGCCACCTATCCCATGACTCTTTAATTTTCTCAGGAGCCTCTCATGAGGAACTTTATCAAAAGCTTTCTGCTACTTAATGGCCACGGATTTGGTCTTGGAGGATGAGATGTACAGCGTCAGCATCTATGAGACAAACCTGGTTTTTTCTGTTATATAGGTTTTTTTTGGACCCCTGTTCATTTGCAAAAATTAGATAGTTCAAAGTCTAATAGATGCTGGCATTGTCATCTTGATATAGGGAGGCTGGATCACATGTTGTACTTTTGCCCCTTAATATTAGGCTTCTGGAAGTCGATCTGGGTTACAATTAATAGGATATTGGGTACCTCCATGTCCATGCCTTATGATGTGGTTCTCTTTGTAACTAAACTGCAACCCAAGTCCCTAATTTCTGCAGCTGAGAATAAATTACTTCTAGTAATGACTGGGATTTCTATACAAATGATCACAAACAACTGGAAGAATTGCGATAGACTGAATCACACCTTTTGGTGGGAATCCCTGTGCTTGTGTTATCGATATGAATGCATGAATTCAGAAATAAAGGGTTATGGTAAAAATTTTAATAAGATTTGGGGCCCTTTAGCAAATTTTGTATCCACCAATTATTAGTCCAAGCCTTCCATTTTATTGAGTTTTACATACATCCAGATTGAGAGGGAAAAAGTTATATTTCCAGTATAATGTGGGGTTTCAACCCCCCCAACCCCTCCCCAATGCCAGTGCGATCCCTATTAAGTAAAGTGGGGGGATTCCCCACCAACACCCCCCCCTCGGAGCCCTTTAAAAGAATGTTTTCCTGTGGCACGCTGAAGTCTTGCGCTGAATTGTCGGCACGCGTTTGTCTATAACCATGCTACCATACCTCCTGGCAGAGAGGGCAAGACCATGGACATGTTTGGCTGTTGTCTTTATCAAAATTCAATGATGTCCTCCAGGGTTTTGAATTATAATTTCATCATTACTACTTATTTTAAGTATTTTATTGATATACTCCCTGGTTTTACTAAAGACCTTGCTCAGCATAGACTTTTGGAGTTCCAGCAAGTCATTGCTACCTTAGCACAACTCAGGTTGCACCTTTTTCAGTCATCTTTGAACTTTCCTTGAGGGTCACTGCTTTCTCAGTAGCGATGCACCACCTTGCTTGGCTTTGCACTATTGATATGGATCCCAACATTCAGGATCGTCTGGCCAATATTCCTTGTGAAGGCAATGACCTCTTTGATGAATCTAAGAGGCCGCCACCAAGAAGTTGTCTGAGCATGAGAAATCTTTTGCTTCCATAATCGGATCAAAGCCTAAGCCAGCTCCTTCCAAGCCTTTTTGACCTTTTCCATCCTATCAGAGGCGTTATCCTCCAAGGGCAGCTCCTTACACTCGAGCACCTCCCAAGAAACTGCAACAACAGCAGAAGCAACAGAAACCTCAGCCTTTTGCTGCACCAAAGGCTTCTCAGCCTTTTTGACTGTCTCAAACAGAGCTTAACCTCCATCGTTCAGCCTCTGTCATCTCCTCTTCCCATAGGAAGTCATCTCCATCATTTTTACCATTGATAGGAGACCATTACATCCGATCTCTGGGTGCTGTCAATAATCAGGGAAGGATATTCTCTTCATTTCACTCTGATTCTTCCAGTGCTTCCTCCAAGAGAGTATCCTTCCAATCCATCCCAGACCGCCCTTCTTCTTTGGGAATCTCAAGCTCTGCTTCATTTCCATGCCATCGAGGAAGTTCCCTTGGAACTGCAGAACAGGAGGTTTTACTCCTGTTACTTCTTAGTTACAAAGAAGATGGGCGATCTGCGGCCCATACTGGATCTCAGGGCTCTCAATAAATTTTTGATCAAAGAAAAATTTTGCATGTTGTCCCTGGCATCCCTTTATCCCTTTCTAGATCAGAATGATTGGTTACGTTCTCTAGATCTCAAGGAGGCTTATACTTGCATCCTCATTCATTCGACCTCCCATCAGTACCTCAGATTTCAGGTGAGGAATCTGCATTTTCAGTACAGAGTGCTACCCTTCGGCCTGGCATCATCTCCAAGAGTGTTCACCAAGTGCCTAGTGGTGGTTGTAGCAGCTCTGCGGAACCATGGTCTTCAGGTGTTCCCCTACCTAGACAACTGGCTCATCAAAGATTCAACATCTACGTGGTTCCTACAAAGCTTGGGATTCGAAATCAACTTTCCCAAATCCCACCTTCAGCCCTCTCAGAACCTACAGTTCATCGTAGCTGTTCTGGACACTGTCCAACTCAGAGCATTCCTTCCTCAGCAGCGTCTGGATGCTCTCCTTCAGCTTTGCCGCAAAGTGTCTTCCCTTTCTTCACTCTCAGCGAGACACATGATAGTATTACTTGGTCACATGGCCTCAACCGTTCACGTGACTCCTTTTGCCAGACTTCACCTCAGAATTCCTCAGTGGACCCTGGCATCTCAGTGGGCACAAGCTTGCGACCCACTCTCTCAACACATTACAGTCACTTCTTCATTGAGAAGTCTCTTCACTGGTGGATGCTCTCTTCCAATCTCTCCAGAGGTTTACTGTTTCAGACACCCCCTCAGCAGGTCCTCACAACAGATTCCTCGACCTACGCTTGGGGGCGCTCATCTCGACGGTCTCCGTACTCAAGGCCATTGGTCCAGCATGGATCGTCAGTGTCACATTAATCTGTTGGAACTCAGAGTGATCTTCAGTGCTCTCAAAGCTTTTCAGCATCGTCTTCACGACCAGGTAGTCCTTATTCGGACAATCAAGTTGCCATGTACTACGTCAACAAGCAGGGAGGAACAGGATCTCTCCCTGTTTGTCAGGAAGCTCAAAGGGGGTGGGACTGGGCGATCCATCACAACACCTTCCTGAAAGCAGTCTACGTTCAAGGAGAGAAAAACTGTCTGGCGGACAAATTGAGTCATCTTCTGCAACCTCACGAATGGACACTCAATTCCTCACCTCTTCATCACATTTTTTCTCAGTGGGGAACTCCTCAAATAGATCTCTTTGCGTCTCCCCACAACCACAAACTGCCTCAGTTCTGCTCCAGGATATACTCTCCTCATCGCCTCAAGGCAGATGCTTTCCTTCTGGAATGGACAAATCTGTTCCTGTATACGTTCCCAAATATGCAACAACCAGAGTGGAATTGTCCAAAAGAGAATGATGTGCACTAAAAAAGTGTCCTTCAATCCGTCTGGTGAAATGATGATCTTTATTGTTCAAACATCAAATTGACAGCATTCGTTTTCCTTGTGGCATGACACTCTTCTTTGATTGATTTGTGGTCAGTTTCATTCGAGTGTCAGTATACCTCGTATATCATCATTAGTGACTTTTAAGACTCCTGAGGCAGGCCTGTTGGCCGAAACATGTGCATGTCAAGTCAATTTGTCAATTTGATGTTTGAACAATAAAGATTGTCATTTCACCAGACGGATTGAAGGACACTTTCTCTTTGGACAATTCCACTCTGGTTGTTGCATATTTGTGTCTGTGTTGGTGTTTTTCCCCTGTTTTTTTTTCCTGTATACGTTCCCTCCATTCCCTCTCATTCTCAAGACTTTTGTTAAGTTCAAAAACGATCATGCCACCATGATTCTAATAGCTCCTCGGTGGCCCAGGCAACCCTGGTTCTCCCTTCTACTTCAGCTTAGCAGCAGGGAGCCATACCTTCTACCAGTTTTTCCATCTCTGTTTACACAGAGTCAAGGATCTCTTCTTCATCCCAACCTGCAGTCTCTACACTTGACAGCTTGGTACCTCTCAACATGACTCCTCTTCAGTTTTCTCAACTTGTTCGGGACATTTTAGAGGCTTCCAGAAAGCCTGCCACTAGACAATGCTACCACCAAAAATGGACTAGATTTTCTACGTGGTGCATTTCTCGTACAAGGAGCCTCGAGATGCCTCCTTGTCTTCCGTCTTGGATTATCTTCTGCACTTATCTACCTCTGGCCTCAAGTCTACATTCATTCGATTCCATCTTAGTGCAATTGCCGCTTTCCATCAGCCTATCGAAGGGAAACCCCTTTCTGCTCATCCTGTGGTTTCCAGATTTATGAAAGGACTTTTCAATGTCAAACCTCCTCTCAAACCGCCTCCAGTGGCATGGGATCTCAATGTTGTTCTTGCTCAATTGATGAAGCCTCCTTTTAAACCAATGGATATGGCTCATCTGAAATATCTCACTTGGAAAGTGGTATTTCTCATTGCCCTCACATCTGCTCGAAGAGTCAGTGAGCTGCAAGCTTTAGTTGCTGATCCACCTTTCACAGTTTTCCATCATGACAAGGTGGTTCTCCATACTCATCCTAAATTCTTACCTAAAGTGGTTTCAGAATTTAATCTCAACTAATCCATTGTACTTCCAGTATTTTTTCCAAGGTCTCATTCTCATCCTGGAGAATCAGCTCTTCATACCCTGGACTGTAAGCGTGCTTTGGCCTTCTACTTAGAACGCACCAAATCACACAGATCTGCTCCTCAACTTTTTGTCTCCTTCGATCCAAACAAGTTGGGACATCCAATTTCTAAGTGAACCATCTCCAACTGGATGGCTGCTTGTATCGTCAACTAAAATTCAACCACAGTCTACGCCTCACCCCCTTAAAACCCCCCCTCCCCTCTACCCTGTCTTCTCCATTCAAAACTTCTACTTAAATTGCTGTACAGTCCATTCTTAACATGTACTTAAATTACTGTATAGTCCTTGTATTGTCCAAATGTATTTAATTGCTGTATAGTCTTTGTATTGTCCAAATGTACTCCACTGTGTATGTGAGCTTGTAAACTGTTCTGAGCTACTGGGAGGACAGGATAAAAATCTAAATAAATAAATATCTCTTTCTGCTATGCTCAGGCTGGACTGCATCTACTGAGTCGAGTCACAGCCCACAAAGTCAGAGCCATGACGGCTTCAGTGGCTTTCCTCAGATCCACTCCTATTGAGGAAATTTGCAAAGCTGCCACCTGGTCCTCGGTTCATACTTTCACTTCTCATTATTGTCTAGATGTTTTCTCCAAACGGGATGGCCATTTTGGCCAGGCAGTATTACAAAATTTATTCTCCTGAATTGCCAACACTCCCACCATCCCATTCTGGTTAGCTTGGAGGTCACCCACATGTGAGAATAGGCTGCCTGCTTGTCCTGGGATAAAGCACAGTTACATACCGTAACAGGTGTTATCCAGGGTCAGCAGGCAGCTATTCTCACAACCCCCCCTCCTCCCCTGGTTGGCTTCTCTGCTAGCTATCTGAACTGAGGAGACACACCCTGTGCTGGGCGGGAAGGCACTCGTGCATTCGCGGTGTGGCAGATTTGAAACTTCTGAGTTTCTTCAAGCAAGTCTGCTTGCGAGGCTCTCCGCATCCGGGCTCCGTGGTTGACGTCACCCACATATAAGAATAGCTGCCTGCTATCCCTGGATAACACCTGTTACAGTAAGTAACTGTGCTTTATATTTTGTCCCCCTTCCTTCCAACGCCCCACTCCCACTCCCACTCCCTATCTTCCGCTAATATTGTATAAAAAGCGCCCTCCATTGTGCTAAAGTAGAAGTCTCTGGGATTAGCCATTGTAATAGTATAGTTTTAACGGCCAAGAGAGAACATATTTTAAAAAAGCTCACATGCCTTTGGGTACCAGTGCAACTATTGGACATTGGGAAAAGAGGGGTTAAAATACATTGTGCCTGCCACAGGATAGAAATATGTTGCAATATCTTTTTCCAAAAGCACTGAGCAACCAAAGCTTCCTGTCTTTTAACAATTTTTGTTCTCATCTTGAATGGTTTCCACTCTCAAATAGGACATACTTAAAATGGAGAATAACATACCCCTTGTTCGATACCTGAATGTCACATTGTGAAGTCTAGAAAAGTGAGATCACAGCTTCAGCTCTCTCCAACTCAGGTTGCATCCTGATACTGTAGTTCTAAACAGGAGAAGGGAAAGGTTGCCAGGGTATCAAGTTGCTAACTGACTCTGGGCTAAGTCTGTCCAAATAAAATTCTGTATGTTGAATGCTGCACATTTGGGATGATAATCTGTTGTTAGCAACATGATCTCATATATATATATATGAGATCCTGTTGCTAACAACAGATTATCATCCCAAATGTGCAGCATTCAACATACAGAATTTTATTTGTATGTATGTATATATATTTGTATGTATAAATATATATATATATATGTATGTATAAATATATGTATATATATTTGTATGTATAAATTTATTTGTATGTATGTATATATATATATATATATATACATACATACATACATACATATATACATATATATATATATATATACATACATACATACATATATATATATATATGTGTGTGTGTGTATATATACATATATATATATATACACACACACACACATATATATATATATATATATATAAGATCCTGTGTAGCCTAGAAGATTTTGATAGAAATTTGCTTTTGTTTTAAAAAGACAATAAAATATCAGATATTTATTGTCTCACCTGAAATGATAAAAGAAAAGAAAGAAGTGTTGCTTGTTGTTTCGGTTGAACTGTGTAGGCTAAAGCTTTTTAGTATACACTATTTGCAAAATGTATGGAGTTTTCGCACAATTAAGTAAAATACACGGTTTAAGGTTATGGACCCTCCAAGTCTTTGGAGGTCTTCACAGTTCTTTTCAGACTTGTCCCTCAAGATATTAGACGTAGAGTTCTCAAATGAACCCAGCTGGTCCTGAATCTACCTTCCCATATGAGGTAGTGGGCATAGAATAAAATTAATATAAACAACCATTTGGGAACCCCCCTTTCAGTGAGACAAATTCACAGGGGTTCCATAAACAATTTTAGTTATTTTTGTTGGATCCAGAGGGAGCTGGAGAGGCTCTGGGTTAGATGCACTAAACGCTCCGATCGGGTACCGATGTGCCACTAAACCAGTTTGATTGGTTTAGCAACTGATGGAATTTGCCAACCTGATGTAGAAAACAGCTCACCGCATGGTTTTCTGTGCGGTCATACATTCTCCAATTCTGGCATGCAAATGACCTCATTACTATTAAAAATGAGGTCATTAATATTAAAAGTAGATATCCGATTGATGGCCTAACATTGCCTGCTTTAATCAGATCGGGAATACCAACTCAAAAATCTGACAGGTCTAGACCTGCCTAAAACTGCATTACCAACAGGTCTGACATGTTTTTTGTATGGACACAGAAGTGTTAGTGTAACATGCATATCTGGCCCATAAAAAAAAGGTCAGGTTATTCCCCCCGCCCCAATGATGACCCCTCCCTGTTGCCCCCCAGAACAAAAAATAGAGGCAGGAGGGATGCCCACTCTCTCCTGCCACTGCAAAAAATAACAAATCTTGTGCTGAACCACACCTCCTGCAGGACCCCCCACCACCTGCCATCCCCCTGCCAATAAAAATTGGCAGGAGGGATGCCAACTCCCTCCTGCTGCCATGAAAAACCCCTGCCATTAAAAAAAGGCCTTATCAAAACATCAGCTGGAAAGTCCAAAATAGTTTTCAATATATGTTCTATTACTTTCTCACGGACCTCAGTGGTACCGTCTGCATGCCACTAAACTTTTAGATCATGCAGAACACTGGCACCCCTCATCGTCATCGGTCCCTTGTAGTTCAATTTTTTCTATTCATAATTTTTAAATATTTTCAATTTTTTAAATACTTTAGATAAATCGGTACTTATCTTATGCTACGCGGATGGGGGTAAGCACTCCGACGTAGGCTACGTTTCGCCCCGTAGGGCTGTGTCAAGGAAATCCCCCTGCAACAAATAATATTGGATAGTAATATCGAATTTACGCAATAGCTTTAGCAAAAGTAACATAGATCATTAATTAACAGTCTTATTACTTTCTAAGTTACCTCAAATCAACCTGCTCATGCTCCCCGCGTTAGAAATTTAAGACAGGAAACATGGTCGCGGCGTTCACACTTTTAAATAGATTAGCTCCCTTTAGAGCGTGATGACATCGATCTTAACGTAAAAAACACGCCCCCCTTTTTTTTTTGCCAGTGGGTGCCAGTGTTCTGCATGATCTAAAAGTTTAGTGGCATGCAGACGGTACTACTGAGGTCCGTGAGAAAGTAATAGAACATATATTGAAAACTATTTTGGACTTTCCAGCTGATGTTTTGATAAGGCTTTATTTGGTGGAGGTCTGAAGATTGATTATAGCCATTACTGGTTTTTTGTATTAAAAAAAGGCCAACAGCTGAGTGGCAGGAGGCTGTTTTCGGGCATCCCCTGCTGCAAAGCTGTTCGGGCTTCCCCAAAGTGGCTCGGCACATGTGCGAGAGCCGATTTCTAAGTGAGTGATCAGATGGGATTACGACTGTCCTCCACAAAACTAATTTGCAGGGGTAGCCATATGAACATCGATCACTGTTTAGAAATCGGCCCACAGTGACTCACACAGTCTTAATGACCGTGTTTTGTGCATCTAGCCCTCCGTGTCCAAGGCCCTATATGCATTGTGATACAATTCTGTTGCAGACCACTTCTTGTAGAAGGGGTTCTAAAACTAATTCCAAACTGGTGTGCAATTGAAACTTTACTGAACAAATTTAAATCAAAAGATGGATTGAAAATACCTCTCTGAAATAGATTCTGAGCAATATTTTCCAGTCTTTTCTAGATGTCAAGGTAGACAGACCTGCCCTTTCTAAAATCTGTGCCACATTAAAGGGTAAAGGGGATAGGACTTAATATACCCCTTTTTCTGTGTGGTTTACATGTTTTAGATAGGTACTTATTGTGACTTTGCCCAGAGCCACAAGGAGCTACAATGGGAACTGAACTCCCAACTTCAGGGCGCTGAGGCAGCTGCTCTAACCACTAGGCCACGCCACTCTTCCAGCCCATTAGTCCTCTCTCACTCTTCATGGACTTCCAGAGGCACAGTGGAACACTGATAGTATGCAGTAGATGGGAGGCAAAGACCTTGCAACCACCTACTATTGGTGCACGTCTAAGCAAATCTGCCTCTGGAGTTGTCTTACAAAAGTCATTAAAGCACTCAGGTGGGAGGTCATGGGAAAAAAAGTAGAGATTAATTTATGTTTAAATCTGTTTTATTAGAGTTTTCAAGATACACTAGTATGCAAAATATAAACCATACAATATACAAAAGACCCCCCCACCCCCCCAAGGGGGAACAGTCACTGCAGTAAACAAGCAGGTGAGTAATCAATCAAGCAAATGTGCCCTCACAGTAGGTGACATAGTAGAACAGAAAGGCCTCCAACAACAAAGGAACAAAATACCCTGCTTAGAATGTAGATCAGGAATGGCCTGGCGTTCATAACCCACCAAATGGATCATATGAATCCGCCAGTGAGAGACAGTAGGTGTTTGTGGAGATAACCAACATTGTAAGATAGTTTTTATACCTACAAATATGGCTCTTTGTACAAAGGCAGTCATGCCCAGTTTAACCGGGACCAGAGAAAACTTTAAAGTGAAAAGAAAAGTAACTGTGAGTGTCCAGGAGCAATTCCAAAGGGACTGAATCAAAAGACCTATGCGCCGCCAATAGGCCCGAATATCAGGGCATAACCAAAACATGTGCCCAAGGGTTGCCCTAGGAGCATTACATTTAGGACAGCACGTAGAAGAACTAAGACGTGCTCTATAGGTAGAGATTAATTTAAATGGAAAATTGGCCTTAATCCCTCGCCATGCATCCTCTTCTAAATGAAATTCATAGCCTCGATTTTGTTAAGATTTGCCTGAAAACCAGAGACTAGCCCGTAGGCTTGCATCTCATGCATTACCACAGGGAGTGTGAAATGTGGATTAGTTAAGGAGAATAATTAAATTTTATGGGATACCCCTCCTATATCTATCCCCGCAATGTCTTGTGAATCCCTTATTCTCTGCATGAAAGGTTTTATTACCAGTGCAATCAATAAGGGAGACATAGGGCAACCCTGTCTCAGCCCTCTGCCGAGCAGAAAGGTGTTAGTGTATCCCCATTGCTTTTTAAACACAGCCTCGTGGATTATTTTATATAACTAAGCCACTGAAAATATCCCTGACTCACTCCAAACATCTTTAAAATGTGGAACATGAATTCCCATTGGACACAATCAAAAGCTTTTGTAGTATCTACTACCAGCAATGCTGGTTATTGTTTTGCCTTAACCACCCAAACCAAATTCAATACTCTCTTTATGTTATCTGTCATCTGTCTACCTGGTATAAACTCAGCCTTGTCTGCCTGAACAATGTGAGGTATCATTGGACCCAAATGGTCTGCTAATATTTTGAAGAGGATCTTTGTCTATATTGATCAATGAAATAGGATGGTAAGACCTACAGCTGGTAGTGTCTCAACCTGGCTTGCTTAAGATTGTGTTCATAGAAATAGGGAGTTGCCCAAGGTGTATGCATCTATTAAAAACTCAGGCTTGTAATGGGGCTAGCAAATTTTGAAATGCCTTAGAGAAGGTGTTAGCCTTCTAGCCCCAGGGCTTTACCATTGGACAGGTATTTAATAGTCCCTAATATTTCTGCCATCTTTATATCTTCTTCTAATTTCTTACTCCGTTCAATGGAGATCTCGGGTAAATCAACGCCTCATAAGAATTGAGAAATATGTGCTGTTTTAATCCTTAGAATATAATTATTCATAAAACTCCCCCCAATTTTTTTTTTAATTAGTTCTTCCTGGTAAAGCAACTCTCCCTTACTTCCTCTAATTATGTTGATGTTATTTCTCTGTAACTCCTGGCCTCCTATAACCCTGTGGCTGATTATGTGCACAGGAGGAAGGCCAGAAGGACACTATCAGGTAAAAGGAGAGTAAATAAAATGTTTTAAAGACCTTTTTATATGATATCATTAACTTCACCAGTAACATTAATTTTGAGATAATCCAGTATGTATTATTGATGTCCTTCTTAACCTCTTCACATTGTAAGAGACTCTCATTAAGCCTCTAGAACTTCCTAGCTTATACAAGGGTGGTTTGAAAAATTTGGTAAAAAAAGCAAGTTAAACAATGAAATCTCCGGGCTATACACTTAGCCCTGTGAGTTTCCAGGGTTTTTTTTATTTTTTTTTATATCGTTGCAAACATAGCTTATGAAATAATTAGAAACTCACTAGACTAAGGGCTAGTTTTACTAAGGTGCGCTATGCGTTTTAATGCACGTTAAATCTACTCACGTGCTAAACACTAACACCCATTATAAATCTATGGATGTGTTAGCATTTAGCGCATGCTAAAATGGCTAACACGCCTTTGTAAAAGAGGGGGTAAGTGTATAGACTTTGATGGAGACTTAGGGCCTCTTCTATCAAACTGCGCTAGCAGTTTGTAGCACGGTGAGCCGCGCTGATTGGCCCGCGCTGCTCCCGATGCTCATAGAGTTCCTATGAGCGTCAGGAGCAGCGTGGGCCATTCAGCGCGGCTCTCTCTGCTAAAACCTGCTAGCACAGCTTGATAGAAGAGGCCCTTTGTTGTTTATCTTGCTGCTTTTTTTTTTTTTTTTTTTACCAAACTTTTCAAACTACCCTCATATAGGCTAGGAAGCTCTGGAGGCTTAATGAGAGTCTTTCAAACTACCCTCATACTCAGACCATATAGGCGCATGGTCTGACCATGTGACATTTCAATTACCCAGGTTTTCATTTGTTGCAGCCAAAATGGGTCTCCCCAAAATATATCTAGAATGAGTATCATGAACCCATGAATAGAATGTAAAATTCTTTAATGAGGAGTTAGCTGTTCTCCAAATATCATTAAGTTTATAGTCCTGCATTAACTTATGTATTAATTTCTTTATTTCTTTAGGAGTAGAGGGCCATTCTGGCAATGAGTCTAGTTGTTGGTTAACCATCATATTAAAAATTTCTCCCTAATAGGACATTACCCTGACCATGTTTCCAATAATGCTTTAATTTGCTCCCAGAAGGGCGCTTCATTTTCATTTGGTGCATAAATATTTAATAAGGAGACCGATATTCACAGAATTTCACCACACACCAACAGATATGCACAAAAAGAGGTAACGAGGGGAGATCTTTTACCTACCAATTTACTGGCTCTTTTACAAAGCCGCGCGGCAACAGCCCCGAAGCCCTTTAAATCTCTATGGCAGGGGTGTCAAAGTCCCTCCTCGGGAGCTGCAATCCAGTTGGGTTTTCAGGATTTCCCCATGAATATGCATGAGATCTATTAGCATATAATGAAAGCAGTGCATGCAAATAGATCTCATGCATATTCATGGGGGAAATCCTGAAAACCCAACTGGATTGCAGCTCCCGAGGAGGGACTTTGACACCCCTGCTCTATGGGCTTCGGGGCTGTTAGCGCAGGGCAGCCGCTAGTACAGTTTTGTAAAAGAGGCCCTTAGATCTCAGTGTGTTAAAATTGCCACTCCTCATTATTTATGGCCCCTCCAAGTTACAACTTGCATAAATATAAGGATGAGCTTCATGATGCAACAATAATATTGCTTGGGGGTAAAGATTTTCCTGAATAAAAGCTATATTGAGACTCAATCATATCAGTTCTTTAAATAATAATTTGAACTTACTCGGGGAGTTTAAACCTTTCATGTTAAGGGAGCCATATAATCCTTCATTCAGAGAACCATTTTAACAAAGCTGAACTTTAAACCAATCTACAGCTGGTTTCAGCCTCTTAGTTTGAGACTGAACTCTGAGGACTTTCTTAGAGGTCAGATGCTATTCTTTCAGGTATAAGTACTTCTACAACCACAGTATGGCTGGAAGCATCATGTCACCAAAGCTGCTGCTCAGGTTACAGCTTCTGTCTCTATGCAGACAGAAAATGTTACCCAGGCAGAGGGAGTGGTCCCATGTGCAAGCTGTCTTCAGAGGAAGTGGCAAGACTGAGAACATCTGTGAGAATGAGAGGTATATCGAAGAAATGGTTCATGAGGCATCAAAGATTTCCAGCAGTGGGGAAGAAGAGGCTATGCTGAAGGAAGACAGCTGAACTCAGATTATGGAACTCTGCAAGATTGAACCCTTGAATTGAAGAACCGGTATGCGGCCCTGGAAGTGGAAGATATGAGAGCATCCCAGGGAGAGGATGAAATCCCCCAAATAGCTGGATCCGTGACCACTAGGAGGCATAAGATAGTGGTGGTTAGTGATTACCTTCTGAGGGGTACAGAAGCGTTCATCTGCTGACCAGACATAATGTCCCAGGAAGTATTCTGTCTGCCTGGGGCCAAAATACAAGATGTTATGGAGAGATTGCCAAGACTCATCAAGCCTGATGACTATTATCCGATACTGCTTATACTAGTGTTACACCCACATAAACTTCTTTTTTTCTTTTTTTCAATTTTCTTTTTCTTTTTCTATTTTATCTTAATTTTTATCAACACTTTCAACAAACTTTTCTTTTCTTTTCACTCAGGAAAAAGCCTCAGAGTAGGAGCCCACGCTCAGTCCAATCATAGACTTAACTTTCAGCGTGGGTTTTTTCACTCCGTGGTTCCAGTCATTGGCTAAAAAAAACCTGAAAAATTCCTGTGCAGCTGAGAACATATGTACAGTTGAGCACAATGCTTGAATGCTTCTGCCAGTAGCCCTGAAGCAGCGGATTAAGTGTGTTATCCGCGAAACGTTGGCAGGCAGCGGCAATGAACTGATAGCATGACAACATACAAAATGAACGCTGAGATAAGATAAGTGCTTGGTTGCTAGCTTTTTCAAACTACAATAGTGTTGCTTCCACAACCAGTATTGATACAAAAGAAGTAGCGTTTGCTAAGATTGATTAAGATATTTATGACAGAAACTTTTTAGACGATTTAGCAATACAGAAATATTTTAGACTATTTAGCAATAAAATTGAGTCTCAGGTTTTTTTAGCCAATGACTGGAACCACGGAGCGAAAAAAACCACGCTGAAAGTTAAGTCTATGATTGGACTGAGCGTGGGCTCCTACTCTGAGGCTTTTTCCTGAGTGAAAAGAAAAAAGTTTGTTGAAAGTGTTGATAAAAATTAAGATAAAAAAGAAAAAGAAAATTGAAAAAAAGAAAAAAAGAAGTTTATGTGGGTGTAACACTAGTATAAGTGGTATTTTTGTACAATTTTGGGTAGCATATTTTTCAGAGCCACTTTGGGTGATAGTTTTTGAGTTATTATCCAATACTGCCAGATACTCCTGCAAACATATCAAAAGTAACTATGTGGCTTTGGGAGACAAGGTGAAGTGGTCAGGAGCGCAAGTGGTATTCTCGTCCATCCTCCCTGTCGAGGGTAAGGGCCAGGTCAGAGAAGCATGCATCCTGGAGATGAATGCGTGGCTACATAGATGGTGTCAAGAGCATTTTGGCTTCCTGGACCCTAGGATGATTTTCCAAGGGCTGCTGAGCAAGGATGGTACACATCAGGGGTGCCCACACTTTTTGGGCTTGCGAGCTACTTTTAAAATGGCCAAGTCAAAATGATCTACCAATAATGAAACTTAAAAAAAAACAAACCCCCACAAAGCACACTGAAAGGCAGAGAAAATATTAATTATCATTCATATTCCAGGGTTTTTTCAAAGAGGTCACGACAGACGACTCTATGCCAGTGGTTCCCAACCCTGTCCTGGAGGAACACCAGGCCAATCGGGTTTTCAGGCTAGCCCTAATGAATATGCATGAAGCAAATTTGCATGCCTATCACTTCCATCATATGCAAATCTCTCTCATGCATATTCATTAGGGCTAGCCTGAAAACCCGATTGGCCTGGTGGTCCTCCAGGACAGGGTTGGGAATCACTGCTCTATGCAATGTCACCTCAGTAACAACCAGACAAAAATAGACAAATATACCCCTTCTCTTTTTACTAAACCACGATAGCAGTTTTTAGCACAGGAAGTTGCGCTGAATGCCCCGCGCTGCTCTCAATGCTCACAGGCTCCCTGCGCTAAAAAACGCTATTGTGGTTTAGTAAAAGTGAGCCATAGTGCAAAATATAGACAGCAGATATAAATTCTCAAAACGGACACATTTTGATCATTAAATTGAAAATAAAATCATTTTTCCTAGCTTTGTTGTTTGGTGATTTCATGAGTCTCCGGTTGCACTTTCTTCTTCTGACAGTGCATCCAATCTTTCTTCCCTTCTTTCAGCCTCCTGTATGTTTCTTCTCCTCCAGACCTCATTGTCTCCCCCAACTTTTTCTTTCTGTCTCCCTGCCTGCCCCCTTTCTTTCTTTCTTTCTCCCTACCCTCCCCCCAAGCCACTCTGTTTGCCGCCGCCATTGGGGAACAGCCACCAAACCACCGCTGCCCCAAGCTTTCTCTGCAGAACTGTTGTGCTGACCAGCATTCCGCTCCCCGACATCAATTCTGACGTCTTAGAGGAAGTTCTGGGCCAACCAGGCATTTCTCCCCATTCCATCCAGCCTGAGCCCCATCTCTCCTTGATCCAGCATTTCCCTTCTGGGCCGGCAGAATTACCATTCCACCTATTTTCCAGCATCACCCTTCTTTGTGTCCATCTCACCTATATCCCTATCTCACCACTTTTTCAGAATCTTCATTTGTCTATGTCCTTGTCTTTACCCCATATTCACCATTTGCCCTTGCAATTTCTTTATCTCCCCCCCTTTTTCAGCATTACTTCTATGTCTCTATTTCACCTCCTCTTCATGTCCCCTCTGTATCTCTATCCTTATTCAGTAGGTCCTGCTTACCCTTTCTCTTCTTTGTGTCACTATCTCTATTTTCAGCTTTCCGCCCTTTTCTTGTAGCCAGAATTTTTCCACCCTCCCTCCACTCCGGCCCAGCCCGGTATGAAATATTTCCTGTTGTTTCCCTCCCCTCTCTCTTTCTCTCTCTCGTTCTCCTCCCTCACCCACGAGTCCTGCATCTGGCCCTCTCCCTTCCACCTGCATCCAGCCACACACCCTGCCCTGCGGCCCTCTTCAGCAACTCGTCAGCAACAGTGATCAAGACAGGCTGCCGACATCGAGACCTTCCCTCTGCGAGTCCTGCTTTTATAGAAAAATGAAGTTGAAACAAGCGGGACTTGCAGAGGGTAGGCCCCGACGTCAGAAGCTTGTGTAGATCGCTGCTGCTGAGTTGCCGAAGAGAGCCGCGGAGCAAGGGGTGTGGCTAGATGCAAGTAGAAAGGAGAAGGCCAGATAAGAAGGCTATAGAAGCTCCGGAGCATGACACCGACCCCAGCCAGGATGATTTCTTTTTCAGGCTGCTGCCGCTGCCACCGCCCCCCCCCCCCTCCGAATGACAAAAAAAAAGATTAAACTGGATGCCTGGCGGCGTCCTCTTTGACGTCCGGGAGAGGAAGTCTGATCGGCCAGTAGATCGGGACGGCAACATGAGTCTATCACGGGATGGGCTCCGCGATCGACTCACATTGCCTTCCCGATCTACCGGTCGATCACGATCGACGTATTGGGCACCTCTGGTATACATCTATCAAAGAAGGGAAGAAGTGTCTGCGGCGACAGTCTGGCTAATCTACTGAAGAGGGCTGTATAGTAGATGGGGAAGGGTTATCAAAGCCCCCAGGTGAGTATATGCCCCCAGGTAAGTAAATCACTGAATATCTCTACATGGATAGGAAAGGGGGGCAATGTCTGGAAAGCAGTATATACTAATGTTCGAAGTATGGGAAACAAGTTTCTGGATCTAGAAGCTGTGAAGGAAGAAATTGAGTTGGATATAGTGGTGATGTGTTTTTAACACAAGCGCCTGAGATATGCTTTTAACATACTATCTGCACCTACAGACTTTCTGGTAATTTTGGAGTGTTAAAGGTCAGTGCTTCATTTAATGCATCACCAAGCAATGTCTAGGCATCATCCAAAGTGCTCGTTTTAATATTAATGACCTTGTTGTACTACAGTTACATAGTATTATCAGAGGATGCTATGAAGCAAGGAAAAGACCACGCAAAGCTAAAATACTTCAATGCTAGTGTTAGTTGTTAAAGGCATGGTAAGTTTAGAACAGTTTTTTGGTCAGGTTATCTTAGTTGGAGAGGTTTGCAATCAAGGATAATGCTTGATCATTATGTTGATGAAAAGATCTGCAGTGCCTAAGGACTTTGAACCCATTAGAAGTTTAAAGATGCTAATCATCATAGCAGACTGCATGGGGAAGGGAAGGGACGGGACTTGTATACTGCCTTTGGTATTCAAAGCAATGGAAGATTAAGTGATTTACCCAAGGTCACAAGGAGCAGCAGTGGGACTAATGAGTGGACCAATGCCAATGAGTGTTTGAGTTTGTGCTGTAGACAGAGAGATCAACAAGAAATTGCTGGCACTACGGTATAATCCATAGTAGGTGCAGAATTATGCGGCAGAATAACTTATTTTATTGGGCCTATATCTGAATTGCTTCTTTAATTTTCTTTGACTTTTTTTCTTTTAAATAATAATATGAGTGTCACAATGTTTAGAGCGGTTGGCTCTGGCAAATGGGACATATCTATGTTTGTATTAGTTTGCGAAGTGGGTTGACAGTTAATGTTGTACAGGAGGGGAAAGGGGCAGTTGGGAGGCCCCCCCCAAGCTTAAGCTTTCTCCCCCTCAATCCAACTTTTCTCCGCTTCTCTCTCCAGCCCCTCGTCTGGCATTGCTCTCTTCCTCCCTCCCTTCTCCTTCTTCCACAATCCTCTAAACATTATCTTGCTTGCCGGTAGCAACAGCTGCTTTCGGCCAGCTTTGGGTGAGGAGAGTGTGGCATAGTGGTTAGAACTACAGCCTCAGGAGCCTGAGGTTGTGAGTGCAAACTCCCATGCTATTCATTGGACCCTGGGCATGTCACTTAATCCTCCACTGCCCCAGGTTTGCTAGATAGATTGTGAGGCCACCAGGACAAAGAGGGAAAATGCTTCAAATACCTGTATGTAAACCACTTTGAGTGTGGTTGTAAAACTACAAAAAGGCAGTATACAAGTCCCAATCCCTCTGCTGTGTCTCTCTCTCTCCCCCCTTCACTATGTACAACATTTATGCATCTCTCCTTCCCTCCCAGGTCCAATACAGTGGCATAGCCAGACGCAGTATTTTGGATGGACTCACAGTTAACTTGGATGGGCCTCCCCCTCCTAGATATATATTTTTTAAATGCAGGTTTTTCACACCCATCCAAAATCCCTCCCTTCTCTCCTCTGCGATGTCCTGGAATTTGCCGTCCTATCTCTCAACCCCACTGGTGCTTGTCCCGAAGGTTACACTCTGCTGCATGCTTGAAGGACAAGACATTTTTCAATAGACAAAAAGAATGTATTTGGAAATGTACACCTCCTGAGAGAACCAGAGGGGGACCCCTCAGCAGTGTGCCCTGGGATGCAGGGCCAAGGAATGGAGGCCTAACAAGAAAAACAGGCCAAGGACAAAATGGATTCCATAAAAGTCATCTCTGACCCAGACCTGCTCACAGTTTCTAAGTATATGCTGGGGAGATGTTTCAAGAGATGTGCTGTTCACAGATAAGGACTAAAAGCAGAACAACCTGCTATACCGTGGAAAGACAGTCACAGGGTGGTAGCTGAGAAATAACTAATATGTCCTGAGTATGCAGCATCCTGCACGTACTACTAAACCACAGCACCCAAGAAAAAGTGGAAGGAGGGGGGGACTCTGAGAAAGGTGGAGTTCATGTCCAGTGGGTCTTGTGGTCAGCTCCAAGGACAAGTTTTCAGGGGAGAAAAGAGAGTTGTTGATTAGACAACACCCAAGTCTTGTAATGACCCAAGGGAACATGAGAAGTGACCAATCATGTAAAATAGCCAATCAGAATGGCTAATTAACATGTCATGTAAAGGTATAAAAAAGCTAACATATGAGAAACTTGCCAAAGTGGACTGGGACTTCACAGACCTGCTAGCCTTCGGTCGTCTCCTCCACTCGGCACTATTTGCTGTATGATCATTTGCCAAATGCTAATTCTGTAAGCTGCCTATTGATAATATTACTAATAAAATAAATCTTTGATATAACAAATGTGTTGTGGTTGAGTTGGTCATTGCCAAACAGTGAAAGGCCAGCAGCCTCCTTTCACTCCTTGAAGATTTCCCCAATGAAAAGATATCATTGACTGGTACTGGTCTGCAGCCCGGTGGTTGGGGACCCCTGCTCTAAAGAGAATCATAAGCTTTGCACCCCCTCAAAGTCCACACTGTGTCAGAGGGGGATGAAGACCCATCCTCAGCAATTATCATGCTGGAAGGATACAGCATCATCTTTCCTGAAAGTCATTAGTGATCTGCAGTCTGAACCATCTGCCAAGACCTTTTCTGCAAAATTTGTTTTAGCAAGGGGTCAGCCCACCCCAGCAGTTGCACCTAAGGCTGTTACTTCATTATCTTTAGTACCACCATGGCCTTGATACAATAGTCATAATTTCAGACTCTTTAGCTGTGTTTAAACTTTTTATATTCATTTACAATAAAAGTAACGTTTTACAATAATGGAGAATCATATCCTAAAGCCATGGATCATGTATTTTAGACACTCGAATCCTGTAGTTCTTTGGGTCTTAGCAGTGCCATGATGCAGTGATTCCATTTGAATTTGTGCAGCTGGTCTGATCATTTGCAACAGCTGAGATGTCTGCTCTATAACCAGAAACTGGACAGGTTACAAATAGAAATTCCCCTCCCAGCTTAACCTTATTTCCGCAGTGATGCCCTTAATTATGCCCTTCACTGCAGTAAACTTTAGTTGCAGCCAGACTCTTAAATGTCCAGGCGTGTGGCATGCCATTAAAATTATTTTTACACAGTTTAATGTTTATTTATAGGTGCTGAGGGAAAAATTTACGTTAAAAAATCCCCTGCAAGTAAGTTTGTGTGCATAAATTTAAAATGGATTACCATTTTATGACCTTAGAATTCCATGGTTCTAACTGTACCGAAAGTTGGCTCGCAGTTAGAACCTTGTAATCCCATGCATAGACTAATTTCTGTACATAGAACCATGTAATATCTTATGAAATGAAGGAACGGTTAAGTTGCAATAAGTCCTCGTGAGTGTTGTAACATCTACATGCCAGATAGAACACGGAAGTCATCGAAGTTAAAAATACTGAAAATTGTCACTTAGAACCCTGTAATTCTAAGGTTGCGAATTATGTCCAAGGATTTAGGGCTTGATTAATCTCAAATAAATCAGATCAGTGGTGAGCAAATAATAGAACGCAATTGTTTTTCCTGAATATCTACTGTAATTAAAGGAGATTGCTGGCAGATGATGACTAGAGAAAAATCATTTCCCATAGCCTGAAAATATAGGAGCAGTGGCGTACCAAGGGGGGGGGGACGTGGGGGGCGGTCCGCCCCGGGTGCCAAGCCCTGAGGGGGTGCTCCCGGTCTGGTTTGGTCCCCCCCCCCCCTGCGCCGGGTGTTGCGTTTGGAAACAGCCTGCAGCAAGATCGCAATGCTAGCGATCTTTGCCTGCTTCGGCTGTTTCCTCCGCCACGGTACCGCCCCTCCTCTGACATCAGAGGAGGGGTGGGACCGCGGCGGAGGAAACAGCCGAAGCAAGCAAAGATCGCTGGCATCGCATGATCTTGCTGCAGGCTGTTTCCCCAGGGAAATGAAGCGTGGAGGCCAGGGGAATGAGCAGTGCTTCGTGGTGGTGGTGGTGGGGCCGAACGGTCCTTCGAGGTAGTGGGGGGGGGGAGCAGGCCTTCAGGGTGGGGCGGGCAAGGCAGACCTTGTTGAGGGGGGGAGACAGGCCTTCAGGGGGACAGGCGTTCATGGAGAACAGGCAGGCAAGCCTTCAAAGGGGGGACAAGCCTTCGAGGGGGTGCAGGCCTTCAAGGGGGACAGGCAGGCCTTCGGGGGGGTGACAGGCCTTCAAGGGGGGGACAGGCAGGCAGGCCTTCAAGGGGGGGGACAGGCCTTCGAGGGGGGTGTAGGCCTTTGGGGGGGTGCAGGCCTTCGGGGTGGTGCAGGCCTTCAAGGAGGGGCAGGCCTTCGAGGGGGGTGTAGGCCTTCGGGGGGTGCAGGCCTTTGGGGGGGGTGCAGGCCTTCAAGGGGGGGGACAAGCCTTCAGGGGGGGCAGGCCTTCAAGGGGAACAGGCAGGCAGGCCTTCAAGGGGGGGACAGGCCTTCGAGGGGGGTGTAGGCCTTCGGGAGGGGGTGCAGGCCTTCAGGGGGGTGCAGGCTTTCAAGGGGGGGACAGGCCTTCAGGGGGGGCAGGCCTTCAAGGGGGGGACAGGCCTTTGAGGGGGGTGTAGGCCTTAGGGGGATGCAGGCCTTCGGGGGGGTGCAGGTCTTCGGGGGGGGTGCAGGCTTTCAAGGGGGGGACAGGCCTTCAGGGGTGGGATGCAGACCTTTAAGGGGAGGACAGGCCTTCAGGGGAGGGGGGGCCCTGGTGTAAAAGTACATGGAGGGAAGGGGGAGGGATTCAGAGATGTGCATATGCCGGACTTTGGGTGGGAAGAAATAATGAGACTGAAAATAGAGGAGAGAGGGAGAGATGATGGACATGGGTTTTAGGGAGGGAGGAACAGAAAGGGAGAGAAGTTGGACACAAGGGATGGTGTGGAAGGGGGATTAGAGATACTGGTTAGGAGAGTAGTTGGGAAAAAAAAGGGAGAGATGGTGGACCCTGGGGTGGTGGGGAAGGAGGGAGAGCTGCTGGATGAAAGGGTAGTTAAGAAAAGGTGGATCTGTGGAGGGAGACAAAAAAAGGAAAGATGCCAGACATCCAGGGGAGAGAAGGGAAATGGAAGGGGAGGACAGAGATGGCAGATGGATGGTTAGCACGGAGAAAGAAGAAAGAAGGAGACCCTGGCAAGCAAGTTATCAGAAGACAACCAGAACCTTGGACCAACAAGATTTGAAAAATAACCAGACAACAAAAAGGTAGAAAAACTAATTTTATTTTCTGTTTTGTGATTACAATATGTCAGATTTGAAATGTGTATCCTGCCTGAGCTGGTGTTAGACCGCAAACGTGAGCTAGGATTTAACAGAGAGAGGAAAAGTCCTTTTTGTTTCTTTATTTTATTTATACCACAGCGCCAGTGTGGTTAGGAGAAGCCAAAGGGGGGTGAAAAAGCTATAAAATAAACCCACCAGGATGTTTGAAAAAAACACCCAATTGGGCAGGAAAATCGAATCGATAAACCAATTCAATAGGCTGAATCGAATCAAAATTTGTTTTTCCTGAATCTGGCAGCACTAGTTTGCGCTACTGTCTTAGACTTTAGGACCTGGGATTGGGGAGAAATGGCATCCTCAGTACTTTATAATGCAAGTGAAATGAGGATTTGGTCAGATTTTTGAAGGGTCTGCACTCTGCAGAAGAAAAATTTTGTATAGGCCGGGGACATGAGACAGCAGGAAATGGGAACTTTTCTTCCTTCTATTTTTATGAATGGAAAGGCTGAGGATGTCAGAGAGTTCAGTTAAAATATGTGCTTTATAAGAAAACATAATAATGTGTTTTATAAAGTTTATAGCATTGCTGGCCTACCCAGTGAGGTGTTCCTAGTGGAGGTGGTGGCAGCGTGTCAATGTGTTGAGAGGAAGAGGTGATCTGAGAAATTCTGCTGAGCAAACTCCGGGCCCATTTCCACCCCCCAGTTAGTCCACTCCAGTCAACTGGTTCACACACTGAGTGGGTCTTTGGGTGTTGTTCCTGGGTAGTTGTTTTGGGATCTCTTCCAATGGTTTGTCAGTATCTCCTTCTGGTCCAAGGAAGGAAACTTTGTTAACCTTAGCACTGACCTACAGAATATGTTTGTAACAGCGCTGCTTGTGTGGCATTAGTCTATGTAGTGATCGAAAGAAAAAACCAGACCTTTGCACATTTTTGCACTATATGGTGGGTGTATGAGGAGATTCACATTTCCTGCACAGCTAAATCCGTGTGAAGTTACCTTGTGCTGTATTTGACATCTAGCAAAGTCTCTGTTTGGAAGGAAAGATCTCAGCTTAAAAATGAAGTGGCCAGAAGTTATGGTAAAAGCAGATAGCGTAGCTGGTTTTAAGAAAGGTTTGGACAAATTCCTGGAAGAAAAGTCCATAGTCTGTTATTAAGACATGGGGGAAACATCTGCTTGCCCTGGATCGGTAGCATGGAATCTTGCTACTCTTTGGGTTTTGACGAGGTACTAGTGACCTGGATTGGCTTCCATGAGAATGGGTTACTGGGCATGATGGACCATTGGTCTGACCCAGTTAGGCTATTCTTGTGTTATGTTCTCATCTGTAGGGGCCTTTGTTTTCACTTCTTATTTTAATGTATTTTTTTTCTGAGAACTTATCAGTGTTTTTTATAATGGGAACAAAAATGGAAGAGAATGAATGTGTGTGGAATGGGGGGGGGGGGGTAACTAATTTCTTCAGCTAAATAATTCAATCCACCTCAACCAGACATAGGAGAACTCACGCACCATTCACACACCTTCCAACCAAAAACGTCAAAAGTAAAAAACAGTTCGACAACCTCCTAGCCATTCGAGCTGCAACGCTCGACCCCCAACTCTACAACCTATTGACCTCGACCACAAACTACAAAACCTTCAAAAAAGAAATAAAAACCCTTCTATTCAAAAAACACATAAAACCGAACTAACACAATCAGAACTGTCCCAAGCATCACCTGCAACTACTCCATATGTACTTCTGATGTCATGACAATTCAGACATAATTTATGTTATGTTATGGTATGTTTGGAATAATGGTTACATATATGAGGTTCAATAAAAGAAAATTTTCACTGCCTGTTTCTATTATGACCATTTATTCAGTTTCATGGTTATTACAAAAAATATTTTTTTACATTGGGGGGGGGGGTGCCAAAAAATTATGGGCCCCGGGTGCCACATACCCTAGGTACTGCTGGAAAACCTAGCTAGCTGGTGTTCCGATCAGCAGGATAAGTGGATTTCATTCCTCTATTTCAAATATTTATTGGCATTATACAGCACAGCATAAGACGTGCTCTTAAACTGAAGGTTTTTTTGCCAGTGAGGTGACCGCTCAACCACTTCTTTAAGCCGTTTTGGTGAGGTGGGAGGGCCTTTTCTGAGGCTTTTTCCTTCATTTTGTAGTAATCTGGTCTATGCTGTGTCTGTTCGATTTACTTTACTGGACTTTACCATACTCTTTTTGAAAGTGTTTATTCTAACATACCCTAGGTACGCCACTGTATAGGAGAAAGTGTGTTGTTCTAGAGAGAGCCCTGATTCAATTCCCCAAGGAAAGGTGCCAACTTTGCCTCACCCCCCTCCATATTACCTTACTCTGATGCAGCAAGTTTTCATTTAAACAAGTGGCCCTTGTCAAGCTTCTAGGATATTGGAGAAGAATGTTGGTGAGGTTGGTGATATGAAGGAAACACTGGATTTATGAGAATGGAAGTTACAGCAGGAGTTACTTGGTAGAGGTCCGGTTTGTTTAAAGCTCAGGCTCCTACTGGAGAACTGCAACGTGGAAGCTGTTCATATATGTAGCATTGCAATGTTAAAGAGGACCTATATGGAGACACTACAGTTTATTCTGTAACCTTTTCCAGACAACATGGGGAATTCTCATGGATCTCTTCTTCTACCAATAGAGCTAAGCGTCTGGGGTTTTTTTTTCCCAAATTTGTTTTGCATTTTGCATCTGAGTTCTTTTTCCCTTACATTTACCCTTCTTATGTTGGGAGGAGGCATTTTTTCTAAATAATTACTAATAGTTCCAGGTTGTTGGGGTTTTGTTTTTTTTGGGGGGGTTTTTTTAAGCAGAGGGCTTTTTTCCAACTTTTTTTTCTGGGGCTATTAAGAGTCTGTGCTCCAGAAAAGCATAGTTTAGAGCAGCCATTGAGCCTACCTCTATGCTTGTTGAGCCTTTGAGGCTTTTTGTATATTAATTGATTCTTTTCTAGCTCCCTCCCCCATTAGAAAAAGTTATGGTTAAACACATACTGTTTTAGATTTTTTGTTGTTTGATATTAACATGGAAACATGTTGTAGCTTGCATGCAAAATCTTAAGGTTCTTAAGTGCATGCAGGTGATTGGCCGAGAGGGTCTATAGTGGGAATGATGATGTCAGAGTCATTGTTTCCTGGGATGAGCAGTTGTAGAAGGGCTAAAGGATGTGATGTGAAAGGACATGTGTGCGAGAAGAGAATTTGTGGGGGTAGGTGTGAGAATTTATAACTGGCTGAATACCTGAAAGAAAGGCTGAGACGTACTGACTGGACATTCAGGAACAAGGACTGTGAAGGGAATTCTTCTCTGCTTTCCTTTAATACACTGAGGTGAGGAGGTAAGGGGTTATCTTCTCCGTATTTGTGCCCTCTGGAGCCATGCTTGCCACAGTCTGCTGGGGACCCATTGCATAAGAAAATATCCTCTGAACCAGACTGGCTTTCTATTTCAATATGAAGCAGTGTGAAGTTTTTCCTAGTGTATCAGGCAGTCAGCAGGGTTGACCTTACCAACTGTGGGGCCCTGTGTGGACCAGTCTGGGTGAGCTCCCAGTGGTCTGGTATGTACCCCTATCTCCGAACTCCCCTACTTTAAAACATGCATTTCTTTTTAGACGGTTTAGAGCAGTGGTCTCAAACTCAAACCCTTTGCAGGGCCACATTTTGGGTTTCTAGGTACTTGGAGGGCCTCAGAAAAAAACAGTTAATGTCTTATTAGAGAAATGACAATTTTGCATGACATAAAACTCTTTATAGTTTATAAATCTTTCCTTTTGGCTAAGTCTTAATAATAATATTGTAATTTATAGCTTAAGAGACATATGATCAAGAACCTGCTTTATTTTACTTTTGTGATTATGATAAACATACCGAGGGCCTCAAAATAGTACCTGGCGGGCCGCATGTTTGAGACCACTGGTTTAGAGCAATAGCAGAAATTCACCTAGGCTGTCTGCCACTGACCCCAAAGCCCACCCTTGTGGAAGCAGGAACTTACATCAGAAGGGAGCAGGACACAACAGAGAACAAGCTCCAGACTTTGCAACAGACTGCCTATGTGAATCGCTGCTGCTACCCTAAGCTCTCTATGGAGAAATGCTGCTTTAAGTTGGTGGGGTGGGGCTAAAGAAAATGGGATGTGCTGGGGCCTGGCATCTGTGTGGCCATCCCTTCTTAAGGCTGGCTCTGGCAGTCAGGGCTTTGAGGTCGTCTCCATCCCTGTCCACCAGAACCCCTTTTGCAGTTTTTACAAATTATGAGTACCTTCTTGAAGTCTGCAGGCCAAAAAACAAGATCTGGGTTACAGGTGCAAAATTGTTGGGTACTTAGACCCATAAAATTAGTACTAATTTTGAAAGAAGTGTGTGTGCTTTAAGAGAGCACATTTTTTTAAACAGCTAATTTATACCCTTTTTTACCTTTAAAGTTGTCCTAATAGCTTTCTGAGTCTGACTATGTAAATGAAGTTTTAGTTTCAGAGACTAATTGAATAGAACATGCCTGTGGATTCCAGGACAAACCATGGAATCCACAGGCATGTTCTATTTAATTAGTCTCTGAACTGTTAGGGAGAGACCATGGTATCCATCAATGAACTTCAATGTTATCCTTTTATTAGGGTTAACAGATGTCCAGATTTTTCTGGACATGTCCTCTTTTTGAGGACTACGTCGGGCATCCAGGTGTCCTTTTCAATTTGCCTGTTTAATTCGTTTTTTTCCTCTGGGCGGTGGCAGCCTGAAAAAGAAATCCAAGCTGGGGTCGGCGTGCTCTGAAACTCCTTCAGGCAGACTTCACATCTGACCTTCTCCCTTCACCCTTCACCTGCACCCATGGCCCTCTGGCAATCAAGACAGGCTGCTGACGTCAGGGCCTTCCTTCTGCGAGTCCTGCCTATGCGGAAATAGGAAGTTGAAACAAAGAGGTGGAACTCGCAGAGGGAAGGCCCCGACGCTAGCAGCCTGTCTTGATCACTGCCGCTGCAGAATTGTCACAGAGGGCTGTGGGGAAGAGGGTGCGAGTGCAGGTGGAAGGGGGAGGACCAGATTCAGGACTCGTGGGAAAGGGAGAGAAGGAGAGAGATAGGGGGATGGAAAGGAAAAATGTCATACTGGGCAGGAGGGAGGGTGGAAAGGTGCTGGCTACAGGGTGCTAGAACAAGGGAAGAAAAGAGTATATGTCGAAAATGGAGGCAAATAGGGACTCAGAGAAGAGAAGGGGCAAGCGGGAACTATAAGGATAGGGATACAAAAGGGTAGATAGGAACATAGAGGGAGCAATTCTGAAAAGGGGATAGATGAGTTTACAGTGGGAGGCAAAGCTGAAAGAGGCTGAATAGGCAAACAAAGGGATAATACAGAAATGGAGAGTTAATGGGGATACAGATGGAGCAATGCTGAAAAGGGGGAGAGGAGATAAGGACACAGAGAGGGAGCAATGCTGAAGGTGGGATAGTGCTGAAGGGGGATAGTGCTGAAAAAGGGAAGGTACGTTAGATAAATTGTGAGCCCACCGGGACAGATAGGGAAAATGCTTGAGTACCTGATTGTAAAACCGCTTAGATAACCTTGATAGGCGGTATATAAAATCCTAATACACTTGAACTTGAAACTTGAAATAGAGACACAGAGAAGCAAAGCTGAAAAAAGAGGGGAAGATAAGGACATTGCGAGGGCAGATGGTGAATATTTGGGGAGGATAAGGACAGGGACACAATGAAGAATCTGGAAAAGAGATGCGATAGGCACAAAGGTGAGATGGGCACACAGAAGGCTGATGCTGGATCAAGGAGAGATGGGGGCTCATTCTGGATGGAATGGGGAGAAAGAAGGCCAAGTCATATGGAAAGGGCAAAGAAAGAGGGCATGAGAATGAAGAGAAGATAAGAAGCCCAGACACAACCAAGGTAGTAGATAAAAGGGTTTTGTTTTGTTTTTTTGCTTGAGGATAAAGTACACTTCTCCCTCTGTATTCGCGGTTTCAGCATTCATGGTTTCGCTTATTCATGATTTTTTGCATGCTGACTCCGTCCCCCCAAATTACATCACTCTGAAAATCGCTGCTTCCATGCTCTGCCTTCTTTCTTCCTCGCGCTGAGAATTTGTGTTTTGTGTGTTTGTTATTTTTTCGGAAGGGAGTGTGTGTGTGTGTGGGGGGGGGGAGTGAGAAGGGTAGAGTGAAACAATTACCCCTCAGAGGACACCCCCCTTTCTCTGTATACTGCGAGATGATTGGCTGGATTTTAGCAGGCGCAGGCCGCACATTGCTGCGGTGTCTTGTCAGTTGCAGGGCTTTGGTTGAACAGGTCACTGTCAGTGCCTCTCGAAACTTGCCGGAGGCGTGTGCGCGTGTCCCCCAACTCTTCTTTCTCCTGTATGTAAAATTGGAGCGGACAGTGAATGGAGCTGGCCACGGATGAGTTTTAAATAATGCAGAACATGGATCGGGGAGGGGGGGCTCCCACTGCCGGCCTGGAGGAGAGAATGGAGAGCAGAGCCATCCCTTTCCAGTGCATTCATGTGCATCTGCAAGTGGGAGTGCTGTGGGGCTTTACTCTGAAAGGGGGCCTGGAGCAGGGGGAGCCGCTAATCGTGCCCAAGGTAAGCAAGGGGCGGGGAGGCGATCGCTGGTGCCAGCCCGCCATGCACTCAACAGTGTGTACTTTCCCCCTGCTCAGGAGCTCTTTTAAATCCCCATAGTAGTAAAGAACAGGTTTTAAAGAGCCCCCTCGCCCTGTACCTTCTTGCAAACACCTCATAACTTTTTTTTTTACTCTGAGATTATTACTGTACATTACTGCATTCGTGGTTTCAATAGTAAAAACGCTGACTTTTACAAAAAAACACGAATAACTATTGAAAAGTTATTTGCGGTTTTTCCATATTCGCGGCTTTGTTCCGACCGCATCCACTGCGAATATGGAGGGAGAAGTGTAGTATTATAGCTGTGATAATAAATGTGTATAATTTGAAAGTAGAAATAAGGTGATCTTTATCTAATATAATAAAGAGCTAGCCGCGCATGCGCAGTCCTATTTGCGTGTTCCGTGCGCTGTAGGTCTGTGGCCGCAGGACTGCGCATGCGCGAGTCCCCAGCTTTACTTCTCTCTGACTACGGACCCACAAAGTCACCACCGCGACTCCTCTCTCATCTTCCGACGCAACTGCAGCTTATGAGAGGAGCCGCGGGGGCGCCTTTGAAAACGGCTCTCTTCTCCGAGTGCCCACCCCCTCCTCCTTTTTTTGCGATCCATCGAGCGGCTCCCCAGCCTTCTTCCACCACCTACCAAGCCCCCAGCCCTGTTTTCAGCTCCTCCTGCACGGGCCCAAAACAAAAAAGGAACCGCGACTCTTCCCCACCCGAAACACTATGCCGGCTCCTCACAAAACCAAAACTCCCACGCAGCCGAACTTGCAATATCGCACGGGAGCCCCAGCTCGATTCACTCCTCCAGACCGACGATGCACACAACTTGAACCACATGCAGACTTACATTGCACGCCCGAACTCACAGCCAAATGGCGTATGTGCCAGTTAGCTGCATCGGGCGACAGGAGCGACTCTGGCAGCGGATGGCGGGAGGAGAGCTCATGGTCCTGCCGCCGCTGCTGCCCCTGTTCACAGCGGTCTGCACGTCGCCGACTCACCCCCTCCCGCAGCAACCGCTACCGCTCCTGTTCTTCCCCTCCCTCCAGTCACCACTGCCATTCCTATTTAAAACGGCCTGCTGAGGTTCGCGGCCGGCTGTAGCGAACCTCGCAGGCCGCTGTTCACCTCAGTAGCATGTTCCCTCTGACGCGATCGCGTCAGAGGGAATGTGCTACCACGTGGAGAGCGGCCTGAGAGGTTCGCTACAGCCGGCCGCGAACCTCAGCAGGCCGTTTTAAATAGGAATGGCAGCGGTGACTGGAGGGAGGGGAAGAGGAAAAAGAAGGGCCATGGAGCAGGCAAGAAAGGGGGCTGTTTTGGTGGGAGGGTTGTGCAGATAGCAATCATAGGGGGGGCGGAACAGAAAGGGGCCATGGAGCAGGCATTGCAGAACAGGGGGGGGGAGGGAAAGGAGGCTGCTTTGGGGGGAGGGGTGTGCTGGGGGCCACGGAGCAGTTAGGCATTGCAGAACAGGGGGAGATGGAAAGGGGGCTGCTTTGGCAAGCAGGGGGGCCAGGGAGACAGACAGAAAGAAAGACGGACAGACAGGGGACCAGGGAGAGACACAGACACAAATAATGACAGACAGCGTCCAAGGAGAGAGAGACAAATAAAAAAAACCCCCAGACATACAGACATCTATTCTGCGCGGCGGGAGGAAGGCAGTATGGAGTGCTGCTGGGAGGAGGGCTTCGAGCCGCACAAGACTGTCCCCAAAGCCCCTGCGGAGAGTTGGGCCAACCTCTCCTTCCTCACCGACGCCGAAGAAGCTGCAGGCCCCGCTCCCTGTCGCGCTCTGAGCACTCACGATTGGCTGAAGGGTGTCATGCCAATGCTGCAGGTACAGGGGGATCCTTTTGTTGCAGAGGTGTGCTGGGGGGTAGACAGCTTTGCTCGCAGGGGGAGGGGGAAGACACAAGGGGGTTAGGGAGAGGGAAAGGGGTATGCTGGGGGCAGACAGCTTTGCTCTGGGGGGGCGGGGGAATGACACAAGGACACAGACACAAAGAATGACACACACGGGGCCAGAGAGACAGCCAGTGTCCAAGGAGAGAAAAACAAATAAACATAGACAGCGGCCAAGGGGAGAGAGAGAAAGAAAGAAAGACAGACACACACATCTATTCTAGCACCCGTTAATGTAACGGGCTTAAAGACTAGTATTAGAATAATTATAAGACATTTTTTGACTAGCTTTAAGAGACCAAAACCCCATTCCTCAGGTCAGGAAAGGATACCGTAATGGGAATATACGGTACTGAACTGAGGAAGGAGATTTTGGCCTCTGAATGCTAATAGAAATAAAACAAAAATGGAAAATAAAATACCATGTTATTGGACAAACCAAGAACCACATTGAAAAATGGATATTTCAGACTTTTCAAATTTAGATCTGCTATCTTTATATTTTGCACAAGCATCTTGTCATGTCTGTATTATTTAATGTGATTTTGTTCCTCAATTAGATTTGTGGATAAATGGGTTATAAATAATTTTCAATAAATAAATCTCTGTTTATTTATTTATTTACTCAATTTTCTATACCGTTCTCCCAAGGGAGTTCAGAATGGTTTTACATGAATTTATTCAGGTATGCAAGCATTTTTTCCCTGTCTATCTCAGTGGGCTCACAATCTATCTAATGTACCTGGGGCAATGGGGGGGAGGGGGATAAAGTGACTTGCCCAGGGTCACAAGGAGCAGCTGTGGTGCTGCATTCTATGCAGAATCTAGCTTTTTAGGGTGCAGTTTCATTGCTGTCTACATATTCTATTTTTAGTTTGCAGGTATACTCTCACCCAGACATGCTTTTCTGTTGGAATTGACTGTGCATTGTGCAGGATCGATCTGTATTAATCTGGCTTGTTTAGTTTTTACATTGGGTGTATTGATGTTCTAGTGCTAATTGCAATGGTTAAGATGCTGCCTTGGAGTATTACTAAAAATATATTTTTTTCATATAGAGGAGAGGGTGTTAAAAACGAATGGCCCTGGGTGTCAAATATGCTAGGTACGTCACCTGCCGGCTGGCCTCATAGTTCTAGACCTGATGCTGCAGCAGTAGGGAGGTGGGGGTGGGGGTGACAATCTGTCACTTGTGCTCTACATATGTTGCTGAGATTTCTTGGGCCGTTTGTTATATGTGACCATTTGCTGAATGTTTTTAAAAGGTTGAGAGGGAGAGGTACTGAACCTGACTATGGTCATAAGAACATAAGAATAGCATCACTGGGTCAGACCAATGGTCCATCAAGCCCAGTAGCTTGTTCCCACAGTGGCCAATCCAGGTCACTAGTACCTGGCCAAAACCTAAAGAGTAGCAACATTCCAGCATCTCAAAGAATAGCAAGATTCTGGAACCCCAATGAAAGCAACATTTCCAGAGCTCTGATTGTGATGTCATAATGCCTCACTCAACAGTGCCTAAGAGCCAACCTCATCAGTGATGTCACAATGGTTTAATTATCTTATACCTGGCTCAATTAAGAACATAAGAACAACCATACTGGGTCAGACCAATGGTCAATCAAGCTATTTTCGTGTTTGGTTGGTGTTTGCAGTTGCCCCTGATGCTTCGGATCTGTTACAGATGGAGGACTGTTTAATGTTGTTTCCACAAGGCTATCAACTCAAGGGTTGGTCCACTCCACTCATTTTATAGACTCACAACTGAAAGCCTGATATATCATGGGCGCAGCACAAGAAAGGATAGGGGTGGCATGGAGGGCAAATCGCATGGAATGCAATTATAACTTGCTGCGACCTTTGACTGCACACAGCAGGCAACCGCCTAGGGGAAGGCAGGGGTAAGTGGCGGGGTCCGGGGTGAGTCTATGTATCCTCTTTTTTGGCTTTACAAATATAGTAACTGTACCTTTGCTCCTAGGAGAAAAGGAGCATCCAGGCATGGATCTTGGTAGTGGGACTTTAAAAGTGCTTTATTAAATCAATCCATCCAAGAACTGAGAAAGCAACATCTTAGAGGAAATGAATTAGAAAGTGTGATGGAAGTTTGATCTTCTCGCTTGTACTCTAGGTGTCAGTGAATGTATTATGTTTCTTTTTGAAATTTATTTTTGGCTTTGCTCAAAATGATAAATAAATGAAACTAAAAAGAAAGTATGATGGAATACATTATCAACTCAATTGAGGAGAGTTGAAGAAGCAAACGGTATCATTATCCACTTTTCGATATTACTGCCAACCATTATCTGTGAGAGTCCTTAACTGTTCCCTGAGTCCCACGAGAGCAGCTGTGTTTTCATAATGATGCCACAAACCCCTTTGTGTAGAATAGAATACAACTGCTTCATCCAGCGTACTTTAGGTCACTTGTAAGAGCACAGTATGAAACTATATGGACTTGATTTTAATTGTGGCTAATCTGGCGACTCCTCAAGGGCTGTAGTATAAGAATGGGGCAACTACTTGGAGAATGGTGGATCTAATAATAGCATTGCTGACACTTGATAATGAGTGAACACTACTGCTTGCTGTATGCGACCACAAATAGGCAGGGCTGGGCTGGTGGCTCATTGGCAAAATGGCAAGCCCTATGTGGTGGCATAGCGAGGGTCAGTGGTGCCCCCCCCCAGCATCTCTTCTTCGCCCTCCACTCCTTCTGCGTCCTTGCTCCTTACATGCCCCCCGCTCCTTACATGCCCCTCGATCCTTCTTCACCCCCCACACTATACTTGCGCTCTCCCTTCCCCCTCCCCGTACCTCTTTAAATCACCAGCATGAGCAACTTTTCCCACCTGCCGTTCACACCGACATTGGTCTCCCTCTGACGTCACTTCCTAGCCCTGCGACCCGGAAGTGATTTCATAGGGGAGCCAGGCCTGCAAGAGCAGCAGGCTGGAAACGTTGCTCATGCTGGCGAAGAATTAAAGAGGGTGGAGGGCGTGAGCATGGCTTGGGGTCGTGGAGAGGTGACAGTGGCAACACCAAGATGGCGTCTGGGGGGGGGGCATTTCACCCCCCCTTTCTACATCACTGGCCCTGTGCACTGCTATGCTGAAAGACCAATTCCCAGGCCTAGTGTCTGCTCTCCAGACCAGATAGGGGCACTAAAGAGGTAGTTTTCATAGGTTCTGTGGGTAGTGGCAAAGCAGGCCCACGGGTTGTAACCTGGAGAGAGAGTTGTGTGTCTCAGGGAGCCCTTCCTGACTTAAGTCACAGCCCAGCAAAAATGGCAACAACTGCATTTGTTTAATATGCAAAACACATTTTATTGATTTCTTGAGAAAACAAGCTAATTCATGCTCACACTGAAATTACATGTTACAAAGTTAATTTTGTTCAAGATGACCAATCTTCTCTTTGAATGCTGAGCTGTCCCTCTATATTATGTGCTCTGCTTAAGATGGACAACTGGCTACACAACTAATTCTGGTGATTCTGGGCAGAATTACAGTAGCCAAAAATCAGTTATACAGATCACAAGTACAGTTAGAACAGTTAATTCGTTAGCTAGCCATGGATGATTTCTATAGATAAACTTGGGATACTGAAATCTTGCTACCAGCTACTAAAGTGGTTCCCAAACCTGTCCTGGGGGAACCCCAACCAGTCAGGTTTACAGGATATCAGCAATGAATAGCCATGGGTAAGATTTGCATGCAATGGGGACAATGTTTGCAAATCTAACATAAATATTCATTGACAATATCCTAAAATACTGACTGGCTGGGGTTCCCCCAGGATAGGTTTGGGAACCACTGAGTTATTGGACGATACATGCCTTGTAAGTTGAACCCTAGTCCCAACCACGGGCAGCCTATGGGAGATGCAGAGGGATGTGGGGCCATGTGCAGAGACTCACAGAAACAGAGAAACATGATACAGATAAAGGCTAAATGGCCCATCCAGTCTGCCCGTCTGCACTATCTCCTCCTCTCCCTAAGAGATCTCATTGTAGGACTTTGTCTGCAGAAGTCCGTAGAGGCTGAAAAGCAGGATGTGTGAAAATCAAAGTTGTTCAATGGGAGGCCTGGCCCTGGTGCCAAGGAGCAAAATGCAAGAACATGGTACTGTGTTTCAGCTCACAATTTTTTAAGTCTTATTCCAGTGGATTTTTGTATTTATTGTCCCATTATTCCTCTTTAATAGGAGAGAAATGACTACCAGCCTTATACCTTACTAAGGTGAATTAACAGCTATTTCCCAAACCAAATGCAATATTTATTGCACTAAATTCTAAGTTGTGCGTAGCGCACTTTGTGAGCTTCTCTAGGTATTGCTAATGCTCAGAAATGGGAAGAGGCTTTGAGGCGTGCTGGCACAAAGTAATGTGATAATATTGGCAGTCTCCCCGCTCTCTCACCCTAGCCGCGTTTAACCATGAAATCCATGTTCCTTGTAGCCAGCAGCCATATCATGGCAAAACATATCCATGAACTTCTTTATGGCTGCTTGAGTATCGGCACCGCACTCTGCAGGGTGTTTCTCTGCCATAGTATGGCTAAATGCAGAACCAAAGTCCTAAAGAACAGCAAAGAGAGAAGAAAGTGAGAAACATGTCTCTGGGTGGCTTTTCTCAGTCTCAGACCTTTTAGATTTTCTTTCTTCATATTGGTAAGTTTTACTGCTAACTGAATGCTGGAAGGTGGAGGAGTGGCCTTGTGGTTAGGGCTTCAGCCTCAGCATCCTGGGGTTACAAGGTCAAGCCCAGCACTTAGGGTTACCAGATTTTCCTGAAGGAAAATCCGGACCCATGGCCATGCCCCCAGGACCGCCCAGTTCCCCCCGCCCCCCCCCCCCCCCAGATAGCATCCACACATGTGCGTGGATGTGATATCACTGCATTGTGTCAGCACACGTATGGCTGCCCTTTCCTGACATGTACGGACACAACGCAGTGACGTCACATCCACGCAATTTTGTCGGGAAGCTTTTCAAAACTCAGACAAAGTGCCGGGTTTGAAGAAAAGACGTCGGGACCCCCGGACATGTCCTCAAGAGGAGGCCAAGTCCATGGAAATCCAGATATCTGATAACCCTACCAGCAGTGCTCCTTGTGACCCTGGACATGTCATTTAACACTCCAGGTATGTTAGCCAGATTGTGAGCCCACTGGGACAGATAGGGAGAAATACTTGAGTACCTGAATGTAAACCACTTAGGCTACAAGTGGTGTATAAATGCAAATAAATATCTACACTTCTCCCTCCAGATTCGCGGGGGATAGGGGCAGAGCCGGACCGCGAATGGCGAAAAACCGTGAATATCCAGCTGTGACCCACTCCCGCCTTCCCGGCCTTACCTGGTTGTCTAGTGGGCTTTCGGGGTAGGAGCGATCTTCCTACGCTCCTGCCCCATGCAGATCGCCATTAGGAAATGGCTGCTGTGAGTTCCCGTAGTCTCTCGAGACTACGACGGGAACGCCCTACAGCTATTTCCTAATGGCGATCTGCAAGGGGCAGGAGCGTAGGAAGATCGCTCCTGCCCCGAAAGCCCGCTAGACAACCAGGTAAGGCCAGGATGCCGGGGGGAAGACTTAACGATGAATTTTTTTTTTCCCCTCCCCAAAAAATCACGAATATGTGAAATTGCGATTGCCGAAACCGCGAATGGGGAGGGGGAAGTGTAGCTGCAATACAAAAAGCTTTCCTACAGCTCTGCCAGTCTACATCTGACCTGTTCAAGGGCAGTGCTGCTACTATACATGCCCTTTTGATTCTTACCAATTTCCTTGTACCTGATGACCAGGTCCTTATTATTGGGATTTATTAACTGCCTATTCATGAAGAGATTCACCCAAAGTGGTTTATAATACATTGAGTAGTAATCAGATACTCTTAAGTACTGGTATTTCCCTCTCTGTCCCAGCAGGCTCACACTCTAACTGTGGTACCTGGGGCAATGGGTTAAGTGACTTGCCCAGAGTGACAGGGAGCAGGGTGTGGAGGCAGCAGCTCTAACCACTAGGCCACTCCTCCCGTTCCCCATAAAAGACTCAAACTGGTAGTTTAGCAGAAACAAGCTCTAGGCCCCATTACCACTTTTAAACCATTCTAGCACAATCTGGTGATCCTCTTCTAAAATACCAGTGCTGACAATAAGCACGGCCAAACCTGGATGTCTCAGTTCTGATCTCTATGCTTTAGATAAAATGGACCTCCCTTGTATCAGATAAGTATATATTTTTAATTTTTGGTTTTAAGTATTTTGTGGCCCCTTTGGTGTGTGTTTGTTTGGGAAGAGATAGTTATGTGTTTGTGTTTATATATTGTTTTTATTAAAATTTAATACAGAAATTGAACTAAAAAATGAGGCTCCACACATGAAAGTGCCTTTGAATATTAGCTCAATAGTTAGTAAGTAACCCCCACTGAATATAACAGGACTTGTATTATATAACATGCATTAATACTTATAGTAACATTGTAAATGATGGCAGATAAAGACCCAAATGGTCCATCCAGTCTGCCCAAATATACACTCTATAATTTTAATGATTTAATTTAAATTGTTCTTTTTCTTAGATATTTCTGGGTCAGAAACCCAGAGCTCTGCCTGGTACTGTGCATCTACTGGAGTCTCCATCAAAGCTCACTCCAGCTCATCTAAACCCTCCCAGCCCATCCTCAACTGAATGGCCATATATGGGAAACAGACCGCACTTAACTGCAGCTCTTTATAGCAAAATGGGGATTCCCTCTCGGGTTCTAGAAGAGGAGGTGCTGCATGAAGC
Source organism: Geotrypetes seraphini (assembly GCF_902459505.1). Lineage (NCBI taxonomy): Eukaryota > Metazoa > Chordata > Amphibia > Gymnophiona > Dermophiidae > Geotrypetes > Geotrypetes seraphini. The sequence continues at coordinate 230,924,112 of NC_047085.1, forward strand.
TGAAGATTTGTAGCTCAATGTGAACACCATTGATGTCTGAATGTGCAGTTAAGTACTCCTTTTGGTTTACCATACAATTGAGGCCGGAGCCTGGAAGTTTTGACTGACAGCATGGTTTTGCCAACTTTCAGTCAGTCAGGATTGAACTTTGCTATTAAAGCATTAGGATTCTGCAATATATTTATTTTTTGAGTTGTAAGCACTCCTATTGGAGTATTTTGGGGGACCCATGAAGCCCTTTTAACTAAGGTCTCCTTTTTTCTCCAAAACATTTTTGGGTGCTCCTCTAATTTTGATAATAAGATATATTGAGTTGTGGAGTTCCTGTCTGTCTGTATGGTGTGTCCAGCATGTATCATTTTTCTTTCTTATATATTATTTCAATTACCCCAACAATGACTGGTTAAATGTTACATTGCTGAGTGCTAGGGAAGTAAAATTCCTAGATGTCAGACATGGCTGCTTCTTGGAGCAACTGGTCCAGGAACTGACAAAAGGGGGAGCTATTTTAGATTTGGTCCTTAGTGGAATGCAAGACATAGTACAGGAGTTAACTGTGTTGGGTCTGCTGGGAAACAGTATTCAAATTGAGCTGATACCAGGAGTAACATCGCAAAAGAAATCTACTGTAGGGGTGTTTAATTTTCAAAAGAGCAACTATGATAAAATGAGGAAAATGGTTAAAAAGAAGCCAAAAAGGATCAGCTGCAAAGGTTAGGACTGTAAACTAGGCATAGATGTTATTTAAAAATACCATCGTGGAAGGCCAGACCAGATGTATCAGCAAAGGTAGAAAGAAGAGGAAACGAGAACCGGCATGGTTATAAGGTGAAGTGAAAGAAGCTATTAGAGCCCAAAAGCATCCTTTAAAGAATGGAAAAAGGATCCGAATGAAAAGAATAAGAAGAAACACAAGCAGTGGCAAGTTAGATGCAAAGCATTGATAAAGGCAGCTAAGAAAGAATATGAAGAGAAACTTGCAAAAGAAGCAAAAACTCATAGCAATTTTTTTAGGTACATCAGAAGCAGAAAACCTGTGAGGGAATCTGTGGGACCATTGGATGATCAAGGAGCAAAAGGGGCACTCAGGGAGGATAAGGACATAGCAGAAAGATTGAATGAATTCTTTGCTTCGGTCTTTACAGAAGAAGATGTAAGAGATCTACATGAACCGGAAATGGTTTTCAAGGGTGATGATGCAAAGGAACTGAAAGAAATGTTGGTGAATCTGGAAGATGTACTAAGCCAAATTGACAAGTTAAAAAGGGATAAATCGCCAGGACCGAAATGGTATACATCCCAGGGTACTGAAAGAACACAAAAATGAAATTGCTGACCTGCTGTTAGTGATCTGTAACCTGTCGCTAAAATTGTCTGTAGCACCTGAAGATTGGAAAGTGGCCAATGTTATGCCGATTTTTAAAAAGGGCTCCAGGGGAGATATGGGAAATTACAGACTGGTAAGCCTCACTTCAGTGCCAGACAAAATGGTAGAAACAATTATAAAAAATAAAATTGTGGAACATGTAGACAAACATGATTTAATGAGACGGAGTCAGCATGGGTTCAGCCGAGGGAGATCTTGCCTCACTAATTTGCTTAACTTCTTTGAAACTGTGAATAAACATGTTTCAAGTTTTTTTTAAGTTTTATTATGATTTTATATACCGCCTATCAAGGTTATCTAAGCGGTTTTACAATCAGGTACTCAAGCATTTTCCCTAGCTGTCCCGGTGGGCTCACAATCTATCTAACGTACCTGGGGCTACAGAGGATAAAGGTGAGCCGGTTGATATAGTGTATCTAGATTTTCAGAAAGCTTTTGATAAAGTTCCTCACAAGAGGCTCCTGAGAAAATTAAAGAGTCATGGGATAGGTGGCAAAGTTCAGTTGTGGATTGGTTATCGGATAGAAAACAGAGGCTAGGATTAAATGGTCATTTTTCTCAATGGAGGAGAGTAAACAGTGGAGTGCTATTTAACATATTTATAAATGATCTGGAAATTGGAATGAGTGAGATGATTAAATTTGCAGATGACACTAAACTGTTCAAAGTTGTTAAAACACATGCGGATTGTGAAAAATTGCAGGCGGACCTTAGGAAATTTGAAGACTGGGCATCCAAATGGCAGATGATATTTAATGTGGACAAATGCAAAGTGATGCACATTGGGAAGAATAACCTGAATCACAGTTATCAGATGCTAGGGTTCACCTTAGGGATTAGCATCCAAGAAAAGGATCTGGGTGTCATCGTAGACAATACGATGAAACCTTCCGCCCAATGTGCGACAGCAGCCAAAAAAGAAAACAAGATGCTAGGAATTATTAAAAATGGGATGGTTAACAAGACTAAGAATGTTATAATGCCCCTGTATTGCTCCATGGTGCGACCTCATCTGGAGTATGGCATTCAATTCTAGTCTCCTTATCTCAAGAAAGATATAGTGGTACTAGAAAAGTTTCAAAGAAGAGCGACCAAGATGGTAAAGGGGATGGAACTCCTCTCGTATGAGGAAAGACTAAAATGGTTAGGGCTTTTCAGCTCTTGGAAAAGAGACAGCTGAAGGGAGATAAGATTGAAGTCTACAAAATCCTGAGTGGAGTAGAACAGATTCAAGTGGATTGATTTTTCACTCCGTCAAAAATTACAAAGACTAGGGGACACTTGATGAAGTTACAGGGAAATACTGTTAAAACCAGAGAATAGTTAAGCTCTGGAATGCATTGCCAGAGGATGTGGTAAGAGCAGATAGCGTAGCTGGTTTTAAGAAAGGTTTGGACAAGTTCCTGGAGGAAAAGTCCATAGTCTGTTATTGAGAAAGACATGGGGGAAGCCACTGCTTGCCCTGGATTGATAGCATGGAATATTGCTATTCCTTGGGTTTTGGTCAGGTACTAGTGATCTGGATTGGCCACCGTGAGAACAGGCTACTGGGCTTGATGGACCATTGGTCTGACCCAGTAAGGCTATTCTTAAGTTCTTATGTTAAAAGTGGAAGTAAGGAAGAAGTAGGGAATTACAGGCCAGTAAGTCTGACTTCTGTGGTAAGCAAATTAATGGAAACACTGTAAAACAGAGAATGGCGAAGTTTCTGGAATCCGGTGGATTGAAGGACCAAAGGCAAGATGGATTCACTAGAGGTAGGTCTTGTCAGACAAATCTGATCAATTTCTTTGACAGGGTGACCAGAGAATTGGATAGAGGGAGTGCGCTAGATGTGGTGTATTTAGATTTTAGCAAAGCCTTTGACAGTGTCCCACACAGATGTCTAATAAATAAACTGATTGCTCTCGAGATGGGCCCAAAAATTATGGCTAAGTCAGAAACTGGTTGAGTGGAAGACAACATAGGGTAGTCGTCAATGGAGATCGCTCTGAGGGAAAGGATGTTACCAATGGTGTGCCTCAAGGTTCTGTTCTTGGGCCTGTTGTTTTTAACATTTTTATAAGCAATATTGCTGAAGGGCTGTCAGGTAAAATTTGCCTCTTTGTGGATGATACCAAAATCTGCAATAGAGTAGACATCCCAGATGGTATGAATAACTGAAGAAAGACCTAGCGAAGCTTGCAGAATGGCAGCTAAAATTTAATGCTAAGAAATGCAAGGTCATGCATTTGGGCTGCAAAAACCCAAAGGAACAGTTCAGTTTATGGGGTGAAGAACTTATGGGCATGACAGAAGAACAGGACTTGGGTGTGATTGTATGTGATGATCTTAAGGTGGCCAAACAAGTTGAAAAGGTGACAGAGAAAGCTAGAAGAATGCTAGGGTGCATAGGGAGAGGTATGGCCAGTAGGAAAAAGGAGGTATTGATGCCTCTGTATAAGACTCTGATGAGACCTCATTTAGAATATTGTGTACAATTCTGGAGACTGCACCTTCAAAAAGATATAAAAAGGATAGAGTCTGTCCAGAGGAAGGCTACTAAAATGGTGTGTGGTCTTCATTATAAGGCGTATGGGGACAGACTTAAAGATCTCAATCTGTATACTTAGGAGGAAAGGCGGGAAAGGGGAGATATGATAGAGATATTTAAATACCTACATGACGTAAATGTACATGAGTCGAGTCTTTTTCATTTGAAAGGAAGCTCTGGAATGAGAGGGATGAAGTTAAGAGGTGATAGATTCCGGAGTAATCTAAAGAAATACTTTTTTACAGAAAGGGTGGTAGATGTGTGGAACAGTCTCCCAGAAGAGGTGATGGAAACAGAGACTGTGTCTGAATTTAAGAAAGCCTGGAATAGGCACATGGGATCTCTTAGAGAGAGGAAGAGATAATGGCTACTGCAGATGGGCAGACTGGATGGGCCATTTGGCCTTTATCTGCCACCATGTTTCTATTCCATAAGACAAGTGGCATAACACCTAAATACAAAGGGACATTCTCACGGGCGGAACTTAGGAGAGACATGGACAGAGCTGCTGTTAGTTACATGTGCTCCTGTTGCATTTGTGTGACCAAAGTTACTGGTATTTATTTAAGCAGTTTTGTAAACTGCCATTCGAATTCCATCAAGGCGGTGAACAATAAAAAAAAGGTCAACAGAACATAATGAGAAATCATTAGTAATACATTATCCTAAATGACAAGACATGAAAGGGAAGGAAGTGTTGTAGGTGCACAGTAATAATTAACTATAAAACACACAGAGGAATATATGCTAAGAGGGAAGATATTGGTTTTAAAAAAAACCCCAAAGGCTTCAAGTAACAAATTCAGAAAAGGCCATATGGGATAACCACATTTTTAAAAGCTCCTTATATGGATTGGTTGGGTGGTGGTCTTCCGAGGGATTATTCTGTTTTCTGTGAAGAATAAATGTTTGCTGTTGGTTTTGATCTGTTGGAATTATGTTTTGTCTTTTGTCTTTATATTATTATATGTTTTATTTTGTGTAATAATAAGAATAAAACAAATAAAAAGCACTTTATATTTTGGCAATGAGGATTCGCAACAAATAGTTGCAAAAAGTGAATTCTAAAGAATAGGGAGCATAATGCCGACTGCCGAGAAGGGGCAAACGGTAGCTTTCTCCAGGAAGGAGCATGAAGGCAGAAGGACCTTTGCGGTTGATAAGGGGCAGGAGAACTAAGATATAAAGGAAGACCAGAGAAGTGAACGTTATGCACAAGGAACAGTATTACGCCAAGGCCTATGGATGGTGTAACTGCTTGGCGATGCTTGGTTACGCTAGTATTCTTATAATGTTGTGTCAAAATAGGGTGTCACTGCGCAGCCATGAGACACCCAAAAGAGGATGCCCAGTTATAGAATTGCACTCTTGGCATATAACTGATATGCATAAATTTGGCCAAAGAAAGAGCCCCTTGACGTATATGTAGAAGTGATGGCACTGCTATGGATATTTATTAGCAAATATCTCAATGGTTAGGGCCATTGAATATAAGGGTAAAACCAAGCACCAGCTCTAATCAGCTTCGCTGAAAATCCGGCCCTAACATTGCTGCTAGATTATCCATGATATGTTTCCTTTTTTTCCTGAAGTTACTTTAGTAAAGCAAAATGTAGGGAAGAACCTGCATTTTCACTGTCTGGCTGGTTTGGTAAGTAATTCAGGTGGGCCACAAACCAGATATTTGCATGCACTGCCTCTATTACGTGAAAATATCTCCCATGCATATTTATTAGGGATACCCTGAAAACCTGACTGGTTTGCAACCCTCCAGTATTGCAATCTGACACTCCTGATTCTAGTTTAGACATTTGTATTAAGTCTCACAAGGGGGAGAAAGTTATATAGCATCAACTGTTGATCCTGACATGAAATGGAACCCTAATTCTTGTTGCTAATCAGGAGACAACAGCATGGCATGCACACGCTGTCAGCACCACATACCTGCAAAAATTGTATGGGGATCTTGTGTTTCGTGGCATGGCTCAGTGCCAGTGGCTTCAACTCAGCTTCATGGTGACCCTTCTTCTTCAGGATTTTACCCAGGGCGGTAAAGACAGTGTTTCCATGCTTCTTCAGATCCTCTGAGTGTTTCAGCTCATCGGGCTTCAGATGCTTGAATTTCTCAAAGTGTTCCAGAGTTTTGGGGTTGTCATGGAAGAGCCTGCAGGGAGGCAGAGATTATGGTGAAAGAAGGCTTGGAACTCTATTTAAAACATCAGTGTGTTTGGATGTTAGGAGGCTGCAAGCACAACGGCAGAAACCTGAATTTTGGATGTGCTCCCAGCCAGTGGATTCTGTAGCAATTTTGAGATTTCTCTCAATTTTATTTATTACATTTAAAATGTAATAAATACTGCTCTCCCAGCCTTAAGACACTCAAGGAGGTTTACAATAGGTATATGCAAAATATAAAAATACAAACCACACATTGGCAAAACCCATCTGCTATCATCTAATATAATAAAGAGCTAGCCGCGCATGCACACTCCTATTTGCGTGTTCTGTGCGGTGTAGGTCTGTGGCCGCAGGAGTGCGTATGCACCAGTCCCCAGCCTTGGCAGCGGCTTGAGGCGTATGCGCCAGTTAGCTGCATTGGGCGACAGGAGCGGCTCTGGCAGCGGCTGGCGGGAGGTGGGCTCATGGTCCTGCCGCCGCTGCCGCTCCTGTTCACAGCGGCCTGCACGTCGCCGACTCACCCCCTCCCGCAACAACCGCTACCGCTCCTGTTCTTCCCCCTCCCTCCAGTCACCGCTGCCATTCCTATTTAAAACGGCCTGCTGAGGTTCGCGGCCGGCTGTAGCGAACCTCGCAGGCCGCTCTCCACGTAGTAGCATGTTCCCTCTGACGCGATCGCGTCGGAGGGAACGTGCTACCACGTGGAGAGCAGCCTGCGAGGTTCGCTACAGCCGGCAGCGAACCTCAGCAGGCCGTTTTAAATAGGAATGGCAGCGGTGACTGGAGGGAGGGGAAGAGGAAAAAGAAGGGCCATGGAGGAGGCAGGAAAGGGGGCTGTTCTGGTGGGAGGGTTGTGCTGAGTGCAGATAGCGGAGAGTTGGGCCAACCTCTCCTTCCTCACCGACGCCAAAGAAGCTGCAGGCCCCACTCCCTGTCGCGCTCTGAGCACTCACGATTGGCTGAAGGGTGTCGTGCCAGTGCTGCAGGTACAAGGGGATGCTTTTGTTGGAGAGGTGTGCTGGGGGGTAGACAGCTTTGCTCGGGGGGGGAGGAGAGGGAAGACACAAGGGGGTCAGGGAGAGGGAAAGGGGGCTGCTTTGGGGGAAGGGGTATGCTGGAAATAGACAGCTCTGGGGGGGCGGGGGAATGACACAAGGACACAGACACAAAGAATGACACACAGGGGGCCATTGAGACAGACAGAAAGGAAGACATTCAGGCAGCGTCCAAGGAGAGACAGCCAGTGTCCAAGGAGAGAAAAACAAATAAACATAGACAGACAGCGGCCAAGGGGAGAGAGAGAAAGAAAGAAAGATAGACACACACATCTATTCTAGCACCCGTTAATGTAACAGGCTTAAAGACTAGTATTCTTCTATAAATTAGGAATGATTGTAAACCAACAACATCCCCTCGCTGTTACCTCTTATAGCTACTAGATAATATGGGAAACAGCCAAGCTTTTAATTTATTCTGAAACCCAAGATAACCTTCCTTTATCCTTTTAGGTTGAAAAAGAAATAATTTTATTGAAATCCTATTCCAAAGAATGGACTACTGACTTTTCTTACTAGTTAGAATAAAGGGAACACTGAGACTCTGATGCTCAAAAACTTGCCTTGAAAATAACAATGGTTGTAATTTGAGCCAATCAGTGCCTTATGTCACTCCCACTGCATCCCAAGATGCATTGAAAGGGGGAAGGCCTGTCATTCGCAGCACACGGCCCTCTAGGCAGGAGGGAATGGGCTTCCCTCCTGGTGATTTTGCAGCGGAAGGTTTGGGGTATCGGGTGATATGGGGAGGGTTGCCTGATGTCAAGGGTGTGGGAGTGATGTGGGGGGGAGTTCCAGGAATGTTGGGGATATGGGAGGAATGTTGGAGAGTACAGGGATATCAGGGGGTACAGGGATGTCAGGAGGAGGGTTATAGAGCTTTGCGACTCAGCCGATCCTGGTAGGAATCTCTGAATCCGGCTCAGCTGATGGTGATTCCTCAATGTGCTGATGGCAAACCCCCATCTCTATGTGGCGGGAGGGGGTCGGTGATCACTGGGGGAGTAAGGGGGCAATCATGCTTTAATTCCTCCAGTGGTCGTCTGGTCAGCTTGGGTAGCTTTGGGGCACTTAAGACGCAACTAAAACAGGTCTAACTGTCGGTGTCTAAGTTCCCTATAGGAAAGCTTTGATTATCGCTGCAGTATGTCCAGGTTTAAGCCCTCCTGATTCCTGCCCATAACACACCTCCCAATATACCCCTTTGAGCTCTGGACACACAGTAGCATAGAAGTGCTGCTGCAGATCCAGAAAATTGTTTTTGATTATCGGCACTTGGACCTCCCTGCTATTAGGACGTTCAAGTGCTGACTTAAGCTGGTTTTTGGACGTTTCAAAGTTTTGATTATGAGCCTCATAACTTGCAGTTTGTCGGCCACGTTTCCTGAGTGTTCCTAGGTCGGTTGATTTTGGAAGATGGGGCAAGAGATGCGACTGGAGAAGGATTGGTCAAATCTGTAAACAGTTGAAAGCAGTGTTTATTGTAACTCTTCCAGAGAAATGATTTCACAACAACTGAAAAACAGTTTGGCATCAAAGTTTGCAACAAAAGACCCAACAGGTTCTCCAGAGAGGATCAAAAACTGTCTTAGGCATGCATAAATACTATGGCCATATTGTGCTCCTCTGTGGTTGCACCTGCATAGTCGGAAGAAAAGGTCGGGGTGGGGAGAGAGTAAGAAAGCCAGGTTTGACTTCTACACAAGAGAGGAGAAGAGGCACAGCTGACTTCTGGACAGGGCCAACATATACTGTAAGATGATACTAGTTGTGGGACCTAACAATCCCTGTATCACATGCATTTCCTTTGAAGGATAACTCTTGCTTCTCTTAATGCCTTTATCTCCTTTGTCCACTTCTCAGCTCTATCCCTTTGATTTTTTTTTTCCTGCTTCATTCTTCTCCCTTTGCTATTCCCATGCTTCTCTTCCATACCCCCTCTCTCCTTTGGCTATTCCTCCCGTTCTTCAAGTTTTATTAGGATTTTTATATACCGTCTAAGCGGTTTTTACAATCAGGTACTCAAGCATTTTCCCTATCTGTCCCGGTGGGCTCACAATCTATCTAACGTACCTGGGGCTATGGAGGACTGAGTGACTTGTCCAGGGTCACAAGGGGCAGCGCGGGGTTTGAACCCACAACCCCAGGGTGCTGAGGCTGTAGCTCCAACCACTGCGCCACACACTCCTCAATATCCAAAAGTTTGCTCTTGTTCTCTTTTCTCAGTTTGATCTTCATTCTCTTGCCCTTTTCTTCCTTCTCACCAGCTTGGTCTATGGATTGACACCTCTTTCCAGGGTGATCCCTGGTCCTAAATCCCTCTCCCATTCTTTATTTCATTTATCTCATGGATTCTGCCATATCTGATGCACTAAGTCCTCTCTCTGCTGGCACATGCTTGGGTCATTCAGGAAATGGTCTGTGGGGTGCCACAGGGCAGAAAGAGGGGGGGACTCCTGCAGACTTGTGCAAGAAAACACTGTACAGTTTTTCCTCTTTTTTACTGGCTCATGTGAGCTGCTTTTCCTGCATTGCCTTGATTTAGTCTATGAACTATGCACTTGCAGAAGAGTAAGTTGGATGAGGGAGTGTCATAAGAACATAAAAATAACCTTACTGGGTCAGACCAATTTGAAGTGTCTGAATATAAATCCTAGGTGTCTAAAAAATAAAATAGGAGAGTTAGAGTATATAGCACTTAATGATGAGGTAGATATAATGGGTGTCTCAGAGACCTGGTAGAAGGACGACAATAAATGGGTACAAATTATATCACTAAGATAGAGTAGATCAAATTGGAGGGGGGGGGGTTGTGCTATATGTTAAAGAGGGAATTGAATAAAGCAAAATAAACACTGAGCAATACAGATAGCAATGTCCATATGGATAGAAATTCCATGTGGGAAAAGAAGGAATATATGGGTGGAGTTATACTACTGTCTCCCTGGACAGAATAAGCAGACAGATGAAGAAATGTTTTCATAGATCAGGAAAGCTGGCAAATTGGGCAACAAATAATAAATAATAATAAATACCCTATGTTATATTAGAGGATGGATAAGTTTCAAACACCAAAATTCAATGCAGGAGACTAGCCAAAAACTATGCAATTGCAACTACCCCAACATTGACTGGATAAATGCTGTATCAGGGAGTGCTAGGGAGGTAAAATTCCTAGACGTCATAAATGGCTGCTTCTTGGAGCAACTGGGTCCAGGAACCGACAAGAGGGGGAGCTATTTTAGATTTGGTCCTTAGTGGAATGCAGGACATATTATGGGAGGTAACTGTTGAGCCCACTGGGAAACAGTGATCATAACATGATCAAATTTGAGCTGATAACTGGAGTGACATCGCTCGCTAAAGAAATCTACTGTAGCGGCATATAATTTTTGCAAAGGCAACTATGATAAAATGAGGGAAATAGTTATAAAGAAGCTAAAAGGGTCTGTGGCAAAGGTCAGAAGTGTAAACCAGGCATGGAGGTTGTTCAAAAATACCATCGTGGGAGTGCAGATCAGATGTATTCCACATATTAACAAAGGTAGAAAGAAGAGAAAACGAGAGTCCGCATGGTTTCCAGGTGAAGTGAAAGAGGCTAGTACAGCCAAGAAAACATCTTTTAAAGAATGGAACAAGAATCCCAATGAAAAGTTAGATACAAAGCATTGATAAAGAAAGCTGAACAAGAATATGAAGAACAACTTGCTAAAGAGGCAAAAACTCATAGTAACAATTTTTTTTTTGATACATCAAAAGCAAAAAAAACCTGTGGAGGAATCCGTGGGATCTTTGGATGATCAGGGAGTAAAATGTGTGCTCAGGGAGGATAAAGCCATAGGGGAGAGACTGAATGAATTCTTTGCTTTGGTCTTTACGGATGAAGATGTAAGAAATCTACCTGAACCAGAAATGGTTTTCAAGTGATGAAAGACTATACTTCCAGTGAGTGTGAAAGACCCGATATGGGGTGTCAGATATGACCAATAAAAGCAGAACGCTTCAACGGTCTGTCAATTCTTCATACATCCCCAATCGTTATGACTTAGTGATGTCTTTATATATTTTTTCAGTATAATTTATACTTTTTATACTCTTTATACTTTTTATTAAAAAAAATTTTCTTTTTACGTTTTTCCGTGCATATATCTTAAAAATATGTTAAATTTAAAGAACTTATCTTCGTTCCATTATGGATGATAGTAGTGATTAACTTGTTTCAAGTGATGAAGCAGAAAAATTGAAAGAAATCTCAGTGAATCTGGAAGATGTACTAAGCCAAATTGACAAGTTAAAAAGTGATAAATAACCTGGACTGGATGGTATACATCCCAGGGTGCTGAAAGAACACAAACAAGAAAATGCTGATGTGCTGTTAGTGATCTGTAACCTGCCGTTAAAATCATCTGTAGTACCTGAAGAATGGAGGGTGGTCAGTGTTATGCTGATTTTTAAAAAGGGTTCCAGAGGAGATTCGGGAAAGTACAGACTGGTAAGCCTGACCTCGGTGCTTGGCAAAATAGTGGAAACAATTATAAAAAATAAAATTGTGGAACATGTAGACCAGGGGTGCCCACACTTTTTTGGCTTGCAAGCTACTTTTAAAATGACCAAGTCAAAATGATCTACCAAAAATAAAATTTTAAAAAACACAAAGCACACTGTACGCAGAGAAAATGTTAATTATCATTTGTATTCAGGGTTTTTTTCAGAGGTCAAGGCAGATAACACTAAAATATGCAATGTCACCTCAGTAACAACTATACAAAAATAGACAAATATACCCCCTCCCCTTTTACTAAACCGGAGTAGCGGTTTTTAGCACAGGGAGCTGCGCTGAATGCCCTGCGCTGCTCTTGATGCTCATAGGCTCTCTGCGCTAAAAACCGCTATTGCGGTTTAGTAAAAGGGGGCCATAGTGCAAAATATAGACTGCAGATATAAATTCTCAAAATGGACACATTTTGATCACTAAATTGAAAAAAAATCATTTTTCCTACCTTTTTATCTGGTGATTTCATGAGTCTCTGGTTGCACTTCCTTCTTCTGTAAAGCCAATATTTCTTTCTTTCTGCCTTTCTTTCTCTTTCTCTCACCCATACTCTTTCTTTCTGCCTTTCTTTCTCTCTCCCCCTGGCCCCCACTTTTTATTCCTGCCTTTCTCTCTCCCCCTTGCTGCCCCAAGCCATCGTGTTGATTTCTCCACTTCCCCAATTCTTTCCCTACCCCCAAGCCACCAACGCGATTTCTCCATGTTGCTTCCCTGAGCCAGGCCTGGTGCGTACAAGTGCCAGGCCCACAAGACTTCACTGCCGATGTCAATTCTAAAGTCGGGGAGGAAGTTCCAGGCCAGCTAGGCAGCAATTGGCTGGCCTAGAACTTCCTCTCCGACGTCAGAATTGACGTTGGAGGTGAAGTTTTGTAAGTCCGGCGCTTGTACGTGCCAGGCCTGGCTTGGGGAAGCAGCAGGGAGAAAAAGATTGCAAAGGCAACGCGATCAACTTGCGTTGCCTTTGTGATCTACTGGTCGATCACGATCGACCATTTGGGGACCCCTGATGTAGACAAACTTGATTTAATGAGACAGAGTCAATATGGATTCAGCCGAGGGAGGTCTTGCCTCACCAATTTGCTTGACTTTTTTGAAGATGTGAATAAACATGTGGATAAAGGTGAGCCAGTTGATGTAGTGTATCTAGATTTCCAGAAGCTTTTGACAAAGTTCCTCATGAGAGGCTCCTGAGAAAATTAAAAAGTCATGGGATAGGAGGCAATGTTCAATTGTGGATTAAGAACTGGTTATTGGACAGAAAACAGATGGTAGGGTTGAAGGGCCATTTTGCTCAGTGGAGGAGGGTAAATAGTGGTGTGCCGCAGAGATCTGTGCCAGGACCGGTACTATTTAACTTATTTATAAATCATCTAGAAATTGGAACTACGAGCAAAGTGATTACATTTGCAGATAACACTAAACTGTTCAAAGTTGTTAAAACACATGCGGTCTGTGAAAAACTGCAAGAAAACCTTAGGAAATTGGAAAACGGCGTCCAAATGACAGATGAAATTTAATGTGGACAAATGCAAAGTGATGCACATTGGGAAGAATAATCCAAATCATAGTTATCGGATGCTAGGGACCACCTTGGGCTCGAGAAAAGGTGTCATCATAGACAATACGCTGAAGCCTTCCACCCAATGCGCGGCAGTGGCCAAAAAGACAAACATGATGCTAGGAATTATTAGAAAAGGGATGGTTAACAAGACTAAGAATGTTATAATGCCTCTTTATTGCTCAATGGTGCGATCTCACCTTGAGTATTGCGTTCAGTTCTGGTCTCCTTATCTCAAAAAAGAAATTGTGGCACTAGAAAAAGTTCAAAGAAGAGCAACCAAGATGATAAAGGGGATGAGGAAAGACTAAAGAGGTTAGAGCTCTTGAGCTTGGGGAGATATGATTGAAGTCTACAAAATCCTGAGTGGTGTAGAACGGGTGCAAGTGGATCGATATTTTTACTGCATTGAGATTTACAAAGGGGACACTCAATGAAGTTACAGAGTAATACTTTTAAAACTAATAGGAGAAATTTTTTTTTTTCACATAGAGAATAGTTAAACTCTGGAATGCGTTGCCAGAAGATATTGTAAGAGCAGTTAATGTTGCTGGTTTTAAAAAAGGTTTGGTCAAGTTCCTGGAGGAAAAGTCCATAGTCTGCTGTTGAGACAGACATGGGACAGTAGCATGGAATGTTGCTACTCTTTGGGTTTTGTCCAGGTATTAGTGACCTGGATTGTCCACCGTGAGAATGGGCTACTGGGCTTGATGGACCATTGGTCTGAACCAGTAAGGCTATTCTTATGTTCTTAAGTTAATGGTCCATCTAGCCCAGTAGCCCGTTCTCATGGTGGCCAATCCAGGTCACTAGTACCTGGCCAAAACCCAAAGAATAGCAACATTCCATGCCACCAATCCAGGGCAAGCAGTGGCTTCCCCCATGTCTAAGGACTTTTCCTCCAGGAAATTGTCCAAACCTTTCTTAAAACCAGCTATGCTATCCGTTCTTACTATAACCTCCGACAATGTGTTCCAGAGCTTAACTATTCTGAGTGAAAAATATTTCCTGTAGTGTCCTGTAGCTGAATTGCTGATGGAGTGCAGATCCTGGCTTTGTCTCTCTGCTTTCTGCCCAGCTGGATTGGTAGGTCATGGGGATGCCTCGAGGCTTTCTTCCTCCATTCATATAAATCAGCCAAGAAGCAAAGGTGCCACCTAGCAGCAGAGCAACAGCATGAGATGGAGGAAAGGATTCCTGGATTATCTTTTCCCTGTCCCATACAGCAGGCAGGAGTAACAAAACTTATCACAGCATTAGCTTTGTGACTCAGACTTGTGGTATGAGGTGCCCGATCTTGTAAAACTCATGGATTATACTGCAAGACTGGCCCTACACAGTACAGGAAGTTAAAGCTGTGTTGTTACTTCTGCTGGGCAGGGATAGACAGGAGGAGAGCCAGGCTTAGGATCATACCTCCCCCTTTTCTCTCATCACTCTGCTTTCCTTCCTCCAACATTCACCTCCTTACTGCCATCCTGACCATTCTTCTTCTTCTTCCTTTTTCATCTCTTCCCTTTTCATCCAATGACTTTCCTCTTCGTCTCTTGCTTTCCTTCTTTCTTTTTGTCTTCCCCTTCCTCTCTCTTTTCCCTGCCTCTCTCCTCCATTTTTCTACTTCTAACCTTTGTCTCCCTTCTCTCCTTCCTACTGTACAAAGCCAGCTGCCTGGGCTAGGGAGAGGAAGAAGAAGCGGTGAGGATTGACAGTACTGCACCTATCTTGAGTCCCAGTAGCTAATGTGATCAGTCAGTGAATCAATCAGCACTGAGCATTGCTGCTCCATAATAAAAGCATCCTTATTCTGGCTCCTTCTTTTCTCCTCTGGCTTTGCAGTCTGCTTCAAGGCTTCTGGATTGCAGCACCTGTCCCCCTGTACCTTTGCTGCTAGCCCCATGGACTGCTAAGATAATTCATTCCTATTTTCTCTTTGAAAGCTACTGATGCCACTTCCTCAAGTGTTGGCACTTCATGGCCTATGATGAGCGTCGGAAGCAGCGTGGGCCATTCAGCACGGCTCTCTGTGCTAGAAACTGCTAGCGCAGTTTCGTAGAAGAGGGGGAGTTTAGGATCTAAAGTAGCATCTTAAATTTTTAATGTTGGAGCTGTGGGAAGAGGCAGGATGGCAAGCAGGATGCAAACAAAACAAAAGACTGGTCTGCGTGACATTTGGAGCATTGAGATAAAGCATCAAATTACTGCGTCTCAATGGTCATGAATTTGGGCTTAGAGGATGAGATGTACGGCATCGGCATCTATGAGACAAATTTGTTTTTTTTTGTTACATAGAGCAGTTTGGACCCCAGTTCGTTTACAGAAATTAGATAGCTCTAAGTCTAATACATGTTGCCATTGTCATCTCGAAGCTGGGACATTAGATCATTTAATATTTTGTTGTCCATTGATACTTAGTTTTTGGAAATCCATTTGGGGCCAAGTGAATAATCTACTGGAAAATCCGGTGGCATTATCATATGACACTGTGTTATTTGGTACTTCCATGAGAGCTAAGAGTCAAATCTCTTCTAATAATAATAAACTTTTGCTTACCATGCAGCAAATTATGAAAAACTGGAAAAATTGGGATTGGCTGAATTATAATTTTTGGTGGAATTCGTTAATGCCAAATCTTTAAAATGGAACGGGTAATAGCCATACAGCAGGGGCATTTTAAGAAATGTAGGCATGTTTGGGAGCCATTAACAAAATATTGTACAGAATGAATATAATTTTTTCCTTTTATTCATACACGTTCAGCGTGGGGAGGGGGGAGGGAATATTTTATGAATTCTTATGGTTAAGTACAATTGTGGTTTTTTTTTTAATAATTTTATATTTTATTCATTTTCACATCAAAGATCAAAAAGAGAAAACTTTGATACAGGCAACAAAATACATTCAGGAAATTATTATCAAGACATAAATTCCAGTACAATGATCATAGTCCACATTAAGGAAGAGTGGAATCATACACAGTCAAGGGTAGTTGAATTAAAGAAAAACTAAACTCAGTCATATTTGCATATGCCTCAAATATACAGGGTTCTTTGGTTAATTACATTAGGGCCTAAGTAGTTATAATTATAGAGGGGTCAGGAGCCCTAATGGCAGCCTTACCTTCCAAGAAAAGTTGCAATTGTTCTGGATCATAAAAGATATACTTATTTGTTTGGTAGGTAATACAACATTTACAAGGAAACCTAAGTTGAAAGGTTGCTCCCACAGCCAAAACTGACTGACGAAATGTCAGAAATTTTTTACGTCTAAGCTGCGTCCACTTAGAAACATCAGGAAAAATTGCAATGTTGTGATTGTAAAATTCAATATTCTCAGTTATGTAATAAAGACGAAGAAAAGCTTCTTTATCTTGTAAGAAAACAAACGTTACTAACAAAGTGGCTCTCGCTGAAATCTCAATCCGTGAAGATTCTAACATGCCAGTGAGATCTAATTCTCCGGGATGGATAGTTGTCTTGTCCTTATCCTCTTCAACTATATTAAGATAATATAATTTTTGTAATGGTGGCATATTTGTCTCTGAAAATTTCAAAACTGAAATCAAGAAAGAGTGAAAAAGTTATCTCGGTGATAGTATTCTTGATACAGGAAAATTTAAAAGTCTCAAGTTTAAATTTCTATTTGCATTTTCTAAATTTTCAATTTTCCTGATCATTAAATTTTTCTCCTTCATTTGAGAGTTTGATACAAGTTTTATTTCAGAGACAGTCTTCTCAATGTTATCCATTCTAGTTGCTTGTTGTTGAATTTTCTCTTCACAATTATTAATTTGAACTGCAGTTTGTTGAGTTGAGGAAATAAATTGGGAGCATACCTGGTGAAGGCTCTCCATGGCTCCCCACAACGCCTCCATATCCACCACTTTCGGCTTAATCAGGGGTTTCAGAGGTTGAAGTGGAGAAAAAACTCCATTTCCCACACTCGTTGCTCCCTGAACGCCTCCTCCTCCCTCTGCCGATTGCTGGTAACCCGGCATAGCTTGTTCCACCTCCGGGGTCAAAGGCAACATCATCGGGTCCAACAGGGATTCACTCCCCGACGTCTCCCGCTGACCCGCAGAACTGCCCGACATCATCCCGGGACGGGGAGGGATTACAGGACCCAGCGGGCTCAGCGAAAAATCACTGTCCAATTCCGAGGTCTGCCCCCCCTCGGAAAGCGGATTCGCCCTGACCAAATGGAACAGCAAAAGCTGTTATTGCTGTCTGGCGTGTTGTCGACGAGGCAGAAGAAGCCGGGAGATCACTCCTCTGTTTCCCCCTACGCTTCGGCATTCTTTTGATATGAAAACCGGTGAGTAAATCTCCAAGGTTAAGCTAAGAATGCCGATGGAAGGGGAGCCTCTTACAAAATGTCTGTCCCTGACGCCATCTTGATTTCTCTCTCATTAAGTACAATTGTTGGGTATAAGTGGGGGAGGGATATTTGATGCGAGTTAAACTTTGATGGTATATTAAGTGATGTTAAAGTATAAAATGATTGTATCTTATGTTACACTTGTTGAAAGTTTTAAAAATGAATTAAGACTTATAAAAAAAAAACAAAAAAACCCACAAACCCAAAACAATAGATTTTGGCAGCCACACAAATTCAAAGCACCATCAGCACATACTTTTACCTACAAGAGAGAGAGAGAGAGGGAGGGGAGGCAATTTTCAAATGACCCCTGTGCCCAGGTAAATGTTTTTGGAAATTGCTCTCATTTTTGTTTATGTATATACATAAAATGTAATATTTGAAAATGTGATGTCCAATTATATGATTTACAGTTCTGCTCTGGGAAGAGTGGTGTTGGGGTGAATATGATTGATAAATACATATATATATATATATATATATATATATATATATATACTAGTCTTATAGCCTGTTATATTAACGGGTGCTAGAATATATGTGTGTGTGTCTCTTTTATTTCTTTCTCTCTCTCCTTAGCTGCTTTCTTTCTTTCTGCCTGCTCCCCCTGTCCATTCTCCCTTCCTTTTACCTCCCCTGTGTCCACCACCACCCCTTCACAACTCTCCTTATGCAGCAGCCCTTCTCCCTTTGTTTTACCTACCCCCTGTCCAGTAGCACCTTCCTTCTCCCCCTGTCCAACATTAGGCCTCCGTTCCTTTTTCTTCACCCCCCCCTGTCCATCAGCACCTCTTTCCTTCTCCCCCTGTCCAGCAGTAGTCGTCCCTTCCTTTTTCTCCCCCCCTCCTCCTTCTTATCCCTATGATACACATATATACACTTACCTTGCTCTGCCCCTGATCAGAGGCTCCCGACAGCTGCCCAGTTGCACCCATTGGAAAAGTTCCCTCTGCGGCATCCCGCACCCCTCCTGACGCGACTCCCGCTGTCTTTCTTTCTGTCTGTCTCTGTCCCTGGCCCCCTTTGTCTGTTTGTCTTTCTGTATATCTCCCTGCCCCTGTGTCTTTCTTCTTTTCTTTCTGTCTCCCTTCCTCCCTCTGTCTGTCTGTCCGAAGCAGCATTCCCTCCTCCCACACCAGTTCCCTCCCGTTATCCCTAAGGAGCTCCGAATGGCTTACAGGTTAAACATACATCATATTATATAGTTGACAGGTTACAATTTGACATAATTTCAGAACAAGTTTACTATACAAGGTTGTATTCTAACTTGATATAAACTAGGGATCTAGTACAAATAGATTTTCCAGGTTACAATTTGCATATTATCCTTGGCATGTTTTTTCAATACAAGTTTTTAACCTAATGTGACATATTGAGATCTAGTACCAATATACATTTCTATGCAATCCATTTGCCATAGGCATGCAATGGCTGTTTCTCCTTTGTGTGTACGGGAGCTTGCTAAAATATGATGGTGTAAGGGACATATACCTGGTGTAACTATCATTGTCTTTAAGCCAGGTTTTAGTTGACAGGAATATGTCCCAGTTTATATCTGTGAGGTCTTTTAGTATGATGTCTTAGTGGAGGGAGTCTAGAAGCCTGAAAGTTAATTGAGGAGAGCACAAGACTGAAGGGTCACCTATAACAGTGTTTTTCAACCTTTTTATACCTATGGACCGGCAGAAATAAAAGAATTATTCTGTGGACCGGCATTGGTCCGTGGACCGGCGGTTGAAGAACACTGGGCTAAGTTGTGGGCCAGACCCCGCCTATCTCTACCCAATCTCCATCCCAGACCCCGCCCCCATAATAGTACTAATTGCACTTTGCATGACCCGTGCCTCATCTGGAAGCCTTCTCTCTGACGTTGCAATGTTAGAGAGAAGGCTTCCGGTTCAGATGCAGGACACGCGTCGGAGCCACTGCCCTTGGCTTTGTGCACTGAATCAGTTAGGAAGAGGGAGCTGGCTCAAAGATAACGCCGCATCGATCGCAATTTGGACTGGCGGTTGAAGAACACTGTTTTGGGCCTGCTGCACGTGCTGGCCCTGTGGACCGGCAGGAAATTTCTGTGGACTGGCACTGGTCCATGGACCGGTGGTTGAAGAACACTGACCTATAAGACTTGCATCAGCCTAAAGGTCACAAGACCCATCTACCGATTTTTTTTCTTTCTTTTCCAATACCATTGTTGTACCCTCTCACTCTCTGGGTGATTTACATGCAGTTTAAACTGCAAGCATATAATTCACCAGAATAGACTCCAAATTCTTAACCAATTCTTTTTTTAAGTATAGTAACAAAATCAAGGAGAAAGTGATTTATAGTTCAGTTGCTTAGAAAGAATTGTAGCCTCTGCTACTAGAGTCCATTCTCAACCAGCACGTCCTAGGCTCAAGAGACTGGGAAAGAGTTCAGCACATGCTGAATAGCAATGTTGTTTACAGTGAAGTACAATGGAGGTACTGTATGAGGTACAATAGGATGGTGAAAAACTTGATGGAATTGCAGAAGTCTTTGAAGGCAATCACAGCAATATCAGAAAGCTCCAACTTCTTTCAGCCCCAGGGAAAGAAGGGACTAGAGGAAGACCAGTAGCCAAACATGCAGAGAACTAACGTATCCAATAAGACACAGGGAATTGGCACATGTGCTCAGAAAGAGCCTATCATAGAGAACTACAGGATTACACAGATTTGTAGTTCAGTTACATTAACCAATCACCTGCTTCCATGCAAATGGAGGCAGAACAACCATAGACTCCACTTGGTCTCCAATGTTAGTTTCACTTTCTGTAAGTAAAGATCCTCTGTGCTTATCTCGTGCTTTTCTGATTTTGCCAGTACTGCTTCCTTTTTAGTGAATACATATTTCCTTGTGTTACTCCTGAATTTACAGTGCTGGCCCAAGGGAATCCAACACCCTAGGTGAACCCTCAGCTGTGTGCTACCTCCAAGGGTAGATCAAGATCCTAACCCGAGGTGTCCAGTATATACCCTTTCCCTTCCCTACCCTCCCATAGTTCAGCATCTCTTCTTCCCTTCCTCCCCTGGGTATCAAATATCTCTCCTTCCCTATACCCCATCTTCCCCTTACCACGACTGCTTCCTCCCTTAGTCCACTGCTGCCTCTACCTCCACTGGGGTATCCTATAGTCCTGAAGCCCTTGAGCATTTTGAGGTTTGTCATGTCCCACCTCCTCTGAAGCAAACTTCCTAGCAGAGGGAACAGGAAACAACAGGCCTTCAGTGCACACTAGTGCTGCCCGATTCAGGAAAAAAAATTTGATTCGATTCAGCCTATTGAATCGATTTTTCAATTCGATTTTCCTGCCCAATTGGATTTTTTTCCCCAAACATCCTGTTGGGTTTATTTTATAGCCTCTTTACCCCCTTTTCCCTCTCCTACCCACACTGGTCCTGTGGTGTAAACAAAATAAACAAAAAATTCTTTTCCTCTCTGTTAAATCCTAGCTCACATTTGCAGTCTAATACCAGCTCTGGAAGGATACACATTTCAAATCTGACATATTGTAATCACAAAACAGAAAATAAAATTATTTTTCCTACCTTTTGTTGTCTGGTTATTTTTCAAATCATGTTGGTCCCAGGCTCTGGTTGTCTTCTGATCAGGCTCTCCTTCTTTCTTCTTTCTATGTGCTAACCATCCATCTTCCATCTCTGTCCTCCCCTTCTGTTTCCCTTTCCTCCCCCCTGGAGGTCTGGCATCTTTCCTTTTTTTTTCATTTCCATCCCCCCGCAGCTGCAGCGATGGACCCCACCATCCACAGATCCACCATCTCTCCTTTTCTCAATTACCCTTTCATCCAGCATCTCTCTTCTGTGTCCCTGTCCTTGTTCTCCTCTTCAGTAGTATCCCCCTTGTGTCCCTGTCCTATGCTCCCTCCATGCCCAGCATCATATCTCTGTTTCATGTCTCTCCCCATATCTAGCTGCTTCTTTCTCTCTTCCTTACCTCCTGTATCCCCTTCCCCATGTACAGGCTTTCTCCTACTATCTCTCCTGCCATCCTGCACCCTGCCTACCTACTTTGGAGCAGTATCTGTCCCTCTTGTACCCTTCCCCTTGTGGTCTTGTATTTTTCTCTCTCCTTCTCTCCATTAGTCCAGCACCTTTCCTCTGCTTTCCTCCCCCTCTTTTTGGTTTGGTCTCTCTCTTCCCTTCCCTTCACATCAGGTCTGGCATCTCCCCTTCCCTCTCATACTCCTTCCTCCTCCTCCCTCTGCACAGGCCTGCCTCCCCGCCGTGAAGGCCTGCTCCCCCTGCGAAAGCCTGCCCTCCCCCGCCACGAAAGACTGCTCCCCCTGCAAGCCTGCATGTTCCCCCAGCTTCCCCGCTTTTACCTTGCTTTTACCTTGCTAATATGGCAGCCTACAGGGTCGCCGGTGCTATAGCGATCCCTGCAGCTGCCATCTTCCTAAGTGGCACATTTCCTCTGACCCTGACGTCAGAGGAGGGGCGGGATCGTAGCAGAGAAAACGTGCTGCTGAGGACGACAAGACAGCTGCAGGGATCGCTATAGCACCGGCGACCCTGCAGGCTGCCGTATTAGTTTAAGGTAAGAGCGGGGAATCTGGGGGAACATGCTGGTCTTTCCGACTGACCCTTCCCCCCTCAAGCAGGAGCAGCAGCGGAAGGCCAGGAAGCGGCAGAACGATTGAATCAATTTGAATCGTGGATCAGGCAGCACCACTGCAAACCTGGACAGAGTTCTTCATTACAGTCGAGCCAAGGATCCATTCCGCTCTGCACCTCTCGGTGGAGCGCTGCACTGTCTTGTGCTTCCTTTTGTAGCCTCCTGGGATTCAATCAATCTGCATCCAAATTTCATCACAGACTCACAATGGCCATCACCAGGAGCAAAACTTATGGATAGTTGAGGCTCCAAATTTGGTACACCCATCTCATATATTTGTCTGACTGGCTGGGTGCATTTACCAACTGTTATTTTGTCATTATGATTGATTCCATGATTGATACAATGTAGAAATGTGGTTAAGCAAATACAGTATAATAAGCATAAACATGTGGAAGAAAATTCTACAAGAGGTTGCCTGGTAGGAGCTTCTTCTATCTAGGAATGCAGGTGCCTGCTTTCCTTTTATAGAATAAATGCACTCCACAAGAGACAGGAAAACTCAACCCCACGCAGAGCAGAGCAAAACAAAAAACAAGTGGGGCAGGGACTGTACACATCAACCTATAGACCAATTACAATTTATTGAAGATAATCTTAAAACCATATCACATATGTGCAAGCCTTATTTAGAGTCATTTTTTGCTTATATCTTTGGACTCAACACGGTCTGTGTTTCGGCTTCCACTAGAAAGCCTTCTTCAGGGGTAGACTTGTGATCCAGTAGGTGGCGCTGATATAATGTATATCTAAAGCAGGGCTGCCCAAGTCCGGTCCTCGAGATCTAATGGCAGGCCAGGTTTTCTGGATATCCACAATGAATATGCATGAGAGAGATTTGCCTGCACTGCCTTCTTGGTATGCAAATCTCTCTCATGTATGTTCATTGTGGATATCCAGAAAACCTGGCCTGCCATTAGATCTTGAGGACCGGACTTGGGCAGCCCTGATCTAAAGGAATGGCTCTAGGAAAAAGCTGTCAGTTACGATGCTGCCAGCTTTTTCATGCAGTGTTAAAATTGAGTCATTTAGCACAGTATTACAGCCATTCCTTTAGATATTAGTGCCATCTATTAGATCATAAGTCTACCCCTGAAGAAGGCTTTCAAGTTTATTTAAAATTTGATTATATCGCTTATAATACTTTTAAGTGATGTACACTTTAAAATGGGGTATTCAGGCTATTCAGAGTGGGTTCCCTGAATGGAAAAAATAAAAAAAATTATTATAGCTTGCAGATCCTTTTCTATCAAACAGACCTAGTAGGACATCAGGCTGCCCAGTGGTACAAATTGATTTCTGGATTTTTGAATAAAAAGCCAAAAAATAGTCTTAGAGACATCTGGAGCATCGAGATAAAACAGTATATTTCTGTGTCTCGTTGGCCACGTATTTGGGCTTGGAGATTGAAATGCATGGCGTCAGCATCTATGAGACAAACATGGTTATTTCTGTTACATAGGATTTTCTGGACCCCAGTTCGGTTAAATAAAATAGATAGTTCTAAGTCTAATAGATCAAGTTTCAAGTTTATTAGGATTTTATATTCCGCCTATCAAGGTTATCGAAGTGGTTTTTACAATCAAGTACTCAAGCATTTTCCCTCTCTGTCCCGGTGGGCTCACAATCTATCTAACGTACCTGGGGCTATGGAGGATTAAGTGACTTGCCCAGGGTCACAAGAAGCAGCGCGGGGTTTGAACCCACAAATGCTGGCATTGTCATATTGATATTGGGACTTTGGATCATCTGTTGTATTTTTGTCCTTTTATATTTATTTTGGAAGTCAGTTTGGGGACAAATAAATCAGATTTTGGATTCAAATGTTCCACTAACATATGAGGCTATAATTTGTGGAACTATATTACATGTAAAACCCACTCTAAATAAATATAAGAGCCGTCTTTTTATGATCATGACAAGGCATAGCCATGCAATTGATCACGAGTAACTGGAAAAACCATGACAGAATAAGTTACACTTTTTGATGGGTGAATGTATGTACTACATACAAATATGAAAGGATTTATTTAGAATGTAGGGGATTTAGTTGGATATTTAATAAGTTTGGAGTCCATTGACTAAATTTGTGGAATTACAATAATGTCTATTTATTTTATCTTTCCTTCTGTTCATTTACCTTTACACATCCATGGGAGGAGGGGGGTTGGAGGGAGAGAAATAAATATTGATGGTGACAATTAGGTAACTTTATTCTTCATTTAAATTATATATTATGTTATATTATCATATTATTAATTGTAGGAAATAAAATATTGAATGATATATAGGTTGCCTGTATAGACAATAGTGTAATGTATGTAATAACTACTGTCCTTTTATTTGATTGGCACTGTTTTTAGTTTAAAAATCAATAAAGATTTATAAAAAAAAAAAATAATGGGGTACATGGGGTACATTATTATAAAATAAGAATACATCTCAAATCATACAAGGACCAACATGATACAACAGGGAAAGGGGTTGAACTATAATAGTTATGGTAAAGAAAGGAGTCTAGGGAAGCACATAGTTGACGGGGAAATCTCTGATGTCTCCTGAGTTGTATACTTCTTTAAAAATAAGTATCATACATTTGATACTTAAGTGTGAAAAGCATATTTAAATAAGAAAGACTTTAAGCTGCTTTTAAAGTGATCGAGTTTTTGTTCTCTAAAATAAGAGGGTAAAGTATTCCATAGCTGCAGAGCAAAAATTGTGAATATTTAGTTTCTTCAAGTATTAATAACTTTTAGGGAGTGAATTACAAGTAAATTGTGATCTGCAGATTGCTAAGTTCTCAATGGTGTATATGGTATTAAGAGTTTATCTAGGAATGCTGGTACGTTTGGTTGTCGTATTTTAAAACAAAGCAAGATTATTTTATAAGTAATCCGATGGGATATTGGCAACCAGTGGGCATTCTGTGAAGGGACGTCACTTAATCAAATTTTTTGGAATTAGTGATGAGTTTTATAGATGCGTTCTGGATTAACTGCAAGCGTCTTAGTTGGATCTGGGTGACGTTTTTATATAGTGAGTTACAGAGGTCCAGTCTAGAGATGACGAGGGTGTTTAATGCGGCTGGTCCTAAAACTTTTGCGATCTTATCATTCGGAGCTTACAAAAGCAGCTTTTTACCAACGAACTTATTTGATCACAGTATGATAATTTTGGATCTAGTATACCGAGAATTTTGATGTTATGCACCATTTCTAGGTGTTGGGTCCAAAGATATAAGCCAAAAAGGACTCTAAATAAGGCTTGTACATATGTGATATGTTTTGATGATTATTTGCAATAAATTGTAATTGGTCTATAGGTTGATGTGTCCCTGCCCCACTTGTTTTTTGTTTTCCTTTATAAATACCAGCTGAATGGGTAAAAGTTAGGTGCAAGCGCTCTTGTGCCTGCCCTATGCTAGTTGCTGCAGATACAAGGGTCTCCACTATCCCCATTGCTCTTCAACGTCTACATGTCCTCACTGGGCACGCAGCTAATCCAGCTGGGGATAAAACTATTTAGTTATGCAGATGACTTTACGATTATCATCCCATTCACTAATTCTGTCTCTGAAACTATTCCCAAAGCTTCAGAAGCCATAAACGTGATGGAGCAATGGATGACAAACTTTAGGCTCAAACTCAATTCAGAAAAAACGACTTTCTTCGTTGCTTCACCACATCCGCTTGACACCAAATTACCACTATGTATCAATAAACTTAGTTACCCTATCCAGCCCACCAAAAAAGAAACTAGGTGTAACTCTGGATCAATGCCTAACCATGAAAGACCAGGTGGACTCCTTAATCGGAAAGGGATTCTTTACTTTCTGGAAACTCAGATCCATTAAAGCTTATTTCGATACATCGGCTTTCAGAACCCTAGTCCAATCCCTCGTACTGAGTCTACTTGACTACTGTAACATCGCCTATTTAGCAATTTCCCAAAAGAATATGCGACGGCTACAACTGATGCAAAATGCAGCAGTTAGACTGATCTTTGGACTAAAGAAATTTGACCACATGACACCTTATTACCGGCAGCTGCATTGGCTGCCGATGGAGGCACGCGTAAAGTTCAAATTTGCCTGTTTTTGCTTTAAAGCATTATATGGACTTGCCCCTAAATACATTACTGACCTTTTCTCCTTCTCAGCTAACAGACACAAGAGAAGCTCACATTCCAACTTCGTTTACCCCCCAGTGAGAGGTTGCAAACTGAAAAAATACCACGAACACCTTCTCTCACACCAAGCAGCATCATGGGGTAAAGACCTAGAACAATTACTTGTACCCACTACTTATGAGGAATTTAGGAAATGTCTAAAAACACACCTGTTCTTAAAGCATCTAGACAACTGATCCACTCATCCCTCTCCCTCAATAGCGATTAACTTGTCCTATTGATCACTTTCTCCTCAACAATGGACTTCCTGTCCTATTAATTCTCTTTCTTCTGCTCCTCTTGAACTCAATCAATTTGTACCTTTGCTTAATCTTTTGTAAACCACATAGAACTTCATAGTACTGCGGTATATAAGCTGTTATTATTATTATTATTATACACCCATTACGTATAGTAATCCATAAGTTCCATGTATAAACCTGAACCCCATCCACGTGTACATCTCTTTTGCAAGTGCACACTCATGTATATATTTGCTAGCGATGTACCAAATATTAGTATCCGATTCGGACCCGAATAGTGCCCCGGATACATTATTTGTATTCGGCCAAATAGTGATTTAAATTCGAATACGAATAATCTGAGGCTCTACTGTGCTAAATCCTACTGAAATAAACACTTGATCCCTGATGTTACGTTGCTTCTTTTATTATTTGTTATGTTAAAGCTCAGTGCCCTGGAGGGATTTGGATTCGTCATTCATATTCTGCCAAATAAGATTTTTGGATCTTTTCCAGATAAGCCCCGCCAAAAAGTTAACCCCCGCCACAGTTTTAGCTAACACCATACTAAGTGAATACTTGGGGAAAGTGATATATACAAGGGGGGGCTCTTCCCCCCCTTGAACCCTCCCGAGTCATTATTCAAATCATGTGAATAATTTCCTCAGAGGGCTTCAATAGTTTAATAATTTATAAGGTGGCGGGGCTTAAATTTTCGCCCGTGCACTTTTTGCATTAGTGGCGGGGCTTATCTGGAAAAGACCCAGATATAAAGAGAATATGAGGAGAGACTGGCGGGGGAAGCAAGAAACTTCAAATCGTTCTTCAGATATGTGAAGGGGAAGCAACCGGCAAGGGAAGAAGTGAGGCCATTGGATGATGGAGACAAAAAAGGAGTGGTAAAAGAGGAAAAAGAGATAGCAGACAGGTTAAATAAGTTCTTCACGTCAGTCTTCACGAGGGAGGACACATCCAATATTCCGGAACCGGAGGGCATCGTAAATGGGGATCGGGATGAAAAGCTGGTCCAACTAGAGGTAAGCCAAGAGGATGTCCTCAGGCAGATAGACAGACTAAAGAGCGACAAATCGCCAGGTCCGGACGGCATTCACCCAAGGGTACTCAAGGAACTAAGGAACGTAATAGCAGAGCCACTTCGCCAAATATGTAACCTATCCTTAAAAACTGGAGAGATCCCGGAGGATTGGAAAATTGCAAATGTCACACCCATCTTCAAGAAGGGTTCAAGGGGGGACCCGGGGAACTAAAGGCCGGTGAGGTTGACCTCGGTCCCGGGAAAAATGATGGAAGCACTGATTAAGGACAGTATCTGTGAACACATAGAAAACAATGGACAGCTAAAGTCGAGCCAGCACGGCTTCTGCAAGGGTAGGTCATGCCTCACAAACTTATTGTACTTCTTTGAGGGGGTAAACAGACAGGTGGATAAAGGGGAATCCATTGACATCATTTACCTTGACTTTCAAAAAGCCTTTGACAAGGTACCGCACGAAAGACTGCTTAAAAAACTGTGGAGACACGGGTTGCAAGGGGAGGTCCACCGATGGATCAAAAACTGGCTGGCAGACAGAAAACAGAGGGTTGGAGTGAAGGGCCATTACTCAGACTGGCATGGGGTCACAAGCGGAGTTCCGCAGGGGTCGGTGCTGGGACCGCTCCTGTTCAATATATTTATTAATGACCTGGAGGCGGGAACAAATTGCGAAGTTATTAAATTTGCGGATGACACCAAACTCTACCGCAGGGTTGAAACCATGGAAGACTGCAAAGATCTGCAAAGGGACCTAACGACGCTAGAAGAATGGGCCAAAAAATGGCAAATGAACTTTAATGTAGGGAAATGCAAGGTCATGCATGTAGGGAAAAAGAACCCGATGTTCAGCTACAAAATGGGAGGATCACTGCTAGGGGTAAGTAACCTTGAAAGAGACCTGGGAGTGATGGTGGACACGTCTTTGAAGGCGTCGGCACAGTGCGCCACAGCCTCAAGAAAAGCAAACAAAATGTTGGGTATCATTAAGAAGGGTATCACGACCAGGACAAAGGAGGTCATCCTGCCACTGTATCGTGCAATGGTGCGACCGCATCTGGAGTACTGTGTCCAGTATTGGTCGCCGTACCTCAAAAAGG
The DNA here is from genome assembly GCF_902459505.1 of Geotrypetes seraphini. Taxonomy (NCBI): domain Eukaryota; kingdom Metazoa; phylum Chordata; class Amphibia; order Gymnophiona; family Dermophiidae; genus Geotrypetes; species Geotrypetes seraphini. The sequence continues at coordinate 230,952,968 of NC_047085.1, forward strand.
ACATGGCGGTACTTGAGGGAGTCCAGAGAAGAGCAACTAAACTGATAAGAGGTATGGAAAACCTCTCATATACTGACAGACTGAAAAAGCTGGGGCTGTTCTCCCTGGAAAAGCGGAGACTTAAAGGAGACATGATAGAAACCTTCAAGATCCTGAAGGGTATAGAAAAAGTAGACAGGGACAGATTTTTCAGATTATGGGGAACCACAAGTACAAGGGGGCACTCGGAAAAATTAAAAGGAGACAGGTTTAAAACAAATGCCAGAAAGTTCTTTTTCACCCAGAGGGTGGTGGACACATGGAACGCGCTTCCGGAGGCTGTGATAGGCCGGAGCACGTTACAAGGCTTCAAAGAAGGTTTGGATAGGTTCCTAGAGGATAAAGGAATTGAGGGGTACAGATAAGAGTAGCGGTAGGTTATAGGGATAGTCTGGGACCATTGCTCAGATAATGGGCCTGATGGGCCGCCGCGGGAGCGGACCGCTGGGCGAGATGGACCTCTGGTCTGCCTCAGCGGAGGCAACTTCTTATGTTCTTATGTTCTTATTATTTGTATTCGGCCAGATAGTGAAATGTGCTATTTGGTACAACTCTAATATTCACAAAGCAGCACTTTGGAGGAATATTGTCAGCTATGCATAAATGCCATTATCCCTAAGCATTCACCAAAATACAAGCCTTCGGGTATTAATAAACATAAGAACATAAGAACATAAGCAGTGCCTCCGCCGGGTCAGACCATAGGTCCATCCTGCCCAGCAGTCCGCTCCTGCGGCGGCCCAAACAGGTCACGACCTGTCTAAATCACCAGAAGGGGCCCCCATGCCGCCTTGGTTTCCCTTCCTAGCCCTCCGGTCTTGCACATGCACGACCTGGGTTTCTATACTTATTTTCTGGTTAGCTTTCTCAATATCCCATGATCCCTTTATCCTTCAGGAATCCGTCCAGTCTCTGTTTGAATCCCTGTACCGTACTCTGCCTGATCACTTCCTCCGGTAGCGCATTCCAAGTGTCCACGACCCTTTGGGTGAAGAAAAACTTTCTTGCATTCGTTTTGAACCTATCTCCCTTCAGTTTCTCCGAATGCCCCCTCGTACCTGTTGTCCCCTTCAGCCTGAAGAATCTGTCCCTATCCACCCTCTCTATGCCCCTCATGATTTTGAAGGTCTCTATCATATCACCCCTGAGCCTCCTCTTTTCCAGAGAGAAGAGCCCCAGCCTATCCAACCTCTCAGCGTATGGGCAGTGTTCCAGCCCTTTTACCAGTTTCGTTGCTCTCCTTTGGACTCTCTCAAGTATCGCCATGTCCTTCTTGAGGTGTGGCGACCAATACTGAACGCAGTATTCCAGATGTGGACGCACCATCGCTCGATACAATGGCATGATGACTTCCCGCGTCCTGATTGTTATGCCCCTCTTTATGATGCCCAGCATCCTGTTGGCTTTTTTCGAGGCTGCTGCGCACTGTGCAGATGGCTTCAGTGATGCATCCACCAGTACACCCAAGTCTCTCTCAAGTCTGCTGTCTCCCAACAATGCCCCCCCCCCAATTTGTAGTTGAACAAAAGGTTCTTTTTCCCTATATGCATGACCTTGCATTTTTCCACGTTAAAGCGCATTTGCCATTTGTTTGCCCAGTCTTCCAGCTTGTCTAGGTCCCTTTGCAGGTCCTCACACTCCTCCCTGGAGCTAACTCTCCCGCACAGTTTGGTATCGTCTGCAAATTTTATAACTTCGCACTTTGCCTCCTTTTCTAGGTCATTGATAAATATGTTGAAGAGTAACGGCCCCAGAACCGATCCCTGTGGCACCCCGCTCGTGACTCCCCGCCAGTCAGAATATTGGCCCTTTACTCCGACCCTCTGCAGTCTACCCGACAACCAGTGCTCGATCCATCTGTGCACATCCCCTCCCACCCCAACGATTGAGCGGAGCCACTTGACACTCAAACCTTCTCATCGCGCTAAGCTTTATGCTCCCAATTTGTCGTTAGCTTTCTTTAATGTACTGGTAAAGTTTCAAGCTTAAGTTTTTATATATAAATTAATTTATCTAAACATTAACATGTGGCATCAGCATTCCGGTGTTACATAGAAACATAGAAATAGACGGCAGATAAGGGCCACGGCCCATCTAGTCTGCCCACTCCAATGACCCTCCCTACCTGACTCTGCGAATAGATCCCACATGTCTATCCCATTTGGCCTTAAAATCTGGCACGCTGCTGGTCTCAATGACCTGAAGTGGAAGACTGTTCCTGCGATCAACCACCCTTTCAGTGAAGAAGAACTTCCTAGTGTCACCGTGCAGTTTCCCACCCCTGATTTTCCACGGATGCCCCCTTGTTGCTGTGGGACCCTTGAAAAAGAAGATATCTTCTTCCATCTCGATGCGGCCCGTGAGATACTTGAATGTCTCGATCATATCTCCCCTGTCTCTACGTTCCTCGAGTTAGCACCTGTGTCTCCTGGCACTCCCACCCGTTTCACATGCAGCATTTCCTGTTATACTGATACAGGTTACTTTAATGAAAGGTGCCTAGTTTAAGAGGGCAAGGAGGCACTTACCTAGGTGCTATTTTCTAAAGAGGAATAGTCACCTACGTGGTTTTATAAAACACTAGCAAGCGGCAGAAATCACGCTGGTCCTGCAGGCTGGTACCAGTGTCTGCGCCTGGATGGTCAAGTAGGCATGTAGAATATACAGCATTTTATACAGCATACTTGTGAACTCCGCCCACATTCTGCCTAAACTCCGCCCGTGCACACGTCTGCCAGCATAGTATGCATTATCATGTCACAGTGTACACTGTTACGCCGATTGGTGTAAGAACCCATGTACACGTGTAAATCAGTATTCTATCTGTGAAAATGGTTTATAAAATTACTCATACCGTGTTAGTCGATACTAATGACAGAATATGCCTCAGACATTCTTTGGGGGGACCCTCCCCCCAAAAAGGGCTCAATATTCAGCTGGCAGTGATTAGTGTTTTGCTGACTACCGTTGGCGTTAAACTGGAAATTAAATGCCGGGTTATGACCGGGTTTCGCCACTGAAATTCCGGGTTTCTGGAGCTGGGTACACCATAGCTGATTAAGTATGATATTCAGTACTTAACTAGCTATAAATTTACTATAAATTCAGCATCTAACTGCATAAATTTAGAACTAACTTTTATGCAGTTAACTTGGCTGATTAAGTGCTGAATATTGGCACTTAACCTAGATTGTAAGCTCTTTTGAGCAGGGACTATCTTTTCTGTGTTTTCATGTACAGTGCCGACTTGGCTTGCACAATGCCCCCCAAAGAGTTTCAATATGGCACTAACCAGTTATTTTCAGCAGTGCTAACTTGTTAAGTGCCACTGAAAATGAGTGGTTAGCCCTAAACAGGCAATTTAATTGGCTAGGAGCTATTTCTGGTCTGTTAAATTGCATTAAATATTGACCTCAAAGTTTCCTTCTGTAATATGATGGTCAGCCATTCCATTTCTCTCTGTCCTTTTCTATTGCTAAGGAAAAATGCTAGAGATTGAAGGCTTAAAAAGGTATTATAGCAGCTTTAAGAATGATAATTTATATATGGTTGAGTTTATAAAGATATTTATTTATTGCTAGAGTGAGTTATATGGTATGTGTGGTAATGGGAAATTGTTTTATGTTGTAGAAATTTCTCCTGAGGAAGCATTTGTGTGCGAAACTCGAGTCGAGGGGAAGACTTAAGTTTCATGGCTTCTCTGCCATAGGATTTTTAAATATGGGTTTTGACACAGTTATCACTAAACATGGGTCTGCCTGTCACGTGACCAGCACTGTATCTGCCACAACGAGCAGATAAGTATTTTTGTTTGTCTGCTATGTTTATGAGATCTAGGCGGTAAGACATCGATAGGTTGTGGGTCTGAGCACTATCTGAATTAGTCACATTAGTTAATGGATTTAAACTGTGATTTAATAGGTTGCTATTGAGAATATCACAGATAATAGATTAATTACTCCCTAAATTATATGGTAAGGAAAAATGCTGCCATACAGTGCATTGTCGTACAGGCCCTAGTTGTTACAAATGCACCTCTGAGACAGTCTCTTAGTCCACTGGTTCCCACACTTGTCCTGTAGGCTCCCCAACCAGTCCACAATGAATGTACACGAGGGACATTTGCATACAAAAGAGGCAGTGCACGGAAATCTATTTCATGAATATTCATAGTGAATATTCTGAAAACCTGACTGTTTGGGGAGCTTCCAGGACAGGTTTGTGATCTATTTTCCACTGTTTTGGGTGCTTATGCAGCTGAATATAGGTCATGCATCTATATTAAATTTTGCAGCAAGGCAAGGAAATGTTTTATTTATTTAAAAGCATCTATATCTACTGATGCTAATGGCTTGTTCTTAGCAGGTAAACAGTCCACATAAGTTTCAAGTTTTATTAAAATTTGTTATTCCGCTTATCAGATTTCTAAGCGGTTTTATAATAAAATTTAAAAAATGTGGGATATACAAACATTCGTTATTAAACAAGACAATATATATGGACATTATGGACTGACAATAATAACAGGAGGTACGAAGAAATACAATTTCGAATAGGATAGGAAGACGTAGAAGGGTAATACAAGTAGGAGGGGGAATTAATGTCTGAGGTAGAGGAAGGAAGCAGATTGTCAGATGTTAAAGGTCAAATGCATCTTTGAGTAGAAAAAGACTTTAGGTTTGATTTAAATGTTTCGAGGTTGGATTCTTCCTGAAGGTGATTAGACATTGAGTTCCATAACTGAAGAACTGTAGTGGGGAATATAGATGAAGGTATGGTGTCCTGTATTATCTGCTATGGTGATGGTACAACTAGTAGGTGTTGATTTTGAGATCGGAGTTCTCTGTTAGGTGTGTAGGGGATTACTAATCTGTTTATGAACTCTGGTTTTAGATGTAAATGCTAGTAAAAGAATTTTGTAAGTGATTCGGTATGAAATTGGTAGCCAGAGTGGGCTTTTATAAGTTATAAAACAAATCATCAAAATCAATACTGTTCCTTAACTGTGTCATCACACTTGCCTTATCTGTCTACAACCTCTCGTATGACTTTCTGTAGTGTTTCAAACTGCTTCCCCACCACTGAAACGTCTGAAATCTATTTCCCCTTAATCTGAGAGAATGCTGCCTTGTTTGGTTGCCCCAGGGGCCCACAAAAGATCTATTGGCACTGCTTGCCTCTGTGCCTTAACAGAGCGCTTGCTTCAGCTATTGATTACAGAACTGAACTGTCAGCCCATTAATTAGAGTGAATATTTAATATGGTGCTGCATTTTATTCCACTTCAGTCCAACAGCGAGAAGAAATGGGACACCCGAAAATCAGGACTGAAGACAAGAAAAGCACAAAAAACAACAGCATCTTTATTTGTAACCGAAAGATCATGCTGGGATTTAAAAGGAAGGACAGAAATTCTAACTGGACAATGTCAGGCTAGATCTGAATAGGGTGTGTGAGAATCAGAGTCGGACCATCTGAGAAAGAATACTTTAATTGAAACACCTAACAATCATCTGAAAATTACGTTCTCAAAATGATAAATTAGAAATTGGCGCATGCAAAGAATAACCGTGGGGCTATAAATAGGGGCACTAAAATACCAGCCATTATGAAGGCTTAGTTTGAGAGGCACGGTGGTAGGATCAGAGACACAGATGCATACTATTGGACTGTAGCTGGACCCTGGTGGATCCCCTGTTCAACGGGGCAGATTTGTGGGGCTATAGGGCAAATTTTATAGTTGTGGGCCTAGAAGACATGGGGGGGGGGAGGGAGAGACCCTTCTTCAAGTTCCTATACCACTTCACATTTCAATGGGTCTTCAAATGACCCCTGTCAGGCACTTCTCCCGTAGTCTGTGTCTGTATGGGCGTACAAAAGCAAGTCCATGCCTTGATGAGGGGCTGTTAAAGAAATGAGTCCACAGCACACTCTGTTGTGTAACTGAAACACCAACTTTCCCTAGACCTTTGGAGCACACTGAACATACTACAATACCTTCTTTGAAGACACTGCTTATGTTGTGTTTAGGCTCCATTTCAGATTTCTTTGTGTTTCTTTATATCCTATTTCTATTCATTGTTCTCTTCTCCCTCCCTATCTGCTTTCTCACACCCCCTCTTCACTCCTTTCCTATTCATATGTATGCATTTCCCCCCTTTCACTAACCCTTCCCTGCAGGGTAAAGGAGATGGGACTTGATATACCATCTTTTCTGTGATTAGTAGTCAAATAAAAGCCATTATTTTGTACCTGGAGCAATGGAGTGTTACATGACTTGCCCAGAGTCACAAGGAGCAGCTGAGCTGGGGATTGAACTTGCAACCTCAGTGTGCTGAGGCAGCAGCTCCAACCACTGGGCCACATCTCCACTCCCTAGCTAGCACATACTGCTCTGCTCCGGCTCCGGCTCACCTCTTTTCCTCTGCCATTTCTTCCCTATCTCTGTCCTCCACATCACCCTTCTTCCCTCTCTAATTCCACTTAGTTCTCCTCCCTTTTCTCCCCTTGCTCTCCTTCACACCATTCTTTCTCATCTCTCTTACCCTCCATCTTCACCTGCCTCCCTCCTTCCATGACTTCCCCATATCTCTTCTTTTTACCCTCCTCTCCTCTTTCTCATTTCTGTCCTGTAACCCTCTTCCTCCAAAGAGCTGTTGTGATGCCAAAGCATACACAACAGCTCATTGTGAATTTTCTGAAAACCAGCAAGTTGAAAGCGTGTTCAAAAAGTAATCTGCCTTTGCTACCCATATCAAAATTTCCGCCTCTTTTGCATACATTCAAATTTTAGCCATAAATGGGTCACTATTATCCAGGGGATCCTTGCAGGTTGGTATGTGGGTCCCCTAAAGGCAGCTACATATAGTACCACTAGCGAGAATAATTTAAAGAAATTGTTGGCCTTCCTATATGATGATTCAAAACAAATGCTAGGAAGTTTTTCTGGACACCTGGAATGCACTTCCAGAGGACGTAATAGGACAGAGTACGGTACTGGAGTTCAAGAAAGGATTGGACAATTTCCTGCTGAAGAAAGGGATAGAGGGGTATAGATAGGGGGCTACTGCGCAGGTCCTGGACCTGTTGGGCCGCCGCGTGAGCGGACTGCTGGGCACGATGGACCTCAGGTCTGACCCAGTGGAGGCATTGCTTATGTTCTCATGATTCAGATGTCTGTGGCTCTTGTGGAAAAAAAAGTGTTGATTCATATAAAATAAAAATAAAAAAATCTTATTCATGATCAATGATAAATAAAGGCAAATCATCCTTCCGTTAACAGCAACATTTGCAATAGAAACAAAGAAAATTGATGGCAGATAATGATCAAATGGTCAATCCAATCTGCCCATTCGCAGCATAAGAACATAAGAATTGCCATACTGGGACAGACCAAAGGTCCATCAAGCCCAGTATCCTATTTCCAACAGTGGCCAACCCAGGTCCCAAGTACCTAGCTAGATCCCAAGTGCCTGTCCCATGCGTTCTTGAATTCAGACAAAGAGCTAGATGCACTAAATAGGATCGGTAGGACCACGTGAGTCCTCTCCGATCCAAATTTTGACTGATTCTAAAAGAACTATTGATGCACTAAAATGTTTGCATGCAAATGATTTGCGCAGAGGTTCATCGTAATCCCCGTCTCTCCCATCCAGTTGATCACTGTGAGAACAACCCTCACACATGCGCAAAGCCAGAAGGGGAAGCCTCCTGCCACTCAGATATTTGGTGCAGGAAACCTTCTTTTTTATGGACAGATGTTGTGGGTGTGCTATACACACACACAATATTTGTCGCATTAAAAAAAAGAAGGAAAAAGCCCCCTCTCCCCACTGATAACGGACCTCCCAGACATCCACTGATGAACTGGCACCAGGGACTGTCCCCCCACGGCAGGGAAAATGGCAGGAAGGATGCCTACTCCCTCCTGCCATGCTGACCCCCCCAGCACGAGAAAAATATGGCAGGAGGGATGCCCACATCTTCCTGCCAACAGAAGCCCCCTCCCCACACCAGGGAGCCCCCTGAACCATCCCTTCCCTGCCCCCCACAAAAAAAGGAGCATGAGTGAGGCTTGGTTCCTCCAGCTCCAAGGCCCGTCAATCCAAAATGGTTGGCCTGTCCCTCCTTGGTGCATCATGTGATGCACAAGGAGGGGCCTAAGGCCTAGAATGCCTCAGACGCTTTCTTCAGATTGCTAAAAGTGTTCACTTTTTTTGTGTATTGGGAAACCATGTTAGAGCATCAATCACTCTGCTAGTTTACATGGCATTTCAATATTAATGAGCTTATTTGGGTAGTCAGAGAATGAGCGGTCAAGCAAAAAACCATGTGGCGAGCTGTTTTCTGCATCGGGTCGGCAAATACGATCGTCGCTAAACCAGTCAAAACTAGTTTAGCGATCATTGTTAGACGCTCGCTGACTTTAGTGCATCTAGCTCACAGTCTTTCTCTCCACCACCTTTTCACCTAAAATTGTCTGTTTATAATGACAGACCTTTCCCCAACCCACACATACAATCTTAGCTGCAAGATTTATAATCACCAATTTTTCATTTTCAAGAGTCACAATATCCTGTGGACTTCCTGTGGGTATATGCATCTTCTAGTCCAAGAGAATGACTTTTTTTTTAACCTCAAACCAAGACTTAGGAATATATGCAAACAGAAAGGGGTAAGAACTTTTGCCTCAGAAATAGCACAGAAGTACAATGGAAAGAGGCAAATGAGATGTCGGATAGTCAACCAAACAGTTACTTTATTGTACAAATCATTAAAAGTCGTATACTATGAGCAAAGTCTATATCCTAATGTCCATCTTAGATATAAAGTCTCATAAAGAGATCCAAAACTTGTGATGTAAGAGTAGGCAAAGTCTAGGAATGCCTAGAATGATTTGCACAATGTTTGGTTGATTATCCGACATCTCATTTGTTTCTTTCCATTGTACTTAGGAATATATGCATCACAACTATTTGGGGAAAAAATATTAATGTGTTTGTGAAATATAAAAAAACCCAAGAAGAGGAGAGCAGAAAGGACTACAGGGTGAAACTGAAAGAAGCCAAGAGAGAGATACGTCTGGCGAAAGCACAGGCGGAAGAACAAATGGCTAAAAATGTAAAAAAAGGAGACAAAAATTTTTTCAGATATATTAGTGAAAGGAGGAAGATGAAAAATGGAATTGCTAGGCTAAAAAATGCTGGGAACCAATATGTGGAGAGTGATGAGGAGAAAGCAAATGTGCTAAACAAATACTTCTGTTCTGTGTTCACAGAAGAAAATCCTGGAGAAGGACCGAGATTGTCTGGCAAAGTTACACGAGAAAATGGAGTAGATTCTGCGCCGTTCACGGAGGAGGGTGTTTATGAGCAACTTGAAAAACTGAAGGTGGACAAAGCGATGGGACCAGACGGGATCCATCCCAGGATACTAAGGGAGCTCAGAGAGGTTCTGGCGAGTCCTATTAAAGACTTGTTCAACAAATCTCTGGAGACGGGAGTGATTCCTGGGGATTGGAGGAGAGCGGATGTGGTCCCTATTCATAAAAGTGGTCACAGGGATGAAGCAGGAAACTACAAACTGGTGAGCCTCACTTCAGTTGTTGGAAAAATAATGGAAGTGTTGCTGAAAGAAAAGATAGTGTACTTCCTTGAATCTAATGGATTACAGGATCCGAGGCAACATGGCTTTACAAAAGGGAAATCGTGCCAAACGAACCTGATTGAATTTTTTCATTGGGTGACCAGAGAGCTGGATCGAGGACATATGCTAGATGTAATTTACTTAGATTTCAGCAAAGCCTTTGATACAGTTCCTCATAGGAGGCTGTTGAACAAACTTGAAGGGCTGAAGTTAGGACCCAAAGTGGTGAACTGGGTCAGAAACTGGCTGTCGGACAGACGCCAGAGGGTGGTGGTTAATGGAAGTCACTCGAAGGAAGGAAAGGTGAGTAGTGGAGTCCCTCAGGGTTCGGTGCTGGGGCCAATCCTGTTCAATATGTTTGTGAGTGACATTGCTGAAGGATTAGAAGGAAAAGTGTGCCTTTTTACAGATGATATCAAGATTTGTAACAGAGTAGACACCGAAGAGGGAGTAGAAAATATGAAAAAGGATCTGCAAAAATTAGAGGAATGGTCTAATGCCTGGCAACTAAAATTCAATGCAAAGAAATGCAGAGTAATGCATTTGGGGATTAATAATAGGAAGGAACCGTATATGCTGGGAGGAGAGAAGCTGATATACACGGATGGGGAGAGGGACCTTGGGGTGATAGTGTCCGAAGATCTAAAGGCGAAAAAACAGTGTGACAAGGCAGTGGCTGCTGTGAGAAGGATGCTGGGCTGTATAAAGAGAGGCGTAGTCAGTAGAAAGAAGAAGGTGTTGATGCCCCTGTACAGGTCATTGGTAAGGCCCCACTTGGAGTATTGTGTTCAGTTTTGGAGACCGTATCTGGCGAAGGACGTAAGAAGACTTGAGGCAATCCAGAGAAGGGCGACGAAAATGATAGAAGGCTTGCGCCAGAAGACGTATGAGGAGAGACTGGAAGCCCTGAATATGTATACCCTAGAGCACAGGTGTCGAAGTCGGTCCTCGAGGGCCGCAATCCAGTCGGGTTTTCAGAATTTCCCCAATGAATATGCATTGAAAGCAGTGCATGCACATAGATCTCATGCATATTCATTGGGGAAATCTTGAAAACCCAACTGGATTGCGGCCCTCGAGGACCGACTTCGACACCCCTGCCCTAGAGGAAAGGAGAGATAGGGGAGATATGATTCAGACGTTCAAATATTTGAAGGGTATTAATGTAGAACTAAATTTTTTCCAGAGAAAGGAAAATGGTAAAACCAGAGGACATAATTTGAGGTTGAAGGGTGGTAGATTCAGGGGCAATGTTAGGAAATTCTACTTTACGGAGAGGGTAGTGGATGCCTGGAATGCGCTCCCGAGAGAGGTGGTGGAGAGTAAAACTGTGACTGAGTTCAAAGAAGTGTGGGATGAACACAGAGGATTTAGAAACAGAAAATAATATTAAATATTGAACTAAGGCCAGTACTGGGCAGACTTGCACGGTCTGTGTCTGTATATGGGCGTTTGGTGGAGGATGGGCTGGGGAGGGCTTCAATGGCTGGGAGGGTGTAGATGGGCTGGAGTAAGTCTTAACAGAGATTTCGGCAGTTGGAACCCAAGCACAGTACTGGGTAAAGCTTTGGATTCTTGCCCAGAAATAGCTAAGAAGAAAAAATTAAAAAATTTAAATTGAATCAGGTTGGGCAGACTGGATGGACCATTCGGGTCTTTATCTGTCGTCATCTACTATGTTACTATGTAACAAATTATACGAGGATGCACAACATATAATATGTTCATATAATGATTCAAAATGTTGTGTGATCATGGCACCGAAGTAGCCCCCTCTTCAAACCCAGCAAGCACCGAAAAAGAGGGAGAAAAAGCCTCAGACTAATGTGACAGTATAGAACCAAAAGGTACAAATCAAAACTGATTTTGATACTTTCACTGGCAAAAAACTCCCTCACAGAACAGCTCAGGTTTAGAAAAGGGCAAAGTCACCCAGAGGCACATTCAAGGACTTAGCTGACAAAAGATGACTTGAGCTCCAACGCTGTCACATCTTTTCCCACAAATATTATCATGTGACTCAGTTTTAAAAGATTTTATATGTCTTTTGAAAGTGCTATTCAAAAACTTGAGTATGTATCAATATTATTATATTTTTATTTAAAATATTGGGGGGGGGAGTTTTGAGTAGCCTGTGTAGTCATAGTACTTTTATCATGCAAAGGGAAACTACCTAAGGCAGTGGTCTTCGATAATTTTTTTAACTAGGGCCATTTTAGAACATAAGAAATGCCGCTGCTGGGTCAGACCAGTGGTCCATCCAGCCCAGCAGTCCACTAACACAGCGGCCCTCAGGTTAAGACCAGTGCTCTAAATGAGTCCAGCCTCACCTGCGTACGTTCCAGTTTAGCAGGAACTTATCCAGCTTTGTCTTGAAACCCTGGAGGGTGTTTTCCCCTATAACAGACTCCGGAAGAGCGTTCCAGCTTTCCACCACTCTCTGGGTGAGAAGAATTTCCTTACGTTTGTACGGAATCTATCCCCTTTCAACTTTAGAGAGTGCCCTCTCATTCTCCCTACCTTGGAGAGGGTGAACAGTCTGTCTTTCTCTACTAAATCTATTCCCTTCAGTATTTTGAACATTTCGATCAAGTCCCCTCTCAGTCTCCTCTTTTCAAGGGAGAAGAGGCCCAGTTTCTCCAATCTCTCACTGTACGGCAACTTAACCATTTTAGTCACTTTTCTTGTGGAGGATCTGGACAGGCAGATGAGGTGGAGACCCAACAGAGCCCGGAGGAAGGACCAGCAGACTGTGCCACTGACACAGACCTGAGACCAGAGAGACAGTTGAGGAAGGGGAGATCTACTATCGTAGTGGGAGACTCAATCCTGAGAGAAGTGGACAGTCACATAGCCAGAGGGAGAGAAGACCGACTAGTGACATGTCTTCCAGGGGCAAGAACGAAGGACGTCATCGACAGAATTGAAAGGATCCTGGAGGGAGCCGAGACAGAGGAGACAGCAGTAGTAATCCACATTGGAACCAACGACGTCAGCAGGAGGAACTACAAGAGGACTACACTAATTGACCAGTTCAGGATCCTGGGGAGGAAACTGAAACTGAGGACAAGGAAGATAGCCTTCTCAGAAATCCTGCCAGTACCGAGAGCGGACGCAAGGAGGCAGAGCGAACTACAAGCAATAAACGGTTGGCTGAGGAGATGGTGCGAAGAGGAGGGTTTCCACTTTGTTCAGAACTGGACAACTTTCTTGGGGAAGAACAAGCTCTACAGGAGAGACGGACTGCACCTGAGCATGGCTGGGACGAGGATGCTGGCATGCAACATCCAGAGCGTCATAGACTTGGCTTTAAATTGAGGAGAAGGGGAAAGCCGATAATCGATCTGACCTTGACACATCGGACCAAAGTATCAAATAATGATACTGAGCAAGGACACTGTAAAAGAGGGCTCGGGACTAAGTGGGAATTTTTGGAAAAAGGACCTAAGGATGCAATGCAGGGGCCCAGGGCACAAATGAAACTGGCAAGCAGGATTAACAGAGAACAACGGGAGCCAGAGGGGCAACCAAAAATGGGGAAACAGGCTGAGGACGAAACAGACATACCGCAGGAAGAGGATGACCGAGACGAGGCTCGGGGACTAGCAATCCATGAGGGGGTCGCCAGGAGCGCCAAACCATGAGAAAAACCAGCAGGGAAGGCAAACAACTGGACTTACATTGCCTATATGCTAATGCTAGGAGCCTAAGTGCCAAAATGGGAGAGCTGGAAGTCATAGCCAGCAAGAAGGACCTAGACATAATTGGAGTCACAGAAACGTGGTGGACTGATGACAATAAATGGGATGTGGCCATACCAGGGTATAAACTCTACAGGAGGGACAGGACACACAAAAAGGGTGGAGGAATAGCGCTATATATAAAAGACTCCATACCCTCAACCAGGATGGAAACAACAGTAAGGGCGGATGACTTGGAATCACTATGGGTTAAGCTACCGGGAGGAACTGGAGCAGACATAAAATTGGGACTGTACTATTGCCCACCTGGACAATCGGAAGAAATCGACCAGGACCTGGAGGCTGAACTGAGGCAGGTATGCAACAGCGGAAGTGTGGTGGTGATGGGGGATTTCAACTACCCTGGGATAGACTGGAGTATCGGGTACTCAAACTGCACGAGGGAGACCAAATTCCTGGAGGCCACGAGGGACTGTTTCATGGAACAGCTGGTCACGGAACCAACACGGGGAGATGCCACTCTTGATCTAATCTTCAACGGACTAGGGGGACCCGCAAAAGAGGTGGCGATACTAGCCCCTCTAGGAAACAGCAATCACAACACGATCCAGTGCAGGCTAGAAATTGGATCACCAAAAGTGAAAAGAACCACAACGACAGCACTCAACTTCAAAAAAGGGAATTATGATGCCATGAGGAAAATGGTGGGAAAGAAACTCAACGGCAACGCAAGGAAGATAGAGTCCGTAGAAAAAGCCTGGACCCTACTCAAGGGCACGGTGCACAAAGCACAGAACCTGTGTGTCCCCAAGTTCAGGAAAGGGTGCAAAAAAAATAGAGCAAAAAACCCAGTGTGGAAAACAAATGCAGTGAAAATGGCGATAAGTGACAAGAAAGCATCGTTCAATAAATGGAAAAAGGACCAAACAAAAGACAACCAAAAGGAGTTTCAAGTTCAAGTTTCAAGTTTATTAAAATTTGATAAATCGCTTATTACATACTAAGCGAGTAACATTAAAATATAAGATAGATCAAGAGTTCATTATACATCATTAAAAAGGGATAAAAACAATCTGACAAAACAAACAGACTCAGATACTTAAGGGAATGGAAAATAAGAGAGAACAGTTACAATATTAATATTTATCATAATTATGAAGAAAAGAAAAACCAAATAAGGGAAAAACATGAGGAATAGGATTGGGATTGTTAGAAATGAATTATTTAAACATTAAATGCATCTCTAAATAAAAAAGTTTTTAAATTATTTTTGAATTTGCAGAGCATAAAGAACACCAGAGGGAGTGTCACCAAGTGGCAAGGAAAGCAAAAAGAGAATATGAAGAGAGACTGGTGGGGGAGGCAACAAACTTCAAATCATTCTTCAGGTACGTTAAGGGGAAGCAACCAGCAAGGGAGGAAGTGGGTCCCTTAGATGATGGAGACAGAAAGGGAGTGGTAAAAGAGGAAAAAGAGATAGCTGACAAGTTAAATGAGTTCTTCAAGTCAGTCTTCACGAGGGAGGACACAACCAACATTCCGGAACCTGAAGAAATCGTAAATGGAGATCAGGATGATAAACTGGTCCAACTAGAAGTGAGCCGAGTGGATGTCCTCAGGCAGATAGACAGGCTTAAGAGCAACAAATTGCCAGGTCCGGACGACATTCACCCAAGGGTACTCAAGGAACTAAGGAACGAAATAGCAGAGCCACTTCGACAAATATGCAAGCTATCCTTAAAAACTGGAGAGATTCCGGAAGACTGGAAAATAGCAAATGTCATGCCCATCTTCAAGAAGGGTTCAAGGGGTGACCCAGGAAACTACAGGCCGGTGAGCTTGACCTCGGTCCCGGGAAAGATGATGGAAGCACTGATTAAGGACAGCATCTGTGAGCACATCGAAAACAATGGGCAGCTAAAGTCAAGTCAGCATGGCTTCTGCAAGGGTAGGTCATGCCTCACAAACTTATTGTACTTCTTTGAGGGATTAAACAGCCAGGTGGATAAAGGGGAATCCATAGACATCATTTACCTTGACTTTCAAAAAGCCTTCGACAAGGTACCACACGAAAGACTGCTTAAGAAGCTATAGAACCACGGGGTGCAAGGGGAGGTCCACCGATGGATCAAAAACTGGATGGCAGACAGGAAACAGAGGGTTGGAGTAAAGGGCCATTACTCAGACTGGCAATGGGTCACGAGCGGAGTTCTGCAGGGGTCGGTACTGGGACCACTCCTGTTCAATATATTTATTAACGACCTGGAGGCAGGAACAAAATGTGAGGTCATTAAATTTGCGGATGACACCAAACTATACAGCAGGGTTAAAACCATGGAAGACTGCGAAGATCTCCCAAAGGATTTGACGACACTGGAGTGGACCAAAAAGTGGCAAATGAGCTTCAACATAGGGAAATGCAAGGTCATTCATGTAGGGGAAAAGAACCCGATGTTCACTTACAAAATGGGGGGATCACCGCTAGGGGTAAGTAAACTGGAAAGAGACCTGGGAGTGATGGTGGACACAACATTGAAGGCGTCGGCGCTGTGCGCCGCAGCCTCAAGGAAAGCAAACAAAATGTTGGGTATCATTAAGAAGGGTATCACAACCAGGACGAAGGAAGTCATCCTGCCACTGTATTGTGCAATGGTGCGCCTGCATCTGGAGTACTGTGTCCAATACTGGTCACCACACCTCAAGAAGGACATGGCAGTACTTGAGGGAGTACAGAGAAGAGCAACTAAGCTAGTAAAGGGTATGGAAAACCTCTCATATACTGACAGACTGAAAAAGTTGGGGCTGTTCTCCCTTGAGAAGCGGAGACTTAGAGGAGACATGATAGAAACCTTCAAGATCCTGAAGGGCATAGAAAAAGTAGACAGGGACAGATTTTTCAAATTATGGGGAACCACAAGTACAAGGGGGCACTCGGAGAAACTGAAAGGGGACAGGTTTAGAACAAACGCTAGGAAGTTCTTTTTTACCCAGAGTCTGGTGGATACATGGAAAACGCTTCCGGAGGCTGTGATAGGCAGGAGCACTTTACAGGGCTTCAAAGAAGGTTTGGATAGGTTCCTAGAGGACAAAGGGATTGAGGGGTACAGATAGGAGTAGAGGTAGGTTATAGGGATAGGAGAAAGAGGCAGTGGCGTACCTAGGGTATGTGGCACCCGGGGCCCATCATTTTTTGACACCCCCCCATGTAAAAAAATATTTTTTGTAATAACCATGAAAAATAAATGGTCATCATAGAAACAGGCACTGAAAATTTTCTTTTATTGAACCTCATATATGTAACCATTAATCCAAACATAACATAAATTTTGTCTGAATTGTCATGACATCAGAAGTACATATGGAGTAGTTGCAGGTGATGCTTGGGACAGTTCTGATTGTGTTAGTTCGGTTTTATGTGTTTTTGAATAGAAGGGTTTTTATTTCTTTTTTGAAGGATTTGTAGTCTGTGGTCGAGGTCAATAGGTTGTAGAGTTGGGGGTCGAGTGTTAGGAGGTTGTCGAACAGTTTTTTTTCTTTTGACGATTTTGGTTGGAGGGTGATAGAGGTAAGCCATGAGGATGTCCTCCAGCAGATAGAAAGATTAAAAAGCGACAAATCACCAGGCCTTGACGGAATACATCCTAGGGTACTAAAAGAACTGAAAAACGAGATAGCGGGAATACTCCAACAAATTTGCAACCTATCCTTGAAAACTGGAGAGATCCCGGAGGACTGGAAGACAGCAAATATTACACCTATCTCTAAAAAGGGATCGAGAGGAGACCCAGGAAACTACAGGCCGGTAAGTTTGATATTGGTTCCGGGCAAGATGGTAGAAGCACTGATAAAGGATAGCATCGGTGAGCACATCGAAAAAAATGGGCTGATGAAAGCGAGCCATGTTTCTGCAAGGGAAGATCGTGCCAAACAAACTTACTGCACTTCTTTGAGGGGGTAAACAACCAGTTGGACCAAGGCGAACCCGTAGACATCATTTACCTCGACTTCCAAAAAGCCTTTGACAAGGTACTCCATGAGCGGCTACTTAGGAAGCTGTGGAATCACAGGGTGGAAGGGGACGTACACAGATGGGTCAAACACTGGTTGGCAGGCAGAAGGCAGAGGGTTGGAGTGAAAGGTCACTACTCGGGCTGGATGAGGGTCACGAGCGGAGTTCCGCAGGGGTCAGTACTCGGACCACTGCTTTTCAATGTATTTATTAATGACCTGGAAACGGGGACGAAATGTGAAGTTATAAAATTTGCAGATGACACCAAACTCTCTAGCAGGGTTACAACTGCCGAAGAGTGTGAGGAACTACAAAGGGACCTAAACAAACTGGAGGAGTGGGCGAATAAATGGCAGATGAACTTCAATGTAGGGAAATGCAAGGTCATGCATATAGGGAAAAAGAACCGGATGTTCAGCTACCAAATGGGGGGGATTAGTATTAGAGGGAAGTAGCCTTGAAAGGGACTTGGGCGTACTGGTGGACACAACAATGAAGTCAACGGCACAATGCGCAGCAGCCTCAAAGAAGGCAAACAGAATGTTGGGTATTATCAAGAAGGGTATTACAACCAGAACGAAAGAAGTCATCCTGCCGTTGTATCGGGCAATGGTGCGCCCGCACCTGGAGTACTGTGTCCAGTATTGGTCACCGTATCTAAAGAAGGATATGGCAATACTTGAGAGGGTTCAGAGGAGAGCGACACGAATGATTAAAGGCATAGAAGACCTTTCATACACTGAAAGATTAGAGAGACTGGGGCTCTTCTCCCTGGAAAAGCGGAGACTTAGAGGGGACATGATAGAAACCTACAAGATCATGAAGGGCATAGAGAGAGTAGAGAGGGATAGATTCTTCAAACTTTCAGAACATAAAAGAACAAGAGGGCATTCGGAAAAGCTGAAAGGGGACAGATTCAAAACGAATGCTAGGAATTTTTCTTTACCCAGCGTGTTGTGGACATCTGGAATGCGCTTCCAGAGGGCGTAATAGGGCAGAGTACGGTGCAGGGGTTCAAGAAAGGATTGGATAATTTCCTACTGGAAAAAGGGATAGAGGGGTATAGATAGAGGGCTACTGCACAGGTCCTAGACCTGTTGGGCCACCGCGTGGGCGGACTGCTGGGCACGATGGACCTCTGGTCTGACCCAGTGGAGGCATTTCTTATGTTCTTATGTGTGTGAATGGTGCGTGAGTTCTCCTATGTCTGGTTGAAGTGGATTTAATTACTTAGCTGAAGAAATTAGTAACCCCCCCCCATTCCACACACATTAATTCTCTTCCATTTTTGTTCCCATTCTAAAAAACACTGATAAGTTCCCAGAAAAAAATACATTAAAATAAGAAGTGAAAACAAAGGCCCCTACAGATGAGAACATAACATAAGAATAGCCTAACTGGATCAGACCAATGGTCCATCATGCCCAGTAGCCCATTCTCATGGTAACCAATCCAGGTCATTAGTACCTGGTCAAAACCCAAAGAGTAGCAACATTCCATGCCACCGATCCAGGGCAAGCAGACACTTCCCCCATGTCTTAATAACAGACTATGGATTTTTCCTCCAGGAATTTGTCCAAACCTTTCTTAAAATCAGCAATGCTATCTGCTTTTACCATAACTTCTGGCCACTTCATTTTTAAGCTTAGTTCTTTCCTTCCAAACAGAGACCTTGCTAGATGTCAAATACAGAAAAAACAAGGTAACTTCACAAGGACTTAGCTGTGCAGGAAATGTGAATCTCCTCATATACCCACCATATAGTGCAAAAATGTGCAAAGGTCTGTTTTTTTCTTTCGATCACTACATAGTCTAATGCCATACAAGCAGCTCTGTTAAAAACATATTCTGAAGGACAATGCTAAGGTTAACAAAGTTTCCTTCCTTGGACCACAAGGAGATACTGACAAACCACTAGAAGAGATCCCAAAACAACTACCCAGGCACAACACCCAAAGACACACTCAGTGTGTGAACCAGTTGAGTGGAGTGGACTAACTGGGGGGTGGAAATGGGCCCAGAGTTTGCTCAGCAGAATTTCCCAGACCACCTCTTCCTCTCAATACATTGACACGCTGCCGCCACCACCACCACCATTAGGAACACCTCAACGGGTATGCCAGCAATGCTTATAAACTTTATAAAACACATTATTATATTTTCTTATAAAGCACATATTTTAATTGAACTCTGACATCCTCAGCCTTGCCATTCACAAAAATAGAAGGAAGAAAAGTTCCCATTTCCTGCTGTCTCATGTCCCCGGCCTGCCTATACAATATTTTTCTTCTGCAGACCCTTCAAAAGTCTGACCAAATCCTCGTTTCACTTGCATTATAAAGTACTGAGGATGCCATCTCTCTCCAATCCCAGGTCCTATAGTCTAAGACAGTAGTGCAAACTAGTGCTGCCCGATTCAAGAAAAAAAAATTTTTTTCGATTCGATTCAGCCTATTGAATTGGCTTTTCGATTCAACTTTCCTGCCCAATTGGGTGTTTGTTTGTTTTTTTTTTAAACATCCTGGTGGGTTTACTTTATAGCTTTTTCACCCCCCCTTTGGCTTCTCCAAACCACACTGGCACTGTGGTGTAAATAAAATAAAGAAACAAAAAGGACTTTTCCTCTCTGTTAAATCCTAGCTCACGTTTGCGGTCTAACACCAGCTCTGGCAGGATACACATTTCAAATCTGACATACTGTAATCACAAAACAGAAAATATAATTAGTTTTTCTACCTTTTGTTGTCTGGTTATTTTTCAAATCTTGTTGGTCCAAGGCTCTGGTTGTCTTCTGATAACTTGCTAGCTAGGGTCTCCTTCTTCCTTCATGCTAACCATCCATCTGCCATCTCTGTCCTCCCCGTTTCCCTTCCCTCCCCAGGAGGTCTGGCATCTATCCTTTTTTCGTCTCCCTCCACAGATCTATCTTTTTATAACTACCCTTTCATCCAGCATCTCTTCCTCCTTCCCCACCACCCCAAGCTCCACCATCTCTCCCTTTCTTTTCCCAACTACCCTCCTATTCAGTATCTCTATACCCCCCTCCACACCATCCCTTGTGTCCAACTTCTCTCCCTTTTTGTTCCTTCCCTCTCTAAAAACTATGGTCCATCATCTCTCCCTCTTCTCTATTTTCATACCCATTATTTCTTCCCACCCAAAGTCCGGCATATGCGCGTCTCTTTAAACCCCCTCATTCCCTCCGTGTATTTCTACACCAGGGGCCCCCTCCATGAAGGCTTGTCCCCCTCCTTAAAGGTCTGCATCCCACCCCTGAAGGCCTGCACCCCCCCCGAAGGCCTGCACCCCCCTCCGAAGGCCTGCACCCCCCTTGAAAGCCTGCCTGCCTGCCTGTCCCCCCCCTTGAAGGCCTGCCTGCCTGATCCCCTTGAAGGCCTGCCTGTCCCCCCCCTTGAAGGCCTCCCTCCCTTGAAAGCCTGCCTGCCTGTCCCCCCCCTTTGAAGGCCTGCCCCTCCCTTGAAAGCCTGCCTGCCTGCCTGACCCCCCCTTGAAGGCCTGTCCCCCCTTTGAAGGCCTGCCTGCCTGTCTCCCCTTTGAAGGCCTGCCTGTCCCCCCTCTTGAAGGCCTGCCTGCCTGTCACCCCTCCCTCTCCCTTGAAGGCCTGCCTGCCCGCCCCACCCCGAAGGACCGCTCGCCTCCCCTGGCCTCCCTGCACCACCTGAATCAGGCCCTGAGGGGGTGCTCCCGTCCTTGAGTTCAGTCCCTCCCCCGAAGGACCGCTCGCCCCCCTGGCCTCCCTGCACCACCTGCATCAGCCCGCAGCGGGATCGCGATGTCAGCGATCCCTTCGCTGCTTCGGAGCTGCTTCCTCCGCCGCGGTCCCGCCCCTTCTCTGATGTCAGAGGAGGGGAGGGGCGGGACTGAGGCGCAAGAAGCAGCGCCGAAGCAGCTCAGAGATCGCCGACATCGCTATCCCACTGCGGGCTGCTTCATAGGTGGTACAGGGAGGCCAGAGGGGCGAGCGGTCCTTTGGGGGTGAGGGGGACTGAACGGCAAGGCCGGGAGCACCCCCCTCAGGGCTGGCATCCGGGGCGGACCGCCCCCCCCCCTCGCCTCCCCCCTTAGTACGCTACTGGCAAGAGGTAATTATAGAAATAGTCAGGGACCACTGCTCAGGCAATAGGCCTGATGGGCCGCCGGGGAATGGACCGCTGGGCGAGATGGACCTCTGGTCTGCCTCAGCGGAGGCAACTTCTTATGTTCTTATGTTCTCTGGACCCTGGACCCTTTTGAGTAGTACCGTGTCCTTCTTCATGTATGGCGACCAGTGCTGGACACAGTATTCCAGGTGAGGACGTATCATGGCCCGGTACAGCAGCATGATAACCCTCTCCGATCTGTTCGTGATCCCCTTCTTAATCATTCCTAATATTCTGTTCGCCCTTTTTGCAGCCGCTGCACATTGTGCAGACGGCTTCATCGACTTGTCGATCAGAACTCCCAAGTCTTTCCTGGGAGGTCTCTCCAAGTACCACCCCGGACATCCTGTATTCATGCATGAGATTTTTGTTCCCGACATGCATCACTTTACACTTATCCACGTTGAACCTCATTTGCCATGTCGATGCCCATTTCTCAAGCTTGATTATATCACGTTGCAGATCTTCACTACTTTAAATAACTTCGTATCATCCGCAAATTTAATCACCTCACTCGTCGTACCAATGTCCAGATCGTTTATAAAGATGCTGGATTCTAATGAGCTGAAGGAGAGCCACCAAATATCTTTGTGTGTCAATGACCTCCATTTCCACCTTCAAACTTCACTGAGGAGCATCTTCAAGGCTGTGAGCATTTTCAGATGCATTCTGGTCAATTGATAAATGCAACCGCTTTTCCCTTTCTGTTGGGTATAGAGTAGCAGGAAAAAAAAGACAGCCAGACAATGGAGGCTGCCCCAGAGATGCCTGAGGGCCACCACTGGCTGCTAGGCCTAGCACGGAAGAACAGTAACCTAGGTAGTAGGCTGGTAAATTGCACATGATGTAAACTTGCTAAATCTCAGCTCAATTCCTGGTAGATTTAAACAATATTCCAACGTTAACAAACACTTTCATTGGCTTAAGCAGCTGCGGTGAAAGACTGAGGGGTATTAGTAGAGCTGTAAGTGGGGAGGCGAAAAAGGGGGTCTCAGTATTGGAATAGCAGGGGGTGCTGGAGGACAATTTTGAGGTGCAATAGCAGAGCTGTGTGTGTGTGTGGGGGGGGGGGGGTGTCAGTATGGGAATTGCAAGTGGTGCTGCAGAGCAGGATTGAGGTGTAGTAGATTTACATATACTTGCAGAGTCGTGTGATAACCCAGCATGATGCTTTCAACGTTTACCCTGCCTTTCCAGAGAGATCAATGACGTGTACAAGCCTCTTGGAAAGATTGCAGTGTGTCGCTGGTGCCATTTCTGGCATATAGATTTCAAATTTGATCTTTTACCCTTTAAATAGCAGGACAGGCTCAAACCCAACTGAAACTAGTTTCCGCCTGGCAGGGTCTAATTAGATTCCGAGCTGAGTCAGGGGACTGCGCTCAGATGCACAGATGGCTGCTTTCTGAGATCATATACCACAATCACTGGCAACCTCCTGCCCGGCAGACACTGCATCCGGGACATTGGAACTTGGGAGTGCAGTAAATGGGAAGAGGAGATGCAATTTTACTCTTCAGCCTTTATCTGCTGCAATGTTTCTGTTTCTTCTACTCAGTAGACCGAACAGATACTAGAAAACTACTGCTGAGTGGGTACACGGAAGCACTCTAACCTAAAGGTTAAATGACAATTCTGCAAACTCTAATCACTGGCTTTCCCTCTGAATATTATCCCCACCTCATTAATTCTGAATCTACTTTCATTACTACTACTACTACTATTATCATTTCTATAGCCCTGAAAAGTGTACACAGTGCTTTACATTTGACATGTAATAGATGGTCCCTGCTCTGAAGAGCTTACAATCTAATTTGGACAGACAGATAGGGGAGTTTCTTACAGATAGAATGGACATAAGTGTCTTACAGTGAGTGGGACATAGGAGTTGAAAGCAGCCTCTAAAAAGTGGGCCTCTAGCTTGGATTTGAATACTGCTTGAGAAGAAGCCTGATGTAATGACTCAGGCACTCTGTTCCATGCATATGGCGCAGCAAGATGGAAAGGACTGAGTCTGGAATTCGCTGTCAGAGTATGTGGTAAAATCAGTTAGCTTAGCAGGGTTTAAAAAAAGTTTGGATCATTTCCTAAAAGAGAAGTCCATAAGCCATTATTGAGATGGTTTGGGGAAATTCACTACTTATTTCTAGGATAAGCAGCATGAAATCTGTTTTATTACTTGGGATTTAGCTAAGTTCTTGGGACCCGAGTTGGCCACTGTTGGAAACAGGATACTGGGCTTGGACTTTCGGTCTGTCCCAGTATTGCAGTTCTTATGTTTTATTTTCTGTCATTAACATGCCCCACTTCTGATCTACTTCTTTCTCATTACTCACTGCTGAATATTTACCACTAGACGAATATAATAATAATTTATTTCTTATATACCGCTATACCAGAAGTTCGAAGCGCTTAACAACAAAAGTACACACAGTCAATTTAAAATACAAATTGAAGAAAAGGTTAACAATCTTAAATACAATAAAGTCTATAAGAATGCATCTTTTAAAATCTAAAAGTTAGGATAATAACATAGTTTAAATAGAGGAGTGATAATTAAGGATGGGCAACTAATAAAATCAGGAGGGGCCTAAGGCTCCCGGGCCTATTCTGGTTGGCCCAGGTGCCTTAGGCCCCACCTGTAGGCGGGGTTTCAGCTGCCTGGGCCAATCCGGTCCCATTCTGGAGCCGGCTGGCCTGCCGGACGGGCGGGCTTGGCACCCGTCCGTCCGTCCAACATTTAACAGGTATGGGGGGTGGGATTGGGGGTGGGGGGATCGTGGGGTCAGCAGGTGGGTCACGGGTTGGCGGGGGGGCTGATCAGGGGTTTGGGGGGATGGTCATTGGGAGGGGGGTTGTGTCGAGGGCAGGAGGGCCTGGGATTCCTCCTGTCCGTATTGTAGTGGGGGATGGGGGTAAGAGGTCCGCCTGGGCAGGAGGGGTTGGGCTCCCTCCTGCCCGATCTTATAGGGGGTGAGGGGTGAGAGACCAGGAGGGCTTGGGTTCCCTCCTGGCCCCATCGGACTTGGCGGGGGGGGGGGGGGCTGGGGATCGCGGGGCAAGAGGGTTTGGGCTCCCTCTTGCCCCGATCTTCATTGGGGGTTCGGGGGTGCCGCAGTGCAAGAGGGCTTGGACTCCCTCTTGCCCCGATGTCATCGGGGAGGTTGGGGGTGCCGTGGGGCAAGAGGGCTTGGACTCCCTCTTGCCCTGATTTTCATTGGGGGTTTGGGGGTGCCGCAGGGCAAGAGGGCTTGAACTCCCTCTTGCCCCGATGTCGGGGGGGGGGGGGGGATTATGTAACAGGTGTTGTTTTTGACAGACACCAGTTACAGAATCCAGCTTTTAGGCAAAGGACTGGCTCCTCCTTCGCCTAAAAGCCCTTGTGTTGGACGTTTGGGGCTTAGGCATTTTTTAGGTTCATTATGGGATATAAGTTTAGACGTAGTGTGGTGGATGGTCTGGGCGTTTAAACAGCTGAAGGTAGAGGCAGGCCATTATCAAAAAAAACCCTCCTTTTGGACATTTATTTTGATTATGGATATTTTCCCTGCTTCTACTTTCAACGTTTAAGGCCTTAGGCCAAAAGGGGATTTAGACGTTTTTTTTTTTATTATGCCCCTCCACGTCTGTATGTTTTTCCAAAGTGAGATGCTTGTCAAGAGTTACACCTAATATTTTTATAGTAGGTTCAATTTTATATTCTCGTCCACATACATAAATCAAATTTTCTTTTATCTTTTCATTGGGAGTTGCCAGAAAAAATTTAGTGTTTTCCGTATTTAATTTCAATTTAAAAGCAATCATCCAAAACTCAATTTGATATAGGGTGTTAGCTAAAAGGTTAATAAAATCTGACGTCAGGCAGGTTAGAGGAATCATTGATTTTGAATATCTGTAAGTTGAATGTGCTTTTATTGACTTGTGATATGTTCTTATACCTGTGTGTTGCACTGTTAATATTTGAAAATTAATAAAGATTAAAAAAAAAATCAACAACTTTTATGGCTACATTAGTAAACTGAAATATAAATCTATCAAGATTTTAATAGAAAAGGACATCGATATGCATGAATGTTACAGATACATGCTGAAGAAAGGTGCTAATTCTGCAATTTCAAGGGCCAGATTTAAGGTAGGGGAGATAATAAAAACAAATAAAACAAAACATAGAAAATAAATAATAAGATACTTTTATTTTACTGGAATTTTAATACATTTCTGATGAGCTTTCAAAGGTATCATCTTATTTTCTTTTCTCTGTTTTGCTTTATTTATATTTATTACTTTTAAAAGTAGACTAACATGGCTAATATACCACTTTACTCAAGGTTGTGGAGACCTTTTATTCCCCCCCCTCCCCATTTTTGTAATGAAGAGTAGTTTGATTTGTTTTCCACATCCACAAAGGTAACCGGAAATTGTGCTGTACCCCAGGGACCTCTCTGGCCTTCTGTCATCGTCAGTGATTATATAATTTTATAGTCTTAGGAACTGCAGTATTATATCACAGAATGACATCTGGGCACAGGAAGCTAAAGTACCTTGCTAAAGGTCATACCATGTACTCAGGACAGCCCAGCTCTGACCTGGACATCCTGGCTAATATCCCTAGCCCCTAATCGCCCCCATTCAGAGACAGCCCAGAGGTTAGAGCCATAGGCTGAGGACCAGACAAACCAAGGTTCATGCAGTGGCATAGGAAGGGGAGGGACAGAGTGGCGGCTTGCCCTGGGCACCGTCTTCGTAAGGGGTGCCGGTGCCTCTCCTCTTCTTCACCCCTGCACACTTCTTTAAATATTCACGGGTGCGAGCAGCATCTTGCACCTGCTGCTCGCACCGACCTCAGCTTCCTTCTGATGTCACTTCCTGGTCATGGGATCAGGACGTGATGTCAGAAGGGTGCCGATGATGGTGCAAGTAGCAGCTGGAAGATGCTTCTTGTGCCGGCAAACATTTTAAGAGGTACATAAGGAGTGGGGGGCGCTCAAGTGGCAAGGAACAATGGGGGGGGGGGTGCACGGTGCCAACCTCCCTTGCTATGCCACTGTATCATACTGATACTCCTTGTGACCTTGGACCAGTCAGGGGAAAAGTTCATAAAATTCAGCACCTAAGAACAAAAATAGCCACAGGGAAAGAGAGTGGGTCAAACCAGTGGTCCATCTAGCCCAGTATCCTGCTTCCAACAGTGGTCAATCCAGGTCACAAGTACCTTGCAGAAACCCAAATAGTAGCAAGTAGTAGTGGTTTTAACCCGCGGGCTTTAAAGTGGGTTAAAACCACAGGCTTGTGAAGAAAAAAAAAGAAGTTTCCTGCTCTGCTGGGCATGGAGGGCCAGCGCATGCACAGTCCATCTACAGATGGTCTGCGCTTGCATCGGGATCGCTATAGAGCGATTCGGGCGGTCGGTTGGGGGCGTGATTCCGATCGCCCTCATTTGTAAGAGGGCGATTTGTGAATCAGATCCCCGGACACGGATCGGATCAGATCGCTCACAGATTGGATCCGATCTGTGCCCTTAGTGAATCTGTGCCTTTGTAAAGGAGAGGGATACCACACATCCAAGCACATATGCTAAAAGACAGTACATTATTAGCCTGTCATCCCCAGGCACCCCACTTTATCATTGTGCTTGTTCTTCTTTGCACCTTTTCTAATTCCTCTGTATTTTTTTTGAGATATGGCTAGAAACGCAGTACTCAAGGTGAGGTCGCATCATGGCGGTCTCGTCTAGTGCTTATTCTATGATGGCTTCTGGATGTTCAGCTTCCAGAATATTAGTATAAACCAGCAGTGGCCTAGTGAGGGTGAGAGCCGCCCGGGGTGGTGGTGTCCCAGCCCTCTTCTCCCTCCCCTGCACCCCCATCCGCTCCTTCCCCGCCCCCTCCTGCCATGTGCGCGCGTGCCCTGTCCTTTCTCCAGTACTTCTATAACGTTACAGGTGTGAGCAGCAGGTTGGGGGTTGCCTGGATCATTTGGGGGGCCTGGAACATTAAAGAGGTGTGGGGGAAAGGGCACACATGCAGAATAGTGGGGATGGGGGGGGTGAAGGAGCAGGAAGAGCGGGGAGAACAAGTGCCGGTGCCCCTCACCCCCTTACTACACCACTGTAAATCAGTATCTATGTATCTAGAGTGCATCATTCCAATAGAAGGCATATGTGCCCACCGGTAAATGTGGCACTGAACAAAGACTAGGAGACACTCCATGAAGTTACAGCAAAATAGTTTTAAAACCAATAGGAGGAAATATTTTTTCCACTGAGAGAATACTTAAGCTCTGGAACGCGTTGCCAGAGGTTGTGGTAAGAGCGGATAGCGTAGCTGGTTTTAAGAACGGTTTGGACAAGTTCCTGGAGGAAAAGTCTATAGTCTGTTATTGAGAAAGACATGGGGGGAAGCCACTGCTTGCCCTCGATCGATAGCATGGAATGTTGCTACTCTTTGAGATTCTAGAATCTTGTTACTCTCTGGGATTCCGGAATCTTGCTATTCTTTGAGATTCTGTATGGAATGTTGCTACTCCTTGGGTTTTGGCCAGGTGCTGGTGACCTGGATTGACCACCTTGAGAACGGGCTACTGGGCTTGATGGACCCAGTAAGGCTATTCTTATATAATAATTCTATTGAACTGAATGTCATGCAGATTGATTAGATGTACATTTGTTTGTAATAGATCATATCTGAGATGAGTAGGAGCCAAGGAACTGTTTTTGCATTGTTTCTGATTTTACTATGGACGTTCTTATATGTAAGCCGCCAAGAACAAGTGGGATTGTGTGGATTCTAAGTATTTTAAATATAATAAGCAAGCAAGCACAGAACTGTAAGTTATGCTCATGACCTGGCTGTACGCTTCCCCTTGTGCATTCGCCGCTAAGTGAGTTGAGTGCTAAACTAGAATACTTCTTAGCACTCAACTACCCTTTATGCTCAGAAGTCCTAGTGTTCTCTAACTCACCTGTGCACTCGGTGTGTGAATGTAAGGCACTGAGTCTCCCACTGCCTCAGGTACAAACCCTGGATTGCAAATCCTCCAGGGACACAAAACTGCTTGCTATACCCCAGGGGTGTCCAAGTCCCTCCTCGAGGGCCGCAATCCCAGTCGGGGTTTCAGGATTTCCTCAATGAATATGCATGAGCTCTATTAGCATACCATGGAAGCAGCGCATGCAAATAGATCTCATGCATATTCATTGGGGGAGTCCTGTAAACCTGACTGGATGGTGGCCCTCGAGGAGGGACTTTGACACCCCTGCTGTACCTGGATGTGACTCACCTTGAGTTTCTACTGAAAAAAAAAAAAGGCATGCACTAAATCTGAATTCCCTTCCCCTTCCATTTCTTCTTTCCCATGTCTGCATGCGCCTTGTGCATCGCACAGCTTGGATGTTCGCAGAAAGACTGCAGCCTCTTGGGGTCTGCACAGAAACGTTTAACAAAAGGAAAAAGAGAACTAACCTTCCTCCCCTCTACCTGCACAAAAGAAGATGAACCGCCATGATTAGTCCCCGGGATACAGTTACCCCTCGAAATGCTTCTCATTTTCTGGATTTTCCACTAATCTTGTTTGAGCATCTTAACTTTCCCCCCCCTCCCCTTTAAAATCTCTACCAACAGTTTATACCCCTGACTTTATAATTCAGACCTAATCCTTTGCTTGAAGCCATTGGCTTCTAGAGTACCTAGGGCTCCTTTTACTAAGCCGCGTTAGGGCTTTAATGTGCGGAATAGCGCACGCTAATGCCGGCGTTGAGCTGGCGTTAGTTCTATCCACATAGCGCGGGTTTAGCGCGCGTTAAAAAAGCTAGCGCAGCTACGTACAAGGAGACCCTAGTTTTAGGCAGTTTAGGGTGGCCAGAGCTGAGTTTTGTCTGTGCAACAAGAGCTGCTGGTTGCCCTTCGATTCGCATATGTCTAGCCATCGTTTTGCTTTACCTGAGGAGCACAATCTTTCCGTGTTCTGAAGGGTCTACTTCCACTTTCTCCCACAGCTTCAGGAGATGTTGCCACTCAGACTCACTGAGAACCATTGCGAGACAGCTGCTTGGTAAAGTCAGACAGCAAATGCAAGAAGAGACAGCCTCCTTTCTCTAAGCCTCCTGCAGCTGGAGCGCGCTCGGGTTTTATAGCCTTTCCCTGACCTGTCAGTCAGGATGTAGCTAGCTTCATGTACACCTATGGGCTCACTCTCTGTCCAGCCCCTGTCCTTTATTGGCACCGTCCTCGGTCTCTCTCTGCCCAATTGCTAGTTTCATGCTCTCCCCCCATCCTCCTCTTCTCATTCTTTCCTTGTCACCTCTTTCACTCTCCCTTCTCTTCTGATTACAGAATCTTTATTGACATTTTATAGTTTGTGCATGTTGCCTAGGCACAGCTGTAAGATTACACGGAAAGATTGCTAAACAATTTTCTCTCACTCTACTTGCAGTTTTTCCTCTTCCTTGCCTCACTGCATGACATTCTTTTCTCCTGTTCCTCCCAATTATGTCCATTCTATCTTTTTATGTTTTCATTTTTCCTCCCATGCTTATCTCTTATTTTACCTTTTTTTATTGGCCATCCCTGCTTGCTTCTCCTTTTCTTTCACTGTACCCTCCCTCTTCCTTCCCTGCCTCCCCTTTCCTGCTTTTTAAAAACTATTTCTCTCATCTCGAATTTCCGAGTTTCTTTTTCACTCTCTCCCTTCTCCCTTGCTATGATTGCCTGTCCTTCCCCTTCTCCTCTCACTTTATCACTTTTTTTCAAGTGGTCTTTCCCTCCCCTTCCTTTCTCTTTCATCACAACTCTGTGTGCTTCAAAACACGCTCTAAATATGCAGATCTGACTCAGTGGTTCATTATTACCGAGCTCTAAAAGAGGTGAAAAGTTGGTCATAATCTTCCTGGATACTAAAACCACACACCAAGTACAGTGTGGGGGACAATCCTGAAATAACGGATGGAAAGATTGTAGAATGCAGCAGACACTTTCCATTAATGTCAAACAAAGCTAAATTAATTTTATTTGGTCCAGATCCAGTGTATAAATTCAGCAGCGAAGCAACTACCTTGAATAATTACAATTGCTACCAGCTCCCAAAAGTAGATATGAATACACTATATATATATATATATATGATATATCTTTCAATCCTTAACAAGTTTATGAGGATTTTATATACTGCCTATCAAGGTTATCTAAGCGGTTTTTACAATCAGGTACTCAAGCATTTTCCCTATCTGTTCCGGTGGGCTCACAATCTATCTAACGTACCTGAGACTATGGAGGATTAAGTGACTTGCCCAGGGTCACAAGGAGCAGCGCGGGGTTTGAACCCACAACCCCAGGGTGCTGAGGCTGTAGCTTCAAACACTGCGCCACACACTCCTACTTCTCTGCCCTCCAGCTGATTAACCGTTCTCCCTTAACTGTATCCATGACATCTTGTTTGTCTGTCTTGACTGTTTAGATTGTAAGCTCTTTTGAGCAGGGACTGTTTTCTTACTCTTCGTGACTCTGTACAGTGCTGCATGCGTCTGGCAGCGCTATAGAAATAATAGTAGTAGTAGTAATGTATACATCCACCAGGAAACATGATTAATAAAATAATAATTTATTTATATATTTTTGTATACCGCTATATCAATAAAAGGTTCAAAGCGGTTCACAACAAGATAAAAAATACATACAATCAATAAAAATTGAAATGACATAATAAAAACAATCAATTAAAATTGAAGTGCAACAATTAAGAACAAAAGTGAATTAAACAGTTTTAGTACTAGGATATAGACATGTCGCACAGGAACAAGATGGCTGCCGACTGATCTAGCTGAGCGTCACGCGTCGGCGAGCTCACTATTTTTTGTGCATTTGCTGGATTTAAATTTACCCCGAGATGCCCAAATGGAGAGGAAGGAGCACAGCTGGGGCCTCACGGAGCTCCGGAGCACCCGGAATGGGCAACATAGATGAGCTTATCTGCTGCATGTAGAGCGCCCTTCAGCAGCCGGAGGTTGTCCCACTAGATACGCCCCCAAATGGGCGGAATGGAGGCGATCTCTCTGGGACTAGAAACTACACTAAGCCCCGACATGAGGGCTCCGCCCCCACACCCTCAAGTCACCAGCTCTCCGCGGGTGGGGGAGCTCTCCGAAGAGGGAACATGTCCTGCTCTGGAGGCTGACAGTAATCGTGAAGGGAGCATGGAGTCAGATTCTCTACATTCACAAGAGAGCCTGTATGGAGAGACTGAGGAGTCAACTTCTGGAGGGGACGGACAGACTCAGGAGAGTGTTCAACAAGGAGAACCATCAGCTGGAGAAGAATTTGCAGCCCATTTTCCTCGGCTTCAAAAACCCCGAGAGGTAACATTAGATTCTATCTGGGACCTGGTTGTTAACATTCCAAAATTAATAAAACCTCAAATTATTCAAATAGAGGAGAAAATAAAAGGCAAGCTAAGGATATTCAGAATTTAAAAATAGAAACGTCAGAGACTAAAAAAATAATTGTCAGCATTAACCAAGAGTTATCCAAGACCAAACAGTTTCATGAAACATTTATTAAAGATAACACCAATCTTAGGAGAAAGCTCGAGTCTTTGGAAAACTTTTCCCGCAGTAATAATTTAAGATTGGTGAATTTTCCTAAGGTTTCAATGATCACTCCTTGGGAGATGCTGAAAAAATACATGTTGGAAATTCTGGGACTCACTGAGGAAGTAATACCACCATTTACACAGGTCTACTATCTCCCTAATAGCAGAAACAGCAGCAAGAGGTTGTGCAGGAAACTTTGGATGTGTCCACTTTATTGGAATCCGTGAACGGGCGGTGCCTCTATTATTCTCTATTATTAACTATTATTAACAGAGGCTTTGGCCCCAGACAAAAATTGGCTACTGAGACTTTTCATTAAACATAAACAAAAACCCTTTTTAGGAATGCAAATACAAATGTATCCAGATCTTGCCAGAGAAACCCAGAGACGTCGTCAAGAATTTCTATTACTAAAACCAGGAGTGTTAGCCTTAGGGTCAATCTTTAATTTACGTCACCCATGCAAATGTATAGTCTATTATTCCTCACAGAAATATGTTTTCTTTGAACCTTTCCAGCTGACGGCTTTCCTGTTGTCACGACTGGAGAAAGAAAAAGATAAGATCTGGCCCTAGATAGGAAGTATTTTTAGGGAACCCTGTGCTCAGTCTAAATTAGCCGTAGCATTCTTCTATGATATATTATTTTCCATTATTAAACCCGCACTTGCTCCATCTTGATCCGTTGTGGAGGACTTGAGTTAAAATTTAAGTACATTTTATGTTGTGGATTCAATTCTGATTAATATGGTTATGTACTACTAAGTTTATATTCCTGATTTGATTTGATTAATTGGTTATGTACTTTTGACTTAAATTTTACTTTCTGTACATGTTTATACTTGATAAATAATTTTAAAATGATAAATAAATAATTAAAAAAAAAAAAGACATGTCGAACAGGCATTAAAGATCTGCCTGTTCGACATGTCTTTTTTTAAAAAATTATTTATTATCTTATTTTTGAATTATTTATTATCTTATTTTATATTATTTATTATAGTATTATCTTTTCTTTCCAGGCCGCCAAACTGACTATGTGGCTAGGAAAACCTATATTGGAGGCCACTTCCTATTTTGATTTAAGGAAAACATTAGTTTTCCTTAAATCAAAATAGGAAGTGGCCTCCAATATAGGTTTTCCTAGCCACATAGTCAGTTTGGCGGCCTGGAAGGAAAAGATTCTGTCAAAAAACTTCTTATATTGGCAGGATTTTAAAGGGGGATAGTTGAATAGATTTATTCTACGTGTACTCTTGTTAAGATAATTCAAAGAGAAGTGGGAAGCAAGATAGTCTACAGCTCAGTGTGCGCTAACAGACACTAGCATGTGCTAAATTATATATCCACTATTTTATATCTATGGGCCATGTGGAGCTTAGTGTACACTAAAGGATGGTTTTTAAAAAATAAATCTTCATAGCTCAAATAAATGAACAAACAGTCAATCTCAATATAAGCTATGAGAAACCATTACCAAGAAACTGACAACATTGTATAAAAATCTCTCTCCTGCATATTCATTTAGGGATATCCTGAAAACCTGACTTTTTGGTAGTTTGCAAACACTGGCAGTGAAGAACAAAGATCTATGGTCTCCAATTGCTCCAGGTTACTACAATAGTTAGTCTGGTGGTTACTACATATGAGGGTGGTTTGAAAAGTTTGGTAAAAAAACAAGTGGAATATATATATATTTTTTTTAAAAAGTTATATTTCTCAACATTGTCTCCATCAAGGGCTGTACACATAGAGGGGCATAATCGAATGGAACATCTAAGTCCGTTTTCATCCAAGTCGCAAGTCATCCAAAGTAAAAAAACACATCCAAATTTTTTTTAGTTGTTTTTTTTTTTTTTCCCAATTCTTTATTCATTTTCAAATTACAATAAGTGCAACAATATATTCAAACAAATTAACAATAATTATGTTACTTAACAATCTTCAATGGTACAAATGATATGCTCTTATCTTCCACCCCTCCCACCAAAATGGATTTTTTTTAGTTTTGAAAATCGTCTAACTATACGTCCTGCTGATCTGATCATCCAAGCCGCTAAATTGTCCATCTTTATACCACATTTTCGTCCAACTTTTCATCCAAGTCCAAAACGTCTAGAACAAGCCCTGTTGGACGTGGGAGGGGTCTGCAAAGTGATGGACTGCACACCCAGACATGGCACCTAAATAGTGGGGTACCTTACAGGGCACTGCTGTGAACTTCACAAAAAGGGTGCCATGTCTTCATCTCACTACAGCTCCCTTATAGGTTACAGTGAGCCCCCCAAACCACCTCCAGAATCCCCTAGACCCACTTATCTACCACCCCAATAGCCCTTATGGCTGTAGGAGTCATTTAAATGCCAGTAAGAAAGGGTTTTGGGGGTGTATAGGGGAAGTGCACATGTTTAAGTATCAATGCAGTGATTACAGGGGCTTATGGGCATGGGTCCACCTCTCTATGGGTCCCTAACCCATCCCCAAGATGGTTTAAAATGCCTCTGTGCAGCATGACTAGGCTTTCCTATGTCTGGCTGCCAGGTGAAGATGTTCTGGAGGCACAATTTTCAAGTTGTGATTAATATTTTTTTTGGGGGGGTCGGTGATCACTGGGGTAGTGTGTGGGGGTCTGTATTATGTGTTTGCAGTGCTTATCTGGTGACTTTAGGTGGGTTTTTGTGACTTAGACCATGTTTTAAATGGTCTAAGTCACAATGCCCAAGTTCTGTCGATCCTGTGCTGTATAACTTTCGGTTATACATGCAATACGACTTAGTCTAAGCCAGCCCACGTCCCGCCCAACTCCCACCCTCGACACTCCTCCTGAAAAGCCCCGTTTAGCTTTGGTCGTTCAGCGGCACCATGAAGGCCTAGGTCATTTAGAAATACGTCCAAAACCCGTTTTTATTATCGGTACTTGGAAGTATTTTGACAATGTTCATCCAAGTGCTGACATAGGCCGGTTTTTGGACGTTTTTCTCTTTCAATTATGAGCCCCTTAGTCCAGCGAGTGTCCAGTTTTTCCAACCTGTTGGAAAAATAGGTTTTGTCAAATTTTTTAAAAATTTATTTATTTATAAATTTTTCACATTATTTAACAAGCATATCATCTTGTACAGCCAGTGTAATTAAGATAACATAATATTTAAAATTACTTTCCATCCAGAAAATAAATCAAACTATGATAGGAAATTATTTCTCTACTTAATCACACACTAGTCCTCAAAATTTGGATCCATGATTAGAGAATAGGAGTGATTGAACTATATAAAAATGAACAAGAAAACACATTATCTGATGCTGAAATAGAGCTACATTATTACTTAGACATAGATATTATTCCATTTTCAAGGCGCATTGTGAAGAGGAAAGCCGTCAAATGAGCCGGTTCAAAGAACACATATTTTAAAGTACGATACCTCACTACACATTTGCAAGGGTATCTAAGGAAAAATAAACCTCCATTTTGAGTCACACCTGGTTTCAATATTAGAAATTCCCTTCTTCTCTTTTGAGTCTCCCTAGAGACATCAGGAAAAATTTGAATATGGAAACCCAGGAAGTCTCTAGATTTTTTTTTAAAGAAAAGTTTAAGGATCCAATCTTTGTCTGGAACCAAAGCCACAGACAATAAGAGAGCTATCTGATTGTTCCAATAAAGTGGAGACATCCAGGGAACTTTCCTGAGGTTTTCCAAAATCTTCTTTCTTCTGAGAATCCTGAGTCTATGTAGGTAAATAATACATTTTTGACAATGGTGGTAAAGAGTTCTCAGGAATTTTAAGTATTTCCAGAAAGTAGCGCTTTATCATTTCTCTTGGGGAAATTGACGGAACCCTTGGAAAGTTAATTAAGCGTAAATTATTAATACGACTATTGTTTTCAAGTACTGTACTTCCAATTTTCTCCTTGTAATCAAATTATCTTTTACAAGTAAATCATGATGGCTTCCAATCATTTTTATGTCCTTCTTTTCTTCTTGCATATCTGATTTCAATAATGTAATATCCTCTTTCAAAGTATTAATTTCTTCTTTCGGGTCTTTCAATTCTTTATCTAAATTTTTTATTTGAGGATTCAGTGAATTCCCCAACGCCAAAACTAATTCCCAAAGCGAATCTAGTGTAACTTCTGGGGGTTTAACTGGAGCAAAAGGAACTATTGGTGTAGAATAAGCAAGCTCAGATGGTTGGTTTACCTCCCCAGTGCCTTGTTCCTCCATGGCTAAAGATGTCCCGGTCACTGGTTTCTCCAAAAGAAGCAAGTCCTTTTGAATTGTTTCCTGCTGCGAGCCCTCCGATACACTGGCCTCTCGAGAGGAGAATACTGCCTCATCGGACGCACTCTCCTCTAGCAGTGAACTAGCTCTGAGCGGTAGCGGCTGGAGGGGAGGCGTCCTGACGTCGGGGCTCAGAGTGACGTCTAGCCCGTGGGTTTCTGCCGAAGCACTCCTCTCTGCCGGCGCTCTCAACGGGCAATTCCCCGAAGAAGTTTGCTCCATTTGCAGGCGTCTGAAAATGTCCTCAACAGTGGGAATTGTGGGCACCAATCGCTGGGAGGCACCACCAATGCTTCTGCCCCTTCTTTTCGGCATCGTGGAAAGGTATGAGAAAGACACTCTCAGGCATCCTGCCAGCGTTCAGATAGCGGCAGCCATCTTGGATTAGGTTTTGTCAAATTTTTTAAAAAAATTTGTTTAACTTGGTTTTTTTTTACCGAACATTTCAAACTACCCTCGTAAGAACACAAGAAAAGACTTGTGTTCAGGGCCAGTGTTAGGCATGCTGGGGCCCAGGGCAGAAATTAAGGCGAGGTCCTTCAATCCCCCCTCCTCCTTGTCACCTCCCATTTTCTGACTTGCCAATACTACCATACATAAAACAATTTTAATTTACTTTTTCACCAAATACAGAACAAGGTATCACAAATTAGAAATATGAATAATGAAAATTAAACTGGGAACTACAAGAAGGCAAACTCAGAAAGCATTACAACATTGGAGAAATAAAAACAGAAAAGTACTTAATTTTGTACTGAACACGATCAGTGGCACAACCGCAATGGAGGAGGGGAGCTTACTTACCCCCCCTCCTCCATTAACATTTCCCTTGCTGTGGTTGATGGGGATCCTCAAGCCTCACCTGCTGATGTTCACCTTTTCCCCCTCAGGTCCAAGCTCTGCAGCCAGCAGCAGCACCCCCACAACCAACTTTGGCTTTCACATATGCAGTGGCCAATCAGGGATACTGTCACCAGCTGCAGAGCTTGGAGATTTCTGGCTGCTGGACTGGAGGAGGTGGTCTTCGGTTGGCAGAACCTATATACAGTATTTTGTATACAGGTGGGGTGAAAATTTGATTTGGGCTTAAGCCCTCCCCCCATCAAATATCTGGCTATACCACTAAATGCAATACAAAACATCTGTGATGCATATATTATAAAGCCATCTAATACACATCTAATTATTTTATCAATTTTGTTGGTGTTTTAGGGACCATCAGAGGTGAACTGCTCATGTGAAATTCTTCATCAGTCCCAGATTTTAAATTCATGAATCTCCTATTTAGAGGCGTCTGAGGCAGTAGTGCCCTTCCCCCGCCCAAGGCACAATTGTGTGAAGAAGAGGGGTGTCAGGAAGCCCTGAAGAAGCAGTAGTAATCCGTGAAACGTTGGCTTTAAAGTGACGCCACGTTTAGACCTCAACACTTATAAGAGCATTGCTACGTTAGCGATTTTTGCCCCACGCTGGAATTTATCAGCCTAGCGGCAAGAGCAAAGTCTGTACG
This sequence comes from Geotrypetes seraphini, assembly GCF_902459505.1. Taxonomy (NCBI): domain Eukaryota; kingdom Metazoa; phylum Chordata; class Amphibia; order Gymnophiona; family Dermophiidae; genus Geotrypetes; species Geotrypetes seraphini. Next base: position 230,990,888 of record NC_047085.1, read on the forward strand.
GAAGTTTTTTGGAGCCAATGATGTGGGTGGAGGAGGTTTGAGCACGTTTGCTCAACCTAAAATAGACCTGAGGCTTTTTCTTCCGTAAAAGGCATTACTCTTAGCCAAAAGAGTGAAGCACTTTTGTTACCCCTTAAAGTTATGAACTTCACTCCTTAGACAGTTATGTGGAGTATGATCTCAGCCTTCTTTGTAGATGCAGTGTACAGACATGTTCTGGATACCCAAAGCAAACAACTGGGAAAAGTTATATCAAACGGATTGTTCCAAACGTTGACAACCACAAAAAATAAAAGGGAACAAGCCTGAAGAAGAAACTTAACTTCAAAGTCCATACAGCGATGGTCCGGCTGTATGGACTTTGAAGTTAAGTTTGCTTGCACTTTTTGAAAATATATTTTTTGAATCATTGAATACTTACTTATGTTATGGACATGCAAAACAGAATGAAGCACTTTTAATCACCTTTCTAACACACTAGTTGGTGCAATGATAGATTCTATGAAAAAATCTCTTTGGGGTTTGTTCCCCATCCTGAGTTTTTTCTACTCCATCCGTGGATTCTGAGCACCATCTGAGTTAAATAAGGTATTAAACACTTCTTCAGGCTTGTTCCCTTTTGTTTTTTGTGGGTGTACAGACATGTGACATGATTAATGTGACCATTTATTTTTTTCATCAAAATGCCCCTAATCCTGCCCTAGCCCTGCCTCTGTCATAGTGAAACAGGAGTGGAAGATTTGGAATTTGTCACAAGAATCTATGCCAATCTGACTCAACCAATGCTTACTATCTACCTTTAGTGTTCAGCTGAGGGGTCTGCCTTGGAGTGCAGCATTGTTGTGAGTGCTGGGGCCACAAGAAGGGATAGATATTTCCCTCATCCCTGAGGAATAGATTTCCCCTGTGTGTTCTGGAATCTATGGCCCTATTTTACCTTCAGGAGCTGGAGCCTCAGCTACACCATGAAGAAGAATCTTCAGAGGCCTGCACTGAGGCCTTCCTTCTGACGATGAGTCCTTCTTTGATGTAACTTCTGGTTCGAAACCGGAAGTTACATCAAGGAGGGACTTATAGGCAGAAAGAAGGTCTTGGTGTAGGCCTCTGAAGATTCTTCTTCATAGCGTGGCTCCGGCTCCTGAAGGTAATATAGGTGAGAGGGGAGCTGAGGAGGAGATGCTGACCTGGGCGCAATTTTTTTTTACAATGGAGCAAGGCTTTTTAACATTCCTGCGGGGTGGTTAAAGGCTTGCTCCCTCCCATTCCTGTGGTAAACCGGCTACAATTTTTCCCATTCCTGTGGATTTCCCCGTATCATTCTCTAATTGTGACCTCACTCCAGAGGGGATCTGGATCTGGGTGGGAGATTTGTCTTTTGGTCAGAACACACCAACTAATCAGTGCAAGAGCTGATTTGGAAGATTCGTGCTTTATTAGAGCCCACCATCTGATCATCTATACTGGAGTCTGGAAATTAGAAACAACACCTTGGACTGAAGGAGAGGGAAAATCTGTACATAGTTGGACTGTGTTCTGAAAGTAACTGTTCACTGTTCAAGAGTGTGCCTCTTCCATATTTCAAGAAGAATAGTTGGAGGCATGCTTGCCAGCATCTGGGAGAAAAGGGGGGTAACACTTGTATGCTGAAGTAGGATTTTTTTGCAGGTTTTGTAGTTCACAATGTGCCTAGTGGGGGAGAGCTTTCTGTTGCTATTGCTCAGATAACATGAAAATCAGGATTATTTTTTTTTTTTTTAATCTTTATATGGTAACTTCCCTGGAGAAATGTTCTAGTTCTGATCTGCACTTGTGCAGAGGTTGAATTTATGTGGATACAGAGCATGTTTCCATTTAACTCATAAGAACTCCAATACTGTGTCTCACCAAGGTCTATGAGGGTCAGCTATGTTGTGTGTCACACATGCAGGCAATGGCGTAGTAAGAGGGGATGGTCCATCCCGGGTGCTGGTACCCCTCCTCCTCTCCGTCCCCATCTCTTCCCACTCCTCCCCTCACCACGCGTGAGCTCCCCCTTCGTAACAAATTTAACATGCTCCTGGAGGAAAAGTCCATAGTCTGTTATTGAGGAAGACATGGGGGAATCCATTGCTTGCCCTGGATCGGTAGCATGGAATGTTGCCATTCTGAGATTCTAGTCTTGTTACTCTCTGGGATTCTGAAATCTTGCTAGTCTTTGAGATTCTGTATGGAATGTTGCTACTCCTTGGGTTTTGGCCAGGTACTAGGGACTTGGATTGGCCACCGAGAGAATGGGCTACTGGGCTTGATGGCCCATTGATCTGACCCAGTAAAGCTATTATTATGTTCTTATGTCCGCATCATCTCTCTTACTAACGTCACTTCTGGGTGCCACGTATAGGAAGTGATGTCAGTGGGAGAGACGACGGGGTCGTGAGGATCATGTTGAAGTTCTTGTTGCTCATGGCGGTGAACAACTAGTACAGCGGAAGGGAAGGGAAGAGGGGTGCGAGTGTGACGGGGGGAAGTGGGGAAAGAGCGGGGGCGGAGACAAGGGTGGAGCGACACCACCCTCTCACCCTCGCTACGCTACTGCAGGCAAGCATAGTTGTCCCCACTGTTTGGATTTGCCCCTGAGCCCCTGGCACAGGCTGACAGAGAATCAGCGGGGATAAAAGGGATGAATGTTGGTGGGGAAGATCACAAGATTGCATTATAAAAGCAAATAGGACACGATCTTGAATGAAGGGAATCTTCGGGATCCCAGTCAGCATGGATTCACCAAGGGTAGGTCCTGCCAATCCAATATCATCAGCTTCTTTGACTGGGTAACAAGAAAGTTGGACTTGGGAGAGTCTTTGGACGTCATGTACCTGGACTTCAGTAAAGCTTTTGACAGTGTCCCACACCGCAGGCTGCTAAGCAAGATGGAATTGATGGGGTTAGGAGAGACACTAACTGCATGGGTCAATGATTGGCTGAGTGGCAGACTTCAGAGGGTGGTGGTTAATGGTACCCTCTCTAAAACATCGGAGGTGACCAGTGGAGTGCCGCAGGGCTCGGCCCTGGGTCCACTCCTTTTCAACATATTCATAGGGGATCTGACTCAAGGGCTTCAAGGTAAAATAACACTATTCGCCGATGATGCCAAACTATGTAATATAGTAAGTGAATGCAGTTTACAGAATTATATGGCGCAGGACCTGCTTACATTGGAAAGTTGGTCCTCAACCTGGCAGCTAGGCTTCAATGCTAAGAAATGTAAGGTCATGCACCTCGGAAGCGGAAATCCATGCAGGACGTACTTCTTGAACGGAGAAACTTTAACTAGGACTTCAGCAGAACGAGATTTAGGAGTAATCATCAGTGCAGACATGAAAACTGCCAATCAAGTGGAGAAGGCTTCATCTAAGGCAAGGCAGATATTGGGTTGTATCAATAGAAGTTTCGTCAGCCGAAAGCCTGAAGTCATAATGCCGTTGTACAGGGCCATGGTGAGACCTCATCTGGAGTACTGTGTGCAATTCTGGAGGCCACATTACAGTAAAGATGTGCAGAGAATTGAATCGGTTCAACGGACGGCCACCAGGATGATCTCGGGGCTCAAGGGTCTCTCATACGAAGAGAGACTGAACAAATTGCAGCTCTACACTCTTGAGGAACGTAGGGAGAGGGGAGACATGATCGAAACATTTAAGTACCTCACGGGACGTGTCAAAGTGGAAGATGATATTTTCTTTCTCAAGGGACCCTCAGCCACAAGAGGGTACCCACTCAAACTCAGGGGCGGAAAATTTCATGGCGACACCAGAAAGTATTTCTTCACAGAGAGAGTGGTTGATCATTGGAACAAGCTTCCAGTGCAGGTGATCGAGGCAGACAGCATGCCAGACTTTAAGAATAAATGGGATACCCATGTGGGATCCCTACGAGGGTCAAGATAAGGAAATTGGGTCATTAGGGCATAGACAGGGGGTGGGTAAGCAGAGTGGGCAGACTTGATGGGCTGTAGCCCTTTTCTGCTGTCATCTTCTATGTTTCTATATTATATGTAAATGTGAAGTATGGTAAAGTGAAACTTTAGTGAAATTTTTAGAACCTCTTCTGAATCTGTACCAGTCCTTGATAGGGCCTTTAATTTTCATTCAACAAAGAAGGCTCATGGTGGAAAAGATGAAATAGAACTCTCAGAAGATAGTCTCTGAATCTCATGGAACTTCATGACAACTCTTATGCAATCCGCCATGAACCGCAAGGTAATGGCGGAATAGAAATCACTAATGTAATGTAATGTAATAGTCCATTAGGTGTGTCCCAACTGAGAAAAAGGTCAATAGTCATTGCTCTCAGCAGCATTTAGAAAACAAAACTTGCATAGCTTTCCAAATTTTATACCTGAGATGCACGGCTGGGAAATCTCGCTCATTCGCCTTCAATCTCAGTTCATTGTGGTGTTGATTTTCGCTTTTTAGGACGAGCCACCCTTGGTATCTCTGATATGGGAGAGGGAGGGGCACATGGGTGCTACCCCTGACCTGCCGGTCCCCTGTCCACCAAAATCTGTGCCAGCTGATCGTTTATACTACTTGTCCCAGTGCCACTAAATCAGCTGGACATTGAGGAGCTCCTTTTTCACAATCAGATAAGTTCTGTAATCAAATTCAGTTTTTTCAAGCTTAGGATGATTCGGTCAATCTCTAAATTCCTAGAACCGAAATCTTTGAACATATTGGTCCACTCATTAATTATGCAAAACGGGATTACTGCAACAGCCTATTAACAAGACTAACTCAGAAAGAAACGAGGCGCCTTCAAATAATTTAAAAGGCTGCAATTAAACTAATAACAAAAGATAGGAAATATGACCATGTAACCCCCCTGCTTTGAAATGCCCAATGGTTACCAATTAATTAAATAATTTATTATAAAATTTCATTAATAACATTTACAACAATGTATTCCAAATCACCGCAATTCATTGATAAATATCTTATTCCATATGAGCCATCCCAAAGTCTTAGATCATCCAACCGTAAATTGCTTATAGTCTCCTCCCTTCGAGTAATAGGAATTAAAAGGCATGACATTTTTTTCAGTGGTGGCTTCACAGCTTTGGAATACACTCCCAGCTCCAGTAATAGAGGAGAGTAACCTTGACCATTTCAAGGGCCTACTTAAGAGCCATCTATTCAAAGTAGCTTTCAACATTTGACTTTTCCCTCTTATCATTCTTCAAACACCTCTAAAGAAACAAGTAGCAATGTTCCCTTTCATCTTGTTTGTCCCATATTCGTCTTTCTTTCCTATATAATTTGTAGTTCCAATCCAGCTTCTTTTTTCTTTCATGTTTGTCTGTTAAAGTTGTCAACCATTAGTACGCCATTTATTTGATGTAGTTTTTAAAATTCTTTTAATTGTCCTGTTATGGGCGTTGTTTTTATTTTTTGTTGGTTTTGTTTTCCCTTTTATATTTTAATTTGTATCTCGCTTAGAAATTGGATAAGTGACTGTATCAAATTGTAAATAAAAACTTGAAACTTCAGTCACTATGGTTGCCGACACCGCATAGCTGCTAAAATCAGAGAATCTACTTCCTGTTTTGTGTGAAATGCAGTAAATACTTGTTCTCTGCTTTCAACTCCTATGTGGCTCCATAAGTCAGAGTGCCTGGAGTGAAGAAAGGAGCTCCTCACGCCACATAAATATAGTGGTACTGGGCAGGTAGGAGAAGGGGAATGATGAGACCACTCTGATGGTGGGGATGGGGGACAGGAGCTGGGGCTTGGAGATGGGAGGAGGATATTGGTGGTGGGAGAAGGAAGAGAAAGACAGATTGGGCGAGGGGAAAGGTGGAAATTGAGGGCAGAGGGCAGAGGAAGGTGAAAATTGAGGGACACGAATGACGGGGATCGAGTAGAGGAAAATAGGGTAAATAAAGGAGAAGGAGATAAGTGAGTGGAGTAGAACGGGTACAAGTGGATCGATTTTTCACTCCGTTTAAAATTACAAAGACTAGAGGACACTCGATGAAACTGCAGGGAAATACTTTTAAAACCAATAGGAGGAAATATTTTCTCGCTCAGAGAATAGATAAGCTCTGGAAAGCGTAGCCAGAGGTTGTGGTAAAAGTGGATAGCGTAGCTGGTTTTAAGAAAGGTTTGGACAAGTTCCTGGAGGAAAAGTACATAATCTGTTATTAAGACATGAGGGAAGCCACTGCTTGCCCTGGATCAGTAGCATGGAATGTTGCTACTCTTTGGGTTTTGGCCAGGTACTAATGAGCTGGATTGGCCACCGTGAGAACAGGCTACTGGGCTTGATGGACATTTGGGCTGACCCAGTAAGGCTATTCTTATGCTCTTAAGGAGAGAAGGAAATGCAGAAGGGATGGGACAATAGCTGCTGAGGAAAAAAGAAAAAGAGGCAAAGGACTATGAAAAATGCAATGGATAAAGGTAATACAGGTGAGAGGAAATAGAAACAGCGAATGTAAAAGGGAGTAAGACATAAGAAGGGGGGAGGGATCAATAACAGGGAGTGAGCTGGAGTGGGTGAGGGGATGAGAGAAGGAGAGTTAGGGGGAGACATTGGACAGGGGAGGAGAGAAGGTGAGAGGTGCTGGATTCAGGGAAGAGAGGAAGGGGAGAGTTACTGAAAGACTGGAGAATGAAAGGCTGTGGAAGGAGAGGGAGATGGGCAGTAGGGGACTGGGGTGAGGGAAAGAGATGAAAAGCAGGATAGTGTTGAGGTGGTCAGAGGAAATAGTCAGTGGCACTATTCACTTAATACCTCTGAATATCCCTGTCATCAGCACTTATCCAATTAGCAGCACATGCTAACTGAATAAGTGTCTTAGACTATCAGCTCTCATATAACTAATTTTATTATGGTGTGTTAAACTGAGCTTTCCTTTTTGCTCACTTTCTCTTTATCCTCCTCCTTTAAGTTTTTCCTTTGTGTTTTTGCAGAAAAACAGGTTAATGTATGTGCGGTTATTAACATATATATGAGTTTGTCTGGCAGGATCTATTTTTTTTAGTGCCCCCAGTGCCTCCATCCTGTGTCCTTAGTGCCCCCAGTTCCTCCGTCCTGTGTCCATAGTGCCTCCAGTGCCTCCGTCCTGTGTCCATAGTGCCCCCAGTTCCTCCGTCCTGTGTCCTTAGTGCCCCCAGTGCATCCGTCCTGTGTCCATAGTGCCCCCAGTTCCTTCATCCTGTGTCCTTAGTGCCCCCAGTGCATCCGTCCTGTGTCCATAGTGCCCCTAATGCCTCCGTCCTGTGTCCATAGTGCCTCCAGTGCCTCCTTCCTGTGTCGGAAAGAAGAATTCTTGTCAGCGATTAGCAGCAGCAGCGGGGAGGTAAGATTGCAGGCGCGGACCGAGGGAAAGGAAGGGCAGGAGGACCCGGATCTGGCAGGAGGACCCAAGTAGTAAGGCAGGAGGACCCGGACCTGGCCGGCTGTGCACCCCCCAAGCCGTGCACCCAGGGCAGACCACCCCACTGCCCCCCCTTGGTACGCCACTGCAAATTATATTTTATGACAAATACATATATCATCCCCCCTTTCTACATATCCAACAATTGCACTCGAATTAAAAGTATCTCCCCACCCACCCTGTACGTGAATGCTCAAAGGGCAAAATCAACAATCACTCCTTACAGAATTTTGTCAATGGCTCCCAAATATCCATAAATTTTCTATAATGTCCCTGTTGTATGGCCATCATGTGTTCCATTTTAAAAGGTGGCATAGAGATTCGCACCAAAAAGTATAATTTAACTGATCCCAGTTTTTCCAGTTCCTCAAAATAAGTTGTATGGCAACCCCTGTCATAATAAAGAGAAGTTTATTATTATGGGAAGATATTTGACTTTTAGCCCTCATTAATGTGCCAAATAGCATGGTATCGTACGTCAAAGCCACTTGACCCCAAATGGATCTCCAAAATGGATCGTACGTCAAAGCCACTTGACCCCAAATGGATCTCCAAAATGGATCGTACGTCAAAGCCACTTGACCCCAAATGGATCTCCAGAATGGATCGTACGTCAAAGTCACTTGACCCCAAATGGATCTCCAAAATCTAAGTATCAAGGGACAATAGAACAGTAGATGATCCAATGTCCCTACATCGAGATACCAGTGCCAGCATCTATTAGACTTTGAACCATCCAATTTCTGTAAACGAACAGGGGTCCAAAAAGATCAATCCGCCCAAAGATTTTAAATTGTAGCGCCAGAGAAGGTACTAGGGATAGGAGAGACTCCCAAGAGCCAGACCCGACTCTGGGGGCTGGACTGGAGAGAGTGAGTCCAAAACCCAAATAAACTCCCTCTAGTCCAGGAAACCATCCGGACAACTGGACAGTTCTCTAAAAAGAGGACATATCTGGATAAATCTGGATGTCTGGTAACCTTATTAATTCTGAGACTTTAAACATAAAGCAGAGTCATCATAAAATATTTAGCATTAGTTAATTAGTGATTTGCTGAGAATTTATCAACTGTGTTCTTAAACATTAAACACATTTCCTCCTAAGTGCAACAGTTGCGCAATTGATATTAAGGCAAATTTAAATGCTATTGAAGTAGTTAATTACCAGTTAACTACTTTTGCAGTAGTTGTCTCATGTAGTTAAACTACTGCAAGACAAATGTAGTTAACCAGGTCACACGACTTTTTCAGTAAAGTAACTAAAGTTCAAACTAGACTACTTATTAAGAAGTTGGCGCCCAGCAATGTAGCTTTGATGCCCTTTAGATTCAGGCACACAAATGAAAGTCAGGTGTTGATACAGCTCCACAGATTCTGATAGAGTTACCGGAGCCACATTGGGCACCGGTGATAATCTGCCAACAGCAAAGTTCAGATCTAAATTTACCACCATGGAATTTTACATTGTAATGAACCCAAGTGCACTGCAAAGTTACTGAATATCACAAAGCAGAATTCTACTTTTGCTTATTTCCTCTCTCCTTTTCATCAGTTTGCCCCGAGACAGCCATCATGCAAAGTCTCAGGCATTTGCCTAGCCATAACAGCAATGTGCCAAGAACCAGGAAAATCAAGTTCCGTTTCTACTTTTTCTACTGGCACGCCTTGTGACCTTGGGCAAATCATTTTATATCCTATTACCTCCTGCACTCGTGTAGAAACAAGTGTGTTCTTTAGGGCAAGGACAAACAGAGCCTGAGTAATTATCCCCACTGTTATCAGCACTGCACACATCCAGTAGTGCAGTGGTCTCAAACTCACAGCCCGCCAGGTACTATTTTGAGATCCTCAGTTTGTACATGATTGTCCACTCCGTAAGTGTCCAGTGGTCGCGTCCAGCAATCGCTGTAACCTCAAGCAAGCGCTTTCCTGCATCTGTATGCGATTGTGAGGTGAAGTCCAAACATGGGCAGACACAGGAAAGCGCTTGCGTGAGGTTATAGCAGTGAGGCGGGCAACATTCCAGAATGTAAGGTAACCATTGGAGCAATAGTTGGAGGCAGTGCAGCTTGTGTGCGTGTCCGGTGCTGGAGGAGGTGAGAGCTGAAGGTGGTTGCGGACGCCTGTTATAACTGTTATAATCTTATATTAATTCATAAGAACATAAGAAGTGCCTATGCTGGGTCAGACCAGAGGTCCATCGTGCCCAGCAATCCGCTCGCGCGGCGGCCCAACAGGTCCAGGACCTGTGTAGTAGTCCTCTATCTATACCCCTCTATCCCCTTTTCCTTCAGAAAATTGTCCAATCCCTTCTTGAACCCTATTACCGTACTCTGTCCTATCACGCCCTCTGGAAGCTCATTCCAGGTGTCCACCACCCGCTGGGTGAAGAAAAACTTCCTAGCATTGGTTTTGAATCTGTCCCCTTTCAGCTTTTCTAAATGCCCTCTCGTTCTTGTAGTTTTCGAAAGTTTGAAGAATCTGTCCCTCTCCACTTTCTCTATGCCCTTCATGATCTTGTAAGTCTCTCCCCTATCCCCTCTAATCCTCCTCTTCTTCAGGGAAAAGAGCCCCAGTTTCTCCAGTCTCCATGTATGAAAGGTTTTCCATACCTTTTATCAAACGCTTCGCTCTCCTCTGAACCCTCTCGAGTATCGCCATATCCTTCTTAAGGTATGGCGACCAATATTGAACGCAGTACTCCAGATGCGGGTGCACCATCGCCCGATACAATGGCAGGATAACTTCTTTTGTTCTGGTTGTAATACCCTTCTTGATTATACCTAGTATTCTATTCGCTTTCTTAGCGGCCGCCGCACACTGTGCCGACAGCTTCATTGTTTTGTCCACTATTACCCCCAAGTCCCTTTCTTGGGTACTCTCAGTCAATAACATCCCTCCCATCATATAGCTGTACCTTGGGTTTCTGCTTCCCACATGCAATACTTTACATTTCTCTACATTGAACCTCATCTGCCATCTCATTGCCCACTCCCCCTTGCTTATTCAGGTCCCTTTGTAATTCCTCGCAGTCTGAGCAGCACTAAATAGTTTGGTATCGTCTGCAAGTTTTATTATTTCGCACTTCATCCCTGTTTCTATATCAGTGTATTTTAAGTGGAAAGATGCAGCGGCGGCTCCTCTCAAGATCCCCGACTGCATCGGACTTCCGACGCAGGTGGGGATTCGTGAGAGGAGCCGCTGCCATGTCTTCAGTGGCGTACCAAGGGGGGAGATCCGCCCCGGGTGCAGCCTTAGGGGGTGTGCACAGTCGGCCAGGTCCGGATCTGGCCAGCTGTGCACCTCCCCTAAGGCTGCCGTCGGAGAGGAAGTTCGGGCCAGCCAATCACTGCCTGGCTGGGCGGAACTTCCTCTCCAATGGCAGAATTGATGTCGGGGGAATGCTGGTCGGCCTGACGGTGGGAAGCAGAGAGCTTGGGGCAGCCGCGGTGGTGGCTTTGGGGCCTGTTTCCCCCGATGGTGGTAGCAATGGCTTTGTGGAGGGTAGGGAGAAAGAAAGAAAGAAAGAAAGGGGGCAGGCAGGGAGACAGAAGGGAAACAGAAAAAAAGAAAGGGGGAGTCAAGAGAGTAAAAAGAAAGAAAGGGCAGGGAGAGAGGAAGAAAAAGTTAGGGGAGGGAATGAGGTCTGGAGGAGAGGAAACACAGGGTGAAAGAAGGGAAGAAAGATTGGATGCACAGTCAGAAGATGAAAGTGCAACCAGAGACTCATGAAATCACCAGACAAGGTAGTAAAAATGATTTTATTTTAAATTTAGTGATCAAAATGTGTCTGAATTTATATATGCTGTCTATATTTTGCACTATGGCCCCCTTTTACTAAACCGCAATAGTGTTTTTTAGCGCAGGGAGCCTATGAGCGTCGAGAGCAGCACTGGGCATTTAGCGCAGTTCCCTGCGCTAAAAACTGCTATTGTGGTTTAATAAAAAGGAAGGGTGGTATATTTGTCTATTTTTGTATGGTTGTTACTGAGGTGACAATGCATAGTCATCTGCCTTGACCTCTTTGAAAAAGCCCCCAAAATAGGAATGATAATTAGCATTTTCTCAGCGTATAGTGTACTTTGTGTTTTTTAATTTTATTGTTGGTAGATCATTTTGACTTGGTCATTTTAAAGTAGCTCGCAAGCCCAAAAAGTTTGGGCACCCCTGAGCTAAAGCTGTGTATTTCTATTTTATCCCCCCTTTTACAAAACTGTGGAGCGTTTTTTAGCGCCAGCCGTGGTGGTAGCAGCTCTGATGCTCAGAATTCTATGAGCGTCAGAGCTGTTACCACCGTGGCTAAAATCCACACTACAATTTTGTAAAAGGGGGAGGGGTTACTTTGTGATGACATATTCCATACTAGGCGAAGGTGTTTTCTGTGTTTTGTGTGTTCGAAAGACATGGTTTTCTGTTAGGATTGACGGTGTAGGATTGATCTGTGCTGGTCTGGCTTGTTTATTTTTACAATGGGTGTATTGATATACTGCTCACTGCAATATGTAAGATGCTGCCTTTTTCTAGGTACTTATGTGTGACGTGTGGCTTGTTACTAAAAATCATGTTTTTCATACAGATGTGGTGGTGTCAAAAAATGATGGGCCCCGGATGTTACATATGCTTGGTACGCCACTGTATGTAAAGATACCAGAAAGCTGGCGAAGCAAAAACTTTAAGTAAATTGTTATTCTTCTAAGTTTTGAGTATTTAACCCTCCCACAATCTCACGGGCACTCGTCCTCCGCGCCTGCTCATAAATTTGTGGAGTATGTAACTTGTCGCTCATGCATATTTTTTTTTGCACACACCTCATCAATCCTTAGAGGGAACATTGCTCGTGACCCTCCTCCAGTCCAAGTAGTGGCCTTTTACTCCTACCCTCTGCTTCCTCCCCGCCAACTAATTTCTGATCCATCTGTGTACGTCTCCTTCCACCACATGGTTCTTCAGTTTCCGAAGTAGGTGTTCATGGAGTACCTTGTCAAAGGCTTTTTGGAACTCTAAATATACGATGTCTATGGGGGCCCCTTTGTCCATCCGTTTGTTAATTCCTTCGAAGAAGTGCAGTAAGTTCGTTAGGCACGATCTCCCCTTGCAAAATCCATGTTGGCTTGTTATTAGAAGTTTATTTCTTTCAAAATGCTCATCGATGCTGTCTTTTATCAGCGCTTCCGCCATTTTCCCCAGAACCGAGGTCAGACTCACCGGTCTGTAGTTCCCCGGGACACCTCTCGATACCTTCTTGAAGATGGGCGTAACATTGACTATCTTCCAATCCTCCGGGATCACGCCTGCTGTAGTAGTTCCGCTATTTCCTCCTTTAGTTCTTTTAGAACCCTTGGGTGGATTCCGTCCGGGCCCGGCGATTTGTCAGTTTTTAATTTTTCTAACTGCCTGCGTACGTCTTCAAGGCTTACTTCCATGGATGTTAGTTTATCTGTTTGGGCTCTTTTGAAGATTTGCTCAGGTTCCGGTATGTTGGATGTTTCCTCTTTTGTAAATACAGATGAAAAGAACATGTTTAGTCTTTCCGCCACTTTTTTCTCCTCCTTCACCACTCCCTTCCTGCCTTCAAAGGAAAAGGAAAGATGTTAAACTATAACTGTGAGGTAAAACTCTCTTTATAGTTTATAAATATTTCCTTTAACAGTTAAAGGAAAGATTTATAAACTATTAAGAGTTTTACCTCACGCAAAATTGTCATTTCTTTAATAAGACATTAACTATTTTTTCTGAGGCCCTCCAAGTACCTACAAATCCAAAATGTGGCCCTGCAAAGGGTTTGGGTTTGAGACCACTGCAGTAGTGTTATAAGTTTAAGAATCATTAAGTATTTTATGTTCCGTGTTAGGAATATTGAGGCCAGTGGCGTAGTAAGGTGGGTGCGGGGAGGGGCGAACCGCTCTGGGCATGGTCTTCCTAAGGGTGTGGCACCCCTCCTCCTCTCTGCGCCTTTTCTTGCCACACGCACAAGCCCCCATACCTTCCCACATACTTTTTTTACTTCCCCGTTGTGAGGTTGCTGCCCACGTCGGCATCGGTGCTTTCTCTGACCTCATTTCCAGGACCCATGCCTAGGAAGTGACATCATAGGGCGAGCCGACACTGATGTGGGCATGCTGCTTATGCAGGAGAAGTTAAAAAGGTATGGGGAAAGGGAAGGGGGGTGCGCGTGCGGCCACTCACCCTTACTACACCACTCATTGGGGCTGATTCTGTAAGCAGTGCCTGCAATGGCAGGCGCCTGCCACGTGTTAATCGCCGATAGGCGCCGCTTTCACAATCACGGCTTGACAGGACCCCAGGCACCAGAAATGCATGCCAGGGTTTCACAGGCCTACATTTCCGATGCCTAGGGTCCTGTCAGAACCATGACCAGTGGTGCATTGTGATGTCGAAGTCTGGCGCTGCCCCCTAACCACTCCCACTTTAGGGCTTCAGCGTCACTATGTTCCACTAGCCGCCAGGGACCTAGGTACTGGTCACGGAGGCCGGGTTAGTGGCACCTCTTATTGTAGTTACTTTTTAATTGGTTTTAAATGATGCAACCAATTACCACATTGTTTAGCACCAATTAAAGCAATGAAGTTAGGCGGCATTAGGACGCTTACCGCTGCCTAACTTTTAGTGTCCTAACAAGAATCCTGGTCACTGGGCCTAGTGCTTTTGTGGTTCTTTTTTTTTTTTTTTTTTTTAATGTTAAAGCATTTTTATTGAAATTTCCAACAAAGCATTGTACAAAATTCCACTTTCACAACCACAATTAGAAACAACCAAAAAGTCCACATACCAAGTACTTACAATTACACCTTCCCACTATACCCAGCGCCCCCTACCTTCAGTAAATCTTCATTAGAAAGCAAATGAAACTTAGAAGACTTTGACTCTTATAGTCTCTCAAGATAGAAGCATCCCATTTCCCAAAAGAGAGTGAGCAGAACTTAAATCCTACAAATCAAAGAAATGAGAGAAAGAGAAAAGAAGAATGAGGAAACAAAACACCAACATAAAAAATACTATCTTGCACACCTGCCATCCTGGCCCGCACACACCTTCAGTTTATTTATTTTTTAAACTTTTTTATTAGCTTCATTATCTTCTCCCAAATCACTGTCCTGAAGGGGCATAGCCAGACATGCCAATTTGGGTGGGCCTGAGCACAGAGTAGGTGGGCACACACTATTTGTGCGCCTCTCTCCTCTCTCTCTGCTGAACCCAAATTCAATCAGTACCTGAGCTGGTGGGGATCCCCAAACCTTACCAGCCGAAGGGGTCCTGCTCCGGAGGCCCAGTATGCTCCTATACTTGCTGCAGCCAACGGCACTCTTTACAGGTCACCCCTAAGCATTCATCCCTCCTACATATGTGCAAAAAATAAACATGCATGGGTGAGGAGTGAGCTGGTGCAGCAACAGCCCATAAGACAACATACACTGGTGACTTTCAAAGGTTACAGACAGGCTAAAAGTTCCAGCTCCTTATCTAATCCAAAAGGGTGCACAGTGTTAAATTCTTGCTTATCTACATCTCCATAGAAACATGATGGCAGATAAAGGCCAAATGGCCCATCTTGTCTGCCCATCCGCAGTAACCATTATCTCTTTCTCTCTCTCCGAGAGATCCCACGTGCCTATCCCAGGTCCTCTTGAATTCAGACACAGTCTCTGTTTCCACCACTTCTTCCGGGAGACTGTTCCACGCATCTACCACCCTTTCTGTAAAAAAAATATTTCCTTATATTAAAAACATAAGAACATAAGAATTGCCGCTGCTGGGTCAGACCAGTGGTCCATCCTGCTCAGCAGTCCGCTCATGCGGAGGCCCCTAGGTCAAGACTAGTGCTCCAAATGAGTCCAGTCTCACCAGTTTAGCATGAACTTGTCCAACTTTGTCTTGAAACCCTGGAGGGATTTTTCCCCTATAACAAACTCCGGAAGAGCGTTCCAGTTTTCCACCACTCTCTGGGTGAAGAAAAACTTCCTTATGTTTGTACGGAATCTATCCCCTTTCAACTTTAGAGAATGTCCTCTTGTTCTCTCTACCTTGGAGAGGGTGAACAGTCATGTCCCCTCGCAGTCTCCTCTTTTCAAGGAAGAAGAGGTCCAGCTTCTCCAATCTCTCATTGTACGGCAACTCCTCCATCCCCTTAACCATTTTAGTCTTCTATCACCTCTTAACTTCATCCTATGCCCTTTCATTGCAGAGTTTCCTTTCAAATGAAAAAGACTCGACTCATGCACATTTACACCCTGTGCACAGTGGTGGGATATGTCCCCATTTTAAAAGATTGCATTTTGAAAAATGGTGGAGTTGTTTGCCCATGATACAGAATAAGAACGGCTGAAAAACTCATTGGGTTTCCATTTGCATATTAAACAAAGTTGAGGCTTTTTCTCCACTGTAATGAAATTGTTTTTCAGTGAGCATTTCCACCACTCGGCTAATAACATTTTTTGATTGAAAGTTGATTTAATCTAATCTAATCCTTAGGTTTGTATACCGCATCATCTCCACGTTCGTAGAGCTCGACGCGGTTTACAGTAGGAGAAATAGGAAGGAACTACAACAGAGGGTTAGAGGTAGAAGTGTGAAGAAAATTTAGAGGACTTGGGATGCCAAGATATAAGAGTTTCCTTGATTCCTAAGATGGAGGGAGACTTACATTTAAATGTCTCTATCATATCTCCCCTCTCCCACCTTTCCTCTAAAGTATATAGATTTAGATCTTTAAGTCTGTCCCCATATGCCTTACCACGAAGACAACACACCATTTTAGTAGCCTTCCTCTGGACCGACTCCATCCTTTTAATATCTTTTTGAAGGTGTGGCCTCCACCTCTCCATGACATTCCTTGTTTATGTAGGACCAAAAAAAACCCTATGGTCTTCAAATTTATGATCTTTCTCAGTAGGAGTGTTCAATCAGAGGTTTATTCAAATGTTTTCTGTTGACAGCACTATGGCGTTCTCTCTCTCTTTGTGGAAAGCTCATTTGTTCTTCCCAATATACATGAGGCCACTTGGGCTATTGCTAGTGCATGCATACACTTTCCTTTCTGTTTCACAGTTGCTAAAATGCTCCAAATGGGATGTTTTGCCTATTACAGTGTGCGTAAAAGACTTAATAATCATGTTAACTGAACAGATTGAACAATTGCCACATGGAAAATGCCCGTAAGGGATTTTGCTCTTGATAAGAGCTGTGTTGCAAAATGCTGACGACATTAAAATGTCCTTTAAATTCTTTCCTTTTTTGTACGCCATCAATAATTCCTTGTCTGCAAAGGTATTTATAGAAGTAATCAGGTGCCAGTGTTTCCTCAAAGTTCTAGTAATGCCATTTGATAAATGATTGAACTCTACTGAAAACAGAATTTTGTTATTAGTACCGTATATCTCTCTGCCTTTTGCATAAGTTCTCTTTTTCTTATTCACCCTTTTATAAGAACATAAGAAAAGCCTTCCTGGGTAAGACCAATAGTCCATCAAGCCCAGTAGCCCGTTCTCACAGTGGCCGATCCAGGTCACTAGTACCTGGCCAAAACCCAAAGAGTAGCAACATTCCATGCTACCGATCCAGGGCTAGCGGAGGCTTCCCCCTTGTCTTAATAACAGACTATGGACATTTTCCTCTAGGAATTTGTCCAAACTTTTCTTAAAATCAGCTATGCTATCCGCTTTTAGCACAACCTCTGGCAACGCATTCCAGAGCTTAACTATTCTCTGAGTGAAAAAATATTTCCTCCTATTGGTTTTAAAAATATTTCCCTGCAGTTTCATCGAGTGTCCCCTAGTCTTTGTAATTTTTGATGGAGCGAAAAATCGAGTTCTACTCCACTCAGGATTTTGTAGACTTCAATCATATCTCCCCTCAGCCATCTCTTTTCCAAACTGAAAAGCCATAACCTTTTTAGTTTTCCTCATATGAGAGAAGTTCCATCTACTTATTCTTCTGGGCTACCTTTCATAAAATCTAAACTTGAGGTCACTCACAGGTTCCCATATGTCGTACTATTTATGTAATATACAAATGATAGAATATAAGTGATATATTTATTGTTAATGTGATTGAATATACATATACACTTAATGTAATTTTGAAAATGAATAAAGAATTTAAAAAAAAAAATATGTCGTACTATTTGTCTGTCTTGGCTGTTTAGATTGTAAGCTCTTTTGAGCAGGGAATATTTTCTTCTTCTTTGTGAATCTGTACAGCGCTGCATGCATCTGGTAGAGCTATAGAAATAATTGATAGTAGTAGATTTATTTTAAGAGATCTGATATGGAAGCTCTGATAGTGCAATAACATATTAATGTCTGTGAGTCTTCTGAAAATATGTCATAAATTCACCATTTTTATTGGTAATTAAAATATCAATAAAATCTATTTTTTCCTTACTATAAGTGATTTGTTATCCCCGAAATGACAAAAAACAGATTAAAATGGATGCCCGGCGGTGGCGTCTTTGACGTCAGGGAGAGGAAGGCTGATTGGCCCAGTAGATCGGGATGGCAACACGAGTCTATCATGGAGCCCGGGATGGGCTCCGCGATCAACTCACGTTGCCTTCCCGATCTACCGGTCAATCGCGATCGACGTATTGGGCACCCCTGTCGTACAGCATGTATAACCGAAAGTTATACAGCCCAGGATCAATGGAACTTGGACGTTGTGACTTAGACCATTTAAAACATGGTCTAAGTCACAAAAACCCACCTAAAGTCACCAGATAAGCACTGCAAACACATAAAACAGACCCCCACACACTACCCCAGTGATCACCGACCCTCCACCCCCATAAAAATATTAATCACAACTTGAAAATTCAGCCTCCAGACCATCATCACCTGGCAGCCTGGCATAGGAAAGCCTAGTCGTCCAGCACAGAGGCAGCTTAAGTCATCTTGGGGGTGGGTTAGGAACCCATAGAGAGAAGGACCCATGCCCATAAGCTCCTGTAATCACTGCATTGATACTTAAACATGTGCACTCCCCTATATACCCCCAAAACCCTTTTTTACTGGCATATAAGTGGCTCCTGCAGCCATAAGAGCTATTGGGGTGGTAGATAAGTGGGTCTAGGGGATTCTGGAGGTGGTTTTGGGGGCTCACCGTGACCTATAAGGGAGCTGTAGTGAGGAGAAGCCATGGCACCCTTTTTGTGAAGTTCACAGCAGTGCCCTGTAAGGTACCCCACTATTTAGGTGGCATGTCTGGGGGTGCAGTCCATCACTTTGCAGATCCCTTCCATGTCCAACAGGGCTTGTTCTAGGTGTTTTGGACTTGGACGAAAAGTTGGACGAAAATGTGGTATAAAGATAGATGATTTTTTAGAGGCTTGGACGATCAGATCAGCAGGACGTATAATTAGACAATTTTCGAAACTAAAAAAAATTTGGACATATTTTTCAAAAATGTGTCTTAAGCTGTGTTTTACTTTGGATGACTTGCGAGTTGGACGTAAACGGACTTAGATGTCCCTTTCGATTATGCCCCTTCACAAGTTCATCTTCAGTATCATCCCACATAATCAATATTTTGTCTATGTATCTTTCCATGTGCTTAGTTGTCCATTAAATAGGTGTTTTAACAAAAATTTACTTTCAAACTCTGCCATACATAAGTTCACAATGGACTGTGCTACGGTGCAGCCCATGACTGTCCCTTTTACCTGTTGAAAAAAACCCACTTTATTAAAACAAAAATAATTCTATGTGCTCTCTCTGCTAGATTCAACATAAATTCTACAGGTTTGTATCTCAAAAATGTGTTACTAAGCAAGCCATCTTGAACAACTCTTAAAATACAGTCTTGTGGAAGGTTGGTGTATAGAGATTCCATATATAGGGTGACCAAAATGCAATGTGTCAGATGGATCCCTAACATATGAAGGGGTATATGGAACCAGAGGATATAGATTCTAAAACAGATTAATTCCCAAATATTATGGGGCTCATTTTCAAAAGAGAAAAACGTAAAAAAAAAAACAACCCAAAACAGCATTAACTGGCACTTGGACGTTTTAATCACCAAAACATTCATGTGCTGATTTTCAAAACTAATTTTTTAGACATATTGCAGGGCATTCATCCTCCAGGAGGTCTAAATGTTAAGGAGGCGTATAAGGGGTGTGGTGTGGGCAGGATTTGGACAAGCTTAGGAGTTGCATGCTTTGCAAGGATAATCAAACCTTTTTTTAAGACACCCAGGGCGTCATTTAGACGTTCAGAGTTAGACCTGTTTTAAAAGTGAATAAGGGTCAGAAAACCACTGGAGAGATGAAAGTATGGCTCCCCACACTCCCCAAGTGCTCACTGACCCCCCTCTCACTCCCCAAAGATGTGAATGAAACAATACATACCTGTCTCTAGAACAGCAGCACCTGGTATTGGAAAACCTAGTTCAGCAGCACACCAAGTGTTTTAAGTAGCCTGGTGGGTGGGCCAGTGAACCGAGGAGGACCCAGGCCCCTAAGCCACTCTACCCACTGCATTTTTGGTGGAAAGTGTGAGCCTACTAAATTCCACCCAAAACCTATTGTACTGCTATATAGGTGACACCTGTAACCATAAGAGCTATTGGGGTGATAGACAGGTGGGTATAGTAGATTTTAGGGGAGTTTTGGAGGGCTCAGCATACACTAAAGGAGGTTCTGGCACCCTTTATGTGAAGTTCACAACAGTGACCCCTAGGGTGCCTAACTGCCCTGTTGGGATGTCTGCGTGGCCAGTCCATTAAGATGCTGGCCCCTCCCATGTCTAAAGGGCTTAATTTTAACGTTTTGAACATGGCCATTTTTGTATTTGAAAATGGCCAAAAACGTTAGATGTCCTAAGGGCCAAGATGTCCAAATAGGTTATTTTAAAAAAACAAACCAAATTGGACATCTAGCGGTTTCAAAAATGGATGTTTCCTTACCCCAACGTTTGCATGAGTTGTGAGAAACGTCCAAAGATGGACTTAGCTGGACTATCGAATATGCCCCTCAATGGGTCTGCCAGGGGGTGTCTTCAAGGATTTGTGTATCTTTGGTAGAATATAGAGGACCAGAAATCGCAAATAATCGGTTATAAATTCAAATTCTTTCTTCGTTATATAAATTTCTTCCAGACCCATTTTTATAACAGAATCAATCCTCCTTTTAAATTTTAAATGGTCACTTTGGAGTTTCCTATAAAAGTTATGATCTAACTGGCAATCACTCTCCCTTATATATTGTTCTATAGCCATCACAAGCACTCCACTGCCCTTATCCACTGTCCGCGCTCTTCAACCTCTCCCTTAGTACAGGCAGCGTCCCGTTGGACTGGAGGACGGCTAACGTCATTCCACTCCACAAGAAAGACTCAAAGATGGAGACAGCAAACTACAGACCAGTGAGTCTAACATCGATAGTGAGCAAACTAATGGAAACTCTAATCAAACACCAATTAGATAAGATCCTGGATGAGGAGAATCTACGGGATCCCCGACAACATGGATTTACTAAGGGGAGATCCTGCCAATCCAACCTGATCCGCTTCTTTGACTGGGTAACGGGGAAGCTGGATATTGGGGAGTCCCTGGACATCGTGTACCTGGACTTTAGCAAAGCATTCGATAGCGTACCACACCGCAGGTTACTGAGCAAGATGAGTTCTATAGGATTAGGTAACACATTGACGAAATGGGTTGGGAGCTGGCTTGGAGGTAGGCTCCAAAGGGTGGTGGTGAACGGCACCCCCTCCGAAATGACGGAGGTGATTAGTGGAGTACCACAGGGCTCAGTCTTGGGCCCAATCCTATTCAACATCTTTATAAGAGACTTGGCAGAAGGGCTTCGAGGTAAAATAACATTATTCGCCGATGACGCCAAACTGAGTAATGTAGTGGGCAAATGCACAACAGACGAAGATTCAGTGCCCGACAACATGATGCACAACCTACTCCTACTGGAGCGATGGTCTAGGACATAGCAACTCAACTTCAATGCCAAAAAATGCAAAGTTATGCACCTGGGCAGCCAGAATCCATGCAAGTCTTATACCCTTAATGGCGAGATCCTAGCAAAAACGGTAGCAGAACGAGACTTGGGGGTAATCGTCAGTGAGGACATGAAGTCTGCCAATCAAGTGGAGCAGGCTTCGTCCAAGGCAAGACAAATCATGGGCTGCATACGAAGGGGTTTCGTCAGTCGTAAGGCGGAAGTCATTATGCCATTGTATAGATCCATGGTGAGGCCCCACCTGGAATACTGTGTGCAATTCTGGAGGCCGCATTATCGCAAGGATGTGCTGAGACTGGAGTCGGTGCAAAGAATGGCCACCCGGATGGTCTCGGGACTCAAGGATCTACCATATGAAAAACGGCTTGACAAATTACAGCTATACTCGCTCGAGGAGCGCAGAGAGAGGGGGGACATGATCGAGACGTTCAAGTATCTTATGGGCCGCATCGAGGCGGAGGAAGATATCTTCTTTTTCAAGGGTCCCACGACAACAAGAGGGCATCCGTTGAAAATCAGGGGCGGGAAACTACGAGGTGACACCAGGAAATTATTTTTCACTGAAAGAGTGGTTGATCGCTGGAATAGTCTTCCACTACAGGTGATTGAGGCCAGCAGCGTGCCTGATTTTAAGGCCAAATGGGATCGGCACATGGGATCTATTCACAGGGCAAAGGTAAGGGAAGGGACATTAAGGTGGGCAGACTAGATGGGCTGTGGGCCCTTATCTGCCGTCTATTTCTATGTTTCTATGTTTAATAATATTCAAATCCTTCTTTAGGGACTCAATTGCAGCTTTCTCTTGTTTGCTTACATTATTGAAAATCGTTTTGCCCTTATTCTCCAAATAACCAAAACTCATGCAATTACAGTTACTCGGCGGCATTCATTAGCTATCACGCTTTATAACTGACATGTCAGATGCACTTGCTGTCTATCTGGAAAAGTAATCTATTATCTTCAACTTTCTTGTGAATTTGAAGAGCTTTCTACTAGTATTGCATGCATTATAATGTGGTGTGGGAGTGAAAGACAAAGTAACTGTCTATTGTTCTGTTGAGCAATGTTCGTCCTACTCCTCTATCTCCTCTGTGAATTTATGGGTCCTTCTGAAAATGGCCCTTCTGAATAGTTTCTCAATCTTTTTTCCATACTTTCCCTAACTTAAGAACTTGCTGCTCAATATTCTGTCGGGGGGGGGGGGGGGGGGGGGGGGAGGTGTTATCTATAGAGGGGCAGAGGGGTCAAAAGTTTAATCTGACTCCTTTCCACTACATTTTTTGCTTTTAAGTGGTCCTGTCTATAAATTGGGTCTCCTCTTTGAGCTAAATTATCTTATTTTACCACTTGATTTCTCTGATTATATCCCTGCAATCTCTTATCAGTATGATGCTTAATAAACATTACCAAATCCCAATCATCTTGTGTGAATTTTTCAAATATAGCCTGTCTTAATTTCTTTCTAAACAATTCCAACTGTTGCTTATAATCATCAAATAGTAAATCGAAAACCGCATCATGCTCTTTCAAGAAAGATAATTCCTTATCTACTTTTTTCTTTTATGGATTCTCTTTATTTGAAGTCTGTATAATTAAGATAATCACGTCCAAAAACACTTATTCAAAATTTTCTATCTATGTTCCATATTCTGCTTCATGCGTTATTGATTTTTTGGATGGATTGCTGTATTATTGTTTTGGTTGACATTCCTCGGTATAGTCTGAAGTAAATTCAAACTTTCAGTTAACACAGCTGTTGGTTTCCATTGTTGAGCCCACAAATATGATCAGGTGTGGTTCAGAGGAGATGGTATAGGGAGTTTTAATTGAATATAATTTTAAAAACGTGACCTAAATTATAATGCTGGTAAATATCTTTGCAGGGTATGCAGGTCATCTGTAGTTCTGAGGATTCCTTTGAATAGTGTATGATTCCCAGAGTCAGGGCTTTTTATAAATTTTGTGCTGGTATGCACTGGTACAGCGTACCAGCATCTTGTTTTATCTCCCTGTCCCCAGCACAGCTACACAGACTGTAGGGTCATGAAATGGTTAACTGTTGTTTAAAATATTGCTCTGGCCTACATAGCTGAAGAAAGTGTACAATCTATTGACTTCATCTGCCTAAAATGTATGTCCCTGCCTTACCACATTGTAAGCTAAATAGATAAGAGTTTGAGCCATGATGTTCCCTGCCCTTCTGTACATTTAACATTTAGAACTGTAAGAGTTAGATAAGTGACCTGCTAGTGTGAGCTTAGGACCAATAATAATTGTAGAAAAGTTATAGAAGTAACAAATGAAAATTGTAATTTTTGCATATATTAGTTTGCAAAAAGGGCATAAAAGTCCGTGTATTTCCTGTTTCTGACACTCTAGTAAGCAGGCTACTAACTGCACTAGAGTCCGGTATACCGTAATAAATTTCTTGTAGTTTCTTCACGCCTCTGACTTTGTGTGTCCAAGTGACCTTTCAAGACAAACACTGTTCTCTGTCTTCTTCCCTTAACCCACCTCCCCTGATTCCAGCACTGTTTCCTCTTTTCCTTCCCTCAAACTCCCCTAGTCAAGGGTTAAACGATTTGCCCAGAGTTCCAAGGAGCCACGGTGGGAATCGAGCCCACTTTCCAACCATGAGTCTATTCAGACCCCGCTCCAATGCTTGCACTGAGCATTAAAGTAGCTGTTTGAATAGACATAATATTGGTTGATAAACTAAAATCCATTATGCTGCCACCTGCCTTATAAAAAAAACCTGCCGAGCCACTTTCCAATGCTAACACAGAAAGCACTTCAGCAACCAATATAAATTTTATTTCAATGGCTTGTTGACAGATGGTATTGCTTTAGTGCATTCTTTCCATCTCTGAAAATGCATAATAGTTTTGTGAACAGATTATCCAATTCAACATCATATTCTGTTCTTTTTTTTTTTTTGGGGGGGGGTGGTAGTTCCTCATTTCTGCTACTTTTTTCTGGCTTGATTGGAATCTATGCTGGGCTCCTGGTGCCTGGACCCTCCTAGTATCCATAGTCTGGCCAGTGCAACAACAGTCCTGAGGCCAGGAGCTAGATAGTAGGACTCCTTTGGGAATATTCTATCATGCTTTCTAAATCCAGCCACCATGCATCTTCCTTGGTGACGGCCATGATCTTCCTCCATCATTGCAAAGTGGTTGCTGACAGATGCTCCGGGCTGTGGAAGGTCTGATGCGGGAATCAAAATTGGGATCATCCATATAGCAGCATTCAGCGTTGCCAAAGCCCCTGGGCTGACCTGCAGCAACACATTCTTATCCAAATATAATATTTTATTTATGTCTGTCTCCATTCCTAGAATGAACTTGACATCCTTGAATGACCTGTGAGCTGTGCTATATTGCAAATAAACATTTTAATGGTACATGTGTAACACTGGCTCTGCTCCTTTTGTATTAAAGTGACAGAATCAGAAATTTCTACTGCCTGCTAATTCCATGCGAGAAAAACATGAATTGGCGTTCTTTGTTAGGAATTTCAGAATATTTTAATACGAGGGGCCGCTGAAAAGTTTTCAGCCCAACCGACAATGTTGGGGCAGTCTCCATCGAGGGCCATACACTTAGGCTCCTTTTAAAAAGGCGCGCCAGTGTTTTAACACGTGTAATAGTGCATGCTAATCCGCCAGCTGCGCTAGTCGCTACCGCCTCCTTTTGAGCAGGCAGTAGATTTTCAGCTAGCGCGCGCTGTAACGTGCGCTAATCTGGTGCGTGTGTTAAAAACACTAGCGCACCTTTGTAAAAGGAGCCCAAAGACAGCAGATATAAATTCTCAGAACTGTCACATTTTAATCACTAAATTGAAAATAAAATCATTTCCTCTATCTTTGTTGTCTGGTGATTTTATTTTTCTAACCATCTTTTCCCAATTTCTGACTGCACTTCCGTCTATCTATCCTCTTAACTGTGTATCCAGGGCTTACTTATCCATTTGCTGTTTTTCTCTCCTTCTTCACTTTCTGGCCTACATCCGTCTTTAGCATTAACTTTTAACATTCAACTTCCATTTTACTACTTTCTTCTCAAAATCTATGTATTTTTCCAGGTCTTCTCTTCCCATCTATCCATGTGTACCATCTCCTCCCTCTTTCTTCTCCCCTATTTCCATCTATCCATAAGAAGCCTTTCTTCTTATCTCTTCCCTGTCACACCCACTGCTGTGCACCATCTCCTCTCTTCTGTCTCCCCTACCATCTCCTCCCCTCTGTCTCCCCTTCACCTCCATCCTTGTGTACCATCTCTCTCCTCCCTTCTCCCTCCTATGGACTGGCATCTTTCTCCTCTCCTTCCCATAGCCTGGAATCTTTCTCCTCTCCTATGGTCTGGCATATCTCTCCCCTTCCCTCCCTCTTCCCATGGTCCAACATCTCTCTCCTTCTCGCAGTCTGTCATCTCTCTCCTCTCCTTCGCATTCTGGCATATCTCTCTTCCCTCTTTCCCTTCCATTCCAGTGGTATGACAATGACATCTCTTTCTTCCCTCCTTCCATCACCCTTCTCCATAATCTGACATCTCTTCCTACTTTGAGTCATCTCTCCTCCCTCCCAGTGTAACATTTCTTCCTCCCTCCTCTCCACCACTATCCTGTCCAACAATTCTTCCTCTTTCTTCCTTTCCCCATGTATATAATCTTTCTTTCTCTCCCACTCCACACACCTATGTCCAACAATTTTTATTTTTCTCTTCCCTCACCCACTGGTAGCATCTCTTTCCCTCCCTTCCCACCACCCCTCTCATGCATCTCTCTTTCCCTCCCTTCCTAACCCCCAGTCCGTGCAGCACCTGTCCTTCCCAACCTCCTCCCAGCCCATGCAGCATCTGTCCTTCCCTGCCTTCCCAAACCCCTCCTAATCCATGTAATATCTGTCCTTCTTGCTCCCCCCCCCCCGCAGCCCATGCAGCCTCTATCCTTTCCTCATTCTCAACCCCAGTCCCCCCTTCTCAGCTGGATCTTGTGGTAAGACCTCTCACCAGTTCTCGAATCCCCCACCTACCACTTCCCTGCCACTGTAATTTAAAATCTTTGGGCAGCTGGTGGTATAACGAAGCCAGCCTCCCACTGTTGGCCTGCCCCAGAAGTGTTCTTTCTGCAGCACTTTCTCTTCCTGCGTAGGCAGGACGCTGCAGAAAGAACACTTCTGGGACAGGCAGATGGCAGGAGGCTCGCTTCGTTATGCTGCCGGTTGTCCGGAAATTTTAAATTACCGGTGGAATGGTGATAGGTGGGGGAGTCAGGAGAGCCATACTTCCGATTGCCAATTTTGGGGAATGCTGTGGTCCCTGTGCCCCCCCCTCTCCGTTCTGACGCCTATGATTTAGAATAAGACAGAATTTAAGATTTATGCTTAGCTCAAAATCAGAATAAGGCAGAATTTAAAATGTAATGCTTAGCTCAAAATAACAGACTAGTGGTGAGCAGAGATTAAACCGCACAGGCAGTACACCAAAATTCAGAATGGCAAAAATGAAAGGTCAGAAGAGAAGAGAAGCAGCTCCTGTCCTAAAGTGTATCAGTCTAATCTATGGCTCCATTACACCTTCTTCTCTTGGTATTAACCTTACCCAATCTTCTCCTCCACCCCATCTCACCATTCCTTTTATCGTTCACCTCCTTCACAGCTCTAAAGCTTCAACAGTTTCTCCCTCTCAGTCACACCGATGTCCAAATAAGGCCAGAACTGTTGCGGTGATCCTGGGGAGGATGCGCAAAATGACCTGTTCAGACTTATACAGAATGCCTAGGGCAGTGAGTTTCCCTTTCCAGTCCTGATCTTTTCTTTAAAATCTACTGCTGCTTTTCAATTGTTCAAAAATGCATAACCAGAGAAGACGGTTTTTCATTTGGTCATCATGGACGGGCACAAGAAGCATGCTGCAAATGAATCCTAGCTCATGACATTTTATGTAGGGTTACCAGATTTTCCGTTTGGAAAATCTGGAGCCCTAGACCTGCCCCGGGCCCACCCAGTTTTACCCATTCCCGCCCCAGCCCCCGCTGCCTGCTCTCATCTGGCAGGAGGACATCTGTGCATGCACAGATACCCTCCTGCCTGACGCGATGTGGAGGAAAGCTTTTCAAAACCTAGACAAAGGGCCAGATTCACTAAGCAATCTGATCATGTACTGATCGGTTTGCGACCCCTTTCCTCCGACCCGATTCACTAACCTCTGTGCCAATTCGATTCCGATCCATGCATGCAAAGTAGGCAGGCAGCGATTCACTAAACAAAAATCTTGAACAAAGACTGGGCTGGCCGATCAACAAGAAGCGACTGCTGGGGACCAGTCACTCATGTCCTTTCCGCCTGTCCTGCCAGCCCTGCAGCCCTGAAATAAACCTGCTCTCTGCCTCCCCTGACTCTCCTGCTCCCTGCCGCCCTTCTCTGCATTGCGAGCCGTGGTTTTAACGCGCTTTAAACCCGCAGGTTAAAACCACGGGTTCGCACTTTAGGGAAGGGCGGCAGAGAGCAGGAGAGTCGGGGCCAGTAAAAAAAACCAACCTAAACCAGACAGCAAACACATGCGCAGATCATCTACAGGCAAAGTAGATGGTCTGCACATGCATTGGGATCGCTACCTAGCGATCTGTGTCATCGGATGGGGGCATGCCTACGATCGCCCCCATTTACATGCAGAGGGTTGGAGAATCGGTCGGCCTGCCTCGGATCGCCCACGGATCCGGTAAGATCGCTGGGCTTAGTGAATCTAGGTCAAAGTGTCGTGTTTTGAAAAGCCACCCAGACACGTCCTCAAAAGGAGGACATGTCCGGGAAAATCCAGACATCTGGTAACCCTAATTTTATGTTATCATCCACTGGAGCCAGAAAATCTTTGATTCCAAAAACCAGCAGTCCCAAAGAGCTACACTTCCCCCTCCGAATCCGCGGTTTCAATATCCGCGGATTCGGTTATTCGCAAATTTTTTTTTTTAATCATTTTTAATTTTTTAGGCTATTTTTAAGTCCTCTGAGACTCCCCGGAACTTTACCTAGTGGTCTAGCGGGCTTTCGGGGCAGGAGTGATCTTCCTACGCTCCTGCCCCGTGCAGATCACTCGAGACTACGACGGGAGCTCATGGCAGCCATTTCCTACGAGTGATCTGCAAGGGGTAGGAGCGTAGGAAGATCGCTCCTGCCCTGAAAGCCCGCTAGATCATCAGGTATGGTTCTGGGGAGTCTCAGAGGGCTTAAGGTAAGGTCTGGGATTCCGGGAGTCAGAACCGGCCAGAATATTATTTGTGGTTTTTTAATATTCGAGGGACAGCTCTGCCCTCCGCAAATATTGAGGGAGAAGTGTAATCAGTATTAGAGATAAAGGGTGCAGTGCCCATGCTATGCACTTGAGAGCAGCAGCACTCTCTGGAGCTGAAGGCCCTGTCAGGATCACAGTCCTCCTGTCCTTAGATTGCTGCCTGCTTTTCATTTTCATTTTCTTTCTCAACAGCTGCACGTGTGTCTTCTCTAATGTTCAGCTTTTTTGCCCTCAGTCAACTCTCCAGTGACTCTAGCTTTGGATTGTAAGGCTCAAATGAATTTACCCTGGCTTTATAATTCCCAGGGATGCTAATATGATCCTGCTTTCAGACTGAGATTTTTGGTCTCTCTGTGATTTTGAATCTGAATACCTTACTTGCGAAGTTTATAGTCCCCCACATCTTCCGTCAGGAGAAGGGACACCAAGAAAGCAAAGCAAATCATCTGCAGAGGATGTCCTTGTGGTAAACGTAGGCCGAAATGCTGTAGCTGCTTTGCAAATCAGACTGCAGTTTTACCGGACTACAGTACATAGTTTTGTGGGATTCTCAGGGCTCTTAACATCACAGCTGTCTTATAAAGATCACTGGAGAACAGAGCGTGCATGCAGGCAAATGCCTTGGGGGATTGTCTCTGTGTCAGATTGTAGCCCTCATCAGCTAGAATGCTAGTGGGCTAATATTAGGTTATTACTGACATTCTGTAGGAGAGGGAGAGATACCTGCAGCAGCACACGAGGCATCAGGAGCAGGAGAGGGCTAAGGCAGCGCGAGGGCGAGCGGCAAACTTACAACGAGGCTTCGGGGTAGCGGCGTGTAGCCCCGCCCACCCCCACCGCATCAGCAGTTGGCGCCGGGCCCCTCCATAAAAGGAGGAGAGCCGACGGTCAAGCCACTGCTGTAGGAGAGGGAGAGATACCTGCAGCAGCACACGAGGCATCAGGAGCAGGAGAGGGCTAAGGCAGCGCGAGGGCGAGCGGCAAACTTACAACGAGGCTTCGGGGTAGCGGCGTGTAGCCCCGCCCACCCCCACCGCATCAGCAGTTGGCGCCGGGCCCCTCCATAAAAGGAGGAGAGCCGACGGTCAAGCCACTGCTGTAGGAGAGGGAGAGATACCTGCAGCAGCACACGAGGCATCAGGAGCAGGAGAGGGCTAAGGCAGCGCGAGGGCGAGCGGCAAACTTACAACGAGGCTTCGGGGTAGCGGCGTGTAGCCCCGCCCACCCCCACCGCATCAGCAGTTGGCGCCGGGCCCCTCCATAAAAGGAGGCGGGCCAACGGCGCGCAGCCGTTCGGCGCGCGGCGAAGGCAAGCGGCAAAGGCGCTCGCCTTAGCGAGAGCGCCTTTGCGAAGAGCCTTGAGAAGAGCCTAATCTAAACTCTTCGATCAATCACACTCTTCCTCCTCTCTTCTCACAACCATACACCTTCTTACACTCTCAGCCAGATAGTTAATCCTTTCTTCTCACACCCATACACTCTCTTACACTCTCTTACACTTAAATACACCCATACACTCTCTTACACTTAAATAAAAAAAAAAAATAAAAAAAATAAAAAAAAAATAAAAATCTTCTTTCTCCTTACATACTCTCTAACGTCTCACTCTTTCTCTTTACAGAACTAAATTGCTCCAACTTGGAAATGGCAGGGAGGACACGGAGTACCAAAGCTACGATCAAGATCGACACTCCAGCATCCGGAGGGACACAGAGGACGCTCGAGGTCTGTACACAGAAGGCAGAGGGCAACATGGTTCAGAGGGCAGAGGTCTCAGTGCAGACCGGGACCTCCCCCCCCCTCTCTATGTGCACTGCAGTCTCAACGCAGACAGAGGAGCTAGGAAACTTAGGCGAAGATACCCTGCAGGAACTACTGAGCCTCAGGGAGGAGGTAAAGCGCCTGAGGAGCATAAGAGATGACGAGGCCTTCATCGACGACGCTATTCTGGAACTGTCACACATCACAGAGAGAACCCACGACAGGTCCATTCTCGACATACCCAAACCTACAGCACTAAACACAACGTTTGGTATACAGGAAATGATTGGAGATTCCGGTCCTTGGCAGCTGGTAACCTCTTCTACTGGCAAGCAAAGAAATCCCCCCCCATTCTCACCTTCTTCTTCTTTTTCTCTCAAACAGGGCAGTTCAACACCAACGCCACGACTTTCCCTGAAAAACAGATTTCACGTCCTTCAAGAAGGAACTGACGAGGATGAAGCAGAGGAGGATTCCGAACACAGAACACCGGTTGTGGTTCTCGATGCTCGATCTACCCCCCCTC
The DNA here is from genome assembly GCF_902459505.1 of Geotrypetes seraphini. Lineage (NCBI taxonomy): Eukaryota > Metazoa > Chordata > Amphibia > Gymnophiona > Dermophiidae > Geotrypetes > Geotrypetes seraphini. Next base: position 231,021,865 of record NC_047085.1, read on the forward strand.
GGAAGGAGCGTAGAGTGGTGGTCATCGGAGACTCCATGCTAAGAGGCACCGAAGGACCAATTTGCAGACCAGATTTGCAGTCAAGGGAGGTCTGCTGTCTCCCTGGAGCCAGGATCCGCGACATCACCACCAGTATAGACAAACTTCTAAAACCTACTGACCATTTCCCTATGTTTCTCATTCATGTAGGTACCAACGATACTGCCAGAAGCACATCAGACAGCATCCCTAAAGACTTCGAGGCCCTGGGAAGGAAGCTAAAGCAGACAGGAGCACAGGTGGTCTTCTCATCAATCCTCCCGGTAAGAGACAAAGGCAGAGACAGGGAAGAGCGCATCCATAGGACCAACGAGTGGCTTCGCGAATGGTGTTTAGAGACGAACTTTGGATTCCTAGACCACGGAGCAGCGCTACAAGGACTACAGGGACCTGATGGACTTCACCTAACAAAGAGAGGCAAGAAAGTTTTTGGACATCGACTAGCACATCTACTTCGGAAGGCTTTAAACTAGGTAAGTTGGGGGAGGGTTCACACATACATACCAGAGCAGTAAGGATCCATCCTGATGAAGCAAGTAAAACCCACACTTCCGAGCCTAAGGTAAGTACCCATAGTATACACACTTCTGAGCCTAAGGCAAGTACACTAACGGGGATAGGCATATCATCACAAATTTGGAGAGCAATGTATGTTAATGCACACAGCTTGGGCAACAAAATCCTGGAACTAGAAACAGAAATAAGGAATGCAGACCTTGATATAGTAGCGATATCCGAGACCTGGTTCACAGACTCGCATGGGTGGGATATGGTTATACCAGGCTACAATCTACTTCGTCGGGACAGAGAGGACAAATTAGGGGGGGGGGTAGCACTATACACTAAAGATAATATCAAAACTACCAGGATCACAGAGGTTAGATACACAGGGGAATCACTTTGGGTAAACCTGACCAGAGGGAACGAAAAATGTCTTTACCTCGGTGTGGTATACAGGCCTCCGAGACAAAAGGAAGACGAAGACAAAGAATTGATTGAGGACATAGAGAACATCACTTTGCGTGGTGACACAGTACTGTTAGGTGACTTCAACATGCCAGATGCAGACTGGAACACCCTCTCAGCAACTACGAGCGGTAGCAAGAGAATAATAACCTCCATTAAGGGTGCACAACTAAAACAAATGGTATTAGAGCCCACCAGGAAAAAAGCAATACTGGACCTGGTACTCACAAATGGAGACAGTGTCTCGGAAGTATCAGTGGGAGACACGCTGGGCTCCAGCGACCACAACATGGTATGGCTCAACCTCAGGAAAGGCTTCTCTAAATCAAACACAGCAACGAGGGTCCTCAACTTTAGGGAGGCAGATTTCGACCACATGAGAAAATTTGTCCATCAAAAGCTGCAAAACCATGCAGAAACTGACAACCCGGAAAATATGTGGTCAAACCTAAAATCCATCCTGAACGAAGCATCTAGCCGCTACGTAAAAACAGTAAGCAAACGCCGGAGAAACAAAAAACCACAATGGTTCAACAAGGAAATTTCTGACCTCATTAAAATGAAAAAAGAAACATTTATTACCTACAAACATCTTGGGAAAAGGGAGGCAAAAGAAGACTATCAGGCCAGATCTAAGGCTGTCAAAAAGGCAGTCAGGGAAGCCAAACTTCAAACAGAGGAAGATCTAGCACGGAACATTAAAAAAGGGGACAAATCCTTCTTCAGGTACATTAGCGACAGGAAGAGAAACAAAAATGGAATAGAACGCCTTAGGAAATCAGATGGAAACTACGCAGAATCTGATACTACCAAAGCAGAACTGCTAAACGAATACTTCTGCTCAGTATTCACCTGTGAAGCACCGGGAGATGGTCCGCAACTACAAATAAGAAACAGCCAAAATGACCTGTTTCGTGATTACAAGTTTACACCTAGTAATGTCTACCACGAACTTTCAAGACTCAAAGTAGACAAAGCTATGGGGCCAGACAATCTACACCCCAGGGTACTCAGAGAGCTGAGTGAAGTTCTGGCTGAACCACTATCCGTACTCTTCAATCTTTCCATGCGCACGGGAATAGTACCCCTAGACTGGAAAACAGCTAACGTAATTCCACTCCACAAAAAGGGCTGCAGAACGGAGACAGGAAATTACAGACCGGTGAGTCTTACATCCATAGTGTGCAAACTCATGGAAACACTAATCAAACAGGAACTTGACAAAATTCTAGATGAAGAAAATCTACGTGATCCACAGCAACACGGATTCACCAGGGGAAGGTCCTGCCAATCTAATCTGATTGACTTCTTTGATTGGGTGACCAGTCATCTGGATGCCGGTGAGTCCCTTGACGTGATATACTTGGACTTCAGCAAAGCTTTTGACAGCGTTCCACACCGCAGGCTGTTGAACAAACTAAAATCGATGGGATTAGGGGATACATTCACAACATGGGTAAGGGATTGGCTAGATGGTAGGCTTCAAAGGGTGATGGTAAACGGTACCCCCTCCAAAACGTCAGCAGTGATGAGTGGAGTACCTCAGGGCTCCGTCTTAGGGCCGATTCTATTCAATTTATTCATAGGAGATTTGACCCAAGGACTTAGAGGAAAAGTATCACTGTTTGCCGACGATGCCAAACTATGCAACATAGTTGGCAAAAGCAGTGTGCCTGACTTTATGACGCAGGACCTAAGACAGCTTGAACAGTGGTCATCAACTTGGCAGCTGGGCTTCAATGCTAAAAAATGTAAGGTAATGCACCTAGGCAAAAAAAATCCACATAGAACTTACACACTAAATGGTGAAACCTTGTCCAGGACCACGGTGGAACGTGATTTAGGAGTGATCATTAGCGACGATATGAAGGCTGCCAATCAAGTAGAGAAGGCATCGTCCAAGGCAAGACAAATGATGGGCTGTATCCGTAGGGGTTTTGTCAGCAGAAAACCTGAAGTCATAATGCCGCTGTACAGATCCATGGTGAGACCTCATCTCGAGTATTGTGTTCAATTCTGGAGACCACACTACCGAAAAGATGTGTTGAGAATTGAGTCGGTTCAGCGAATGGCTACCAGGATGGTTTTGGGGCTCAGGGAACTCACGTATGAAGAAAGGTTAAAAAAACTGCGGATGTACTCACTGGAGGAGCGAAGAGAGAGAGGGGACATGATTGAGACCTTTAAGTATATTACTGGGCGTATAGAGGTGAAAGATGATATCTTCAGTCTTATAGGGCCCTCAGTAACCAGAGGTCAGTCGCTGAAAATCAGGGGAGGGAAATTTAAAGGTGATGCGAGGAAGTACTTCTTCACTGAAAGGGTGGTAGATCATTGGAACGAGCTGCCTCAGAGGGTGATTGAGGCCAGCAGCGTGTTAGATTTCAAGAGAAAATGGGATATTCATGTGGGATCTCTGGGAGAGTAGGAGTCAGGGGGTGGGTCATTGGTATGGGCAGACTCGATGGGCTGTAGCCCTTTTCTGCCGTCAATTTCTATGTTTCTATGTTTCTATGTTTCTTTTGCTTTATAAACAGTTTTTGGAGAGTCTCTTCACTCAGTACGAGTCTGACCAGTAGACCAGCATGACTGGTGGCTACAACCTACTGTATATGTAACCTTTTCTGCACTCTACATGACGTGGAGGGGCATTTTAGATAAGACTGGATTTCCCCAGCCATGTCCTCCTTTTGAGGACAAGTCTGGGAGTCCGGATGGCTTTTCAAAACCCGGCACTTTGTCTGGGTTTTGAAAAGCTATCCTTCGTGCAGTAGAGCATCTGTACATGCGTGGCTTCCAGTTGCTCACCGGATAACATATAAACTATGTTTGCTCACATTCAAATCCCTTCTTTACAAAACTCCAGCTTTCATTTATAAGTTATTAATTCCATATACTTCCAATAGAACGTTAAGATCTACTGAGCAGCACTTGCTGACGATTCCCTCTCTTAGAATTATTAATACTAGACGGCAATTGATTTTTTTCTGTTACAGCCCCCAAACTTGGAACTCACTTCCTATTCACTTGAGGGAAGAACACAACTTAGAAAAATTCAAAAGTAAACTAAAGAGCTTTCTTTTTAAAGACGCCTTTGGAAATTAGCCATTTAGTCTTTCAACCAATTTTACTTTTTCTCTCTAATTTTATTGAAGTAATTTTTAACTTCCCTTTCCTTCTGTATCTCCCTTATATGTCTCTTTAACTTTTAAATAATTTGTAGTTCTTATCCCTCTCTTCCCTTATGTTCTTAGTTTTGTTACGTTTGTCAATAGTCTTGTCAGACCTGATTTTTGTTATTTATTGTATTGTTCCCCACATTTTGTAATTTTATTATTATGTACATCGCTTAGAATTATGATTAAGCAATTAATCAAATCTCTATTAAACTTGAAACTTGATACGACGTAATGATGTCACGTGCACGTGACATCATCACGATGCATCCGTGCATTGGCTGATGTCCTGCCCGACGAGAGCAGGCAGCGAGGGGCGGGGCCGGGACGGGATTGGAGGCAGGGCTGGGATGGGACCAGGGCGTGGCAGGGCGGGGGGCGGGTGGAACTTTTAAACCTCATAGAGCTTGAAGTACTTAGCTTTGTTCTTATGCTCTTTAAGAACCAGGACCGTTGCTTGCTACTCTCAGTCAAACGTGGCCTATGTTTCGCGGGATCAAATTACATCCCCGCTGTGTCAGGGAAGAATCTTTTTGCAACGCTTATCTGGGCTACAGACGAACTCCTGCCGCTCTGAACCGGCAGGAGTTCGTCTGTCTCCTTCAGGTTTCAGACCCCTTATGGCGTAGGGTCCAGGGCAATTATTCTCCTTTGCCACCCTCTAATACCTGCCCTGCAGTGAGCCTGAACCAGTCAGAGCTCAGAAGCTATACAGTTTTATAGTTTATTATTGCTATTCCATTTTTATCCAAAGTGGATTACAAATATTTCATACTCAATATCACAGCGTACAAATATCTCATTCATAAAATGTCAAAACTTCACTCATAAATTATGCTGTAAAAAGGGGGGGAAAACTAAAAATCAATGCTTCAATCCGAATCTGCATGTTAAGTAGCAAATTTCATCTGACAAAAAAAATATGTTTTTCAACATTAAAAAAATATTGATACAAATCTATGGAGTCCTTTTATGAAGCCGTGGTAGCGGTTTAACACGTGTAATAGCGTGCGCTAAATCGCCGGCCGCGCTAGCCGCTACCACCTCCTCTTGAGCAAGCGGTAGTTTTTCGGCTAGCATGGGGGTTATCGCGTGATGAAAAGTCATGCGCGCTAAAGCTGCTAACGTGGCTTAGTAAAAGGAGCCCTATATGTTGCCGAAGTACATAAGTAGTCGCCTCCGCCGGGGCAGACCAGAGGTCCATCCCGCCCAGCGGTCCGCTCACGCGGCGGCCCATCAGGCATATTGCCTGAGCAGCGGTCCCTGACTAATTTTATACCTACCTCTACACTTATCTCTAAACCTTCCACTGCTCTTATCTGTACCCCTCAATCCCTTTGTCCTCCAGGAACCTATCCAGGTCTTCCTTGAAACCCTGTACTGTGTTATTTCCTATCACGGCTTCCGGAAGGGTGTTCCATGTGTCCACCACCCTCTGTGTGAAAAAGTACTTCCTTGCGTTTGTTTTAAACCTGTCCCCCTTCAATTTCATCGAGTGACCCCTTGTTCTTGTGGGTTCTTTCAAATTGAAAAATCTGTCCTTGTCAACCTTTTCGATGCACCTCAGGATCTTGAAGGTCTCTATCATATCTCCTCTGAGTCTCCGCTTTTCCAGGGAGAACAGCCCCAGCTTCTTCAGTCTGTCAGTGTATGTAAGGTTTTCCATACCTTTAATCAGTTTAGTTGCTCTTCTCTGGACTCCCTCAAGCATTGCCATGTCCTTTTTGAGGTACGGTGACCAGTACTGTACACAGTATTCCAGATGGGGGCGCACCATAGCCCGGTACAGTGGCAGGATGACTTCCTTCGTTCTGGTCGAGATACCCTTCTTAATGATACCTAGCATTTGGTTTGCTTTCCTCGAGGCTGTGGCGCACTGTGCCGACGCCTTCAATGTCGTGTCTACCATCACTCCCAGGTCTCTTTCCAGCTTACTGACCCCTAGCATTGATCCCCCCATTTTGTAAGTGAACATCGGGTTCCTTCTCCCTATATGCATGACCTTGCATTTCCCCCAGTCTATTCCACTCTGATGGTGTGGATATTTCTGAGTAGGAGCAACCAACCCAGATTGAACTAAGGAATGTAGGGATCATGATGGCACATAAGGCACCAATCAGGCTTGCAAATGTTTGAGTGATGTTTGGTTGAGCCATCATAGCAGTTTATACTTTACACGAAACTCTATGGATATCCAATACATTGCTTTAAAATGCTTGGTAACATGCTCAAATCTGTTAATCCCACATAACAAATGTATTGTAGAGTTCTGAGCCACTTGTAAAACTCACATACTTGTTGCTGGTAAACCCGGAAACACAATATTACAAAAGTCCAATCCTGCTGTCATGATAGATTAAACCAATAACAAAAATCCACTAAGAAGGAATGTAACGACATAAAAAAAAGAAAAAGTCCTTCATATAGTGGGGAAAAGCAGACAGCCAAAGGGTAATGTTGCCAGAGTATTTATCAAAAATACACAAATAATTATTGTGTGGGGAGAGTCCTCAGTCTTCACAACTTACGCCCGATATCACCTTAAGGGCACAGTTGTCACTTCATTTACCCAAAAGGGTTCACTTGTGAAGCATCTCTGGACTTACTCCCATAAGTACAAATTGTGATAAAAAATATATAAATGTGAATAGTGTCCCAAAATAAGGACACTTTGGCCGCTGCAATTCCACACAAACAGCGTTCTAGTTCAAGCCTTAGAAAAATACGATGGAAATAAAATCGGCTGTAAACAAAGATCATTTTCTTAGTCTGTAGACCAAAAACTTTGCCAAATGATCCGCGTGCTTCTCTGCATTCAACGGACTCTGTTTCAGAGGGAGAACCCCCCCCCCCCCGGTTTCTTCAGAAATTCTAGCACTGCTTGTGATGACTCCAAAAATTCCAATCCAGCGATCTGTAAATGTGAAAGGCGAGAATGAAAATGAGATAAGGAGACCAGAACTGAACGCATTGTGGCATTGGCGCTAAAACCCGTGCTATGCATTTGTAAAAGAGGGGGTTAATTATTCAATTTAGTTTAATCGGTGCTGTTAATTGAAAAGTGACTTTAAAACCAATTAAAAAAAAATAATTAGCTGGTAGGCGTGGTTAAGGGCGGATTCTGGGTAGATTTTGTACCTGGTTTGTCTTAGGCTAACTTAGATGCACTAATTTAAGCCAAGAAAATCCTGGCATACATAGGAGTGTGTCTTAGATTTCAGCATCTACTGGTCCTTAAGACTGCTTAGGTGCGATTTTATAAACGGTGCCTAGCGAATGATTGACAATTGTGTTCGATGGCGCCTACAAGTGAGGTGCCTTTTATAGAATCAGGACCTTAGTTCCTGCATAGGAGACCACTAGTGGACTGTAGAAGACAATAGCAAATCATAAGAACATAAGAATAGCCTTACTGGGTTAGACCAATGGTCCATCTAGCCCAGTATTCCGTCTTCGCGGAGGCCAATCCAAGTCACAAGTACCTGGCAAAAACCCAAATAGTCTCATGCCTGTCTCAACAGCAGACTATGGACTTTTCCTCCAGGAATTTGTCCAAACCTTTTTGAAAATCAGCTACATTAACGGCCTGTTTTACAAAGCCGTGCTAGCGGCTGCCGCGCAGCAACAGCCCCGAAGCCCTTTAAATCTCTATGGGCTTCAGGGCCGCTAGCGCGGCTTTGTAAAAGAGACCGTAAGTTTCAAGTTTATTCTTACTTGATATATACTACTTTTTACATACCAAAGCGATTTACATTTTTACAAGTATTAAAAATTAAAAACCGGGGAATAGACAAACAAACTAATAGTGACTATTAAGACAAAAAGGATTGAAACAAAAGGAAAAAGGGAAAGGGTACAATATTAAAAACAAAAGGAAATGGTGCAGGAAAAAATCAACAGGAAAGAGGGATTGTCTGGAACTGACGTCTTCGCCTTTTTTTTTTTTTTCATCATCATTCGTAGATCGCATAAGCATCTTTGAAAAGAAAACTTTTAAATCTGATTTTAAAGTTGTTTAAACTAGTTTCTTCATCATATAGAGAACAAACCGATATCAAGTGATATTGAATTACCAGACTACAAACACCCAAGGCTATCCTGAAAACCCAACTGGCCTGGGGGGTCCTCAAGGACAGGGTTGGGAACCACTGGTTTAGGGTCTCCTCATTTGTACCATCTTCCTTTCATCAGTGCCATCCAGTATACTGCCCCGTTGCTTCGGTGTTAATGAAAGAGCCCAGGCTCTGTACACCCACTCCTGCCTTATCATGGATTCCGAGTCTGGTTGCAGGGGGTCTGGCTATTGTGAGGCAGGCCTCTCAGTGATCACTCCACCCCTGAAGGAAGGCCTGGTATCTATATATATAAAATCGGAGGTATGTATGTGTGTATGTATGTATGTGCCGCGATCACGCAAAAACGGCTTGACCGATTTGAACGAAACTTGGTATGCAGATCCCTCACTACCTGGGGTGATATGTTCTGGGGGTCTCGCGGCCCACCTGCACACGTGGGCGGAGCTACAAACAGAAAATCAGATTTCACCCATTCATGTCAATGGAAAACATGTAAAAAGCTGCCATTCTCACTGTAATTCTAAAACGGCTTGCCCGATTTGAACGAAACTTGGTATGCAGATCCCTCACTACCTGGGGTGATATGTTCTGGGGGTCTCGCGGCCCTCCTGCACATGTGGGCGGAGCTACAAACAGAAAATAATATTTCACCCATTCAAGTCAATGGAAAAAATGTAAAAAGCTGCCATTCTCACTGTAATTCAAAAACGGCTTGACCGATTTGGACGAAACTTGGTATGCAGATCCCTCACTACCTGGGGTGATATGTTCTGGGGGTCTCGCGGCCCACCTGCACACGTGGCTGGAGCTACAAACAGAAAATCAGATTTCACCCATTCATGTCAATGGAAAATATGTAAAAAGCTGCCATTCTCACAGTAATTCAAAAACGGCTTGACCGATTTGAACGAAACTTGGTATGCAAATCCCTCACTACCTGGGTTGATATGTTCTGGGGGTCTCGTGGCCCACAACTCTATGTTGCTTGCTCAAGGGTGGGTTCACCCAAGAATTTATATGTTCTTGCTCCAGGAGGTGAAACTAAAATTGTTGTTTATAATCACGTTTTGCGTTAGTTGTATTGTATTCATTTTGCCAACTATTTCACTTTATAATTTGAATATTGTACTTTTTATTAAGCTGTAAAAAAATACTTTCATTCACCACTATAAAGTATCTTTATTTGAATCCATTTACAGTGTTATTGCTATAATTAAATACCCGTGCAACGCCGGGGCATCAGCTAGTTTGCTATAAAGTTGCACTGCTTAGATATGTTATACACCAGGGGTCTCAAAGTCCCTCCTTGAGGGCCGCAATCCAGTCGGGTTTTCAGGATTTCTCCAATGAATATGCATGAGATCTATGTGCATCCTTCTTTCAATGCATATTCATTGGGGAAATCCTGAAAACCCGACTGGATTGCGGCCCTCAAGGAGGGACTTTGAGATCCCTGTTATACACTGATAAACAGTATATCAAATTAAATGAACTACCGTGTTTCCCCGATGATAAGGCAGGGCCATCAAATAAGACAGCCCCCCCTTTTTAGAAAAAAATGTAAAATAAGGCACCCCCCCGCAAATAAGCCACCCACCAATACCTGCGCTTACCCAAATCGGGTGGTACGGTGGGTGACTCCGTGTGGTCCCTCCGTCTACCATATTTGCCTCCATGGCTGCGTGCCGCGCCTCGTCATGAAGTGAAGAGGAGGAAGTGACAGGACTGCAGCGCGCGCACGTGACTCCGCGCAAGGAAACACAGGCAGCTTCCCTCATCCCTCCCTAACGGAGACTGCAGGAGTTTGTTCACGGCCAGAACATCCAATACAGGTAATAAAATTCTGTTTTTTTTCAACAATAACTGTGTACTGTAGTCTTCTTCATGGGTAAATAAGGCATCCCCCCGAAAATAAGCCCTAGAGCATATTTTGGCCTTCCAAAAAAAATAAGACAGTGTCTTACCATCGGGGAAACACGATATGAACTAGTAGGAGGAAGGCAGACTGAAAATAGATTTTTTTAAAATTTAAGTCACAAAGGACAATTCTGAGTGATGTGGTTCTTTTTTTTTTTATTATTATATTTTTATTGAAAATGGCAAATGGTCCAGACAAGGAAACACAGGCAAGAAAAGAACAATACAGGAAAAACACAAGGAACAAAGAAGGCCAAATGCCCCCAAGTAGCGAGTCAATCCAAGGGGAGACCAGAGTCCAGCAAAATACAAACAGCGAGCCAATCCAGCTCACCCTTTGGCGGGGACTTCTGGGCCTCCTTGAATCAGTCCTCCATAGGCCTGTGGAATGGGACTATGGCACCCTCCTGTTGCGCTTCCAGGGCTCTTTGCAGGAACAATGTAGATTTTTGTACCAAGCTGAGAAGATATGGCTCAATTTGAGATTTGTTCCTATGATAGTGGTTCTTGCTTATATTAAATGCTCCCATGCAAAGTGTATAGCATTGATTGCCAGTACTGTATATTTATAGGATGAGTAAATTTATATTTAGTAAAACATAGTGATTAAGGTGGTAAATGCTGTTCATTGCCAACCAGAAGGTTTCTGGATCAGTCTCCAGATTGACTAAGACTGCCTTGATAGGAGGAAGGAATTGCGGTTATTGCTTAAGGGTAGCCATTCCCACCCCAGTCCTCAGGGCACACCTAGTCCTGTTGGGGTTTCAGGATATCCACAATGAATATGCAAGAAATAGATTCACATGCAAATCTAGCTCATGCATATTCACTGTGGATATCCTGAAAACCTGCTGGGACTAGGTGTGCCCTGAGAACTGGGTTGAAAATAGTTGCTTAAGGGAGACATCTAGTGACTGAAACCAGGGCACATAACTACAGGGCCCTGAGAGGAGGGGTGTGTGTGTGGGGGGGGGGGGGACGATAGAGGAGAAAGTCTTTGGGTTGTGAATGAAGGCTCATGGCACCAGCTGAGCTGAAAGCATTAAAAACCAGGAGGAAACTGTAGGGCTAAGTAAGAAATTAAAAACCCCAGACAACTAAAAGCTGTGTCTCAAATTGCTCCCTTTTCAGAAGTCTGAACTCTTGCTTCTTTCCCTGTCTGGTGATAGTTGATGCAGACAGCAGGTGTTACCAGCTTTTAGTTAAGTTGCCAACAAGCTCTGTGTCATAAAGCTCAGACTGAGCTAGTCCCGAATTTGTTGCATTGTCTCTACGGAAATATCTTTCCAATGTAGCAAATCAGGACTGGCTCAGCTTCTTCCTTACAGCAAGAAGCTTAGTTGGCAACCCTAGGACTATATTAAGTTTGAGAGTTCAGTATGGCATTGGTATTCTAACCCTCAACTTGGCATTATAGTCCTAGGCATTTGGGCACGAGAAAAAGTTAGAAGGTCACAACTGCATGAACTTTTGTGTAAATGCCAAGGTGGAGACCTTCAAATGTGTAAGGTACAGTAGCCCACTGTCTCTCCCTATGACAGTGGTTCCCCAACCTTTACTATACCCCACACTCTTAGGAAATGTTTGATTAATATTTGCACCCTCCACAACCGTAATATCGCAACCACCTGTTCAAGGCACACCGGCAGTTGACTGAAGTATGACTCATGGTTCGTGGCTAAGGGACACAAGCCACTCTTTGTCACATCCCCTGAAATTACATCTTGTACCCCAAAAGGATGCAGGCAACCCAGGTTGGGATGGGGTTACCAGATATCTGGATTGCCCCAGATGGCTTTTCAAAACCCGGCACTTTGTCCGGGTTTTTAAAAGCTGATGAGATGGGGTCCGGGGTTGGAGTGCATCTTTGCATGCCTGAAGAGACGAGGCTTGTGTGGAGCTAGGTTTGGGGGGTGAAACAAGGCGGGGCTTGGAGGTAGACCCGGGGCGGACCCAGGGGGTGGAACGGGACGATCCCAGGGTGGAACAGGATGGGGTCATGCATCCTCTTTTACCAGATGGAAAATCTGTTAACCCTGTGAACCCCTGTCCTATGATGAGCGATAGCCATGGGAAGTAAAAAATGGGATTACTCTTGACTCATCAACAAATCAACAACATGCTGCAGTATCTGATCCTTACCCTGCTAGTGACTTTCCACTTCTGACCTTCAGCTCTTTGTGTATTTCATGTTTTTCCTTTCTTTCCCCCTTGCAAGACTTGATTTCAGAAGAGCCACTAAAACTGGTAGCCAGACCTCCCATCTAAAAGGTGGCAGCATGAAGCTTTCCAAAATGCTGACACTGCTAAGTTTGTTAGAATCTTGTTTCAGATAAAGGTTCTGTATCAGTAGAAATGATTATTATACCATTAGTATTATACCACTAGTATTTTAGCCCTACATTAAAGGGTGCTAGAATATATGTCTCTCTGTCTTTCCTTATTTCTGTCTCTCTCTCCCGCGGTCTTTCTTTCTGTCTGTCTCTCTCCCTGGCCCCCTTTGTCTGTCTATCTTTCTTTGTCTCTCCCTGCCCCTGTGCCTTTCTTTTTTTCTTTCTGTCTCCCTTCCTCCCACTGTCTGTCTTTCTTTCTATCTATCTGTCTGTCTCTCTCCCTGCCTCCTATGCAGCAGCATTTCTCTCCCCCCATTTCCCTGTGCAGCAGCCACAGCAGCATTCCCTTCCCCTCCATTTCCCTCCCCCCACACTCTTTTCCTGTGCAGCAGCATTGTTTCCCCTACCCCCCTTTTCCCTTCCCGCGGTCTGCTGGCTCCCTTAGTCCCTTTCCGCCCCCCCTTTCCCTTCCTGCGGTCCCGACAAACCTGTGACTCCAGTGCTGCAGATGCTGCTGGAGTTGCAGGTTTGGAGTCGGGACCACGGGAAGGGAAGGGGGGGAAGGGACTAAGTGAGCTAGTCAGACAAAGAAAGTGGTCTGCGCATGCTTCAGGATTGCTCACTAGCAATCCGTGTAGTTGGTGGGGGACGTTCCTCTGATCGCCCCCCATTTGCATGCTGACCCGTTCAGAATTCGTCAGCCTGCCACGGATCAGGCAGGTTAGTGAATCTAGCCCTTGGTCTGCTTGTCCTGCCATTCCACAGATGCCTTTTTGATGTTAATTGAGCAACACATCCCAAAGAAACAAACATATGTAATAGTATCCTCCAAGTAGCAGTCACTGTTGGTAATACAGAAGTGCCATTTAAGGATGTTCAGGATATAACAACCAGTTGCCATTTATAATGTCTGTCTGGCTCCATGAGTACTCTATTCCCCCCCCCCCCCCCGCCTTTTTTTGTGTTTCTTTCATTCTCTTTGTCTGTTTTCATCTCTTTGTCCTTGTCTTTCTTTCCTTCTGTCATCCACCATCTTCTAAGCTGACAACAGCTGAGTGACAGAAGTGAACAGGTGGTTTATTCAAGTTCAAAGTGAGGTTTTGGTTTATTAATGTAACAATCACTTTAAGCCTTCTCTCTGGTTGAGCAATGCATGACAGGCGACATCACAGTGGACAGCTCGCAGGCTGTTGCCTTGTTGAATGCGGAGGATAATTTTATTGATTTGTTTTATAAAGTCACATCCAGTTAATGTGTTTTCTCGTCTGTCTATTTTAAGCCTCTTTTGTAACGTTGGTATACGCTGCCTTGATGTAAAATGCTGGTGGAGGTTCCCAGTGTTGCATGAGAAATGTGTTATTGCAGTGTTCTTCAACCTTTTGACACCTATGGACCGGCTTGAAATAAAATAATTATTTAGTGGACTAGCACCGGTCAGTTGAAGAACACTGGGCTAAGTCTTGCCCATCTCCACCCCAGACCCTGCCCCCATAATAGTACTAATTGTAACACCATTTTTGCCATTCATTTTTCATATATACACATAATATAATTGTATTAATAACACATAATGGTTAACCACAAAATTAAAATACACAAAGCACACTGTCTGGTTTTCAACATTCATTCCTACCAGAAAAGAGATAACCCCATGCAAATGCAGGACCAAAAACTAAAAGTACTAATATTCACAAACAGACCCTAAGATGCAAGACTCTGCAAGCAGTACAACCCCAGAGGAAAAGAAACAAATGCATTTCTTCCTGAACAGACAAATTAATCACTAAATAAAAAAATAAAAGCATTTCCCCTACTGTTGTTGTTTCTCTCCCTCCATGTGCCTTGCCTTCTGGCTGCCCCCCCCCCCCCCGGTGTTATCTTTGGGCCGGTCCACTGTGCGATGAACGCAGCGCCTTTGGGCAGGCTCCCTGAGTGCTGCATTGCACAAAGCTGTGGGCAGCGTCCCGCGCCTCATCTGGAAGCCTTCCTTCTGACGTTGCGACGTCAGAGAGAAGGCTTTCGGTTCAGGTGAAGGACGCGCGTAGGAGCCTTTTCCCATGGCTTTGTGCACTGCAGCACTCAGGGAGCCGGCCCGAAGATACCGCGTTGATCGCACCGTGGACCGGCGGCTGAAGAATGCTGTCTTGGGCCCGATGGACATACCGGCCCTGTGGACTGGCAGAAAATTTATGTGGACTGGTACCGGTCCATGGACCGGCGGTTGAAGAACACTGTGTTATTGCATTTAAACAGATTTCAAGGCAAATTAACCACTGTGTATCATATCTTCAAGAATCCTTAACTGCATGTTTGTGCTTGATCACTGGTCAAACCAGGCAAGTTGTTGAAGGCAGGGGACCAATGTTTTTTCAACCCGAAGTGATTACTGATCTATCCTGGAGGAGAAGCTGGTCCCTGTAAAGCTTTGCTGCACTTGCTGATACTGCAGTAGCAGGGTCGAGGGCCGGCCTCATGGATCCTCAAAGAAACAACCAATAAAGGTGTAAAAATAAACAGAAAAACTTTTTATTACTTCAATTGTGATATACTGAAGCCTGTTGCTTCTCAGGCATGGCATCTTGAGTCTTTTGCGTAGGGTTACCAAACATCCGGATTTACCCGGACACATCCTCTCTTTAGACGGCATGTCCGGGTGTCTTTTCAAACCCTGGCACTTTATCTGGGTTTTGAAAAGCTTTTTCTTTGGGACCGTGTTTGGAGAGCATGCGTGGATGCCCTCCCTCCTGACGAGAACAGGCTAAGGGGGCGGGGCTGGATGTGTGACATGGACATAACAGGGCGGGGCTGGGTGGAACTGGGCAGGCCTAGGGGTGGGGCTATGAGTCAACTAAAATTTGGTAACCCCCTACTCTTGGGAATCAAGGCTGGGTTTTAATCTGCTCTAGCTGAACCCTGCTGTCTCTAGTGTGCACAGGAGGCAGGCCTGTGAGGAAGTTTCATTACAGGCAATCGGCACATCATACTATGAAGAGAAAACATAAAGGGTACCTAGCATTGCATGGGAAATGCAATACTTCATCCAATCCAATTTTGAGGGAAATGCACTGCTGAACATCCAAGTTGCCAAGTTTATTGTAAATTTGATTGAACGCTTATCAAATACTATGGGGCTCATAATTGAAAGAGAAAAACGTCCAAAAATCGGCCTAAGTCGGCACATGAACGAATATTGTCAAAATACGTCCAAGTGCCGATAATAAAAACAGATTTTGGACGTATTTCTAAAAGACCTAGGCCTTCATAGTGCTGCTGAACGACCATAGCTAAACGGGGCGTTTCAGAAGAAGTGTCAAGGGCGGGAGTTGGGCGGGACGTGGGCCGGCTTAGACTTAGTCGTACAACATGTATAACCGAAAGTTATATAGCACAGGATCGATGGAACTTGGACGTTGTGACTTAGACCATTTAAAACATGGTCTAAGTCACAAAAACCCACCTAAAGTCACCAGATAAGCACTGCAAACACATAAAACAGACCCCCACACAGTACCTCAGTGATCACTCCGAACCCCATAAAAATCGTAATCACACCTTTAAATTTCAGCCTCCAGACCATAATCACCTGTCAGCCTGGCATAGGAAAGCCTAGTCATCCTGCACAGAGGCATCTTAAGCCATCTTGGGGGTGGGTTAGGGACCTATGGAGAGGAGGACCCATGCCCATAAGGCCCTGTAATCACTGCATTGATACTTAAACATGTGCACTCCCCTATATACCCCCAAAACCCTTTTGTACTGGCTTATAAGTGGCTCCTGCAGCCATAAGGGCTATTAGGGTGGTAGATAAGTGGGTCTAGGGGATTCTGGAAGTGGTTATGGGGGGCTCACCATGACCTATAAGGGAGCTGTAGTGAAATGATGACATGGCATCCTTTTTGTGAAGTTCACAGCAGTGCCCTGTAAGGTACCCCACTATTTAGGTGCCATGTCTGGGTGTTCAGTCCATCACTTTGCAGACCACTCCCACGTCCAAAAGGGCTTGTTCTAGGCATTTTTGACTTGGACGAAAAGTTGGCCATAAATGTGGTATAAAGATAGACAATTTAGCAACTTGGACGATCAGATCGTCAGGACGTATACTTAGATGATTTTCGAAACAAAAAAAAATTTGGCTGATTTTTTACTTTGGACAACTTGCAACTTAGACAAAAACGGACTTAGACGTTCCTTTCTATTATTCCCCTCCATGCATTTTACAACAATAAAATAGGGGTAAGAACAAAATTAAAAACAACAATGATAAACAGACCAATTTTACTTAGCAAACACAAAGCACAAAATAAACGTGCTAAGAACAAGCAGGAGAGGGGGGAGAACTACAATAAATACAGGAAAGAGAACGTATATGGGAGAAAAACAAAAGGGCTAAGGGGATCAATGAGAAAAGAATAACGGGATCATTAGTCAAAAGCATCAGTGAATAGGAAGCTTTTTAAAGCTCATTTAAATTTGTCTACATTTTGCTCTGTCCGAAGATGAGTAGGTAATGCATTCCAAAGTATAGGTGAAGTAACTGAGAATACTGTTGATCTATGGGTATTTATTATTTTTAGAAAAGGAACCCAGAGCAGATGTTGTCCAGAGGATCTTAAGGATCTATTAGGGCTCCTTTTACGAAGGTGCGTTAGGGCCTTAACGCATGGAATAGCGCATGCTAAAATTCCGTGTGCTAGCCACTACCGCCTCCTCTTGAGCAGGCAGTAGTTTTTTGGCTAGCGCGTGCTAAAGCGCGCGCTAAAAACGCTAGCGCACCTTTGTAAAAGGAGCCCTTAGATTCATAAGGTATAAGATTTTTGCCGAGGAAAGCCGGTTCTTTAGTTTTGAGGGTTTTGAATATTAAGAGGGCAATCTTATAAGTTATCCTATGTTGGACTGGAAGCCAGTGGGCTTTTTTTAAAAGAGGGGTAATGTGTTCGTATTTTCCAGTGTTTGTAATCACTTTGATGGCAGTATTTTGCATTAATTGAAGATGCCTACATGTCTTTCTGACAGATTCCTTTATATAAAGAGCTACAATATTCTATTTTTGAGATGATTAGTGAATGAATTAAAATATTCATTGATGATGGTTCCAGGATTTTTGCCAGAGATCTGATCATTCAGAGTCTGTAAAAGCAGCTTTTTACCACAGTACCTATTTGTGAACGAAAATTGAGTCGGCTGTCTATAATTACGCCTAAAATTTTGGCCATGTCGACAGATTTGATTGGAATATTATTAATACATATTGGAGATGTAATTTGAATGTTTTCTTTTCTTGAGAACTCCTATGTACATGTCCTAGGCTTCCTTATAATGTGCTGCTGAGTACTTCTGCGATATTATCAAAAGCCTCAATCTTATTGGTCAGATAGATAGACAGGCTGTTGAAGGCGGAGGACTAATAGTTTAAAGATTTGGTATGTAATTAGGGCATCTCTATCAGCAAGTAATTAGCTCTTAGAAATACAGTCTACTTAGATCTATAGAGGGGAACCTACTAATAACACTAAAAAATTATACTAAAAAGTAAATATTAGCATAGCTTAACATATAATAAAGTAGTCTTAGGAGAATTTAGTGTACATATTCATACTCTTAGAAACTTAACAATGGAATCACCAATTTTAGGGGTCCTTTTTTCTAAGGTGTACTAACTCATTTAGAGCGTGCGCTAAATACTAAGGTGCCCATAGAATATAATGGGTGCCTTAGCATTTAGCATACGCTAAATCAGTTAGCGTATGCTTAGTAAAAGGACCACTAAAGATGCAGGTAGCAGCTCGGCAGTGAGATGGGGGTTATCCAGTCTTTTGCACTGAGTGCTACATGTTTGATTATCCCTCAGTTGATGAGATATCATATTTCTGTACAGGGAATGAGTCTAATCTCTGGAGGCCAGAAGAGCAGACTTGGAGGAATTACATTACATTACATTTGTGATTTTTATTCTGCCATTACCTTGCGGTTCAAAGCGGATTACAGAAGAGGATTTCTGGACATGTCCAGAGGTGTTACAGAGTAGAGCGGGTTGCTTCAGAGGATTGAAATGTTTCATATGGTGTTAGTTAGTCTTCATGGATTTCTTGAATAGCAGGGTTTTTATTTCTTTTCTGAAAGTTTTGTAGTCTGGGGTTGCGATTAGTAGATTGGAGAGTTGGTGGTCTAGTTTTGCTGCCTGTGTGGCTAGAAGGCCATCGTACAGTTTTTTCCATTTGATGTCTCTGATTGGAGGGTATGTGAATGGTGTCTGGGTTCTCCTGTGTCTGGTTGTGGTCGTTTGGATTAGGCGGTTGTTCAAGTAGGCTGGGCTGTCACCATTTATGGAATGTAGCATGGAATGTTGCTACTATCAGAGTTTTTGCCAGGTACTTCTGACCTGGACTGGCCACCGTGAAGATGGGATACTGGGCTAGATGGACCATTGGTCTGACTCAGTAAGGCTATTCTTATGTTCTCATGATCCTAAGGCACCAAGAGAGCAGAAAGATAGCAGCAGCAGTAGTAAAAGTGGCAACAAGGTCCAAGGCATCAGAGAGGACCAGGGAAGGAGAAGTTTATTTCTTTTTCATTTTATAATGTTCTTTTCTTTTTTCTTTTTGTTTTGGAAAGCCAAAGCACATCAGGCCAGGCAGCAACCCAGCAAGGTCCTGAAGGCAAAAAAAAAAAAAAAAGAGGCCACTGGTTCAGCAGAGTGGGCAGGAAACTTCTAAAGATGTGAGACTTAGGTATCAATCCACAGATTCTATAAATGTCACCCAAATTTACCCAGACACCTTGAAGGAAACAGTCCCCTCTGCACATGCAGCAGTAAGATCTAAGAAAAGGAGCAGAGTGTATCTGGTCTTTAAAACCCTTCTTTATTGGTAGCAATTAAAATAAGTGCAAACAGTCTAAGTCACATAAATATGGTGGATAATAATTTCAAATCATGGACTCGTCATGGCCTTTGTTTTGGCTATAATGCCTGCATACAATAATACAAAAGGCCACATGACCCAAATTTACACACCATAATTTGGGCGCAATCCTGAGATACAAATGCGTTGCCAGAGGATGTGGTAAGAGCTGACGCTTGGGCCTGTGCCAAGAGATCAATTCCTGTGTGGTCATGGGAGGGAGAGGGAGGAAATAGTATCTGAAGCCCATTCTTTCCTCGGCATCCTCACTGCCTCTAGTGTTCATATTTCTGCTCCCTAGCTACCAGCTTCTCCTTCTGGTAAGTCAGTGTTGCATGGGATGGTGATCCTGACACGGCAACCCTTCTCCCTTTTTTTTTTTTCCAAAACAGTTTATTAAACGATAAAATCCAAACAAACAGAGAAGTTGATACAACATTTTCAGTATATAGAAAGCAAACAACAAACCACCTGAACGGGTGGAGACCGGTAGAATCCGGATTGGGTTCTTATACCCAGACTCGGCCAAGCCCCACCCAACAGTAGAATCCTCCCCACCCCCCACCCCTGTCCCACCCTTAACCCACTGGCAGCACGGGTACCACTGGCTTCTCCAACTGGTTGAGGACTTGGCTTTTAATCAGGGGGGTAGAGTATCCAAATAAGGTGCCCAAATGGACAAGAAAAGCTTACTATGAAGATGAGAAATCTAAGCTGACAGGGATTCCCAGACCATTAGAAGATGGAATTTATTGCGCCAATACCAAATTGTGGGTGGGAAATCCTAGAGCCAATGATGTAGAATACATTTCTTACCCACTATATAGCCCTTGCGGATAAGTAAAGAATCACCAGCAGAGAGCCCACCCAGATAACCCTTAGCCAAAAAGAGGATCCCCTCCACCTGAAAAGGAAGTGCAAAGCCCACCAGGGTCTGCAAATAACAACGAACCTCAAGCCAAAAGGCAGCAATGACTGCACAAGACCAAAGACCATGCGCCGGAGAGTTATCAACCCAGTGGCATTTCAAACACGTAGAGGTAGAGACACACCCGAAGTGAAAGGCCTACTTCTGGGAAATATAACCCCAATGAAGGACCCGAAATTGACATTCCTGGAGCTCAGCGCTGTGCACCACCTGGGGGAATCTGCTGCACCAAAGGAGACAAGGATGCTACCCGAGGGCGGCAACTCAAGTCCCGAGTCCACAGAGACAGAAGCTGGTGATAGTCCCTCCAGGGCTGCAGAGCAACCAGCTGGCGATGGTATTGAGACACCGAGAGCCATTCCCAATTATCGTAAAAAAAGAATTCCTGCAATGTGACTAAAAAAGCTTGCTGGAGAGACTCCCTGGGCAGAGTAGCAACTTAATGAGCGAGCTGCCGATACGCAAAATGATCCAGAAAACTCAGGGACCAGGACGCCTGGAGAGCCGGGAAAGGAGAAAGACTCCCATTCACCTGAAGGAAATGTCCCAGATTGCAGGCAACCCTTCTCCCTTAAGCAAGGCTAAGTCCTTCCCTGTCTCCCTGCTGCAACCTTAAATCAGTGCTAGATGGCTAATTTTCCTTGTTTATATTTTTCCTCCGTTTTTCCTCTCTGCAACACAGTGATGTGTGCTTCACAGTTGTGCTTACACTTTTTGAATATCTTACTGCTACATATTTGCGCTCCTGCAGGGAATCGTATTAATTGAGATCTGAAAGGCCTGTAATGTCACATGTTGTTGCTTGATATATTTGCATGCTTTCTTGGTACTTAGCTTAAATAGCTCAGGCAAAAATGGTCATCTTTTTTTTGGCAGCTTCGTCAGCCCTGACCAGACATCCTAGTCCAAATCCTATTCATCCATGATGGAATCAAACAATCTGAAATGGAGAATGACATGGAACTCAATTTCCCCGTCCCGTCCCCTTGAGTTTTGTCGTCGTCCCTGTCCCATTTCTATAAGCTCTGCCTTAACCTCACAAGCCTCGAACGCTTATGATTTTAAAGTGTTTGAGGCTTGTGCAGATGAAGATGGAGCTTGCAGGAATGGGGCAGGGACAGGAGAAGAACTCGTGGGGACGGATGGGAAAATGAGTTCCTGCGGGGTTGGTGAAAAATTTGTCCCTGTGTCATTCTCTAATCATTCTCCGTCCTCCTCAATTGATTTCTTTTTGCTATTTAGCACCAACGGGTTCCTGATGAAGGGACGCTGAGTTACCGAAACCGGGCTTGGTTGAACCCGGCCGGAGGGGATCTTTGATCGTGGCGATTCCCTGGGTTCCTGTTACACCCAAGGAAATTGTTTTCATCTTTCAAGCTAAGTCTGAGTCCATCTGGGGAGTTGGCTGGGGGGTTCTCAGAGTGGTTTTTCTGTGTGATTTCACTCGTGTGATTATTTAATTATTTACTATTTCTTGATTACACTGATTTTCACCATTTAAGCACACGTGAGGTATCCGATGATGGTGTGCTGGTAGGGGTTTGCTAGATCCTCACCTTACTGTTCATCGCGCTGGAGGGTCTCCTCCCCTCGCTGACCTCTCACACTGAGGATACCCTGCTTCACAAAAAATTTTATATATATTTTATAACGTATTGATTGCTTGGCGTTCACACGATTGTTTATATTCAGAACCCATTGACTTTAACTGCCTTTACGTTTGTGTCTTTTGATTCTCTCATCTGAAACACAGTTCAACCTTGCAAATCTGCAAGGACTACACAAAGTTAAGATATAGCGATGTTATTCCAAATCACCAACCTCAGGTCAGAGCCTAGTCCAGATTTCTGTTTTTTTTTTTCATCGTTTAATTGATGTGGCCTGATAATTAATGCAGTCATCAGATTTATCTAATAAAAGGCAGAGAGATGCTAAACCTTAGCACTGACCCATTTTTTCATATCTTTTTTTTTTTTTAATGGTTCTTCATTTCTGTACCTAAACAATGAAAGAAAAAGATACTGTCAAATATCTGAACAAACTAAACACAAAGACATGTTGTTACATATTCCGCCCGTGAAATAACGTTTTCAGCCACTGAAAGTGTTATCATTCTGACTGAAAACTGCTTTGTTCATTCTCAAGTAGTTAAGAGAAAGCTGATTAACCTTTCCCATTTGAGTCAGGATATTACCACAAGAAGATGGTATGCAATAATGTAAACCTACGCTTCCATAGGAATGCAGAAATGGAATCAAATCTACACCTCTCTGACAAGTAGAGTAATCCACACACACGAGTGCTTCATTGGATATGGATTCGATACTGCCACTGTTTCGGCAGCACGTGTCTTTCTCAAGAGTTACGGCATATATGCTATTGTTTGGCTAGTTATACTTTGTTTTTGAAATGTTTTTTTTATTTTAAATCTTTATTCATTTTTAAAACTTTCAACAAGTGTAACATAAGATAAAGTCATTTTATACTTTAACATCACTTAATATACCATCAAAGTTTAACTCACATCAAATATCACCCTCCTTTATACCCATCAATTGTACTTAAGCATAATAAATCATGAAATATTCCCTCCCCCTTTCCCCACCCTGGACGTGTATGAACAAAGGGAAAAAATAATATTCATTCTGTACAATATTTTGTTAATGGCTCCCAAACATCCCTAAATTTCTTAAAATGCCCCTGCTGTATGGCTATTACCCTTTCCATTTTAAAGATTTGGCATAACAAATTCCACCAAAAATTATAATTCAGCCGATCCCAATTTTTCCAGTTTTTCATAATTTACTGTATGGCAACCCCTGTCATAATGAGCAAAAGTTTATTATTATTAGAAGAGATTTGACTCTTGGCTCTCATATAAGCATATATGCTATTGTTTGGCTAGTTATACTTTGTTTTTGAAATGTTTAAATCTGACGGTTGATTCTTGCTGTTCTATATTTGCCAATTGACGATACATGAAGACTCTCTCAGAAAGACTGTGATTCTTGAGAAAGGCAAGTGCTGCTGAAACACTGGCAGGGTTGAGTCCATGTCCAATAAAGCATTATCAGATGAAATCCTTTCTGGTCGATGACATCTTTGCCTCATGACTCTTGTGTGTGGAATAATGTAAACCCATGCCAGCTCATACAACTTTATTACAGAAATGGTAACTGCGATTGGGCAGACTAGATGGGCCATTTGGCCTTTATCTGACATCATGTTTCTATATTACAGTTATAGCATATAGGACTAAATTTTATAATTTGGGTGCTGATAAAAATTAGCATTAAGGAGGAAATTCTAGAAACGGCACCCAACCGGTGCCTAAGTTAATTAATAAATGCTGTTTAAAACAGCAAATAATGGCATCATTAAAGTGCCT
The DNA here is from genome assembly GCF_902459505.1 of Geotrypetes seraphini. NCBI lineage: Eukaryota > Metazoa > Chordata > Amphibia > Gymnophiona > Dermophiidae > Geotrypetes > Geotrypetes seraphini. Next base: position 231,045,587 of record NC_047085.1, read on the forward strand.
ACCAGCACCTAGATAATATATGCTGGAATCATGGTTACCTTGGCGCTTTAGGCCGCTGAATGCCACTATGGGTGTGGCTAACGCTGGAAGTGGCATTAGGCAGCTTAAAGCACCTATGTAGGCACCATTCACAACAAAGAGAGGAGCTGGAAATGTAGGCCTGGAAAACCTACATGGCCGACGCCTATCTTTCGCAGGGGTGCAATTCTCTGTAGGCGCTATTATGTGACTGACATGCGATCGGCTGCCACTTTTTAAGTGGCCGCTGATATTGGCACCCTATAGAGAATCCGGACCTAAGTGTTATTCTATAAACAGTGCTCAGAGTTGGACACCATTTATGAAATAACATTTGGTGCCAGGCTCCATACCTGTTTTTGAATGTGAGGATTTACACCGACTGAAACCTGGTATAAGGTCTTGCACCTAAATTAGGCGTGGATCTCCCTTATTCTCTAGCGCTGAGTGCAAATTTCAGGAATGCCCCTCCCATAGCTGGGCCCCCTTTTCTGATCTGTATATACATGTGGATCCTGGCACCTACAGATATATGTGTAAAGTTAAATTAATGCCAATAATTGATTATTAGTTCCCAATTATTGGCACTAATTGGATTGACACATGGGGAATTTAGGAGATATCTAGAAACATATCTGTTTTCGAAGTATTTAGGCAGCTAATTTGTAAAAATTTTATTATTCTATATTTTGATCATTTTAGTGTCTCTAATTATTAACTTGTAACTTTTTTAGTTCTATTAAACTTCTTTTATTTTAACTATTGTAAACCACATAGAACTTTATGGCCTTGCAGTATATAAACTGATTATTATTATTATTATTATTAATATTCACATATCTTTATTGATGTCATTGAATAAGGGCACAAAAATGGAACCCAAAAATATATAGGGAGGAAAAATATATAACTACTGCAAAACCTCCCCAACCCCAAGAAAACCAACTGTCAAGGGGGAGAGACAAGAAGAAACCTCAATCTAAGTTAATCAGCAAATTACACGTAGTGTGAAACAGGAGAACCCTCAGTAACACAGCCGCCCACTAAGGGAAAGGCTGTCACCGGCTGACACTCAGAAAGAGTGTAAACTGTGAAACATCCCCGGGTTCTTCCTGTAAGTGAGAATAAATCAAGTGCACCCCCAAAAAGTGCTATGTGTGAAAAAAGATTCTAGAAATCAAAAAAACACACTATGAGGTTAAGAAATTCTTGTCTCTACTCCTTGCCAGGGGGGCCAAACAAGGAAGGAAAGTGTCCAAATCTGTCCAAATCAGAACCAAGCCAGTCAATGAGTGGAAGTACTTAGCTTCTTTAAACTGTAGAACAGCCAGCCGATGTGTGACATCGTCCGTCCAACGGGACTCCGTTTCGGGGGTGCACACCCCCTTCCTCAGGAACAACTGGACTGTAATAAGACTGGTGATTCCTCCTCTTTTTTCACACATAGCACTTTTTGGGGGTGCACTTGATTTATTCTCACTTACAGGAAGAACCCGGGGATGTTTCACAGTTTACACTCTTTCTGAGTGTCAGCCGGTGACAGCCTTTCCCTTAGTGGGCGGCTGTGTTACTGAGGGTTCTCCTGTTTCACACTACGTGTAATTTGCTGATTAACTTAGATTGAGGTTTCTTCTTGTCTCTCCCCCTTGACAGTTGGTTTTCTTGGGGTTGGGGAGGTTTTGCAGTAATTGAATAAGGGCAAGCAGTATTGAACACAAAGCAGACCATGCAATGACAAATTTTCTAATAATTGTCCTTACCCATATCTACATCTTCCACCCAATAAATCTACTCCCCAATCCCCCTTCACTTGTGTGTCAATTCAATTGCGCAGAAACACCATATTTATTTATTCAATTTTCTATACCATTCTCCCAGGAGAGCTCAGAATGGTTTACATGAGTTTATTCCTGGCGGGCTCACAATCTATCTAATGTACCTGGGGCAATGGGGGGATTAAGTGACTTGCCCAGGGTCACAAGGAGCAGTGGGGGTTTGAACCTACAACCCCAGGGTGACTGCATGCAGTTCTCCCTCATGAATATTGCCACAGTGCCTTTAAAGGAAACACTGCAGCGCTCTGAAAGTAGGGATAAAGATATGGACAAGACTTGGAGGGGTGAAGCACTGTCCCTAAAGATAGGCCCAGAACACTGCAGCACCAAGATCATCCTTTAAATGCTAGTTCTAAAACTATCTAAAATGCCTAAGACCTGTTCAGATTTTCAAAGGCAATTGACATTAGAGAAAGACAAGGAACTACAAGCCCCAGAATGCCCAGGGTGGGAAGTATACAAACCCGGGCTGGAACTGCTAAGACAAGCAACCCAGGTGAGAAAGGCTGAAATCAGCTGAGAACAACCCAGAATGTTGCTAACATGAGGCAGGGTAGCTCAGCTGATGGGAGTTCTAATCAGAACAGAGTGGGAGAAAAGGGAGTGGCTGCTAGGGAGCAGAAGAAGCCCACACCATCTCCCTGAGCAAAAATGTCTGATGTAGAGAGGAGTTTATTCCAGCTCAAGGCTGGAAAGCAGCAAGCTGCCCACTCTCAGGTTAAAGCCTACTCCCAGGTTAAAGCCTCTAATGCTGAATTTGCTAATGATATTGAGGACACTGAAATGAAGCAAGATTCTATGGAGGAGGAAGTAAATGCCTGGGAAATGGAGTCTGTAGAGTGTGGGGGATGGGCTAATGAAGAAGGCGTGGAGCTCAGTTTGGAGCTCTTATGGAGTAAATGTGCTTGATGACAACCAAGAGGAAAAGATTGTGGTTTAAAACCAATGATCCCTGCTTGAATTACCAAGGGTGAGCTGCAGGAAGAAGGGTTTTGAGAGCAAGGCAGCAAGACTGTTCAAGACCTTGCCAGGATCCAGAGATTAATAAGATGTTGCCTTTGGCATGATTTGGTTGTTTCACCTTCTGCTGGAAGAGGTATGGTAAGGCACAGTTATTTTTGAATGGTATTTGTTTTTTGCTTTGCCATATCTAAGAACCATTTATGGCTGCCAGTTTATTTTGTGTATTTCTGTGGGCAGGGAACCTGAAGATTTGGTTCCATTTATGGGAGGTGAAATCCCAAGGCTTGGGGAAGTTATATTCCTGTCCCCCCCCCCCCCCCCCCCCCAAGCACTGGTCATGAAATATTGAGTGGTGAACTTGTTCTACAAACAACTTGTGTTTGTTCTTTTGGTGGACTTACCTGTTTGTGTTGTTTGACCAGCCTGGAAGCAACGGAAGGGAAAGTAAAGCTTGAACTGAGTATGATGTGGGTTTTTCCCCCCTTTCTTTGCACCATGGGTGGACCTACTGAGAAGTTATTCAGATTATTGAACTGATTTTGTGCAATAAAGTACATTTCCGTTTGTTTTTCAACTTTAAAAAGACTTGTCTGTATTTCACTGCGTTCCTTTCCCCACTCCAAGCCTCGACAAACCGCTCGGCCGAGGTCTGTGTGATCCGGGCAAAGCCACTTGCTGCGGTCAGTGTGACCACGCCCAGTCGCAATATTCATTGTGGATATCTTGAAAAACTGGCTGGCTGGGAATGGGGATGCCTCAAGGACCAGGTTTGAGAACCACAGGACCAATGGATGGTGCCAACACAAAACAAGGCTGTCTAGAAAGTAGGGATGAGATGAGTTTGGAGAGGATCAATTATACATGGTATCGCCATTACTTATCATTTCTATAATGCTATTAAATGAATGCAGCACTGTACACAAATATGTAAGAGACAGTCTCTGCTCACAAAGCCTACAATCTATTCAACACAAACAGGGCAAATAAGGAATTAGGGAGTATATTTATTGTGGGAATGATTCAAATATGATGGGTACTGAACAGATGGATAAGGGGTTAATTAAAAGCAGCCTCCTCAAAATAATAGAAGCAAAAACCTTCACTTTGTGCCTAATCGCTTTCATTCCACATCTAATAACTCAACACTCTGTAAGCGACAAGAATACATAATAAAGGAAGATGTATTTTACACAGGAACACTTCTGCCCCAATTGCAAAGCAATATCTTAAAAATATCCCTTGTCTCTTGGCAACATATGACAGCACAAAATGGCTTTTCTAAGAGAACCAATTTTAACAAGAAAAGATATATAATCTTAGAAAACCCAATATGTTTATATAAAAATCCATAGGAGCCAACCTTTGAAAGTGATTGAGGGTGCTCAACTCATAACTCACAACAAATTTCCCATCATCCAGAAAAGCACATCTGATAGTGCTTGACCAGCTTGTATTTAAATGTCATGAGCAGGGTAGGTAATATGGATATATCAAAAGTTAGGGTTAGAGAATTACATGGGGAAAAAATCTGTCCCCGTCACTGCACCGTCCCCAGCCCACCATCCTCTGTACCGCCCCGTCACCGCCTTTTCCTTCACCGCCCCGTCACTGCCATCCCATTCACCGCCCCGTCACTGTCCCCTCAGCATCCATATAAGCCTTAGTACTGCAATATTTAGCTTATTCCTTTCTTATAAATCAAAGTTCCTGCTGCTGAACTAGAGAAAGAGATGTTCAGCTGGCAGGGCTTTGTTTATAAATTTTTATCAACACAACTAATATACTACTTTATCCTAAAGCAAAAAATAAATAAATAAATAGAATTTTTTTTTCTACCTTTGTTGTCTGGTTTCTGCTTTCCACATCTTCTCATTCAATTCCTTCCATCCACTGTGTGTCTTCTCTCTGCGTCTTCCATTTGCTGTTACTGTGCCTCTCCCTTCACCCCCTCCCACAATTGGTCTAGCACCCATCTTCTTCCCTCCGCTCCCCCATAGTCTGGCATCTGTCTTCTTCCCTTCCAGCATCTTCTCCCCACTCTGCCTTCCACATTTCCCTTCAGGGTCTGTTCTATTCCTTTCCACCACCACCCTTCCCTCCCTCCTTTACCATCTGTTCCTTTCTACCACCCTTCTTTCATATCTTCTATCAGTCCCCCCACCATCACTAGCAGTCTCTCTTCTCCCTTACCATGAGCAAATAGAACTTCTGAAAATTGTATTGCTGAGGCATTATTTCTAATGCCTCAGCATTAGACATCAATTTTATAATTCTTACTGTCTGCTTTGATTTCATTCACAATTTGGTTTGTGTTGTGGCTGAGGATTCCATGAGGCATTTAACCATTTCCTATCTCTTGAACTGTGATTTCAAGTTGATTCCTTCAATAATGGAGTCTCACGGCAGTAGCAGTTTTCTCTTTTGGGCTCTTTTGACATTGTTTAAGGGATTTCTTGTATATTTGGTGCTGGTCTTCTTTGATGAGGTCATTTCAGAATCTATTTCCAAGGAAGAGAAACTTTTTCCCTTTCACTCCCTCCTTCCTTGTGTGAGCCGGGAACACGCGGTCCCCGCAGCCCCCACCCGCACGCCGGCTCGATCGTGTAACCAGCTTCCTCTCTCCACCTCACCTTAGTTTGCCGGCTTTCTTTTTTGGCGACCGGCATGCTTGAGTACCTGATTGTAAAAACCGCTTAGATAACCTTGATAGGCGGTATATAAAATACTAATAAACTTGAAACTTGAAACTTTCAAAGAGCCGCGCATGCACGGCTGCTCAAAGTTCAATCTTCTGCTCTGCTGCAACTTCCTCTTTCCGGTTGGGTCAGAGCAGAAGATTGAATACTGAGCAGCCGCGCATGCGCGGCTCTTTGATAGCGTGCCGGTCGCCGAAAAAGAAAGCCGGCAAACTAAGGTGAGGTGGAGAGAGGAAGCTGGTTAAACAATCGAGCCAGCATGCGGGTGGGTGGGTGGGGGCTGCGGGGACCGCGCAATCCTTGATGCCTCAATGCGGTGACAAGACCATTCACTGCTCCACGGGGCGGTGACAAGACCATTCACTGCTCCACGGGGCGGTGAATGGCCTTGTCCCTGTCCCCGCAGAGGCTGCTATTTTTCATTCCCCGTTTTGGCGGGTTACCCGCGACTAAACGCGGTAACCGCGGGTAAACCGCCACCGTGTCATTCTCTAGTTAGGGTCTTGGTACTCTCTCTTTCCTCCCCCTTGCTTACCAGCATCATGACAATATCATGGCGATCGTATGTAATCTGCCTTGAACCGCAAGGTAATGGCGGAATAGAAATCACTAATGGAATGTAATCATTCTCTTTCTCGCTCTCTCACTCTCTTCCTGCTCCACACACTAAATTCTTTTAGCCTATTCAGTTTCTCCTTTTCCCTAGCCAGCTTACTCCTGGTGGAATTCTGCAATGCAGAATTTCCACAGAAACGCACAGTGGCGCAGAATCTCGACACTGTCAGTATCTTTGGGTTGCGGTATTGGCAACAATTCCTACATGCTGCTTGCCGTTATTCCAGAAGTCTCTCTGCGACAGAGGAGAAGCTTCCAGGTTAGCAGCAGGCAGCATGTGAGAGTCGCTGCCGATACCACGACCCGAAGAAGCAAGCTTTAGAGTACAGGGGGAGAGGAACGAACGTTACTGGCACAGGGAGAGGAAAGGCATGAGAGGAAGGAAAGTTGTTGTCATATGTCATATTTTGGACATCTGCAGTTTTGGAAAATGAGCCCTATAGTGTCTATAAATAGTCTTGATGTGTCTGAATTTTCAGAGTTTTATCTTAAGAGTTAATTACTATAGGGTTCTTGTATTAAGGTGTGCTAACTGATTTAATGTTTGCTAATAGTGTGTGCTTACACTAATGGTTAGTATATGCTAAATACTAAGAGGTAGAGAATGACAAGGGGACAAACTTTGTCCCCGTTCTCACCCCATCCGTGCAAGCTTAGTCCCGTCCCCACAAAATCTGTCTGATCCCATTCACACAAACATTGAATAGTTACGATTTTATATTGAAATCATTTTATTAAAGTATAAAAAGAAACCATATTCTATACAATTTTATTTTATAAATCACAAATAATACAGAACAAGGATCAACAAAACCCGTCTCCCCTCCCCTGCCCCTCACAAATATTCCCTCCACTATCAAGAAAACTGGACAAGCCAAATGCTATATAGAAAAATCATGCTAAAAGAATACCTCAGTCACACATGGCAGGAATAGTGTTAGGGGAGTACAATTAAGGCAACGGCTCTCTGCCCCCTGGCCAGAGAGAGCCCTAGGCCTGCTGGAAGCTAAAGAATCATAGTCAGGTTTGAGCTGGTATTAGACATAAGACATAACTGGGGACCACAAAGCTCACTATGTCTAACACCAGCTCTGGCAGAATACACATTTCAAATCTGATATATTCTAATCACAAAATAGAAAATAAAATTATTTTTTCTACTTTTTTGTCTGGTCATTTTATTCTTCAAATCACATGAGTTTCAAGCTCTGGTTTTGGTTTCCTTCTGTCTTGATCGTGGCATGGCTGGCTCCTGAAGGTAAAATAGGTGCAAGGGGAGCTGGGGAGGAGATGCTGAGTCTGACTCGGGTGCAATTTTTCTTACAGCAGTGTTATGCCTATGGCCAGGGCGTGACGTAAGTGACACAACTTATATATGAATCTTCATGTCTGCTTCAATTCTTGTTTTAACTCTCTGTATCTGTTTCAACTTTCAAACTTGTTTTCATGAGAGCATATTGCGGGCGTCTCCTGAATCTGTTTCATGTCTGCTTTCAACTTTGTTACTGAGGAAGGATTCTCATGGTCCTGTGATGAGGAATGTGGGAGCTATGAGATAAGTGGGACACCTGTTTACTGCAGGAACAGCAGTGTGTGTGTGAGAACAACTTAATTCAGCATTTGTTATGCTATATAAGACTTGAGTCGCATCCTAAACTTTGAATCCAACTGCAACCAAGGGAAGCCCGTGAACTGTACTGACCCATCAATCGAAAGGGTTCCCGATTGTGAGGGACAGACATGGCAGGCATGGTGATGTTTTTTTTCAATATATATATATATATATATATATATATATATATATAAAATCTGTATTATCTGCTGTTTATCTGATATTTATGCAATAAAATATCCTATTCCTCTGATGCTTTCTTTGGATGTTACTATTGCACACCCTTGTTAAATAGATACTTGACATTACAAGCAGGAACAAGACATTAGTTTACCACTCCCGTGGGATGATAAAAGGGTCTTGTTCAAGTTCCCGTAGTAAATTGGCTGCACATTTTCCCATTCTCATAGATTACTGCAGTTATAGCGGTTTATCACGGTAAACGGTCCCCGTGTCATTCTCTACTAAAATGCTCATTATATCCCTACGGGCATCTTAGTATTTAGCTCATGTTAATTAGCGTGCACTAAATTGGTTAATGTACCTTAGTAAAAGGACACCCAAGTGTGCTATTTAACTGATGAAATTTCATTCTGGATAAAAATGTGATACTGAAGTTGTATTTATCTAAGAAAAAATGGTCAACAGATTGCTATATTTCCGGCCATCCAGATAGACACAGCATCGTAGGAAGCAATTTCTACAGCTGAAACCTAGAGAATTGGCAGTAGGAGCTACTTTTTTCCGTAGATTTCCCTGTGTCTGTTTGCATATGGAAATAATAGGTATCGCATTACATTACATTGTGCTTGTCGACTGCAAAACCACACGTTCAACACGGTTTGCAAAAGACTATTAACGATAAGCATAGTACAAATGAATTAGATAATCAGATACTTGGAAAATAGATGTCTTCAGCTGTGTTCTAAAATGTTTATAAGAATAAGCTGTGAGCAATAACGCTTGAAATTCTTTGTCATGAAAGGCTGCTTGGTACGCTAGTGTGTGATCAAGACATTTTTTACTTCTACAGCCTTGGACATAAGGAAAATTAAACAAAGGATGAGTTTTTCTGCTTTGTTTATTTGAAGCTAAGGAAAATTTATTGACCAAATAAGGAGGAGCTGATCCATACAGTACTTAAATAGCTCCCGAGCTTCCATAGGAAGCCAATGTAATTCACAGTAATAGAATGTGACATAGCCATATTTCTTCAGGCCGTAGATTAGCCTGACCACTGTGTATTAGTATCAGTCTCCCTAATTCTTTGTTAGATAGATGCAGTAGTACGTAAAAGTTATTTCACTTTATGGAGTTTACGAACAATTAAATCCTATTTTGAATTTGCTGCTTTTCAACTATTAGTGCAATCACTACTACTGAGTCTTCTGATCTAAAACAACTCCTAGAGGGGGCGCTAGTGAGCGCGATTCATGGTGGACGCATAGCGACGCAGCTCCCGCAGAATCTTGTCTAGACTCGATATTCCCTGCTATTCTAGCATTATTCTTTCGGCTCACGCTATACAAATAGTGCCCTAAACCCATATGGCATCCACCAAGCCTGGAAAGCGCCGTAACACGGACCCGGTTTCGCCTCAAAAAGCGACGACATCCAAGGCCGACGAAGCCTCCTCACAAACCATACTGGAGGAAATAAGAGCCATGCGGTCGAAAGTCAAGGCCGACACCGAAGAAATCAAAGAGGAACTGGCTGCCTTTAAAAAAGATATCGCTGCGTTGCAACTCCAGGTACAAGCGACTGACACCAGGATGTCTGTCGCTGAAAATAATATAAAGATCTGCACAGGCAATCAAAGCGTATAGCGCAATTAGAGTCATTGCTTGAGGATTTCAGTAATCGATCCCGTAGGAATAATTTCAGAATCCTCGGGATCCCTGAATCTCGAGAGGGACGTAACATGTCGGAATTTCTGACTACAAATCTGCCGAAATTACTCGATCTAAACTTTGATTTACCTTTTGAAATCGATAGAGCGCACCGTGTTCCCTCCAACTCACTTCCTCATGGAACCGGCCAATATCCTAGGCCAACAGTAGTGCGTCTCCTGAGATACACACAAGTCATGTCTATTATGTAGCAGGCACGTGTTAAAGCGCCAATTAAGTTTGAGGGTAATACCCTCTTATTTGTGCCAGACTTGGGGAAACAAACAGCCAAACTTAGAAAACAACTGCTGGAATATCGCCCCAAATTGAAGCAACTGGGTGCCAGGTTTGGCATGATGTATCCTGCCCGACTTAGGGTTACATACAACAATCACACCAAGGATTTTACTAACCCTCTTGAACTGGCTGAATACATAGAAAGCTTGAGCCCGAGTACAATTGATTGTACCTGAAAACTAGTGTCTGTTATATAGACTGCTCGTATTCATGTTATCTTGCTGTGTTATTTCACCTCATGGGCTCTTTTCAGTATGCTTACAGGATGTTTACCTGTATAGCTGTGTCCCATATTTAATGCAGGGTTATTGAAATTTAAACTTGTTTGATTCTGCTGGGCAGTGATGCTCTGTTACTCCACCTGGCTCACTGACCCGTGTTTAACTACCTAGTTCACTCATTACATGCAATTCCTAAGTTTCATTTTATTTTTTTTCCTTTTGACTGCTTGGCTAAGTTTTGTATTATATTCAGATGTCAATAGATTATATGGATTGATCTATGCATATCATTTGGTATACACATACTTAATCTATATCTTATAACACCTCATGTCTTTCACTTGTGTTACATTAAATGTTAAAGGTTTAAACAATCCCATCAAAGCTAGGAAAATACTAAACTACATATCTTCCCTATCAGCTGATATAATCTTTCTCCAAGAAACACATTTAGATGCTATCTCCTCTGCCAAACTCACTCTCCCTTGGGCATATCCACCACTCTTTTCCCCTGCTGCAGATAAAAAAAACGGTGTCATTACTCTTATTAGAAACTCAAACCATATTAGAATATTATCACATACTACTGACAATCAGGGCAGGTGGATCTCTACGAAATTAAGTATACTATCACAGGAAATATACTTCTTAAATCTTTATGGACCCAATACTGATGACTGTGCCTTTTTCACTAACATAGCTGATCAGCTTAACTGTTATCAAGACATTCCTTTTGTAGTTGGGGGAGATTTCAATTTAACAATTGACCCCACAAAAGATAGGAAATCCATATATAAACATAAAAAATCAAAGACATGGTTATGCCTACAGGATATTATTACCCAATTTCGATTAACTGACCCTTGGCGCATAACCCACATTGATGAAAAGGAATTCACATTTTTCTCTGCCCCTCACTCATCATACACGAGGATTGACTACTTCTTAATAAGTCCTTCTTTAGTTAAATCCATACTCCAATCTGAAATTAAAACGATCAGCGTATCAGATCATGCTGCAGTCATTCTATCTTTAACTAATCTACAACCACCTTCTCCACAGAGAGCATGGAGATTCAATTCATCTCTCTTACAAGATAGGAACTTCTGCGAGCATATATCCGCAGCAATACAAGATTATTTTTTGTTTAATTCCCCTCAGGATAGTAATTGGATTTCAATTTGGGATGCGTTCAAGGCGTATATCAGGGGAGTAATAATCTCCTATAATGCTCATATAAAAAGGTCTCTCAATAAAGACTTAGTTGCTCTTGAATCTGAACTTAAAAATTTAGAGACTATTCACCAAGCAAATCCTAGTGACATCCAGACACTCAAACAACTTCAACACACTAGATTTCAATATAATACTAGCTTAAGTAAGACTGCAGCTTCACAAATTTTTATGACCTCAGCTAAATACTATTCCGATGGTAATAGATGTGGTCACCACCTTGCTTCCTATCTGAAAGGGAAACGTAACAAGACCATTATCTCAGCTCTATCCACCCCCGATGATACCTTGATCACTGATCCGAAGGAGATTGTCAATCAATTCCACACTTTTTACTCCAAATTGTATACATCAGAACTACAGCAAACAAGTACCTCTGTTCCTTTCCTTAAAGATATACACACCACTTTAACGAATGCTGACACAATAGGATTGGAAATGGATATCACCATTGATGAGATTAGTGAGGCATTGGATCTCATGTCCACTAAAAAGGCCCCTGGCCCTGATGGCTTACCAGCTGAATTCTTCCAGGTATTCAGAAAGTCGCTATGCCCTTACCTACTAGAATTTTTCAACTACATGCAGAACTCTGGTGACATCAGGGGCTCTTTTACAGAGGCAACCACTATTGTATTACTCAAACCCAATAAAGATCCGCTTAAAGTACACAACTATAGACCTTTATCTCTCATTAATACAGATGCTAAGATATATGCTAAAATCTTAGCCACTAGATTACAACAGATTCTCCCCAAATTGATTAACCCTGATCAAACTGGTTTTATGGCTAACCGCCTTTCTAGTGATAACACGAGAACATTCACTCACATAATCTCTCTTGCCAAAACATTGGATTACCCAATTGTGGCCGTTGGCTTAGACGCAGAAAAAGCCTTTGATCGTGTAGAATGGTCTTTTATTTTTAATGTAATGACATGGTTTGGCTTCCCATCTAAATTTCTTAATATGGTAAAGGTACTGTACTCCTCACCGACCAATAAAATTTATGCTAATCAACATTTTTCCTCACCTTTCAATCCTAGCAGAGGAACAAGACAAGGTTGTCCATTATCCCCTCTACTCTTCAATATAGCTCTGGAACCTCTCCTGATTGCAATTCGTACATCATCTCATATCAAAGGATTCACCTATGCCGGAGTAAATATTAAACTGTCAGCGTATGCTGATGACATTCTGTTATACCTCACGCCAGACTCCATCTCCCCATTACTTCAATTGTTGTCGGAATATTCCACTCATTCTGGATACAAACTAAACCTCTCCAAATCAGAGGTAATGCCTTTGAACTGTCCAGAAGTAGGTCAATCCATCAATGAACTTGGACTAATGTGGTCACCTACCAAATTGAAATATCTTGGACTATATTACACATCTGACTTGGAAGCAACTGTAGATCTCAACTCGGATCACGTACTCGACTCAATCCGACTTCTCACTACCACCTGGTCCCCACTAAAACTATCCTGGTGGGGTAGACTGGATACAATTAAAATGATGATTTCTCCAGTTATAAACTATACATTGAGCATGTTACCTATATTGATGAAACCAACCTTCTATACTAAATTGGACAAAATACTTACAGCCTTCCTATGGAACAATAAACCACCACGTATAAGCTTACAAAAACTGAGAAATGCTAAAGAGTCTGGGGGAGTTAATTTTCCTAACTTTAAAAATTACCATATAGCTTTCATGCTCCGACATGGCTCCCGCTGGCTCTTACCTACGGATATTACCACAGAACCCAAATGGCTTCAACTGGAACGTTCTATTTCTAAAGACGTACCCCTTGAGAACCTGCCTTTCATTGGTCGTACCAACTCTCAACTGTTAAAACCAATCATTGCATCCACTTGCACAGCCATCAGACATGTTGATGCTCTGCTTTCTCCGAAATGGCATGAAACCACCCAGCTGCCACTCTGGGATAATCAAAACATTCGTATACAAAACACACCGGTCCATAATTCAACATGGAAATCCAAAGGAATAACTCGTCTCTGTCAACTCTACTCGAATTCAAAATGGATCCCGTTTCAACAACTGGCTGAATCCTATCAGATTCCAAAATCGCATTTCTTTAAATGGATTCAACTGAAATCAGCCATTACTGCTCACATAAAACGACAACCTGTTCAAGATGAACTTCCTCAGATATTACTCTTGTGTGCTCAGATTTCCTCTAACAGACATGAATCATCACAATGGTACAAAATCATGAGGAAGCATGATACTTTTTCACTCAATACTTTGCACTCAATATGGAACAATGACACTGGCTTGAAACTGGATACATCTGAATGGAATGAGGTATGGAAGACATCCCATTCCACGCTTGCCTCTTCAGCTATAACTCAATCCCTTTTCTTTCTCCTCCACAAGGCATACTGGACCCCTTTAAAGTTGGCCAAAATTGCGCACCAGGCCAATGTATCAGAAGGAAAATGTTGGTCGTGCCACAACTCTCCAGGAACTTTAGATCATATGATCTTTCATTGTGCCATCATTAGCCATTATTGGTCTCAAATTTGGCGTACTATAAGTGCCATCCTGCACATTTCGGAACCCATCACTTTAGCAGTTGTGATGTATGGCCATCATGGACTTCAGTCTTCTCTTATTGAACCTCACGCCAAATTACTCAAGGCCCTAATTGCTATTACTATTAAGCAGATATTATTCAACTGGAAGAATTCCTCTTCATTATCCTATACAGCTTGGTGGAATCAAGTCTGCCTTATTGCCAAATTTGAATTAGCAGCAGCGGAACGGAAAGGGTCACTGCACAAAATAAATGCCATATGGCAGCCTTTTCTGGACTATTGTACTGATTGAAATAGAATTATTTTATTATATGTTAGATAATTTACTCATGTGCATTGAGTTTCCTAGCCAAGCAGTCATTTATTACCACTTATTTTCCTATTTTCTCTTAACTATTAGGATCTTATTATTACATTTTTCTTTCTCTTTCCTAGATTTATAATGCGCTGTCAGGTATTGGAATTTGTCTAAACTAATCAATATTGCTGATGCATTGCTTTATGGAACTTGATCTTGTTGTTCTATTATTTGTTCTGTTGTTGAAAACTGAATAAAATATTTGAACTAAAACAACTCCTAATATTTTGATCGTTGAGTGAATTGTATATGGAGTTGAATTTATACTAATGGAGGATTCAGGAAGAGTTTTACTAAGAGACACCACGAAAAATTTAGTTTTGTCAGGATTGAGTTTAAGTTTAAATTGCTGCATCCAAATAGACATCTGTTTCATTATGCTTTCAATTTTAGTGGTGATCTGAGATAGAATTGAGTTAAAGGGTATTACAATAGTGATGTCGTCAGCGTAGCTGAACATTACAATATCCAAATTACTCAAACACAATCCTAACGATGAAAGGTAAACATTAAACAATGTAGGTGAAAGAGGAGACCCCTGAGGGACACCACATGAGTTTCTCCAAATCGAGGAGAGCTGAGTCTTAAACCTGACTTGGTAGAGTCTAGTTTCTAAAAATCCTTTAAACCATGAATATACATTTCCTTGGATACCTAATGCATCCAAGCAAGTCAACAGATTAGTGTGGTCTACAAGATCGAAGGCTCTACTGAGATCAAATTGGAGCACCAGTGCATTACTACCCTTGCTTAGTAGACTCTACCCATTGGAAATAATTTCTTCTGGATAAAAACCAGTTTTTCAAGATGATATAGAGGGGTGTTTTCAATAGTATGTCTGTCTGACTTTTGTGCATTTACTACTAGAAATCCAAAATCGGATATGGGAAAACAAGTATTGTTGAACATCCAGGATGTGCAAATTTTTTTCTGAAAATCGCCTACTTCCACATCTTGGCCAACAACTTATGCAGCATTTTTGACCACAGATGTGTCCAAGCTCCAAATGTCCAAATACAGACCATTTGGATGTGGGCGGGGCTAACATTGTAATGGACTGGCCACACAGACATGCCAGCAGACCAGTGGGACACCTTAGAGGGCACTGCTGTGAACTTCACATGAGTGACAGAAGAACATCTCATCAAAATCCCCTTACAATTTAGGGTGAGACCTCCAAAATCTCCACAAAACCTACTATACCTACCTGTCTACCACCCCAATTTCTTTCTTTCTTTAATTTGTTGTCTATCCCATCCTCGCCAAAGAACTCAGAACGGGTTGTATATATAATATACAGTTAACAGGTAACAATTTAACACAGTTATAGTACAAGGTTGGTTGTTTTGGGTTTTTTTGTACACGTTTTTATCCTAACTTGACACATACTAAGGACCTAATACCAATATACAGTTTACAATCTTCTTGGTCTTGGCTCTCAATTACTGGTGAGGAAGCTGCTGGCAAAGGAGTTTTTTCTAAGGCGCTGAAAGAAGCTTTCTCGAGTGAGGAAGCATCAGATGTTATCACTGGCTTCCCTCCTGGAATTACATATTTATCCATGGGGCCCTTAACAGGTGTGGAGGAACCCACTACCTTCCTTTTTCCCCCCATTTAGGTGTAGCCAGTGCTAACAGCACAGAGCTTAATCGCAAATTTAAAAAGAATAAGAACTCACCAGTAAGATGGCCATGAGTATCGTCAATCTTTCTCATTCCTTCTCAGGTGGCATATACGAGTAGGATTTTGGTGGGCTCACACTTTCCACCATAAATGTAGTGGTTAGAGTATCTTATGGGCCTGGATCCTCCTCTCTATGGTTCACTAGCCCACCCACTAGGGTACTTAAGACACCTGTGTTATGCTCTACTAGGCTTTCCCATGCTGCTGTTCTACATAGGATATTTTGGGGATGGCAGGGGATATATAAGCATTAGGGGTGTGTGTGTGTGTGTGGGGGGGGGGTTATACCTTAATGCATACAGTGATAATTTGGTCCGTTTGGGCACCTTTGGAGCACTTAGACACATCTAAAACAATTCTAACTCTGGGCATCTTAAGTTCCTTCTAGGACATCCTGGGAAAGCTTTGATTATCGCTGCAGGACGTCCAGGTCTAAGCCTGCCCATAACATGCCTCCCAACACACCCCTTTGAACTCTGGACATACAACAGCCTAGAAGTCCTGCTGGATGTCCAGAAAGTCAGTTTCAAATATCGGCTATTAGGACGTCCAAGTGCCGACTTAGGCGGGTTTTTGGACATCTGGATGTTTATGAGCCCCAAAATTTTTCTTTGAGGGTTGAATTAGTTAGAAGTGGGAATTTAATATATAATCCTGTCTTTTGCATTATAAATAGGTTCTTGGTTTTTTCCTACTTGATTGTTGACCCTTCTTTGCTTCTGAGAGGAGGAAATCCCTCCTTTTTACAAAGCTGCGTGGCAACGGAACCAAAGCCCATTAAGTAACAAATGGGCTTCTGTGCCACTACTATGGGCCATTGCAGTAATAAGCTTTGTACTATTGTATTTGCGAAAGGTTCCTCTATGCTTTCTTCTTTATTTTTGTTCATTTTCTTGTATTATGTTGTATAAAATCTGGAAAAGCAAATAAAAAAGTAATTTAAAAAAAAAAAAGGTCCCCAGCTAATTTAGAAGCCCTTTTACTAAATTGTGGTAAAAAGTGTCTTTATTGTGCCCTTATGTGAAAGAGAGCGAAGCCAGCCACACCTGCACATCTGGAAGTGCATCAGGCTATGATGTGACAGCTGCATTCTGGGCTGCGGGGAGGAAAAAAGAAGAAGACAGACTTCAGGCAGGGTGAACTGCGGCAGTCTCCGGTCTCTGCAGCAGAGAGCAAAACCAGCAGGGCGATGCATGACACTTGCAGGCACTGCAGGAAAGGCAAGAGACAAGCTCAGAATAAATCCGTGACTTTTCTGGTGCTGCGGGTAAGCTTGCACAGAAGAGGGCAGGAGGGAACAATAGGAGAGTAAAGGAGGCTGGAGCCCTAAAGTGGTGCAAAAATCGCATCAATCCCAGGGCAGAAGAGGAGGACCAATCCTGGAAATGGGAGCAGCCCAGGACCATGCCAGCAGTTCTGGGGAGGAGTGGGCAAGCCCAGGCTGGGAGGAAAAGCCCTGCTGGAGGGAGAAGGAGGCATGCCTGGACAGGAAAAGCTGCAGGTGAGCCGTGAGAGAGGAGGAAGTACCACAAACTGCCAGAAGAGTTTTTTTAGGCACCAGTAGGGTGCCTTGAAATTTGTCTTAAAAGCTCTTTTAAATGGTGTTTCGGACTCAACTTAGGCGCCATTTATAGAATATGGGCTTCAATGAAGAGGTAGATATAATAGACTTCTCAGGGACCTGATGGAAGGAGGACAGCCAATGGGACATATTTGTTTTTTTAATATGTAGATAACTGTGTTTGCCACAAAAATAACCCCAATTTAAGCACAAAATACTTTAAAACAGGTCCAAAACAATTGCTTAAAGCAGGGGTGTCCAAACTGCGGCCCCGTGAAGTATTTTGTGCGGCCCCGGTCAAGGGCGATGCAGCGTTTTTCTCTGCTGCCCCTGGGTGTTTATCATCTTGCCGGCTCCCTCCTCTGTCTTGCTGCAGCGTTTGCGCGGCCCCAGAAACATTTTTTTCAGCCAATGCGGCCCAGGGAAGCCAAAAGGTTGGACACCCCTGGCTTAAAGGGACACAGGTTGTGGGCAGAAGAAACCCACAAAATATACATATTTAAATATATTAATTTTTAATTTGGGGTCCTCAGGAGCAGATTGCAAAGCACCCGCTCAACTGCTTAAAGCTAAAGGCAAAAGCCCCCAAAGTTCCTGCCACACACCATCACAGGCACCCCGAATGTGTGCTAATAATAGTGACCTTAAAGGTACAACAAGTGTTTCAAATTAAATAAACAATGAAAAAGAGTTTCTCTGCCCCAACCTGTGAGTCAATGGAGAAAAAACAACCGGTGTGATAAATTGTTCATCGGTAAATGACTACTTAGCTGAAGATGCTGGAACCGCTCATATTCCACTCTTAATACGGGCCCAACGTTCCTAGGGCTGTAAGTTGAGTGATCAATGTCTGTGCAAATGTCCAACCAAGCTCGGTTTCAAGGCTGAGAAGCCCCTTCCTCAGGGACTGATGAACTACAGCTCCCAAAACTACATTTGAGCATAATAGGTTTTCTTTGTAATACATTTTCTGTCTATGTATTTTATTTTATGTGTTTAAATACATTTTTTCTGAGGTGGGGTCCAATAGGTTTCTCCAGACTCTGAAAGCGATCCATGGCACAAAAAGGGTAAGAACCCCTGATCCAGATTATGGGAGTAATAGTAGCATGAACAGTCGAACTTCTATTTAAGTAACATTCAGCACTGTATTACTGTTCTTCATCCGACCGCTATTGCAGTGTTATTGCACTAAACTACCTTATCATTAGAGGCAAACAACAATGCCTGTGGACTTTGTCCATACCTCCAGAGCAACTGTTCATATCACAAGAAAAAGAGACCCTCTCCCCCCCCCCACCCCACCCCCAAATTCTGAGGTTGATTCAGCTCCTCCACACTGGCAACTGAGCAAGTTTAAGCCCAAGAGAAAGGAAGACTCTTGTCCACCCCCCTCCCCCAGCCACAATCCATATCACAGAAAAACAAGAGGAAAGAAAACACTGGCAAGGTAGAGCTCTTTGAATTCGGATTTTTTCCACATGTTGTACTTTCTCAGAAGGATTTCCATTATTTCAATCTCCTTCCTCATATCCTCAGTAAGGGTGTGGAACAAGCACACACCCATCCTGTTCTCAGCAGCTCCATCTACCAGAGCCCCATGTGACTGACCAGTCCTGAGATTGGCAGTTTCCCAGTTCTGTATCTAGTTTACATTTTAATAAAGTTTATAAATCACTTAAAACAAGTACAAATACTTACATAGACAATTTTTTTATATAATGTGTATTTACGTTTAATTCTTTATTGATTTTCAAATTTTGACAGTGCAATACAACTATATTAAACATGAGCATTATACATAACGCACTTAAAATACACAAAATTAATACATTACCAATCCTTTTCTCCCTCCCTTCCTCACATAACTATTACACTGCATATGCATATATTATTTGAAATATTATAGATAAATACCTTTAGCAAACCCAAATACCTTCCCCTCCCCCCACCCTATCCCCCCGGATGTGTAAGGAATCTATAAAAAGGAAGATACCTGACATTCATTGCAATTCAACATATGCAGTCAATGGGCTCCACACCTTATTGAATGTCATACTAGACCCCCAAACACTCCGCATTCATTCTCTCATATTTATACGTGGAACAAATATTTGCCCACCAAAATGTGTAATTCAGTCTGTCGTAACTCTTCCAGTTACGCGTAATCATCTGGATGGCTAATCAAGAAGAGCCAGCTTTTATATCTATCTAAAGAAGGCTTAATATGCAATATTGTACCACAAATATATAATGCGTATTTAATTCCAAGTTTCCAAGTTTATTAAGTATTTGATTAATCGCTTATTCCACATTCTAAGCGATGTACAAAATATTAAAATATGAAATTACAATAATTAAAGGGAAACAGACAATGTAAATATGACTCACAAGACAAACGAATGACACAAGAGGAAGAGAATAGGAAAAGAAATACAAGTTTAAAAGATAGTAAAACATAGAAGGGAAAAACAATAGGTAAGGGGAGAATAATAAGAAACGGAGAATTTAAAGACCAGGGCTTGGAGAACCCTAATCAAATCCTGCATTCTAGTTTTAACAACATCTAAAACCCATTCAACCAGCAAATGCCTATCTGAATAACCAGGTTGTCAAAAATAAACAAAACCCAAGACCCCCCCCCCTCCCCAAATGTCATGTTCTGACTTTCACCCTAAGAGCGTCGGAACATTTAGTGCCCCAGAAACCTCTACCGTGCCTTAGTAAAAGGGTGGGTTTATGTAAATCTGGACACATAGCCCTGCCCCCAGGCCCACCCTGTTCCACCCAAGTCACATCCCGTTCTGCCCCAGCTCTGCCCCCCCCCAACATCTTCTCGAGCTCAGAGCCACTTTTGGAGGGCCTCCAAGCATGCGCTGCTGTGACGCAACGGTGTCGCACACCTGTGCACACGCATGTGATGTCATCGCGTTGCATCCGCGCATGCACAGATGCCCTCCAAATGCAACCCCGAGCTCAAAGCTTTTCAAAACCCGGATGGACACCTGGACAGTCCTCTAAGAAGAGGACATGTCCGGGTAAATCCAGACGTCTGGTAACCCTAGGTTTCTGTGCCTAAGGAAGTTGTTCCATAGCAGAGGGGCAACTACTGAAAAGGTCCTATATTGTGTCTGAGAGAAGAAAGGTAATAACAAAATAGTCCATCCTGAGAAGATCTTAAGTAAAGAGTAGGGGTATGAGGTGTAGCAAAGACCTCACTTGAGCTTGAACAGATGCAGCGACAACTTGAACTAACATCTGTCTTATCTTGGGAGTCAATGAATGGACTCTAAAAAGGGAGTAATATTTATTTATCTAAAACTCTTATAAATCACCTTCCTGTACCAGAAGGATTGCCCAAATTAGTGTAGAGATAAGAATATAAAATAACAATATGGGGCTCATAATTGAAACAGAAATACATCTAAAGATCGGCCTAAATTGGCACCTAGACGATCAGTGAGACAAGTCGTCCAAGTGCCGATAATCGAACCAGGTTTTAGACGTATCTAAAAATGACCTAGGCCTTCACAGTGCTGCAGTACGCCCAGAGCTAAAAAGGGCGTTTTAAGAGGAGTAGTGAGGGCAGGATTTGGGCGGGACGTGGGCCATCCTAGGCTTAGTCATACTGCATGTATAACCAAAAGTTTTACAACACTGCCTAGACGGAACTTGGGACGTTGTGACTTAGGCCATTTAAACCAGGTCTAAGTCCCACAGAAGGTATCCAAAGTGACCAGATAACCACTGCAGACACAAAGTACAGACCCCCACACACTGCCCCAGTGATCACTGGCTCTCCCCACCCCCATAAAAATCTTAATAACAACTTTACATATCTGCCTCCAGAACATCAGCACCTGGCAGCCTGGCATAAGAAAACCTAGTTGAGCTGCACAGAGGTGGCTTAAGTGGTCTTGGGGGTGGGTTAGTGAACCATGGAGAGAAGGACCCAGGCCCATAACCTACTCTAATTACTGCATTCATGGTGAAACGTCCACCCCCCAAACCCTTTTGTACTGCCATATAAGTGGCACCTGCAGCCATAAGGGCTATTGGGGTGGTAGATAGGTGGGTCTAGCAGATTCTGGGGGTGATTTGGGAGGCTCACCATGACCTATAAGGGAGTTGTGGTGAGATGTTTGTGGTACCCTTTTTGTGAAGTTCACAGCAGTGCCCTGTAAGGTACCCCACTACTCTGGTGCCATGTCTGGGTGTCCAGTCCATCACTTTTCTGGCCCCTCCCACTCCCAAAAGTTCTTTTTCTAGGCGTTTTTGAGTTGGATGAATTTATGGTCAAAAATGGGGTATAAAGATGGACGATTTAGCGGCCTGGACGATCAGATGGCTGGACGTACAGTTAGACGATTTAAAAAAAAAAAAAAAAATGTTGGACATATTTTTTGTAAATGGACCTTTTCCCATGTCTGACTTTGGACGACTAGCGACTTAGGCCCAAAATGGACTTAGACGTTTCTTTTAATTATGCCCCTCTATGTATATATATGTATATGTATGTGTGTGTGTATATATATATATATATATATCTTTTATATATATAGCAAGTGGGTAAAGCATGGAATTTTTTTCCAACCTCACTGTGTATGAATGTGAGTATGTTTATGTCTGGATGTCGAGGTATTTGTGTGTTTAAGCATGTTTGTATGGGTAAGTTTGTGAGTTTGTGAATATATTTGCATGTGTGTAGATTACAGGTAGTAGTTTTGGGGGTGAGGTAATTGGAGAGTGGTAAGGCAGTTGCAGAGAGGTAATTCTGGCGAGTGGGGAGTAGTTTTGGGGTTGAGGGCAGTTGGGATATTTTAGAAGGGTGTGTGCAGTTTTGAGGTATTGGGGAAGTTATATGGATGTGGCAGTTTGTGGATGGTGGGTCAATTGTGGAGGTAATTTTGGGGATGAAAGCAAGTTGAGGGGTTGGGGACAGTTGCAGGCAGTGTTCCCGCTAAGGTGCGCTGGTGTGCGCTTGCGCACAAAATATTACCTGGCAGCGCACAAGTTTCTCGTCACAGCGCACACATTGTAGAGCACAGTTCTTCAACCGCCGGTCCGCAAACAAAATCTTGCCGGTCCGCGAAGGATTCGGTCCCCGCCGCAACGAAAGGCCGGCGTCAGCTGACTTGCAACTTCCTGTTGCAGTCGCTGTGCCGGGACTCCTGCCTTCGCCGGGACTCCTGCCTTCCACCGCGTTTGCCTCCTGCCTTGTCTCCGCACCTCCAGACCAGCAGCGGCAGCTCTGTATGTTTTTAACTTCGGCACAGAGCTGCCCCTAATCAATAGTTTAGCGCGGTTTCATAAGGCAGCCTCGGTGCCTTTGCTAGGCCGGCCCACATCGCATCATCGAAGCGGGCCGGCTATCAAAGGCCCCGAGGCTGCCTCATGAAACCGCGCTAAACTATTGATTAGGGGCAGCTCTGTGCCGAAGTTAAAAGCATACAGAGCTGCCGCTGCTGGTCTGAACTCTTGGGCCGCTGAAGGAGGGCAAAAAGCAGCTATCCTGGAGGTTTCCCTTCCTCTCGCCTTACAGGTTCCTTTTTTCCACCTTTTTTTTTTTCCTTCAAACGGCAACGGGCCCCAGCATCGACATCAATCAAGTAAGTTCCACTGTCAATCAAGCGGTTCTGCTCGGCCAAAGCTTCCCCTGTGACATGAGCCACCCTCAGGGGAAAGAAAGTGACCCACAAAGGTGAGGGGAAGGGGGGCAGATGATGGAAGTTGGGGGGGGGGAGAGAGAGAAGGGGCAGATGATGGAATGGAGGAGATGAGAGAGAGAGAGAAGGGGACAGATGATGGAAGTGAGAAGAAGGGAGAGAGAGCAGAAGGCAGATGGATGTCAGTTGAGAGGGGAGAGCAGATGCTGAATGGAAGTGGGGAAAGAACACATACTGGATGGAAGGAGGAGATAAATAAAGGGGGAAGAAAATAGTAAGATAATGGAGGGGTGAGGGAAAGGGGTGACAAGCTGTGTGTAGACACAGTGAAAAGAGGGAAACGGGACTAAATAGTAAGAAAGAATTTAATTTAGATGGAGGCAGAAAATAGAGAAGGAAGACCAGAGAAGAAAAGGGAAGAGAGCAGAGAATGATCAGATCTGAGTGGAGGAAATGAGAAGAGAGATATGCTAAAAACCACAGGGGGGAGGGAAGGATAGAGATGCCAGACCATGAGGGGAACAGAAGGAAGATGATGGATGCTAGACCAAATTGGAGGGTGGGGGGGGGGCAGGAGGAGAGATGGCAGGGAAAGACAGACAGTGAATGGAAGGGGCAGATGCTGGACTGAAGAGACAGAGAAGGTTATCATGCTGCTGTACCGGGCCATGGTACGCCCTCACCTGGAGTACTGCGTCCAGCACTGGTACTTTAAGAAGGACACGGTACTACTCGAAAGGATCCAGAGAAGAGCAACTAAAATGGTTAAGGGGCTGGAGGAGTTGCCGTACAGCGAAAGATTAGAGAAACTGGGCCTCTTCTCCCTTGAGCAGAGGAGATTGAGAGGGGACATGATAGAAACATTCAAGGTACTGAAGGGAATAGACTTAGTAGCTAAGGCAGGGAGAACGAGAGGGCACTCTCTAAAGTTGAAAGGGGATAGATTCCATACAAACGTAAGGAAGTTCTGTGGTAGAAAGCAACATATTTATTTGGCTCATAACTTGCTGGCGCCCGATATTTTTAGCTCACAGTGAAAAAAGTTTGCTCACAACACCCGCCCGCTTAGAGGGAACACTGGTTGCAGGGGTAGTTTAGAGGGGCAGGGATAGTTTGGAGGTTAGGAAAGTTGTAGAGGAATTAATTTTAAGGGATAATGCAGCTTGGGCATTGTAACAGTTAGAAGGGTTATTGTAGGTGGATGGGGTCATTTGGGGGTTGGGATGGTTGTGGGGGTAGTTTTAGAGGTAGGGATGTTTGGGGAGTTGGGGCAATTGCAGGAGTATTATTATAGGAAGGTGAGTTGTTTGTGGGTGGTGGGACATTTACAGGAAGGTGTTAGTTTTGAGTGGGGCTAGTTGCAGGCTAGTTTTGTTGGGTGGCGGAAGCTTGTGGGGCAGTTGGGAGTAGCTTTAGGGGTATTTTAGGAAGCTGTATACCGCCTTGAGTGAATTCCTTCAAGAAGGCAGTAAATAAATCCTAATAAATAAATAATAAATAAGATGGGGCAGTTTTGAGATTGATAAGACAGTTGGGGGCTGGCAATTCTTGGAGTTGGGACAGTTTGAGGGGTGATAAAGGAATTTGCAGGTGTAATTTTGTTTCAAATAATACTGTGGCGCCATGAGGTCTATGGTGTAGCACTATAACATAGCAGTGGACTTGACACAGAACTGTGGTTCGGGGAAAAAAAAAAAAAAAAAAAAAAAGCCTGCTTCAAGAGTCGCAAAATTTAAAAGCTGTAATGCCTGCTGATGTTTGTGAAAGAGTCTCAACAGAGAAAACAAGGAGGGGGAAACCGCCAAACTATCATGAAAATAACTATTTGTTCCCAAGCTGCTTTTTTATTCATTTGGATCTATGGTCCAGGTTTGTAACATGTTGGGTTGTTTACAGTGGCGTAGCGAGGGTGAAAGGCGCCCGGGGCGGTGATGCCTCTCCCCCCGCCCTTTTCTTCACCCCCCGCCATAAGCATGCATGCCCCTTTCCTTCCCCTATACCGCTAACTTCCCCAGTGTGAGCAGCATCACCAACTTGCTGTCAATGTTGGCTCTCCCTATGACATCACTTCCTAGGTACGAGACCCGGAAGTGACATCACACGGAGAGCCAGAGTTGCTGCTCGTGCCAGCGAAGAGCTAGAGGTATGGTGGGGGGGAAGTGAAGGCGCATACACGGCAGGGGAATGGAAAGGAGCAGGGGGAGGGGGGCGGAAAGAAGGAATGGTGCCAGCGTCCCGACCAAGACGGCCCCCCCTTACTACGCCACTGGTTGTTTATGGACCTTAAAATTCACTGGATTCATTTGAGACTGTCTGTATTGACATTGCTAAGTGCTTCTTCTGGCTCCAGCTAGCGTCTTTTTGGCTCCCTTCTCATATGTTGCATTTCTCTTTCGATTATGATGGATATGCTCTTGGGACACCCATTGGGTGGTAACTCATCCATGAATTTAATTGCTGCTCCTATCAGAACTTTATCTGGAATGGGAGAAATAGTTACAAATACAGAATTCATATCTCTAGATTACTTACTTTTAAAAAAGAAGTGGGATCTTAAAAAAATCAATTACTCAGTTAGCAAAGTACAAATGAAAGAGCAAAGGAAAGCAGAGAAAAATGGCTGGGAGCAATTTTTTCTATTTTGACATTTCTTTTCAGATTTCATTCATTATGACAATTTTAAACATTTTGTACAGTTTATGGCAATTTTTAAAAGAAAATTATGGACTTGTAACAAGACATTTTTATTTTTGACATAATCAAAAGAAAATGAAAGCATTTTATGTTTCATAGGGGCCTTTTTACTGGACTGAGAAATGAGCTTAATGCTTCCTGATGCATTTCTTTGTATACTAAGCTAGTTTTTAGTGTGGCGCTGAAAAAGGGCTTCTCGCTCTGGGGTGTTGTTTTTTTTTGGTTTGTTTTTTAAAAATTCTTTGTTGATTTTCCAAACATCAATAGTGCAAGGCACAATATATATAACATATGTTAGGTTAATAAAAGCACATTCAACTTACAAATGTACATAAGCAATCATTTTCCCCCCATCCATCCAATGCTTAATCAATAAAACATAGAAACATAGATTTTTCCCAATAAACTTACCCTATTCAAATTAATGATGTCCTCCCACCTTCCATCCACCCAAATACTTAAAGGTCAAAATTAGGACAGAAATAGCCCCCCTCTACCCTTCCCTGGATGTGTATAAAAATAAACGAAAATTGACTCAAACAAAGACCTACTATATTGAAGAAATATAAGATGTCAACGGCCCCCAAACCAATTTAAATAAGTTACTGTGCCCCAAACTATCGCCATTCATTTTTTTCGTACTTAGAGCTGGAGCACAGATTTGCGCACCGAAAAGGAAAATTTAGGCGGTCATAATTCTTCCAATTACGGGTAATCATCTTCATGGCTATCCCGGTTAGGAAAAGACGGCATTTATATCGATCCATAGAGGTTTAACATGTAATAGTATTCCATATATGACCGCCTCATACGTCAATGGAATTGATGATTCCAATATGTTATTAATATTACCCCATATTGATCTCCAAAAGTTAAGTATCAAAGGACAATAGAACAACAGATGATCCAGTGTCCCGATGTCTAGATGACAATGCCAGCATCTATTAGATTTAGTAACAGTCTAACTTTTGTAACCTAACCGGGTCCAAAACGATCTATGTAACAAGAAAAACCAGGTTTGTCTCGTAGACGCTGACGCTGTACATCTCATCCTCCAAGTCCAAATACGTGGCCATCGAGATGCAGAAATATACTGCTTTATCTCAATGCTCCAAATGTCTCTAAGACTATTTTTTGTTTTCTTATTCAAGAAATCAGATATTAATTTATACTACCGGGCAGCCTGATGTTCTAAAAAATATATCTGGAAGGATAGGAATCGTTCTGGTTTTTTTTTTTTTTTTAAATATATGGCCATGTTCCAAATTATAAATTGACTGCAGGGAGGTATTAAGGGCTCCTACATTAACCCTGCGCTAATCAGTTAGCACATGGATATTCTCGATTACTGCTCCCCAAATTTGGAATCATCTACCACTTTACCTTAGAAAAAATCTACCCTGGAGAAATTTAAAGGCTCCCTCAAATGCTTCCTTTATAAAGATGCTTTAGAAAGATAATAAGAATACTTAGGTAGACTAAGGGCTCCTTTTACTAAGCTGCGATAGTGGTTTTAGCACGCGCGCTAGACGCTGACGCCAGCATTGAGCTGGCATTAGTTCTAGCCGCATAGCATGGGTTTAGCACAAGCGGCAATTCTGCACGTGCTAAAACCGCCATCGCAGCCTAGTAAAAGGAGCCCTAACTCTCTTCACTATAATTTTAGTCGGGGCCTAAACGAATACAACAATTAACTTTTCGATAATTCTCGACCCCTTCCTGGTGTTTTTCCCTTTTATGTGCTTTCCTATCTAAACTGTAGTTCTTGCCTTCTATCCTCCCCTTAAAGTCTGACATATGTAATGTCTGTTGTTTATTTGTCTTAAAGAATATTTTCTTACTAATATTTTATTTACTATTTTATTTACTATTTACTATTACTAATATTTTATTTATTAAAACCTTAGAAATTTAGATTACAAAAAGTAGGTAGTTCTAAGTCAAATAGTTGCTGGCACTGTCATCTCGATACAGGGACACTGGATCATCTGCTTTTCTTTTGTCCCTTGATACTTAAATTTTGGCAATCCATTTGGAATCAAATCAATAGAATACTGGAAGCTCCAGTAGCATTGGGCAAACAAGGCAAAGGATCCGACACGGTCTGTGTTTCGGAAAACACACCTTCATCGGGGGTCCCAAATGAAGAAAAAATCAATTAAAGCTGCAAAAAAGCTTTTTGCCTGTATGCGAATAACTCTGAGATAGAGTCTATACGTGTGCAGCTTTAACTGATTCTTTCTTCATTTGGGACCCCCGATGAAGGTGTGTTTTCCGAAACACAGACCGTATCGGGTCCTTTGCCTTGTTCGCCCCTAGGTGATGTTTTTAACCGCATTTTATCCATAAACTTTGCCTGCACCATTGTACGCCCGTCTGCAGTTTTCCTTGTTTTTGCTTTCGTACTCCTGACTGCAGCCTTTGTTGGTTCCCCCTTTCATCGTCAGCTCCAGTAGCATTGACATATGATACAGTGCTGTTTGGCACGATAATGAGGGCCAAGAGTCCAATAACTTCCCAGAACAACAAACTACTTTTTATCATGACAGGAGTTGCCATACAACTCATTCTGAAAAACTGGAAAAATTGGGACAGGTTAAACTATAGCTTTTGGTGGGAATCCTTGTGCCAAATATATAAATTTGAACGTATGAGAGCATTACAATTGGGATATTATGAGAAATTTAAGGATGTTTGGGAGCCATTGACAAAATTTTATAAAGATTGATTATTGGTTTTAGCCCTTTATTTATACACATCCAGAATGGGTGAGTATATAATTAATTTATTCTTTGACTAGTCTTATAGCCCGTTACATTAACGGGTGCTAGAATATATATGTGTGTGTGTCTGTCTTTATTTCTTTCTCTCTCTCTCTCTCCTTAGCCGCTTTCTGTATTTCTGTCTTTCTTTTTCCTCGACTGTCCACCCATTCGCCCTTCCTTTTACCTTCCCTGTGTCCACCACCACCCCTTCACTGCTCCCCTTATCCAGCAGCAGCCCTTCTCCCTTTTTTTTTTAATCTCCCCCCTGTCCAGCAGCACCTCTTTTCTGCTCCCCCGTCCAGCAGTAGGCCTCCCTTCCTTTTTCTTCCCCCCTTCACCTTTTTCCTGTTCCCCCATCCAGCAGTAGGCCTCCCTTCCTTTTTCTCCCCCATATCTCCCCCTGTCCAGCAGCACTTACCTTCCCCTTACTTCACGTCTGCCCTCCAGACAGCCGTCTCTGCGCCACCGCGGCCTGCAGACGCCTCTGCACCGCCTGTTGCTCACGCTGGCTTTCCCTCGGATGTCACTTCCTGGCCCTGCAACCCGGAAGTGATTTCAAAGGGAGCCAGGCCTACATGAACAACAGGCTACAGTAGTTGCTTGCGCTGATGAAGATTTTAAAGAGGTAAGGGGGTGGGGAAGGGAGGGCACAAGACAGCATCTGGGGTGGTCTCCACCCTCCCCTCACTAGGTGGCACGTCAGTTGAGCGCAGGACAAAAGCGCTCCAACAAAGACATGCCAACAATTGAACGCAGAACACATGCATGCCACCGGTCCCGTCGCTTTAAACCTCTAAAGTTAGAAATGTGAGGGAGATGTGGGGGGGAGCCCCCCTACTAAATATACAAGTCCTCGCGCTCCTGTTGAGGGGTGGGGGGAGCCCCTTCCCACTACACTTAAAAATTTCCAAATTCCGAAAACTGAATGGGACAGCAAGGACTTCTACATGTACTGGGGGCCTTCCCCCCCCCCAAACCCCCCTCACAGCGGTAATGATATTGGTTTAAAGTGGTGGTACCAACACCACGCATATGTCCTGCTTGCAATTGTCGGCACGTCAATGTCCGGCGCACGTTAGTTATGGAGCCCCTTACTATGCCACTGACTGCCTGGTCCATGGATAGAGCCCAGCAACTCAGGAGACCAGTTCACCCAAAATGGAAGAGAGAGGAGTGTTATAATCAACATCTTGTTTGGGAGATCTGACATATCTGATTTCCCTATGTCTTCCTGAGCATTATAGAGATGAGAGTAAATATATGGATCAGGGAGAGAAGAAATCGATATCAGAATTAAGCTTGACTCAACCAACCATATGTTTGGGCCCTATGTAAAAATGACAATAGAAAAACAGTTTAAGGACTAGTAGATTGGAAGATCCATCAGGCCTGGCTCAAGGCCAGGATATGAAATAATATTCCATATCCTGGATAATCCCCAGAGGGACTTAAGAAGCCTAAATGGTACAGTGCCGAAGCTGTGCCTTAACGCTGAACTTTCTGTGTTTACAGCAAGTGCAGCCAAGAACTGTTCTAGCTTATAGAAAAGTCCCTGAAAGAAAATACAGGTCTCTGTTTGATTTGTTCTGTGCTTTATTGCAGACACAGCACAAATACAGAAGGTGGCAGCAGTGAGGCAACTAGTTTTAAGGCCTGATATTCATCCAATGGTAGGCAGCACTTTTGCTATCTGTCACCCATGTTAAGGCTGAATCTTCAGTGTCAGGCCATTTCCAGTGACTGTAATTGAAAATCTGGGGGGGGGGGGGGGGGGGGGAGGGGAGGTGTTAACTGCTAAAAGGTTAACCAGTTATGCCAATATTCAGTGCTAACTAGTTAACTTTTGAGCAGTTAAAGATAGGACAGCTATTTAATATATTCCTATTTGACTGCTAAAACTTAACTGGTTAGGAGCCATTTCTGGACAGTTAAATAGTTTTGAATATTGGCCAGAAAAACTCTAAGGGGCCCTAAGACTTAATGGAGGCTTAGTGCACATAAAAACGCTTATCAGAGGATAAAATCACAGGATAAAATGCTTATCATAGGATAAGCACCCTGTGGTAATTTTGGCATCCACACATGGTAGTCACATGTTGTTAAATTTTATTTTTTTAATTTTTGAGGGGGCGTGTCTGCATTAATCAGTTAGCATGTTTCCATATTTCCAAGTTTTATTAAAATTTGATTTAAAAACGCTTATAAAAAATTTCTAAGTTTTTAAAAAAAAAATCTTTATTTATTTTAAAACCAGCACAAAGTGCAACATATTATCAATCAATTAACACTATAGACAGCACTCACTTCCTTCAAATGACACAATAAATATATAACCCCCTCCCCCATCCCCACCCACCCTTCCTAAAAACACTTAGGGCGTTTTAGCGCACGCACCGGGTTAGCACGCGCTAGCCAAAAATCTACTGCCTGCTCAAAAGGAGGTGGTAGTGGCTAGCGCACGCGGCAATTTAGCGTGTGCTATTCTGCGCCATTTTCATTCCGGACCTTCTACTCTTTGGCTGGCAGTTGAGAGCACAATTGCACTATTCAGCTAGTTCCTGAAGAAGAGGGGTGGTCTCCCCTCGAAATGGAGCCCCGTTGGATGGGTTGATTTATAGCTGGTTCTTCTGCCCTCTAGATTTCATCAGGAGAAGCTAAGTTGTTTTGCTTTTGGATTGTTTAGTGTTTGAGCCAGCCCGGGTGACTGTGGACGCTCCTCACCCTCGGAAGAGGGATAGAATCAGCTGAACCTATTTACAGTTTTACGATTTTTCTCTTATTACCTCACCTATTTTTTTTACTTTTAGCACGTTTGTGCACTAGTAAATTTAGTTTGGAAACTCAGGGATGTTTCACAAGTAATACCCTTACTGGGTTTTGATTGTGGCAGCTGGTGTTTTAGGGATTTTTTTCCCATAGCAGCTGTGAGACTGAGGGATTCCATTCACACTACTAATTATTAGTTTTGGGCTGTTTTTAGGTTTGGAGTCTCTATCCTTCTCCCTATTTTGGGGTTATGGGAGACTTTTATCATGTGTGTTTATTGTAGTCTTCCCCATTTTGGTTTTTTTGTTTTGATCTGTGTATATGAAAGACATGGTTTTCTGTTAGCATTGACCAGCCTTGTTTGGTGAAATGCATCAGGCATGGTTCCTGGGAGCACCTTGAATAAACCTGATTTGAATCTCCTTATTGTCTGCCTATCTTCTTTTGTTCCACGTTGGATTCTTTGGTGGACCGCTTGCCTTGTTGTTTTGTTACAAATTAACATACATGTAGAATACACCAGAGGAGATACAGATTTGGTTGTTTATACATATGGGTTAAAGTTGGACGACATAGAGTGAGGCAGTTGAGAGGAGTTGCAAACTTTGTTATTAATATAGACTTATGTTTCGGAAAGTATTACTGCTGTACAATGCATTTGAACACTTTTATATACATTAGGAAAGGGTTCTGAGTTAAAGGCCTGGGCAAGTAGGTGGGAAGGGAAGGGAAGGAAGGGGGGATTTGTTCAGAGATGTTTGGGGCTTGCATAGAACTAAAACTGTACACTAGCATTGGTATGGTAATCTTTGTTGTTTGTTTTGAATTTTATAATAAAAGAAAACAAGAAATACAAGTGGAAATAAATAAGAAAACAGGTAATTAAATGGGGGTGTGGGCGGGGCCCAGTATACTTGTGTCTAGGGGCTCTCAACGAATTAATCCTGCCCTGAGAGTGCCTTTTCTCAGGAAGGGTAATAGTCCACTTATTGTGGAACAGTATGCAGCTCTTTTGCTGCGATTTTGGTCTCTCTCTCTCTCATTCATTCTCACTCTCACTCTCTCTTCTCTCTTTCTCTCTCATATATATATATTTTAAAACATAGTTTCGGAAAGCCCTGACGAGCTCCAGCTGTATCTGGAGGACAGATGTCACACACATCTGTGCATGCTCCAGGCCATCCAGATGCGGCTGGAGCTCATCGGGGAAGAAAACAGGGTGGAGCTGGAGGCCGAAATGGGCGGGATTGGAGATGGAAAGGGGCAGGGCCATGTGTCCAGAGTTTTGTGGGCAGAAATATGATAACCCTAGAGTTAGTGTTTTGTTTTTTTTTTATCACCGGCCACTGTAGTTAAAGCTCTGGCACTCATAGGAATTCTATGAGTATTGGAGCTTTTGCCGCAGAGGCCAGCAATTTAAAAACCCTAACGCAGCTGGATAAAAGGGGGTCATAATAAAATGAAAACAAACCAGCTGTCTGAAAACACAGCTGCCTACTTCCTCATTTTGTTTTCAACATGTCTCCCCGTTGCAGTGTGGTCATCTATGAGGATTCATTGAAATGTAATGGTGCCACCACCATCATTCTTCAATAGGTGGCAGCATTGACACAACATTTGTTCACTTGTCCTTTCAAATCTCTTCCTTCTCCCAAGTTGTCGAGAAGTGGCTACATGAAGAGGCTGTTTTGCTATTGTTTGTGAAATGGAAGCATACAGGGAGCACTCACTGTTGTGATTCTGCGATAGAATTTCTGACTGCTGAAGAAGCCCTTCCAATTGAAATTCACCCCCGTTTTGCAGGTTGTCTGTGGCAATGACTGTGTTGTCAGTAAGGCAGAGAGTGTAAATATTGTGGATTGGGAATAGCTGATTTGTGTGATCAAAAACAAAATGGATGTCCAGTGACAGAACCGGACAAGTGTCACACGAGGTCTCCCCTATTTTTTATTTTTGTAAAATTTGTATGGAAACCACTTAGGCTTCAATAAGCGGTTTATCAAATATAATAAAACTTGAAACTTGATGAACTTGTAAAGAACAATTGGAGGATTACTCAAAAGTATTACGCTGCAATCCTGGAAACTTTGAAAGAACAATTGAGTTTGGAAGCAAACGAAGAAAGTTTTGTTGGAACGTGCAATACAAGGCCTCACATAACACAACAGAGGCAATTGTGAAAAGGGGTCTCATAGTCTTACAAGCCTAAAGACCACTGAGGAACTGAAGAAATACAGAAAAAAGGACCTTAAAACTATGCTCGTTGACCAGCAAGTCCAGAGCAGGTAATTTTCTATCATCAGTCCAAAAAAACCCCCAACAACCCCTCCAGTACAATTATTTCAAATTTTCAAATATATTATAAGGAAAACTTTTTCAAAAACATATTTCAACAGTGACATCAATGAACACAAAAAAAGAAGATGCTATGATAAGACAAATGCTACATTATGACAGATTCATATTTTGATGAATGCATTTAACTTTAATCCATAATTTCTGACTCATCTGACTTCCACCCAAGGGGTATCTCCAGCAAACTTCCCTGGCAGTAGTGGGATTTTGTATTGCTGTTACTGACGTGACACAGAATTTGAAAATACATTTTATCTATTTATTGGAATTTATTAACTTATGAAGAGAGTCACCCAATATGGCGGTGTTTTGTATGACAAGCTATAAAGGGGGAAAGTTATATGCTCGGTATAGACTCTAGAATGTATGCAATTGAGCAAGTGTGCCCCTGGAAGTCAAGTGAAGGGTTCCGGGGCACACCTGCTCGTTGATATAAAGTACAAGACCAGAAAACAGGTGGGAGGGCGGACAACCAACTGTAAACTGCTAATTTTTGAGGAGGCCATGGCCCCTGTATCCTTCCTCATTCCGACGGCTATGACCTGTGCATTAACTTCACTGGGAGGCCAGTGCACGGATCACTGAAGTTTCAGATATGAAATCTCCTGTACCACTTTTCTAGAAGAACTCTAATCTAAAAAGACACAACCCCCTGCACCATATACAGTTTTAAAAAAATGCAGCCTTTGACATTCTTGAGACTTCTTTCTGTCAAAAAGATTTGTCAATATACTCCTAAATCCTTCACTTCCTCCACAATCTTTAGCGTCTCAATATCTAACGCTACATTTTTGTGAAGTGTGTAAAGTATCTCAGTCAATTTCAGCTGAACTATTGAAATCATGTGGAATTCCAGAAACAGTAATATAATAGCAAATTAAGACTGAAGGCCATGCAGTCTTCCTGTTTTTCCTTCTTGTTGCATTACACGGACTGTCCTTGAACACTGGCTTTACGTTTGCTTCCTTGTAGCTAAGGTTCCTTTTCTGGGTATCTCAGACTTTCTTAAATTCTGGCATTGTTACCATTTCCATCACCATGACCTTGCTAAGACATATTTCCATATGAGAGTCTGCCCTGCCCTTGCTTCTCCCAACCTTACACTACAGTTTTTTTGTTCTAGAACTTACTTTTCACACACAAAAAAATCATATGATCCAGACAGAAATGACAATAAACATTTCTTCTTTCTTTCTTTCTTGTCTTTTTCTCCTTGTCTTTATATTGATCTCTGCCTTCTGACTAGGGATCTGCTGTCATATTAAAATAATAGGGAATAGAAACATTTTAACGCTTCATGTTCTGATCCAAAATGAAACTAAAACAGAACAAAATGCAATTTTGTTTTGCTTCTGTCATTGTGACATAACTAAGCAAAACACAAGATGGAAAGCAAAATAAGAAAAAGAAAAATGCATGCCCCTAATTCAGACTCCTTTCCATTACTTTTCTTTCTCTGTGTTTCTGTCGCTCATTCTTCTCTTGTGTGTCTTGCAGAAACAGATCTTTTAAGTCCTCTTTCTTCCATCATAATCTCTCATTTGCTTCTTGCCACCTCTTCCTACAATTTTCATTTTCTTCCTTCATTCTCTCTTCATCGTTTCTTTCTCAGCCTTCCCTCTATTTTCCCACTTTGATTGCAGCAGGAGAAGGGACATCAAAAATGTCACAAATGTGGAGGTCCATGCTTAGACCTGGTACTTGTCATGTCCTAGTAACAGAAAGGTGTTCTGATTGGGAAATCTATTTATTTATAAGAGGGAGATAGGGGCTGGGGGTAGGTAGGAAGGAGGTAGTGCTGGAGATGAGGGCCTGAATGTATTAACTGGAATATGTTAGCTTTGGAAAATGTCTTGCATTTCAGTTTCTCTATGTTGCTGTACGCAAGATCTGAATTCTCGATGGTCCATTTCAGTCTTTTCAATTCTATATTGCTAATGTGTGGTCTTTTCATATTTGTTGCGAGGCTTTTTATGGTCTGCTAATCTATAGTTTTTGTGTAGATCTGCAGCAGTCTTGGTTTGTTCTGTTTAACATATGGATCTGGAATGGCCCAGTTGTCGCCCCACCTCACCCATCACCCCCTTACCTTTATGTACACCAATCTCCAAGCTTTCCAGTTTATCAAATCCCTTATCACCTCCACAATAATGACAACCTTAAATAACCACAGACTCTTATTGATGGTCATAACCAGGCCGCAGCTTTGTTTATTGGGACAAGAAGTAAATAAGCAATTCACAATTGCGTCACCTCCCGAGCTACAAAACATTGCAATTTTGACAAATCAAAGTTAAATTCCACCTGACCCCGCCATGAAGCAAGAGTCTAGGGGGTGGCATGGACCTCCATGCCCCTTTTCGTGATACGTGGCTAAAAGCCCATTAGCTCCCCTGAGCTCACTTTCCCCTAACGGCTCATCCCTGGATGAGCCTGCGGGGGTAATGCATGTACCTCCATGCCTCCCCTGCCAGGTCACATGACCCGTGACGTCATCCCTCATCTGATCACACTACCACATAACCGCTCATCTTCTGATGAGCCAAAGCTTGTAGCTCGGGATCACCGCCGCTGCGACAGCCCCAAGCACCTCCTGTGCAAAAAGGGAGGGTGGGAGGGAAAGCTTCCTCCAGTGAACAGGAAAGACCCTGAATCACATAGACACATATTGCTCCACCTTCTCCCATCATGCCCAGCTCCCCCTCCCCACCCCTTCCCATCACCTATAAGCTGATTCTCCATGGGCGAGCAATCTGGGGCCATCCAGCCCCTCGTTATAGACCAGCTCTCGGGCTCTTTTTTCTCACTAGGTAGTATGTTGTTCTTGTTGTAATGCCAGGTGTATTGTTTACACTGCTTACTCCTTGCAGGATTTGAGCAAAATTTCCCTTTTCTGCAAACTGTGCAGAATTCTTTCCATTTGCTGTTGCAGCGTGGCACAGATACTCCATTTCAAGCTGCCTCTCTACACACATACCACTCCAGCACAGCAAGCGGAGGGAGCTGACCAGCCCTACATTGGACCGATTCTGCCTTCTCTGCTGTCTTGATCCTTGGTGTTTCCTTTAGACAGTCAGTTTTCAAGATATTGTGCACAGAATTCCTCCAGAAGTAAGTGATGCCTTTTCAAGAAAAAGGTTGTTCTTTGAGTCCCGAGAGTTAGTGCTGTTATGGTATGGTGAGTTTCTGAGTGTGTTTGCACAAGTTTGTGCATAATGTTTTGAAGTGGAAAGATAGGCATTGGTCTTATTGAAATGGCGTCAAAACATTTATACAATTCTAGTTTGTCATAACATCAGACAGGGTTTTAGAATATTTTGTAGGATCTGATATGTGCTGAGGTGGTCATCTATAGCAGATGTGTGTTTTGATCAGAGTTAAATTATGAGACACGGGGGCTCATTTTCAAAAAAGAAAAAATGTCCAAAAATGTGGCATATAGGGGCAGATGGATGGTTTTTCTCACCAAACCCTAAAAATTTGCTAGATGGATTTCTATGCTGGTTGTTTGCAATGCATCTAAATCTGAAAGGGACATATTAGAGATGTGGTTTAGGCGGGACTAGGGTGGGTGTACGATTTGAAAGGTTTTTTTTTTGTTTTTTTTCAATAATCGAACATTTTAGAAAACGTCCAGAGTACAATTTGGGCGTTTGGAATTAGATCTACAATGAATAAGTGCCAAAAAGGTGTCTAAACTGATCAGATATGCACTGGAGGGATGAAGGCATGATCCCCTCGCATTCCCCTAGTGGTCACTGACCCTCTCACACCCCACAAAAGATGTGAATGAAGCAGTACATACCTGCCTGTATGATAGCTTCAGAAATTATGGCCAGTCCTAGTAGAGCAGCAAGCAGGTCCCTTGAATAACCTAGTAATACAGCATAACATAATAACATAACTTTATTCTTCTATACCGCCATAATCAAACAATTTCTAGGCGGTTTACACAAAAGAAGGCTGGACAATCGGCGAAATACAATACAAATAATTAAAATACAACAAGTTTCTTAAATATGTTCAATGTAAAATTTTGTTAGCAGTAATATCCACATTGAGGAAATGAATTTATCAAACAACACTGACTTAATTACTTTTTGAAATGCACCATAAGACAGCATAACTCCATCAATACAATTACCCCACCAGGACTGCTGCTTACTTGCTTGAAATGCAAGAGTCCTATCCAAAAAAGTCTTGAATCTGCAGCCAGTGGGCGGTGCAGTAGATTATAGAGATGGGATCTCAAGTCCATATCTCATTCTAACTACTACACTTATGGTGGATTATGTGAGCCTTTCCAATTCCACCCTAATCCTACTGTACCTACATGCATAGGCGTTGGAAAGGGAGGGGGCCATGGCCTCCCTAAAAATTGGCATGAGAATGGGGCCGACGGGAGTCCCGCAGAATCTGGGTAGGCCTCCTCCTCCTCTTCCTCCTTCCAGCTGTACTTCTTCACAAAGCGATGGGCAGTGGTTCCTACATGCTGCCTATGGCTGATTCAGAAGCCATATTCCCAGTTACTCCAATTTCTGTGCAAAATATAAAGATATACATATAAAGAGGGCCTGGGATAGGCACGTAGGATCTCTCGGAGAGAGAAAGAGATAATGGTTACTGCAGATGGGCAGACTAGATGGGCCCTTTGGCCTTTATCTGCCATCATGTTTCTATGTTTCTAAATTTGGAAAATCTGAGAAATAGCAATCATCACTTTACAAATTAACAAATAGAAATAAAACAAATAATAGGAAATAAGAAAATACAATTTTATTGGACTAATCCATTTTTAAATTAGTTTTCAGGGGCCAAAACCTCCTTATTCAGGTCAGTACGGTATACTGCTGTTAGGGTATCCTGTTCTGACTTGAGGAAGGAAATTTAGCCCAATAAAAAGATTGTCTGATTTTCATTTCCTGTTTATAAATTTTTATCAATACAGCTACAATACTACTTTATTCGAAAGCAACAACAAAAAAATGTATATATTTTTCTACCTTTTGTTATTTCTGCTTTAATCATCTTCTCTTCACTCTTTTCTTTCCGTATAGCGTCTGTCCTCTCTCTCCCTTCCATGCAACATAGAAACATAGAAGATGAGCGTGGAGGCAGCGAGGGCGGGCAGCGGCTGAGGAAACAGGAGAGCCAAAGGGAGAGGAGAGGAGGCGTTTTTCCTTTTTTTTTTTTTTTTTTTTTTTTCAGGTCGGAGGAGGAGGCAGGGGCTAGCGACAGCGCGGAACGGGTGGCGAGAGGTAGCTCCGCCCACCCGTGTCGCGTCACA
The DNA here is from genome assembly GCF_902459505.1 of Geotrypetes seraphini. Taxonomy (NCBI): domain Eukaryota; kingdom Metazoa; phylum Chordata; class Amphibia; order Gymnophiona; family Dermophiidae; genus Geotrypetes; species Geotrypetes seraphini. The sequence continues at coordinate 231,084,671 of NC_047085.1, forward strand.
GCAGCGTCGGTGCCTGGACTCCCCCCCTTAAAAGGAGGGGCCAGCGGCGCTAAGGATCATCAGCGCGTGGAGGCAGCGAGGGCGGGCAGCGGCTGAGGAAACAGGAGAGCGCCTTTGCGAAGGAAGCCTGTGAAGGAGCCCAGGCAGCCCAGCAGCACATCTAACCCAACTTCTAACTTCTAACCTCAATAACTTCTAACCTTAAAAAAAAAAAAAAAAATTTCTATTCTCCACTTATCACTCTTTCTCTCTCTCTACTTTTTCAGATAACTGCACAGGCACCGCTCCCAAATCACCGAGGCTACAGGAATGGAGGCTACAGGAACCCAGGGGAGCTACCCAGTTTTCTGCATCGAGTGCCATATGTATGACTACCTCCCCTCCGGGAGGCAGGTATACATTTGCAATCGATGTCAGGAACTGGATAGCCTGAAGAAGGAGGTCGGGAGACTGCAGGTTCGAGTACAAGAACTGGAGGGACTGTGCACCCTGGAAGAACAGTGTTGGACAACCGTGGACACCGCCAGAGAGAGCCACATCGCAGAACAAGTTAGGGAGCTCGAGAAATTCATTGAGGAGGCCTGCAAGATGGTAGAGGCACAGGACCACCAACACACCAGGAGGGAACCGACAGTTGGACGACAGGAATCACCAGACACCATGGAACTAGGACCTTGCGGAGGACCTGGGCAGGCAGAGGAGGAGGAGATCCATCAGAGCCAGGAGAAAGGACTAGCGAACTGCGCAGATGACACAGACCTGAGACCAGGGGCGGAGACACAGCAGAGCCCAGAGGAAGGACAAACGGACTACACATATGACACAGATCTGAGACCAGAGAGACAGTTGAAGAAGGGGAGATCGGCTATCGTGGTCGGGGACTCAATCCTGAGAGGAGTAGACAGTCATATAGCCGGAGGGAGAGAGGACAGACTGGTAACATGTCTCCCAGGGGCAAGAACAAAAGACATCATCAACAATATCGAGAGGATCCTGGAGGGAGCCGAGACGGAGGAGACAGCAGTAGTGATCCACATCGGAACCAACGACATCAGCAGGAGAAACTTCAACAGGACTACACTAACTGACCAGTTCAGGACCCTGGGGAGGAAACTGAGACTAAGGACAAGGAAGATAGCCTTCTCAGAGATCCTGCCAGTACCGAGAGCGGACACAAAGAGACAGAGCGAACTACAATCAATTAACTTTTGGCTGAGGAGATGGTGCGAGGAGGAGGGCTTCCACTTTGTTAGGAACTGGACTACCTTCTTGGGGAAGAACAAGCTATACAGAAGAGATGGACTGCACCTTAGCACAGCTGGGACGAGGATTCTGGCACGCAACGTCCAGAACGTCATAGACTTGGCTTTAAACTGAGAAGAAGGGGAAAGCCGATAGTCGACCTGACCTCGACACATCGGACATCAGTACTTGACAAAGGTACTGAACTGGGACATTGCAAAATAGGACTCAGGTCTGAGGGTGTATGGGTTGAAAAAGGACCTAAAGACGCATTGCAGGGATCGAGGGCACAAATGGACCAGGTAAGCGGCACCAACACAGAACAACAGGAAACAGAGGGGCAAAGTCATTGTGAAAAAGAGCCCAGGACTGAGTGGGAATTAGGAGAGCAGGAGGTGCAGGGGAAACAGGCAGAGGACGTCACAAACACACAACAGGAGGAGGACGAAGCTCAGGGGCTGGCAAACCATGAGGGAAACTTCAGGAATACCAAAGCACAAGGGAAACAAAGAGAGAGGACAAAAAACTGGGTCTTAAACTGCCTATACACAAATGCTAGGAGCCTGAGGGCCAAAATGGGAGAACTGGAAATCACAGCCAGCAATAAGGACCTAGACATAATTGGAGTCACAGAAACGTGGTGGACTGAGGACAATCAATGGGATGTGGCCATACCAGGGTACAAACTATACAGGAGAGACAGGACACATAAAAAGGGTGGAGGAATAGCGCTGTACATAAAAGACTCCATACCATCAGCCAGAACGGAAACAACAGTATGGGCGGATGGCCTGGAATCACTATGGGTTAAGCTACAGGGAGGAGCAGGAGCAGACATTAAACTGGGTCTGTACTACCGCCCACCTGGACAACCGGAAGAAATCGACCAGGAGATGGAGGCTGAACTGAAGCAGGTATGCAGAAGCGGAAATGTGGTGGTGATGGGGGACTTCAACCATCCTGGGATAGACTGGAGTATTGGGCACTCAAACTGCGCAAGAGAGACAAAATTCATAGAAGTCACGAGGGACTGTTTCATGGAACAGCTGGTCAAGGAACCAACAAGGGGCGATGCCACTCTTGACCTAATCTTCAACGGACTAGGGGGGACAGCAAAGGAGGTGGCGGTATTACCCCCACTAGGTAACAGCGATCACAACATGATCCAGTGCAGGCTTGAAATTGGATCATCAAAGGGGAAAAGAACCACAACGACGGCACTCAACTTCAAAAAAGGAAATTATGATGCCATGAGAAAAATGGTGGGAAAGAAGCTCAAAAGCAACATAGGGAAGACGGAATCCGTAGAAAAGGCCTGGACCTTATTCAAGGAGACTGTGCACGAAGCACAAAGCATATGCATCCCCAAGTTCAGAAAAGGGTGCAAAAAAAATAGAACAAAAAACCCAGTGTGGATAACAAGTGCAGTAAAGAAGGCGATAAGCGACAAGAAAGCATCGTTCAGAAAATGGAAAAAAGACCAAACAGAGGAGAACCAAAAAGGGCACAAAGAACACCAGAAAGAGTGTCACCGAGTGGTTAGAAAAGCAAAAAGAGAATACGAAGAGAGACTGGCAAAGGAAGCAACAAACTTCAAGTCGTTCTTCAGATACGTCAAGGGGAAGCAACCGGCGAGAGAAGAAGTGGGACCATTGGACGATGGAGACAGAAAGGGAGTTGTAAAAGAAGAGAAAGAGATAGCTGACAGGTTAAATGAGTTCTTCACGTCAGTCTTCACGATGGAGAATATAACCACCATTCCGGAACCCGAGGAGATCGTAATAGGAGACCAAGACGATAAGCTGGTCGATTTAGAGGTAAGCCAAGAGGATGTACTCAAGCAGATCGACAGACTAAAGAGCGACAAATCGCCGGGTCCAGATGGCATTCACCCAAGGGTACTCAAGGAACTAAAAGACGTAATAGCGGAGCCACTTCGACAGATATGCAACCTATCCTTAAAAACCGGAGAGATCCCGGAGGATTGGAAAATAGCAAATGTCACGCCCATCTTCAAGAAGGGCGCAAGGGGGGACCCGGGAAACTACAGGCCGGTGAGCCTGACCTCAGTCCCGGGAAAGATGATGGAGGCACTGATTAAAGACAGCATCTATGAGCACATCGAAAAAAATGGGCAGCTAAAACCGAGTCAACATGGCTTCTGTAAGGGTAGGTCATGCCTCACAAACTTATTGTACTTCTTTGAGGGAGTGAACAGCCAGGTGGATAAAGGGGAATCTATAGACATCATTTACCTTGACTTCCAAAAAGCCTTCGACAAGGTGCCACACGAGAGACTGCTTAAAAAGATATGGAACCACGGGGTACAAGGGGAGGTCCACCGATGGATCAAAAACTGGCTGGCAAACAGGAAGCAGAGGGTTGGCGTAAAGGGCCACTACTCAGACTGGAAAGGGGTCACGAGCGGAGTTCCGCAGGGGTCGGTGCTGGGACCACTCTTGTTCAATATCTACATAAATGACCTAGAGGCGGGAACTAAGTGTGAAGTCATTAAATTTGCAGATGACACCAAACTATACAGCAGGGCTCAAACCAAGGAAGACTGCGAGGATCTCCAAAAGGATCTAACGCGGCTGGAAAAGTGGGCCGAAAAGTGGCAGATGAGCTTCAACGTGGGGAAATGCAAGGTCATGCACGTGGAGAAAAAGAACCCGATGTTCACATACAAAATGGGGGGAACACCACTAGGGGTTAGTAACCTGGAGAGAGACCTGGGAGTGATGGTAGACGCAACACTGAAGGCATCGGCGCAATGCGCCACAGCCTCTAGGAAAGCAAACAGAATGCTGGGTATCATTAAGAAGGGTATTACGACCAGGACGAAGGAAGTCATCATGCCGCTGTATCGTGCAATGGTACGGCCGCATCTGGAGTACTGTGTCCAGTACTGGTCGCCGTACCTCAAGAAAGACATGGCGGTACTTGAGGGAGTACAAAGAAGAGCAACCAAACTGATAAAGGGAATGGAAAATCTCCCATATTCTGACAGATTGAAGCAGTTGGGACCAGTGTTCCCTCTAAGCGGGCGGGTGTTGTGAGCAAACTTTTTTCACCGTGAGCCAAAAATATCGGGCGCCAGCAAGTTATGAGCCAACTCGCCCGATTCTCCTCTCGCCGCCCTGCCATCTGCCGTACGCCTCTTCCGATCGTGCGCTGTGACGAGAAACGTGTGCGCTGCGATGTAATATTTTGTGCGCCAGCGCACGCCAGCGCAGCTTAGCGGGAACACTGGTTCAAATGGTTTTATTTATTTCCCCAAATTTATTTTTGTTATACGCATTGAAAATATTTGATATTGCGTTTAAATCAAAATCTCAATAAACTTGAAACGAGTGCCCGTGAGATTGTGGGAGGGTTAAATACTCAAAACTTAGAAGTTTTTGCTACGCCAGCTTTCTGGTATCTTTACATACAGTGGCGTACCTAGCATATGTAACACCCGGGACCCATAATTTTTTGGCACCCCCCTCCCCATCTGTAAGAAAATCATGATTTTTAGTAACAAACCACACGTCACACATGAGTACCTAGGAAAAGGCAGCATCTTACATATTGCAGTGAGCAGTACATCAATACACCCATTGTAAAACTAAACAAGCCAGACCAGCACAGATCAATCCTACACCGTCAATCCTAACAGAAAACCATGTCTTTCGAACACACAGAACACAGAAAACACCTTCGCCTAGTAAGGAATATGTAATCACAAACTAACCCCTCCCTCTTTTACAAAACTGTAGTGTGGATTTTAGCTACGGAGGTAACAGCTCTGATGCTCATAAAATTCTGAGCATCAGAGCTGCTACCACCAAGGCTGGTGCTAAAAACGCTTCACAGTTTTGTAAAAGGGGGGATAAAATAAAAATACATAGACAAAGGTTAAATTGAACCAGCAAGAAGCTGGACTCTGCATACAATGCTTCACAGAAACAGTGACACATGTCTCCTAAAGCAATAAATAAATAGAAATTTTTTTCTACCTTTGTCTTCTGTGGTTTCTCCTTTCCTCATCTTCTTGTAACTCTCTTCCTTCCATCCACTGTCTGCAGTCTCTCTTCCCCTATATGGCATCTTCTCTCCTTCTATGCCCCTTCCAGAAACTGTATGCCTCCCCCTTCCATCTCTCCTTTCACCCCATTGGTCTGGCATCTCTCTCCTCGCCTTCCCTCTCCCACACCTCTCCTCATAGTCTGGTATCTCCCCTTCCCTGATTCTCTGGCATCTCTCTCCTTTCCTTTTCTTCCATCTTTCGCTCCCCCTCCATGCTCTCACATCTCCCCCTTCCTTTTCCCTTAGACTGGCATACCTTCCTCCTACGCTCCAAGCCCTGGCATCTCCTTTAATTCCCTCCCTCATCTTCCTTCTCCCTCCAGCTGGGTACCGCAACACTCTTCCCTGCAGCTCTGCACTTCCCCACAATTGCCATGCTTCGGTTCCTCTTCTTCCTTCCTTCCTCCCCCCCCCCCCCCGCGGGACCCTGCGGCACCATCAACTCTTACTCCCTCTAATGTCGGCCCTGCAGCTCCAGACTTCCTCGCACCTTCTCCCCTCCCCCTTTGGATCGCTATTATTTTAAATGTTATAGCCGCGGAGCTGTATCCATCAGTGGAGATGTCTAACCTCGGCCTGCCCCGGAACTCTTACTGCAGCAGACGCCCGTCTAGGCAGGAACAGGAAGTCACTGTTGCAGTAAGAGTTCCGGGGCAGGCCGAGGTTAGACATCTCCACTGATGGATACAGCTCCGCGGCTATAACATTTAAAATAATAGCGATCCAAAGGGGGAGGGGAGAAGGTGCGAGGAAGTCTGGAGCTGCAGGGCCGACATTAGAGGGAGTAAGAGTTGATGGTGCCGCAGGGTCCCGCGGGGGGGGGGGGGGGGGAGGAAGGAAGGAAGGAAGAAGAGGAACCGAAGCATGGCAATTGTGGGGAAGTGCAATCCCCCCAATGCGTCCCCTTACCTTACCGACGCGTGTGTGCGCTGTGAAGAGAAACTTTGCGCTGCGATGTAATATTTTGTGCGCGAACGCAGGCCAGCGCAGCTTAGCGGGAACACTGAATTATTTGTCCCGTTGGGACTTTTCTCCCTGGAAAAGCGAAGACTTAGAGGAGACATGATAGAAACCTTCAAGATCCTGAAGGGCATAGAAAAAGTAGACAGGGACAGATTTTTTAAATTAAGGGGCACCACAAGTACAAGGGGGCACTTGGAGAAATTGAAAGGGGACAGGTTTAGAACAAATGCTAGGAAGTTCTTTTTCACTCAGAGGGTAGTGGACACATGGAACGCGCTTCCAGAGGCTGCTGTAGACAAGAAAACATTAAATGGTTTCAAAGAAGGTTTGGATAGATTCCTAGAAGAAAAAGGGATTGGGGGGTATAGATAGGTATAGACCATTGCTCAGACAATGGGCCTGATGGGCCGCCGCGGGAGCGGACCGCTGAGCAGGATGGACCTATGGTCTGCCTCAGCGGAGGCAACTTCTTATGTTCTTATGTTCTTATGACGGCAGAAAAGGGCTACAGCCCATCAAGTCTGCCCACTCTGCTTACCCACCCCCTGTCTATGCCCTAATGACCCAATTTCTTTATCTTGACTCTCGTAGGGATCCCACATGGGTATCCCATTTATTCTTAAAGTCTGGCACGCTGTCTGCCTCGATCACCTGCCCTCTTTCTCTGCCCCTTCCATTCACTGTCTTCCCTCTCTATCTCTTCCATATTTTATTTAATTTAATGCAATTTATATACTGCTAATGGTATTTTCTACCTTTTGTCATTTCTGCTTTAATCATCTTCTCTTTTATTTTCAATTTAGTGATCAAAATGTGTCCATTTTGAGAATTTATATCTGCTGTCTATATTTTGCACTATGGCCCCCTTTTACTAAACCGCGATAGCTCCCTGCGCTAAAAACTGCTATCGCGGTTTATTAAAAAGGGAGGGTGGTATATTTGTCTATTTTTGTATGGTTGTTACTGAGGTGGCAGTGCATAGAGTCATCTGCCTCGATCTCTTTGAAAACCCCCAGGAATATAAATGATAATTAACATTTTCTCTGCGTACAGTGTGCTTTGTGTTTTTTAAAAATTTTATTGTTGGTAGATCATTTTTGACTTGGTCATTTGAAAAGTAGCTCGCAAGCCCAAAATGTGTGGGCACTCCTGGTCTAAATTTATGTATTTAAGTTATGCTCCTCCTCATCATCATGGAGATGACACTGGAGGTTCTTTCCGGACTAGCACAAAACCAATTTCTTTTTAGATCTGCAATTCATCAAGTCGCTAGGACTCGAGCATAAGTCGATGGCACCTAACAACAACAAGTTATTCTCCTAAACTTGTGTCCTGTTTTCAGTCAAACAGGAGGATATGTTTTCAGCTAAAACTTAGTGAATTTTAAGAGGTTATTTTAATGTCTCTCAAAGTAAGGAGCATACATCCTTTGAATATTGGTCCCAGTATATTTAAACTGTACCTAAAAGTATGATGATTAATAAACAAAACATCTTTATTCTTCCCTTCAGTATACCCAAACATTTAAAAGGGGCTGTGGGGGTTTTCTGTGTTTCTCTTTATGTTCCACTGTTACTTTAAAGCTAGAATTTATTAGCTGCTAATGTGTCATGTGAAAGCAGAATATATCTTTCATTGCGACTGTCCTCCCACCTTCTAATCCATTTAGTGATGGTTTTTTGACACTAATTTCAAGGCGTAGGTAAAGGCGTAGGTAGGAATGATATTTTCAGGATCTCTGTGCCACTTATTAGGGCTCTCTGCTCCTTGATAGGTGAGCTAAGCTTAATTCCTGTTCCAGGGTTGATTAGTGGAGCTCAAATCTAGAACCACTGGCCAACGTGATTCCCAAGATGTCTTCAATGAATACAGGGCTACCAAGTTAGCCATTCCAGGAGGGAAACTTTTGGGCTTACATCCCAAAGCAATGCAGTATTTGTAGACCATGATTCTTACGGTTACCAGACGAACGGATTTTCCCCGGACATGTCCTCCTTTTCGAGGACATGTCTGGGGGTCCAGAAGGCTTTTCAAAACTTGGCAATTTGCCTGGGTTTTGAAAAACCTTCTCTAAATCGCTTTGGGCATGTGTGGATTTTCTCCTGCCCAATGAGAGCAAGCAGCGGGGCTGGGGTTGCGGGGTGGAACTGGGGAGGGGATGGGTGGAACTGGGTGGGTCTAGGGGGTCCAGATTTTACTATAGTAAAATCTGTCAACCCTAATGATTTTCTCCATTGAAGTCGGTGCTGCAGATCTCATCAGAGGAGGGGCAGGACCACGGCGGAGGACAGCTTCGATCTCCGAAGCAGTGCAAAGATTGCTGGCATCGCGATCTTGCTGCAGGCTGCTTTGTTAAGGTAAACGCCGGTGCGGGGAGGCCAGGGGGGAAGCGAGATGCCGGGGAGGCCAGAGGGGGAAGCGAGATGCTGTGGGGGGGGGGGGCAAGCGAGATGCAGAGGGGGAAGCCGGACGCCACGGGGGGGAACTGGACAGCAGCACTAACTGGCTGAGGCTCCCCCCTCGCCTTCTAAAGCAGGTGTGGCAGCGGCCGGCCAGCAAGAGCAGCGCTGCCGCTCCAGCTTTAGGGGGCGAGGGGGGAGGGTCTGCCGAATCGGGAAGCTGATTTTTTTTTTTTTGTTTTGAATCGATTCACCTGAAGTGAATCGGTGAACCGATTTGAATCGTGAATCGGATAGCACTACTTTGCACTTCTTTGCATTACATTTTAACTGCCAAACATTCAACCATATTTCTAATTTTTGTAGATCTCATGTTGTGCACTTCCTTCAGGGAGTCCACTCTATCACACAACTTAGTGTCATCTGTAAAAACGCAAACTTTCCCTTTTAACCCTTCAGCAATATTGCTCACATAAATAAGGGACGCTCAATAATTTATCTACCTCATTAGTAAAGAAAAGAGTTTTCAAACAATTTTTGTTTTATTTTTCAGTATAGTCCCCTGATAGCTCCATATACTTCAACCACTTTTCCTGCAATGGCTTTAACCCCTTTGAAAATAATTCTTCTGCTTAAACCAGGACATCACAGATTCCTTGACATATTCTTCACTTGAAAACTGTTGTCCATGGAGAGATTTCTTCAAAACTCAGAACAGGAAATAATCCGAGGGAGCCAGGTCAGGACTGTAGGATGAATGGTTCAGCTGCTGAAACCCACATTCTCGGATGGCAGCATGTGATTGTCGTGACATGTGCACCACTGCATTGTCCTGAAGCAGCAGCATGCTTGCTATGAGTTTTCACCGTCTTTTCTCCTTGATTGACTCCGGCAAAGCGACCATTGTGTTGGTGTAACTCTCCCTGGTTATGGTTGTCTTGTGTGGCATGAACTCCAGAAGCAAAAGTTCTTCATCACAGAAGATAACTGCCATGACTTTGCCTGCAGATTTTTCTGTCTTGAACTTTTATGGGGGGGGGTATGGCTTGTGCTTCCACTGCATTGACTCCATTTTGGACTCAGGATCTCTATGATACACCCAAGTCTCATCTTGAATCAGCAAACGATGAAAAAATTAACTTAGTCTTCACGGAGCATCTCAAAGTTCTCCTGACAGCACTGGAGTCTTGTTGCCTTCTGACATGGCATCAGCATTCTAGGAACCCATCTTGCACTAACCTTGGGCATGTCCAACTTTTCATGAATTATTTTCCAAACTGTACATAGAAACATAGAAACATAGAAGATGACGGCAGATAAGGGCCATAGCCCATCAGGTCTGCCCACTCTACTGACCCACCCCCAAGTCTACTATCTTAGGGATCCCACTCCTGGTGACAGGTTCCCTTGGCTTAACCCTCTAAGGGATCCCACATGGGCATCCCATTTGCTCTTAAATTCTTGCACGCTGTTTGCCTTGAAGTAAAGGCTGCTTTGTTTACCTCATTGGAATAACTACAAGACGGCATTGTATCTTCCAAAACAGACAATATTTGTTTATTGTTAGTATAAAAACTTACAGTATTACAACAGCAAAGGCATATCAGAAAAATGTATTGTCAGTTCAGAATATGCAATGGAGAGAAGAATTTGCACCCATATGCTTAGCAGGGGGCTAGCAGTTCCCCGTAGCATAAATAAGTGAATCTCTCTGGCTCTACCTAAAATACACGTGATTTTTATACAGAGCAATTCTTCCTTTGTTCCAAGAAAGTCCATCCCCAAATTCTGGTTATGTAATTCCCTATTGGTACATAAAATAATGTATAGCTAACTCCTCCTCCTCTCAGTCCACGCCTCTCTCACCTCCACCCCCCTCCCCAGTAAGGGGGGGGCCTTGCAGAAACAGAGAACTCTTGGTGAACTTTCTTTCCTAAGCGCTGAGATCACTTTATCACTTTGTAGATGCTAATTAGTGGTTTTACAATTCTGTGCATCTTCTGGTGTCCTTGTATGCTGAAAGTTGGCAAAGGTGACCTTTCAACAATCCAGCTGCTTGGTTCCCATAACTTGGTTCAGAGACAGGGAGCAAATGTTTTGATACCAAGTTCTCTCATCTCGCTACACCCACATCGTCCTGCAGGGATCCTTGCTCATTATAAAAGTTTTATGGCTTTCCAGGGTGCCTGGCATATGAAGTCATACAGCACTGATAACAGTTCAGTAGAACCTTGGAGAAATATCCTCCCAGCAGGGAATGGAAACAAAAACATTGTTAGCATTGCAAAGGCTGCAGATGTTTACAGACAGCAAGGTACAGGCTGGGCCTGGCTATGGGAAAATATAGGTCTGTAGTGTCCAGCATACACAAGTGAGGCCAGTATGTCCAGTTGAATCATCTGTATGTCCAGGTTATATCCATGTCAGCCTCGATCACCTGCACCGGGAGCTCGTTCCAAGGATCAACCACTCTTCCGGTGAAGAAATATTTCCTGGTGTTGCCATGAAATTTCCCGCCCCTGAGTTTGAGCGGATGCCCTCTTGTGGCTGAGGGTCCTTTGAGAAAGAGAATCTCTTCTTCCATCTCGATACGGCCGGTAATATGCTTAAACATCTCGATCATGTCTCCTCTCTCCCTACGTTCCTCGAGTGAGTACAGCCGCAAATTTTTCAGCCTTTCCTCGTACGATAGATCCTTGAGCCCCGAGAGCATCCTGGAGGCCATCCGTTGCACCGTTGTACCTGCTGAGATCTAATCTAATCTATTCCTTAGGTTTGTATACCGCATCATCTCCACGTTCGTAGAGCTCGACGCAGTTTACAGTAGGAGAAATAGGAAGGAACTACAACAGAGATGCCTATTTCTTCAGCTATTCAGGAAATTTTAATTTGTCTGTCTGACAAAAATAAATCCTCGACTTTCTTGCACATTTCTGTGAAAGTTGCTTCCATAGGCTGTCCAGTCTGAGGGCCCTCTTCAATGAGACTCTCTACCCCACTTAAACTGCATGCTCCAAAGGTTTACTTTGTAGAATGATGGGGCAGGCTCACCATAAACTGCAATCTTGCATTCACAGATCTCCTTTGGCTTTTTCCCTTCTTTTGTGAGAAATGTTATCATTGAACGGTGCTCCAAATCTAGCAGTTTCATACTTGATTCACAAGAGGACTCTCCTGACATATTGCCTCTTAGAATGCTAGACTCGCACTGAGCTGCAACTGTGCATGAATAACCTTCAGACATGTCACAACATTCAGAGACTTATTTCAACATGCTTGCTACTTTTTTTCATACTTATATATCTAGAAGTGGCCCCAGTACAGATCCCTGAGGTACTCCACTACTTGCATTTCTATCTTGTGAATATACTCCATTTACCATCACCTTCTGCCAGGTCTAGGAGCAGATGGGAGAGAGATGGCCATGCTGCTGCAAGCCTGAGAAGAGGCAAGTCTGGACTGGAGAGGAGTTGCAGGCTAGGAGAGAGGAGGAGGAATGGCCATTTAGCAAGACAGAGGAGGAGGCAATCCTGAGGAGGAGGTCCAGCAAGTCCAGGCAAGAGAAATCATGCTGTAGCCCCTAGAGAGAAAAAGGTTAGTCAAGGTCTCGCTGGGAAGGAGACAGACTAGAGAGGGTGGTAAGCAGAGGCAAGTCCAGGCAGCAGAGGGGCAGCATGCTGAAGGAGACCAAGAGGGACCAAGTTGAAGAGGAAGGCAGGCCAGAATCAGGGCAGGATTAATTTGTCGAGGGCCCCTAGGCACACAAGTACACTCAGGCCCCCTGCTCCACCCCACCCCACCATGCGCCCAGGTGGAAACAGAAGGCTGCGTCAGAGGGAAGCTTTGGGCAAGAAGCACCGCTTGCACAATTACAGCTCCCGTTGCCTTTCTTTCCCGCATTGCTTGCTTGTCTTATTTTCCATTGATGGAGGGGTCGCGTTGCCGATCGGGGTAGGGCCCGCTTTAGCGATCGATTCTGGAGTGGCCCATCGCCGTTTGGAAAAAACAATGTTGATGCCCTCCTTCATCAGGCCCCCCTGACCATTTCGGGCCCTAGGCACGTGCCTACTTGGTCTATTGCTTAATCCTTCCCTGGCCAAAAGAGAAGATCCAGTAGGTCTGAGCTGGAAAGGCAAGCCCAAATGCTGGAAGAAGACACAGGATGAGCCCAGCCAGGAAACGGCAAAGAGAAGCTGTAAGTGAGCCCTTGGAAAGTTGAAAGGAGACAGCCTGGCTGATGAAGGGACTGCACAGAGAGAGAGAGAGAGCGCTGCAGGAGAGACACAGCATCTAAGCAGCATCTAAGCATTTAGCACTCCGGGCCATGGTAGAAACCTCTACTGTGGCTTAGTAAAAAAAAAAAGGGGGGGGGGTAAAGATTGCTAGTTGGGCAGTATAATAAGAAATGACTAAACTTGAAATTTTATCTATTTTATATAGGTACCTATGCATCTAGGTGTGTCTTTACAAAATCACCTCCCTGAAAATTCCTGTGCAAAGCTGCTCAGAGGCAGGAGTAACTCTGTGCATGTATGTGCTGGTAGGCATCAGTACTTTTACATGTAATTTATAAGATACTCTTATCCACAGTCTTGGTCCCTGGGAACATTTGCATTATAGGGCCCCAATTCTATACATGTCACCTATAAAATTGGCACTGACTAGTGCAGTGTTAAGCGTGATTCTATGAAAGTTAGGCACACTGTATAGAATCTGCACTTGATTGAACTTTGTTTTGTTGCTTGGAAATGGACATTGTCTGTTTGTGCTGTTTGGTTTGCCTTCACACTGAGAAAAGCACTAAGCCATGTGCTAATGGTTTACTTTTACTCTGATAAAGCACTAAGTATTTGTGTGTGATATTCTGAGGGTTGCTCTTGATATGTTTTGTGCATGAATAATTAGAGCTATAATTATTGTCTGGACTAAAGTATCACCAGTGCAATGTTAGGTCCAGCATGCCTCACAAATTGTACTTTTATTGATGTTTTTTCAATAAAAATAAAAGTTAGAACCACCCCCTCCTTACAGGCTTAAAATGTTTATTTGCAATGCTTTAGGCCTATAAAATTGCATACAATCATCTTTCTGCTTTGAGCGGGGAGATGCAGGGAAGAAAATTAAGACTGTGGGGACAGTGAGAGGAAGGGGATGAATCTTTGTTCCTGCATTACTCTCTAGTAGAGCCCAAGTCATACTTTACATAATCTCTTATATTTCGGTCTCATATAAACACACGATACACCCAAGACACACATCCAACAGAACAATGGGACTGCTGCAAGATTTCTACACAGAAACATTCCAATTAATAAATTCAGAATGAAATACTTTTTTCTACCTTTGTTGTCTGAGTAGTTTATTTATTTTTCCATTCACTTTGGTCACAGTGTCTCTGGTTTTTCTCAAATTTTTTTTCTTCTGTCTTTTCAGGGTGTCCTGCCCATTTGACATATCTTCTCTCTCCATGCCTACCTTACATCTTCCCTCTGCATTCTTATCTATTCTATCCAGCAACTACCCTCTGTATACTTGTCCCTTTGTACCACTGTAATCAGAATTGGCCTTCTGTGTCTCCATCCAGCATTTCCCCTTTGTGTCTCTGTCCCTATCCTCCATCCTTCCATGCCTAGCATCTCTTCTCTGTGCATCACTTCTCTATTCTTTTCTGCCCACACCTCCCACCCTGTGGCTTGCATGTTTCCCTCTCAATTCCTTGCTCTCCTCCTGTGGTCCTCATCTCTACATCCCTGAGTCCAGTGTACTCCCCTCTTCCTCCAATTCAGTCTCTCTCTCTCCTTCCATTCTTTTTTCATTATTGTGCATTTATTCTGCACTTGTTTTGATCACTATCACCAATGATGGGCACATGCAAATTTAGCACCCCTAATATATCTGAGATAAAGGTCAAAGCTGGCCAAAAACTATGTGGAGTTGGTTGAGAATCTGATGAAGAATTACAGTACAATGGGCTTTATGGTATCTCTCAAAGTCCATGTTGCTCATCTTGAGACATTCAAGAAGAACATGGGAGCATACTCTAAAGAAGCAAGATGAGCGCTTCCACCAGGATATATTGGACTTTGAATGCTGCTATAAAGGACAATATAATGAGAGCGTGACAAGAGACTACATTTTGGGGCTGATTTTTGAAAGTGACTTACAATATAATTGCAAATCTCATAAAACTACTCTTTTAAATCTTGTGTGACATCTTTGTGTAACTTCATTATAAATACTTGTTAATTGTGAATCATATGGTGCTTTATATCAGTGTTCTTCAACCTTTTTACACCTGTGGACCGGCACAAATAAAAGAATTATTTTATGGACCAGCAAACTACTAAGACTGAAATTTTAAAAAATCATTTCCGCCCCGTCTCCGCAAGCTCGGTCCCCGCAAACCATCTGATCCCATCCGCACAAGTCTCAGTTATGATTTTATATTGAATGTATTTTATTAAAGTATAAAAAGAAACAATATTCTGTACAATTGTCATTTTATAAATATACAGAGCAAGGACTAACAAAATCCCTGTCTCCCCTCCCCTTAATATACATCCCCTCTACTATCAAGAAAACTGAACAAGCCAAGTTATTATAGAACTAGTGTTTAAGCCTGTTACATTAACGGGTGCTAGAGTAGATGTCTGTCTGTCTGTCTTTTTTTTTTTTTCTTTGTCTCTCTCTCCTTGCGTGCTGCCTGTCTGTCTGTCATTTTTTCTGTCTGTATCTCTCCCTTTTTCCTTAGTGCCCTCAGTGCCTCCTTAATACCCCTTCCTACATCCTTAGTGCCCCCAGTACCTCCTTCCTGTGTCCATAATGCCCCCAGTGCTTCCTTCCCATGTCCTTAGTGCCCCCAGTGCCTCCGTACTGTGTCCTTAGTGCCCCAATGCCAGCGCACTGTGTCCTTAATGCTCCCAGTGCCTCCTTCCTATGTCCTTAGTGCCCCCAGTGCCTCTGTCCTGCTTAGTGCCCTCAGTGCCCCTTTCTATGTCCTTAGTGCCCCCAGTGCCTTCTTCCTATGTCCCCATCATTATCTTCCAGACTTTGTCCCACCCCCACCCCTCCGATGCCAGCCTGCCAGCCTCCCATCCCCCTGAGCAGCATGTTTCCATTTAACCCCCCCCCCCCGATGTCAGCCTGCCTTCCTCCTTCCAATCCCCTTGAGCAGCATGTTTCCATTTAACCCCACCCCCCCGGCACCAACCCTACCCGGCACACCCGAAACCCCCGTTGACCCTCCCAGCCAACCCTCCCACTGCTAGACGGCTGACAAACCTCCTAGCTCCAGCAGCATCCGAGGCACAGTAAACACGCTGCTTCACAGTCTTCTACTGCCCTAATTTCCTCTGCCGCGTCTTTGATGATGTCATCAGGGATGCGGCAGAGGAAATCAGGCCAGTAGAAGGATGCGAAGCAGCGTGTTTACTGTGCCTCGGACGCTGCTGGAGCGAGAAGGTTTGTGTTCATCTCGCAGTAGGAGGGTCAGCTGGGAGGGTCAACAGGGATTTCGTGTGTGTCGGGTAGGGTCGGCGCCGGGGGGGAGTCGCGGCATGTTACCTGCCGCCGGTCGTTAGAATAGAACAAAAACGCGCGCATGCGTACTCTTACCTGCCACAGACCTACAGATCAGGGATCAGGGAACACGGCGGTAAGAGTGTGCATGCGTGCTTAGCATTTTATTATAGCAGATGCTACACAGAAATATCATGCTAACAGAATACTGCAGTCACACATGACAGGAATAGTGTTAGGGGAGTGCCCCCTGGTCCGAAAGAGCCCTAAGCCAGCTGGAAGCTAAAGATGCACTGCCTGGGCTTTGCAGTCCCCAGTTATGTCTCTAGCAGGATATATATTTCAAATCTGATATATTCTAATGACAAAATAGAAATAAAATGATTTTTTTTCTACCTTTTGTTGTCTCTGGTTTCTACTTTCATCTTCTTTTCACTCTTTTCCTTCCAGCGTCTGCCCTGTCTCTTCAATCCAGCATCTGCTCGTTCCATCCACTGTCTGCCCTCTCCCCCTTCCATATGTATCTGACTTCTTTCTATGCCCCTCTCCCCTTTCCATTCAGCCTGTACCTCCTGTCTCCTTTTTACATCGTTCATTACAGGTTCACTGCTTTCTTCATTTTTATCTCTCCTACACCAGATCTAGCATCTTTATCCCTCTCTCATTTCTCTGCTGAACCCTTTCCAGCATCAATCTCTCTCTACTTTCTCATTCCTGTCTCTCCCCTTTCCCTCATCTGATCTCTCCATTCCACCCTGACCCCCCTTCCCTTCCTGTAATCTCCCTGCCAGCTGTTTCCTTCCTTTTTTCCTTCTCCCTTCCCTCCTCCCCCTATCCAACAGTAACTCTCTTCCGATCCCTTTCCCTCCTCCCCTCCCAACAGCATCTCTCCTTCTACCTCCCTCCAGGTCCAATAGCAGCTCTCCCTTTATCCAGCAGCTTCCCAGCCTCCAACAGTGGTTTCCTCTCCTTCCAGCAGCTCTCAGTACTTGCCTGCAGCAGCGATTTACTTAGGCAGCTTTGGGTCCATTGCTGCCTCTGAGGAAAGTGGAAGTTGCCAGTGAATCACTGCCCTGGCAAGTATGAGAGCTGCTGGGAGGGGAGACAGCCATTATCTAAGGCTCCCCATGATGTTGCTCCTGCACACGCTCCCTTCCACCTGCACCTGTACCTGCAGCTCTCTCCCTTCCACCTGCATCTTCCCCGCGGCCATCTTTGGCGACTCGGCAGGGGCGGTGATCAAGACAGGCTGTCGACATCGGGACCTTCCCTCTCTGAGTCCCGCCTATTTTGTTTCAAGTTTCAAGTTTTATTGTGTTTAATATAGCAACCATCAACATGTATCTGGCCAGATTACAATGCTTAAAAAAAACGATAAAAAGTAAAATAATAATTATATATATATATGGGGAGGAGTGAACATTAAAAGACAATAGACAAGGACTTACATGAATTTGAGGGTATTAAGGTGATGGAAAGATTGATAAATACATTATTAAAATGAAAATTAAAAGAAGGGAAGAGGGGATAGGATATAACATCAGGGATAGAGTCGCTTCATAAAAGCGGTTGAGATGATTTTACTGTTTTGGGGGAAGGGAGTATTTAGAGGTTATGATATGCATCTTGAAAAAGAAATGATTTTAGTTTGGTCTTGAATTTATCGAGAAGATTTTCATGACTGAGTTGAGGTGGCATGGTGTTCCATAAAGTTGGAGTAGCTATGGAGAAGTTAATTTTCCTAGTATAGTAGAATTCTTTGATGAAAGGAACAGCCAGTAAGTTTTGATCTGCTGGTCTTAGGGAGAACAGAGGAGAACAGAGAGGGATAATAAGTTTGTCAAGTAAAGATGGAAGACGTGAGTTTGATTTTGAAAACCAGCATTAAGATTTTATAATGCTGGTTTTCAAAATCAAACTCTCACGTCTTCCATCTTTTCTTGACAACTTCCTGTTTCCGAATAGGTGAGATTCAGAGAGGGAAGGCCCTGACGTTGGCAGTCTATCGATCGCCCGAGGCTGGGAGGAACAGCAGCCTTCCGCCAACACTACCGCAGTCAGCAGGAAATTTAACCACCGACTTGATCTCGCCAGCTCTGCGTGGACCGGCAGGAATTTTCTGCGGACCGGCACCAGTCCACGGACCGGCGGTTGAAGAACAGTGCTTTAAATGACTTTATAGGAATGAAAAGATGAAACTTCAGTGTTTTCACATTTTTAATAAATTGCAAAAATTGACTATTCTGGTCACAAAAACAAAGGGCTCCTTTTACTGAGCCGCATTAGGGCCATGCAGAATAGCACGCGCTAAATTGCCACACGCGCTAGACGCTAATGCCAGCATTGAGCTGGCGTTAGTTCTAGCCGCGTAGCAAGGGTTTAGCGCGCGCCAAAATGCTGTGTGCGCTAAAAACACTAACGCAGCTTAGTAAAAGGAGCCCAAAGATTTATGGAAATAAAGCAACTTGTGAAACAGATCCCTGATGGGATTAAAAAATAAGTGTCTGTTAAATCAACACAGTCCATCTTTGATCATGTTTAAATGCATGAAAGTGATGCATAGTAGCAGTAATGGAGGTTTTTTTAGTCAATGAATGAGAGCTAGTCCTGTGACGTGTTGGTAGTGTGATGGACAAAAAGTGCTTCACGCAGTGGACTTCTGAGGCTTTTCCCTCTATTTATTTCTTGTGATTTATATGGTGGTATTGATCTCAGTAACATTATTTTGATCTTGCTGTATGGAAATAGGATACATTTTCTATACTTTTTAGGCATGAGCAATTAGGAAATTACATGTACTGCCCAGGATCAAAAATCATGTTACATAGGGTTACCAGAAAATGCAGAGGGAGAAGCTTGATCCTTTGGGTGCCAGATATGATTTTTAGTAAGAGTTATTAAAAACAAACAGGTTTCATTTGCTCCATCAGGCAGCAGAAGCCAATAAACCTCGGTTGACACCTGTCGCAGCCTTACCCATTAACTAGCTGATGTTCCCTTTCCCTGTCAGTGGTTGAGAATATGGGAGGACATAGAAGATCATGTTATAACGGTAGATTCCCACGAAGACAAAAATAATATAGATCGCATGCTGGGACTGATGTATCTCTGTGGTACATTGCTCACACAGGTTGAAACCTTTCTCTTCTGACAGAAAACCTATTGTTGGTGATAGCTGGTTGCCATGGAAACATGTGGAAGATTCAATCAACCTTCTATAGCTTAGGAAAAAAAAATCATCCCTGCTACAGGCTGACTCTGGGATGTTGAACTTATGCGGTCCAAATGATCCAGAAAATATATTCTAGCGCCGGTATTTAAACCCTGTCATCAGCATTTCTTTCATATGCTGCCTCTGCCCTTTTAAAGAGATAAAACAATGAAGGAGATCTCTTGTCAATCACAATATATAAATATATATATACAGTATATATATAAATCTTCAAAAGAGACAAGTAGAACAGAGCTTTTTCTACATAAAGGAAGTCTATTCATAATTGCATCAGATGGAAGACGACCTTTAGGCAATAAGACTGAATAATGCTTCCAACAGGGTGAGTATCAGAAATAGCTTCTAGGGATTTCAGATGGCAAATTTAATGCCCATTTCGCATGGTGAAAAATAAAGCACAGGTCCCATTTTATGCAATGAGACCTTGTACTAAAATAGCATGACTTGTGGTAATTTCCCCCCTTAGTTGGTGAGATTCAGCTAAGTCATTTAATTTGGAACAGCCTTTCTGTTTTCTGCTATCCACTTAGCTATATGGATATGTCCAGCTATCCATATAATTAGCAGTTACAACCAGATTACACTCTCGATCTGCCACTGTGCCCTAGAGGTAATTATCTGAAGGTGATTCTAGAATTAAACACAGCGGTTTCACATGTAAATGTTTAGAATATTAGCATAATCATTAACAAACACTTTCACTGAGAAGGATGCACAATGTCATGTGATGTAAAATAATAACACAGTCCAGGCTAGATGGTCATAATTAAATGGAGGAAAAAGCCTCAGACATGGGCCCTCCCACCTCCACAAATGGTGGTATATCGGTGGTTAGGCATTCACCTCATTGGCAAAAAACCTCCTTTGTATGAAACAAGCACTGTGCTGTGTTATGCGTTGTTTGTAAAATATAGTGGAAGATAGATGAAATATTAATCAACTTATCTTCTGTTGATCGGTACACCAACGGTAGCTAGCATTTCACAAGTCTGCTGTCTCAGGGTGTAATGTATCCGATCAAACTGGAACCAAAACAAAATCTTAAGGTTAAAATTAGACCAGTATTTATCTACACAAAGACTTTATAATAAAAACCAGCGGGACATACCTTTGAATGGGACGCTAAACGCTTCTCCTGCATCTAAAGATGGCTCCTCAGAGCTTGCATCGGCTTTGAATACTCCCGGTATGCTGTCATCATAACCGGAAGTGACGATGCGCCCATATTCAGATGCTAATCCAAACAAATGATTCGCTGCACAGATTGACTGGCATATGATTTAAATCTTCCTCATCATATGTCAGTCAATCTGGGCAGCGAAGCTGCTTTCAACTTTTTAACTCCCACCCACTGTCAGATAGACCCATTGTATCATTCCTTCTACCAGAAACTTCCCAAACCTGAGATGTCCAGTTTGTCTGTCCAAATTAGATTGTAAGCTCTTCTGAGCAAGGACCATCTATTGAATGTTAAATATACAGTGCTGCGTATGCCTACGGTTACCATATTTTGGGCCGCAAAACCCCGGACACATGGCCCCGTCCTATTCTGTCTCTGACTCCACCCAGTTCCACCTCCTGCCCCCACAAAGCCTCCTCTCTTCTTCCCCAACAAGCTCTGATGATGTCTGGAGGGCCTACCCTAGAGCATGGGCAGATGCGTGTGACATCATTCATGCATGCTCAGAGGCCCTCCAGATATGGCCGGAGCTCGTTGGGGCTTTCCAAAACCTGGACAAACTGCTAGGTTTTGGAAAGTCCTTCCAGGCACCTGGACAATCCTCTAAAAAGAGAATAGGTCCAGGTTTTCCTGGACATCTGGTAACCTACATATGCCTTTCAGTGCTATAGAAATGATAAGTGGTAGTAGTAGGCACATTACTGGGCCTGAATGTCTAGGGCAGGGGTGCCCACACTTTTTGGGCTTGCGAGCTACTTTTAAAATGACCAAGTCAAAATGATCTACCAACAATAAAATAAAAAAAAAACACCACAAAGCACACTGTACACTGAGAAAATATTAAATATCATTCCTATTCCGGGTTTTTTTTCAAAGAGGTCAAGGCAGTAACAACCATACAAAAATAGACAAATATACCCCCCTCCCTTTTTACTAAACCACAATAGCAGTTTTTAGTGCAGGGAGCTGCACTGAATGCCCAGCGCTGCTCTCGATGCTCATAGGCTCCCTGCGCTAAAAAACGCTATTGCGGTTTAGTAAAAGGGGGCCATAGTGCAAAATATAGACAGAAGATATAAATTCAGACACATTTTGATCACTAAATTGAAAATAAAATCATTTTTCCTACCTTGTCTGGTGATTTCATGAGTCTCTGGTTGCACTTTCTTCTTTTGACTGTGCATTCAATCTTTCTTCCCTTCTTTCAGCCTGTATGCTTCCTCTCCTCCAGACCTCATTCCCTCCCCCAACTTTTTCTTCCTCTCTCCCTTCTCTTTCTTTCTCCCTGCCTCCCTTTCTTTTTTTCTCTCTTCATGCCCCCTTTCTTTTTTTCTGTTTCCCTTCTTTCCTTCTGTTTCCCTGCCTGCCCCCTTTCTTTCTTTCTCCCTGCCCTCCCCCCAAACCACTGCCGCTAGGCAGTGACAGGGCACAAGGCAGGCAGGCCTAGTGACAGGCAGGCTGGCCCCATACCCCTCACGTACCCTAAACCATCCCCCATACCCCCCAGTACCTTAAATCATCCCCCTACGTATCCCCCAGTACCTTTTTTTAATTATACCCCCTGTACTTTTTAAAATCCCTCCTTCCCTCCCTAGATGGCTATCCTGGTATTTTAAACATCCCCTCACCCCTGGTACCTTGATGCAATCCTGGCGGTCCAGCGCTGCATCGGCAGCCTTCCCTGCTGGACAGCCACCCAAGTCCCCATCTGCTGCGGCAGTAATAGGCAGGTGTGAGCCCCGAGCGTGCCTGCCTGGTCTCGTGCCGGCCGAATTGTGTCAGCTCGGCAGGCTCCCCCATCTGCGCCGGAAGTTAAAGTCAGACGCGAGCCCCGAGCGCGCCTGCTTGGTCCTGCGCCGCCGCTCGAATGGTGCCGTCAACTCCCGCGAGTCTCGCGAGAGTTGAACAGCACCATTTGGGGGGCGGCACAGGACCAGGCAGGCACGAGCCCCGAGCGCGGACAGGGGGAAAGGAAGGGCAGGAGGACCTGCACCTGGCCGGCTGCGCACCCCTTCAAGCCGTGCACCCGGGGCAGACCGCCCCCCCCACTTGGTACGCCACCGACCTTCACGCCGCCCTGCCAGCACTCTGATTGGCTGGCGTTCTTCAAGAGGCGGGCCAGTCAGGAGGGGAAAAAGAGAAGGGAAGAAGGGAACCCGCTCTGCGATCGACTGGGGTCACCTGAGTGAGCGACCTGTCGATCGCGATCGACGTATTGGGCACCCCTGGTCTAGGGGATCCCTTTTAGATGTACTTATGAGTCCGAAGGTTAGAATTGCCAATTGCATGACTTTTTCAGGAATATATGTAATTTTGCATTAATGTCCAGAAACTAGAAGGATGATGGCTGATATTCTAATTGCAGCCCTTCAATTCTCTACCCCTGTGTGAGTGAACCTGGTTTAGTGTCACTAGCAGCAGAAACTGTGGGTGGAATTTAACCAATGGGAAGGTAATTTATTTATTATTTATTTAATTTATGTGTTTATATACTGCCTATCAGGGTTATCTAGGCAGTTTACAATCGGGCACTCAAGCATTTTCCCTATCTGTTCTGGTAGACTCACAATTTATCTAATACAATGTTTTTCAACCTTTTTATACCTTTGGACCGGCAGAAATAAAATAATTATTTTGTGGACCGGCATCGATCCGTGGACCAGAGGTTGAGGAACACGGGGCTAAGTCGTGGGCTAGACCCTGCCCATCTTTACCCAATCTCCACCCCAGACCCCGCCCCCATAATAATACTAATTGCACCTTACACTTCCCGTGCCTCATCTGGAAGCCTTCCCTCTGACGTTGCAACGTCAGAGAGAAGGCTTCCGGTTCAGGCGCAGGATGCCTGTAGGAGCCATTGTCAGTGGCTTTGTGCACTGAATCAGTTAGGAAGAGAGAGCTGGCTCGATGATAACACTGCATTGATCGCACCGTGGACCGGCGATTGAAGAACACTGTTTTGGGCCTGATGCATGTGCTGGCCCTGTGGACCGGCAGGAAATTTCTGTGGACCGGCACTGGTCCATGGACCGGTGGTTGAAGAACACTGATCTAATGTACCTAATGGAGATAAGATCAGTGGAAGGCAGCTGTAATCAGTGCAAGAGAGAGAGAGAGAGAGAAAAGTTCCTGTGCTGTATAAATGAGCCTTCTATATAAAATATGTGTATGGGGGGGGGGGGGGGGGAAGGTGGAATTGAGCTCTGCAAGAGATACTAGGTTTCTGCCAAATAACTAGGATCCATTTTTTCCTAGGAGGTTGGAATGTATTGAGAAGGGTTAGGCATGAAATAGTGATGAGGGGCAGTGGGATGCTACAGGCTGAAGAAAAAGGCTGGCAATAAATGTAAGAACTTTATATGAGGGTGGGGGTGTGGGGCACACATTGAGGTGAAGATGCAGTGAGCTGTACTACCCATTAGCACATTAGGGGTTTACACATGATTTTTTTTTATGCACTGATCTTATTCCTGATGCATGAAAAAAGATTAGCACAGGAAAATGCAAACATAGAAGAGACGGCAGATAAAGACCATATGGCCTATCCAGTCTCCCAATCTATACCATCTACTATCTCTTCTTCTCCCTTAGAGGTCCTATGTGCTCATTCCACTGTATTAAAAGGTGGAATGGGTGTGCAGGATGCATACATATCACTGCCTAAAAATTTGCTCCCAATATAAAAAAAACTGCTAAAATCTAGTAATGTGGGGGCAGATCATTGAATACCCCCTCCTCCTGATCCTCAAAGTCCATACTCTCCTCCCAATGCACAAAAAGACTCGCTGGTGGCCCAGGTGGATCCCCTACCCCAATCCAACAAGAACATAAGAATTGCAATACCAGGTCAGCCCAAAATTCTATTTAGCCCAGTATCATAAGAACATAAGCATTGCCATACTGGGACAGACCCAGTATCCTTTTTCTAACAGTGAACAATCCAGGTCACAATTACCTGGAAAGATCCCAGAAGAGAAAAACAGATTTTATGCTGCTTATCCTAGAAATAAGTAGTGGATTTTCCCAAGTCCATCTTAATAATGGCTAATGAACTTTCCTTTTAGGAAATTATTCCAAGTGGTTGTGGTTTGTTGGGGGTTTTTTTTTTTTAAACCCTGCTAAGCTAACTGATTTTACTACATTCTCTGGCAAAGAATTCCAGAGTTTAATTACACACTGAGTAAAGAAATATGTTCTCTGATTTGTTTTAAATATACTACTTAGTGGCTTCATTACGTGCTCCCTAGTCCTTGAAATTTTTGGAAAGAATAAACAAGAGTTTCATGTCTATCCTTTCCACTTCCCAATATTTTATATATGAGGGATCTTTAAAAAGTTTCCACACTTTAAAAAAATTTTTTAAACACTATTTATTAAATATCTCAAAAGCAAATTACATCACTTTTCCACATAATCACCATGATTTGCGATACATTTTCCCAGCGTCCTACTAACACGCCCTCTTACCACTTCTCCTGCCCCAACCATTTCCCGCAAAGATATGAAAGTGAAGAAACTTTTTGAGGAACCCTTGTACCTCTTTCATATCTCCCCTCAGCCTTCAAGCTGAAGAGCCCTAGTCTTTTAGCCTTTCCTCATGAGGAAGTTGTCTCGTCCCCTTTATCATTTTTGTTGCCCTTCTCTGTACCTTTTCTAATTCCATTATATCTTTTGAGATGTAGTGACCAGAATTGCATACAGTATTTGAGGTGCAGTCACACCATGGAGCAACACAAAGGCATTATAATATTCTCAGTTTTGTTCTCCATTCTTTTCCTAATAATTTCTAACATTCTATTTGCTTTCTTAGCATTACAGTACATTAAGTAGAGGATTTCAACATATCATTAACAATGACACCTACAATCGGAGGTTCTTCCGTTAAATGTGCATAGTGCTAAATGATTATTTGATTCATTCCCTTTCCTTTGGAAGGAAGAGGGTATAAAATATTTAGGCATTATGATTCAGAAAACATTGGAAGATACAATGACAGTAAATGAAAAATCCTTATTGCTGAAAGTCAAAGAAATGTGTGAGCACTGGAACCCATTACATCTTTCTTGGTGGGGAAGAGTCCAAACTGTAAAAATGATGATTTCGCCCGTAGTTTGCTACCAAATGAGCATGTTGCCGATATACTTTAAGGGGTCCTTCTATAAAAAATTGAATGGTATTCTCAGGAAATTTTTTGGGCTGAGTAAAACTGCTCGTATTGCTTTAGTATCCTTACAAAAACCAATTGTGAAGGGTGGGGTAAATTTTTCCCAATTTTTATTGATACCATCAAGCTTTCATAATGCATCAGGGTATGTATTGGATCCTTCCTGAGGTCTTGGAGCAACTTCCGGACTGGCTTTATTTAGAATGGCAACTCCTGTCTCCATTGAGATTGTGTCATACGTTAAGTATCAAGTTACCTAGGTTGCATAAGGATAATAGAATTTTATTATCTACATGGCAGACATTAAAATTTATTAATAACATAATACCTATTCCAGTTCATCAATCCACATGTCAGTCCATATGGTTAAACTCCAAGATTAAAATTGGCGAGTCTAAGATCCTCTGGAAGCACTGGTTGCATGCGGGCATATGCACATTAAATGATGTGTTATCAGACGGGAAGATGCTTGACTTTTCAAGACTGCAACAATCATTTGGTATTTCAAAATCTCAAGCATTTAAGTGGTTGCAGTTGAAGTAGGCCATTCAGAAGGGGTTCCCTGATTGGTGTAATTTAAAAACTCAGTATAACTTGCTGGGCCTGTGTTTCCAGACAGATTTGCTAGGGCATCAGGCAGCCAAGTGGTATAAATTAATATCTGAGCATCTGAATGAAAAACCAAAAACTAGTCCAAGAGACATTTGGAGCATTAAGACAAAGCAGCAAATTTTTGCTACTCAATGGCCACGAATTTGGACTTGGAGGATGAGATGCACAAACTTGGTTATTTTTGTTGTATAGAATTTTCTGGATCCCTGTTAGACTACAAAAGGTAGATAGTTCTAAGTCTAATAGATGCTGGCATTGCCATCTGGATATAGGGACATTGGATCATCTGCTCTTCTTTTGTCTCCTGATACTTAAATTGTGGCAATCCATTTGGAATCAAATTAATATGATACTGGAGGTCCCAATGGTATTGACGTACGATGCAGTATTGATTGGTACATTATTAATGCCTAAGAGTCCGTTAACCCCTAATAGTAATAAATTATTTCTCATTATGACAGGAGTTGCCATACAGTTATGAAGAATTTGAAAAACTGGGACTGGTTAAACTATTGCTTCTGGTGGGAAACCTTTTGCCAAACCTATAGATTTGAACGTATGAATTCCATGCATATGGGATATTATAAGAAGTTCAGGGAAATTTGGGACCCATTAACAAAATTTTGCAAAGTGAATACTAGTCTTACCCTTGATTTCTGAAAGAAAGTTATACACATCCAGGATGGGTGGGTGGGAATATGTACTTATCTTGTCATATCATTGTAATTTTATATGCTCTGATCATTTGTATTATCCTTTGATCTGTATGACTGTTTTAACACTCTCGGGAAGGGGGGGGGAAGGGATATGTACGTACAATAATAATTGATGAATTTGAGTGATGTTTATTCTGTTAACTGTATAATATGTTGCACTTTGTCTTGGCTTTAAAAACGAATAAAGATTTTAACAAAAAAAACCACCAAAAAACCCCAAAACAATGACACCTACATCCTTTTCCTGTGTAGTAACTCCTAATGTGGAACCCTCATGTAGCTATAGTTTGTACTTACATTAAATGGAAGACTGAGCTTCACTAGAAGTAGAGTGAGTGAGCTGTAGGGGGAGGTGGTAGCAGTAGCTACAGAGACAGTGCCTTAGCAACCTTCATTCATGGTTTTCCCTGCAGCCTATTGGGTTGCTAAGCTTTCTTAGGAATATCTGACTAATGGGCTGCAGTTATGACTGTATCATTTTCCATGGCTCCCCAGCTTGCATTAACTTTAGCTGTGTTCTCCCTTTTACATTCCATATATCTTCCCTCAGCCTCTCACACAAATAGTACATTAGCAATGTTCAGTACTGCTTTTCCCTGCAGCCTATTGGCTGGCTAAGTTTCTTGAGGAATATCTGACCAATAGGTTGTAGCAGTGGCATACCAAGGGGCAGAGCAGGGGGGGGGGGAGGTTCGCCACGGGTGCACGCCTTGGGGGTGGGTGCATAGCTGGCCAGGTCCGGGTTGTCCGATGCCAGTCCGCAGAAAATTCCTGCTGGTCCGTGCAGGGCCGGCATGATCAGATTGGGAACATCGGCAGCGTCTGGGCTGCATCGGCACACTCCCCCCCGCGATGCAATTTAAGATCAGCAACGGGCCTCCTTTTCCCCCCGGCATCAACAGCACTTCAGATCGGCAACTGCAATGCTCAGCCCAAAACTTCCCTCTGACTCAGCTTCCTGTTTCCGCCCAGGCAGTTTGAGTCAGAGGGAAGCTTCAGCCTGAGCACCGTGGTTGTCAATCTGAAGTACTGTTGATGCCAGGGGGGGGGGGAGAAGGAGGCCCGTTGCGAGTGTCATCGCAGGGGGAGGGGCTTGCCGATCTTGTTGCCAAAATCGGAAAGAAAGGTGAGAGGAAGGGAGAGAGATGGGCCTGTGGTGGATGGAGAGATTGAGAGAAGGGGGCAGATAATGCAAGTTGGGGGAAAGAGAAAGAAGGGGCAGATGATGGAAGTGGGGGAAAAGAGAGAGAAGATGGCAGATGATGGAAGTGGGGAGAAGGGGCTGATGATGGAAATAGGGAGCGAGAAGAGAGCAGATGATGGAAGTGGGGAGAAGGGAGAGCAAATGCTGAATGGAAGTGGAGAACGAGAACACATACTGGATGGAAGGAGGGATAAAGAAAAAGGACATATGCTGGATGGGGGAAGAAGATAAAGTTAGTGAGATAGTGAAGGGGTGAAGGAAATGGGTGGCATGATGTGGGTAGACACAGTGAAAAGGGAAACTGAGGACTGTAAGAAATAATTTAATTTAGACGGAGGCAGAAAATAAAGAAAGAAGACCAGAGAAGGAAAGGGAAGAGAGAGAGGAGAGAGAGATGCCAGAGAATGGGGAAGGAGACAGAAATATCAGAT
The DNA here is from genome assembly GCF_902459505.1 of Geotrypetes seraphini. NCBI lineage: Eukaryota > Metazoa > Chordata > Amphibia > Gymnophiona > Dermophiidae > Geotrypetes > Geotrypetes seraphini. The sequence goes on from NC_047085.1 coordinate 231,113,403, forward strand.
CTGAGCAGAGGAAATGAGAAGAGAGAGATGCTAAAAACCACAGGGGGGAGAGAAAGAGAGATGAAGGGAGAAAGATGCCAGACCATGAGGGAACAGAGGGAAGATGATGGATGCCAGATGCCAGACCAAAGTGTGTGTGTGTGGGGGGGGGGGGGGGGGCTAGAGGAGAGATGGCAGGGGAAACAGACAGTTTCTGGAAGGGGCAGACAGTGGATGGAATGGGCAGATGCTGGATTGAAGAGACAGGGCAGACGCTGGAAGTAAGAGTGAAAAGAAGATAAAAGCAGAAACCAGAGACAACAAAAGGTAGAATAAAATAATTTTATTTCTATTTTGTCACTAGAACATATCAGATTTGAAATATATATCCTGCTAGAGACATAACTGGACTGAAAAGCCCAGGCAGTGCTTCTTTAGCTTCCAGCTGACTTAGGGCTCTCTCGGACCAGGGGGCACTCCTCTAACACTATTCCTGTCATGTGTGACAGCAGTATTCTGTTAGCATGATATTTCTATGTAGCATTCTGTAATAATTTGGCTTGTTCAGTTTTCTTGATAGTAGAGGGGATATATGTGAAGGGGAGGGGAGACAGGGGTTTTGTTGGTCCTTGCTCTGTATATTTGTATTTCTAAAATGACAATTGTACAGAATATTGTTTCTTTTTATACTTTAATAAAATACATTCAATATAAAATCATAACTGAGGCTTGTGCGGATGGGATCAGATGGTTTGCGGGGACCGAGCTTGCGGAGATGGGGCGGAAATGTGTTTTTGTAAATTTCAGTCTTAGTAGTTTGCTGGTCCACAAAATAATTCTTTTATTTCTGCCGGTCCATGGGTGTAAAAAGGTTGAAAAACACTGCTCTAGAGCAGAGTCGGCAGCTGCACTGAGGTGCAGGAAGGTCCCTTGATGACTCATCTGCTGTCTTTGCTCCAGAAGAAGTAAGTTAAGTCAGAGGGGGTGGATCCAGCAGATGCAGTCATCATGGGACCTTGCCGCAATTCCCTGCGTCTGCCGGGTCAACCCCCTCCGACGTAACTTACTTCTTCTGGAGCAAAGCCTGCAGACGAGTCATTGCGGGACCTTCCAGCACGTGGCTGCCGACTCTGCTTCAGAGCTAGTATGTTGGAGTGGGGTGGACCGGCAGCCGGCAGCTACAGTCATCGCGGAAAAGGAGCAGGACTGCTGGAATGAAAAAGTGTTGCAGGGAGAGAAAGGGGGCAGGGTGGTATGGAAGGGTGGTGTTGATGGAATTGATGTACAGGGAAAGGGGAAAGAGACATAAGGGGAAGGATACTGGATGTAATTGGATTGGAGGGAAAGAAAGGGGGCAGATGCTGATTGAAAAGGGGTGGATGGAGAGAGAAAGGGCAGACATTGGATGGTAGTTTGGTGGGTAGAGGGGGAGCCTATGCTGGATGGAAGTGCGGATGGGAGAGATAAGGGAGCAAATGCAGGAAGGAAATGGGAGGAGAGAAAGAGGGGAGCAGACGATGGAAGTGGACAGAGAAGGTACTAGATGGAAGGGGTAGAGAAAGAGGACACATGATAGAAGGAGGGGATAAATAAAAGGAGGGCACATGATGGGGGGAAAATGATTGAATTAGGGAAATACTGGAGGGGGTGAGGGAAAGAGGTGGCGAACTGTAGGTAGACAGTAAAAAAGGAAATTGATGAGAGGGTAGTAAGAACGTAATCTAGATGGATGCAGAAAATAAATTGAAAAGGGAAGAAAGGGATTGCAGAAGAGAGGTGTGGGAGAGGAGAGAGATGCCAGACCAATGGGGGTGAAAGTGGAGATGGAAGGGGGGGCATACAGTTTCTGGAAGGGGCATAGGAGAGAAGATGCCATGTAGGGGCAGAGAGATGGCAGACAGTGGATGGAAGGAAGAGAGTAACAAAAAGATGAGGAAAGCAGAAACCAGAGAAGACAAAGGTAGAACAAAAATTTTCTATTTATTTATTGCTTTAGGAGACACGTGTCACTGTTTCTGTGGTGTTGCATTGTATGCAGAGTCCAGCTTCTTGCTGGTTCAATTTAACCTCTGTCTATGTACTTCTATTTTATCCCCACTTTTATAAAACTGTGGAGCGTTTTTTAACGCCAGCCGTGGTGGTAGCAGCTCTGATGCTCAGAATTCTATGAGCGTCAGAGCTGTTACCACCGTGACTAAAATCCACACTACAGTTTTGTAAAAGACGGAGGGGTTAGTTTGTGATGACATATTCCATACTAGGCAAAGGTGTTTTCTGTGTCCTGTGTGTTCGAAAGACATGGTTTTTTGTTAGGATTGACTGCAGGATTGATCTGTACTAGTCTGGCTTGTTTAGTTTTACAATGGGTGTATTGATGTTGTACTGCTCATTGCAGTATGTAAGATGCTGCCTTTTCCTAGGTACTCATGTGTGACGTGTGGATTGTTACTAAAAATCATGTTTTTCGTACAGATGAGGGGTGTAAAAAAAATGATGGGCCCCGGGTGTTACATATGCTAGGTACGCCACTGCCTGAAAAGCCTAGATTCATCACATTTCATGAAAATCCTTAGGGTCATTTTCAAGATAAAATGTACCTACAAAATACAATTATACTCGCTTTATAGTATAGGATCTGTCATTTGATGTTCAGGCTCCCTCAGGCTCCCAGTCTTGTAAGGTCCTCTTCCAATTTTTCACAATCTTCTTGATGACTTTGAGTCACCAGCAAATTTAATTCTCACTAGTTATTCCCTTCTCTAGCATCTATAAATATATTTGAAAGCAGAGGTCCCAGCACAGACCCTTGGGGAACCCCATTATCTACCCTTCTCCATTGAGAATACTGACCTACTCTCTGTTTTCTATCTTTTAACCAGTTCTTAATCCACAATAGGACTCTATCTTAGAGGCTGACCAAGTTTTGATTTTAGTTTCAAATTTAGCACAGAAAACTGACTCAAATTCCAGGATTGGATGTTTGCTGAAAATGCCTATGCATTCTTGGCAGAAACCAAAACTGCAGCTCTATCTCCTCTCTCCCCCCCCCCACTCGCAGAAAACCCATTCTCCTCCTGTACAGTCTCTATCCAACAGAAAACCTGTTCTTCCCTTGGATCACCCACCAGCTTCCTTCATAGGATCTCCTCAAGACTACCTTTTATAAGCTCTAGTAGTCTAGTGACCTTTTAAGGGCTAAGGGTTGCTCCTGCCCTCACTGGCTGCATTCTGAAAATGACACCGTAACTTCCCACGGCAGCCTCAAACAACTGCTGCAGGAGGTCATGGCTGCCATTTTTGTAACTGGGAATGGCATGAGCAGGAAGTCACTACAGTCAGCTCATATGCCATTCCCAGTTCTAAAATAGTAACCATGACTTCCCACTATGGGAAGCTGAGGTCACCAATTTAACAACGCAGCCAGTGGGGGCAGGAGCAACTTGGGATGCTTCTGTCCTGAAGAGGCTACTAGACTACCAGAGCTTTTAAAAAGGTAGGCCCTTAATCCCCCCATTGCCCCAGGTACATTAGGTAGAATGTGAGCCCACCAAGACAGACAGAGAAAAATGCTTATGTAGCTGAATCAATTCGTGTAAACTGTTCTGAGCTCCCCCGGGAGAACAGTATAGAAAACTGAATAAATAAAAATAAAATATAAACTGAAGTGAGAAGTGTGACTCCTGATTTAGAAGAAAATATTGATGCACTGACAACTAGCAAAGGTATAGTGGACACAACCGAAAAGAGCAGCAGGAGAAACGTGTACACATGTTTAGTTAAAACAACTTTATTGTATTTACAGCGTGAAAATGCACATTACTACAGAAAAATACCTATTCAGTTCTGTTTGTACATCATGTTTCATTTGATATAATAGATCACACTATCAAACAGATGAGGCTTGGCATACAGGCACCAGGACGCATACAGCAGTGATACAGTACTGTGACTTTTATATACATATTTGGACACTTTAAACATTAATCTGAAAAACATAATGCACTGTTTACAGAATAAATAAATAACTGTATATATTTTTTCTCCACCTGAACAGCTTTATCAAATACGAATACAGCCTTCTCATGGGTGATTGAATATGTGAAGAGCACTAAATGCTAAGCAATGATTCCATTTTCGGTCTCTTGCCTAGATTAAAACAGCAATAGATCCAGCTGAAAGTAACATTCTTTTTTGCAAAATCACGAAGTTTTGAGAGAAAAAAAAAAAAAAGCTGCAAAGTTTCTCTAACCTTGCAAATGAGAGGAAGCAGTAAATGCTGCGTTACTGTCAGCTGTAGCGCTCTTTGCTCTGTATAGAGAATGACCCGGGGGACACATTTTTCCACGTCCCCGCAGGAACTCATTTTCCCGTCCCCGCAAATTCTTTTCCTGCCCCTGCCCCTGCCCCATTCGTGCAAGCTCTGTCCTCAAACACTTTATTTCGTTTATAATTCTTTATTGATTTTTAAACAAGAACAGTGTTATATAAATAAAAGAACAGTATATTATTGCATTCAGTCATAACACTAATATCTATATAGATAACAGAACTATCATTCAGTAATTACATTATTTTGCATATAGTAATAACATAAGAACCAAGTAAATAATATAAAATGAAACCAAGTTACCTAAAATATCATTATCAATAATTCCTCCCAACCCCCCAACCCCCCACCCTCCCTGGATGTGTAAAGATAAATAAACCAAGAAAAAAGTAAGACAAAATACAGTATTATATTTGTACAAATGTAGTCAATGGGCACCAAATTTTGTTGAATATTCCACTAAGTCCCCTACACTCTGCATTAATTCGTTCATATTTGTATATATTACACACATTCACCCACCAGAAAGTATAATTTATTCTATCACGATTCTTCCAATAACTTGTAATCAATTGAATCATAAGTGTTCGAGGCTTGTGTGGCTAAGGCAGAGCTTACAGGAATGGGACGGACAGCGACAAAACTCGTGGGGACGGGAAGGGGAAATTGAGTTCCTGGGGGGATGGGGAAAAATTTGTCCCCGTGTCATTCTCTAGCTCTGTACAGGCAAAGAAGTCCACACCATAGCACTGTATGAAATCTCGTCATCATGTTTAACATTACATTATGCAATCTTCAGGTACAGAGAGCAGACTTTCAGAGATGTACGCTAGATAATAATGCATCACTCTTGTGACAGTTCAAAAATCTGGCCCATCGCCCTGAACAGAAGCATGTCCTGTCCATATTTATACAGTAGAAGATTTTGAAAGCAAACTCGAGAACTTTTAAGAAATATGCAGCATATGTAAAGCAAAGCAGCCCTTGGCTCTTCTATCTAATGAAAATAACTGCCTGACAGAGAATTCCAATTTGAGATGGTAAGTTCAATCCTTAGGGAAATTAAAGGACTTAACATGTAACAGAGATAACTCAAAAGTTACCACTTTGGCCTGTCAGTCACACGTGGACAGCCTCCACATAGGTAAAAGGATCCCAAGCATAATTCATAAACCCACAAGCCCATATAAAGGGTCATCAGAGATTAACAGCAGAAGTTAGCGCAAGTGCGGCCTGCTTGAGCTGGAGCCTGAGAGGTTCTAAAGAAAGCCTGCTGACTGCCAAGGCCTTTAAGTGGTTCTTATTCTTAAGTCTCAAGTTGGATGACACTACTCCTCTCTCTTCTGTTTTTCTGCTCACCAAAGAATGTTAGTCGCTATCTGAAGAGCTGCACTCCAGAATCCCAGTCAGCTAGGACGATTCATTTTGTAGAAAAGTTACAGAACGAAGCAGGGTGAGTTTGAAAAAAAAAATCCGTTTCATTTTAATGAAGAGAGTTGCTGCTCTTTAAATGACCGACGGTTACTAGGGATTATATTATCAAAACACCAAGAGGTTACTGAGAAATCTCAAGCCGATGCCCATCAGTTTGAGTCTTTTGAGGTCCATCTTTACCCAGTTTCTTCATCTTCTGGGTCTAAACAAGATAGCAGATGAATCTTCTGGGCTGCAAGTCTGAAATTTGTTAAAGGAAGAGGTGCAGAGTCTATGTGCATGCTCAAACGGTGTGAGGCACAAGGAGTGTTCAGGCTGCTGGATTATGGGCTGAACTAACCAGTTTCCTTTTGTGCAAACTGGATGATGGTACAACGGCATCGAGGATCGTTTGTCCAGTACTTTAGTAGAAAGGAGTTTGTCTCGTTAATGATGTATTATCATTTCTTACAGTGAAATAACAAAAAAACAGCTTATGCGTATGAAATTCATGGGTACTTTATGACAAACTCAGTCAATACGATTGTGTGCAACGTACAAGAGATAAAATCTCACAACTGCGCTGTGCTGCTTACCCAAGTATTATGAAACGGTGCTTCATTTTCCATTAGAGAATAGCTTGTTAACACAGAAACATGCAAAAAAAGACATTCGGAATTTTAAAATGTGGTAATTTGACTATGTGATTTGATAAGCAGAGTTGGGAGGGTGTGAAAGAGATCAATGATTATGACATGATTTAGACAGTTAAAAACTTTATTTTTGTTATTTATCATTTTATAGGAATTATTTTTCTTACTGTAATTTAATAGGGAGAGGGGGAATAAAAGCTTGCTCTTGTGAATGTTAAACACTTAGGCCTCCTTTTTTCAAGCTGCATAAGGATTTTTTTTTAATCGCAGACCATTGCGGTAAAGGTGTCAGGTCATAAGCGCGCCGGGACAAAGGCGCGCCCAGACAATTGAGCGCAGCGCATGCCGCCGCGCCACTCTAAATTACTGTTTTTAGCGCTCCGATGGGGGGGGCGTGGGGGGAACCCCCCACACTTTACTTAATACACATTGTGCCGCGTTGTGGGGGGTGTGGGGGGTTGTAACCCCCCACATTTTACTGAAAACTTCACTTTTTCCCTGTTTTTAGGGAAAAAGTTCAGTTTACAGTAAAATGTGGAGGGTTACAATCCCCCAAACACCCCATAACGCCGGCGCGATGTCTATTAAGTAAACTGGGGGGGTTCCCCAACAAAACCCCCCATCGGAGCCCCTAAAAACTGTAATTTAGAGCGGCACAGCGGCGCGCGCTGCGTTCAATTGTCGGCGCGTACTTTTGTCTTTCGCGCCGTTGTCTATGAACCGCAGTAAAAGCTCCAATGCTCATAAGAATTCTATGAACTTCAGAGCTTTTCTCGCAACGGTCTGCAATTAAAAATCCCTTACGCAGCTTGATGAAAGAAGGCCTTAAGTAGGCGGTCGGTGTATGCACTGAATCAGTTATGTAGGAGCTGGTGTGACAACGTTAATGTTACGACACTGACATACAACTGCCCTGTGCTCTTTCCACTGGCACAATATTTTGCAAGGGTTTATTAGAAAGAATAACTACATGCAAAGCTCAGAGCTTTATGGGCTCTAGGGTCCCCCCTATACATGCAATCAGTTATATGCAGTTGCACCCGAAACTGAAAGAACATGGACTTTTATTGCATATAATTGATTCATCATTAATATAACCCGAGTAAAAATAAAGAATTTTTTTTCTCATCTGTGCAGAAGAATCATAAGGCCATCACATTAATCAAATACAGTTCTTTAGTTGGGACACTATAAGCTTAAACTTCATCTAAGAAGGATAAAGATCTTTTTTGCAGGTTTGGCATTCGTTGCGGTGCATAAAAGTGTAACAGCACAGAAGACAGCAGAAGAAGACCAACTGGTCCATCCAGTCTGCTTTGTTATTCATGTCCATACTGCCAAGGATATCTCCCAGCTGCCAGCCAGAGAATGCCACCAGGTGTAAGGTTACTAGATGTCTGGATTTCCCCGGACGGCTTTTCAAAACCCAGCACTTTGTCCGGCTTTTGAAAAGCTCCCCGACAACATTGCGTCAGGAATAGAGGTCTGCACGGAAACGGGGATCGCAGGAATCCCGCAGGTCCTGTGGGAGTCCCACGGGAATCCCCCCCTAACCCACGGGACTCCCACGGGGACCCCCCTCTAGCCAACGGGACTCCCACGGGGATGGAAGGCTTTGGAAGCAGGGTTCGTCCATATAATATAATGGACACGTCAGCCTTAGTAAAAGAGGGGGTTTATAAGTTAATTACCTGAACAGAAAACAAAAAAAGGGTTCCACCAAAGAGATTCCACAAAGAAAACAGCAAAAGAAACTGTGGAATTGATGATCCTGTCAGAAGTAATTGCTGCTTTTTATGGGGATGGGCGGGGATGGAGGTAATTCCTTACGGGGATGGGTGGGGACAGAGAGGATCCTGATGGGGACGGGTGGGGATGGAGAGGATCCTGGCGGGGACGGGTGGGGACGGAGAGGATCCTGGCGGGGATGGGTGGGATTTCTGTCCCCGCGCAACTCTCTAATCGGGAAGGGGCATCCGCACATGCGCAGACATAACATGATCCACAGGTGCATAATAGGATGTGCAGCATTGAACCTGCGCTAATAAAGTTAGCGTCAGGTTACCAGATTTTCCAAATGGAAAATCCGAACCCATGGCCCCGCCCCATTCCGGCCAGCCATGCTCCATTCCACCCCCAGCCCCGCCCCCTCGACCTGCACGCGCATCGACGGCATTCACACACGCACTAGTATGACGCGTTGATGTCACTCGCATGCTCGTGATGTCACCACATTGCATCCGCGCATGCGCGAATGCCATCCCGACGTCGCTCATTGCCAGCTTTTCAAAACCCGGACAAAGTGCTGGGTTTTGAAAAGCCATCCGGGGAAATCCGGACGTCTGGTAACCCCATGCTAGTGCACCCTAACCCCCTCTTCTATTAAACTACGCTAGCAGTTTTTAGCCCAAAGAGCCACACTGAATGGCCTGCGCTGCTCCCGACGCTGATAGGAACTCTGAGCGTCAGAAGCAGCGCGGGCCGTTCAGCGCGGCTCCCCATGCTGGAAACTGCTAGCGCAGTTTAATAGAAGAGGCCCTAAGTTTTAGTAAAAGGATCCGGGGGATCCTGAAGATCCCTTCCTTTTAACTATCTACTTAGGCCACCCAACAGAACCTATGTGGTATGTTTCATCGGTTCTTCTCCTTGGATGAACTGTGTATTGTGAATTCCCTGCTGTCTGAGTTCATGGCCCATGAATTGTTGTTGCTTTTATATCATCCCACATGTTTTCTCTATTTTCAAGGTTGTTTTTTCCAGTTTGTTTTCCATATTTGTTTTGACATTATGTACGTGTTAAAACTGTTGAACTGTGCACATTGGTTCATAGACAAAATCGCGCGAGACAATGGCGCGCGGACAACTGAGCGCAAGGTTGACGGCGCGCCGAAGAAAAGCACTATTTTAAAGGGTTCCGACAGGGGGTGTTGGTGGGGAACCCCCTATTTTACTTAACAGACATCGCGCTGGCGTTGTGGGAGGTTTGGGGGGTTGTAACCCCCTCATTATACTTGAAAGCGAACTTTTTGCCTGTTTTTTAGGGAAAAAGTTGTTTTAAGTATAATGTGGGGGGTTACAACCCCCCAAACCCCTCACAACGCCAGCGCAATGTCAGTTAAGTAAAATGGGGGGGTTCCCCCCACACACCCCATCGGAGCCCTTTAAAACAGTGCTTTATTCGGTGCGCCGTCAACCTTGCGCTCAGTTGTCTGTGCTCAGTTGTCGGCGCGCCATTGTCTTGTGCGATTTAGTCCCGTCACCGTGCACATCAAATGTGTGCATATTAATTCACAGGTTTATATATATATCCGATCAATTTTATGCTCGCTAAAATGTTTAAGGCGCCTAAATGGACCAAGTCTGCAGTAACGAATGAACAACCCCACTTACTACTCGTATCCGATGCATTTCAGATTAGTGACTGCGTTAACCAATGGAATTACATTTCAGCAAAAGTTTTTAGATTCTATAATGTAATTGGTGTACAGTGCTGCATGTGCCTAGTAGCTCTATAGACATGATTAGTAGTAGTAATTCTTAGGTTAGGCTCCTAACTTTGTGCCCTATTTTCAGCAAAATATAGGATCCTGAAATTTCATCTTGATTTGGAGTTTAAAAGTTATGCTTATAAATTTTGGCCTACTATTTACATATTTTATTTGCCTAATTTATGAACCTAATACTGAAAATCGGTGCTGAGCTCACAATCTGCTCTTGTTGCCACCCCCTTTTTAAGCTTCTACGAGGACAAATTTTTCTCCGTCCCCACAGGAACTCAATTTCCCTGTCCCCACGAGTTTTGTCACTGACCTTGTCCCTGCCCCATTCCTGTATGCTCTGCCTTAACCGTACAAGCCTCAAATATTTATGAGGCTTGTGCAGATGAGGATGGAGTTTGCAGGAATGGGGCAGAGACAGGAAAAGAACTTGTGGGGATGGAACAGAAGAACGAGTTCCTGCAGGAACAGAGAAAAATTTGTCCGTGTGTCATTTTCTGTTTAGGAGCTTAGTGACAATTGAGAGTATAAATTTAGTCACTCCGCCCTATTAGATTTCCAAAGAGACTAATTTAGGAGCAGAAACCTCAAAGTTAGGAGTTAAGGTCCTATAGTTTTTCCAACTCAGTTTTCAAAAGGAAATGTGTCCCTTTGAAAAACTTGGAATATGAGGAACGACTTAAGAAACTGGGACTGTTCTCCCTTGAGAAGAGGAGACTGTGAGGGGACATGATTGAGACTTTCAAAATACTGAAAGGCATCGACAAAATAGAGCAGGGAAAAAATTATTTACAATGTCCAACGTGACACGGACAAGAGGACATGGACTGAAGCTAAGGGGGGACAAGTTCAGAACAAATATTAGGAAGTTCTGCTTCACGCAGCGAGTGGTGGACACCTGGAATGCTCTCCCAGAGGAGGTTATTGCGGAATCCACTGTTCTAGGATTCAAAAGCAAATTAGATGCACATCTCCTTACGAGAGGCATAGAGGGATATGGGTGACTAAAATTTACACCAAGTGTACACCTGACTGGACCTCCGCATGTGCGGATCGCCAGACTTTGTGGGCAAGGTTTGTCCATACACTTTATATTAGAACATAAGAACTGCCATCTCCGGATCAGACCTTCAGTCCATCGACTTTACTGATATGCACACTGCTTTTATAGTTTCTGCCTACGAGACTGCTTTTACTTTCTGAAAAATATTTGTTAGGACATATGAACAATTAAGACATCGTAAGAACAGCTGAACAGAGATTAACACAGAATGCACATATAAGAACCCTGGTGACCATGAAGCAAAGGGAAAACCAGTGATCAACCGAGGTCTATGGGATGGAAAAGAAGGAAAATGAAGCAGGCTAGATGGTCCTTATACGACATCATATTTTATGTTTCCATAAAGTTCCTTAGATATACTCATTTCTCAAACATCTCTCCAAGGACCTTATTGTTAAACTGTTTCATGGTCAACTCAGAATTCTGGGGAAAATCAAAACCATGATGTGTTTCCACAGGTTAGTCAACCCCCCTAACCCAAAAATAGGGAGAAGGATAGAGACCTCCAAACCAAAAAAAACAGCCTAAAACTTATAATTTTCATTCTGGACTTTCTACTCTTCGGCTGGCATTTGAGAGCACAATCACACTATTCAGCTAGTTCCTGAGGAAGAGGGGTGGTCTCTCCTTGAAACGGAGCCCCGTTGGACGTGTTTATTTTCAGCTGGTTCTTCTGTCCTTCAGACTTGATTGGAAGAAGCTAAGTATTTTTGCTTATTTGATTTTGTTAGTGTTTCAGCCAGCCTGGGTGACTTTGGACGCTCCTTACCCTCGGAAGAGGGATAGAGACAGCCAAACCAATTTACTGCTTAAATGACTTTTTTCACTCATTATTTCACTTTATTTTTTACTTCCAGCACGTTTGTGCACTAGTAAATTTAGGTTGGAAACCCAGGGATGTTTCACGAGTAATACCCGTCCTGGGTTTTGATTGTGGCAGCTGGTGCTTTAGGGACTTGTTCCCATAGCAAGCTGTGAGACTGAGGGTTTTCCATTTACACCATTAATTATTAGTTTTAGGCTGTTTTTTTGGTTCAGAGGCCTCTATTCTTCTCCCTATTTTTGGGTTAGGGGAGACTTTTTTTGTGTTTGCTTATTGAGGTCTTCCCCATTTTGGGTTTTTGCTTTGTCCACAGGTTAGTTCACATTTGTCATCCGATAACATCCAACTGGGCCCCTGAGGAAGGCGTGTTTGCCGAAACATGGACCGTGTAGGGTCTGTTAGGATCAACACATGTGGATTATCATATGTTTTTATATATTTTTTACTGTGAAGTTTTAACAATAAATCATCATTTAGAACATCTTCACCCACAGGTTTGATGCAACGTATTTGGCTGCACTCTGAGTCACTCCTAGTGCTAACTTGCTGTAGGTTATGTGAGTGATAAACTGCTGACAAGAAGTCTTGTTAATCCATGGTATTATGCTTTGATTCCACCACAGATATAGGATCTCATAGACCATGTAGTGTCTGAAGAGTAACACCAAATACCTGATCCATTCCAGATCTTCTCAATCAATTTTCTAAAGGCACTTTGTGAGCTCTTGCCATTGAATGACATGAATCTGCTCACTGGATGGTGCATTTCTCCCTGTCTCGTGAATGTCCTTCACCAAGGACCTTAGCCTTGATGTACTTCAGGTCACTGTTGACACTTGGTCTTCGAGCAAAGGGTGAAATCATGCCATAGGCATCTACTTCTTTGAGCCGACGCATCCTGAAGGATTTTTGATGGAATGCATCCCCATACTGCAGAGAGATCTTCCGATGGAGGGCTGGGCTCATTTCATGAGGTAACTTAGCCATGCTGAAAAGCACCTGAAACATCTCATCCACATTAGAATTCTTCTTGGCAGAAATCTCAAAGTAGGCACAGTTCTCGTCACCAGAGACAAGGCGTTCAGCTTCTTCTGAATGCACTTTCCTGTAGTGTTCGCCATAATCGTTCTTGTTGCCACAGATGACCATGGGGAACTCTGCCAGCTCTTTGGTTTTGTTTTTCACACAGGATTTGACTTCCAGGATCTGCTTCCTTAGCCTCTTCACCTCATCAAAAGAATCTCTGTTGTCCAAACTGAACACCAGAATGAAAACATCTCCTGAAATCACATAAAAAAATTAAACAAACCATTAGCATCTCCCTTTTGTCTGGATTTTCTTTTTTTCTCTGTCTTATCTTTCATTAAGACCTTTTAATGAATGATCTATGGTTTTAAGTTCAGATCATGGGGACCCAGAAGGCTTTGATTTGCACCAAATGATTCTATTAAGACTAATTCATGTGCTCTGAGATGTCATTAGAAATCCAAGATGCAGAAAACAGTCCAGCCAATATTTAAAGCGAGTTAACTGACCAGGAGCAGCCGTTACCTGTTTAACTCTCTTATCAGCAGCACTTAAATCATTTGCTGAAAATGCCAGCTAGCTTCAAAGTGCAAACCAGCTATGTCAGGGGCATTCCGGGGGTGTTTGGGGGGCAGAGTCTGGTTAGCTCCCTATATTTGGAGCCAAATGGCCAGCGTTAGCACATACTTAAGACCACATATGAGGTAACAAATGCCTGGTTAGTTCTGAGTATTGAGTTAACTGGGTATGTGCTAACTGGCTTTAACCCCCCCCCCCCCCCGATATTCAATGCCAGTGACCGGGTACGGCTTAATATTGAAGATCCAAAGTAGTATAATGGTACCCATTATACTACTATCCAAGTTCAATGCCAGTGGGGGACATTAACAGTGCTACTCACTGCTGGCTGAATATCAGGGGGGTGGGGGGATGTCTCTTCATTTCTTACTGAAAAAGATATTATATTCTCTGACTATGGTATGGCATTTCAAAGGAAGTTTATCAAGCGGCAATAATCCCATGCTTGGGTTAATATTGTACAGTACTTATCCAGATAGCACCACCTGCCCTCCAGATAATTGCTGGATTCTGGAACATTCAGCAGCACTCTCAGGATATTGCCTCTGAATATCCTTACAGACTGCTTCAACACTATGGCCCAGATTCTATAAAAGATGCCTACAGTTAGGCGTCTCGCTGATCCAGGCCTCTAACTTATTTAAAAAGCTTAATTGACACCAATAACAAGCAATTAGCACTTCCTAGTTGACTTAAATTAAAATGAATTGTGTGGCGGTGTCTACCAGGAAGTAGGCGTGGCTAGGGGGGACTATTAAGGTTTATTTTTCATTTGATATCCCACTTAGGGGATCTTTTACTAAGGCACGCTAGCTGATTTAGCATGCGCTAAATGCTGACGCGTCCACAGAATATAATGGCTAGCGTGCCTTAGTAAAAGACCCCCCATAATGAAAAAGGTCAAAGTGGCTTACAAAAAAAAAAAGAAATCATGATGAAAAGAACGCCAAAATTAAAAGAAAAGATAAAACAATCAAACAAGAGACATTGTTACAATAACAACAACAACAACAAAAAAATATATATATATATTAAAAATATACTATTAAAATGGATCATGGGTATGTTTTGCATAGAGGCACTTAAAGTGGACAGGCACAGGTATTTAGGCCAAGAAAACCCTGACATTAAAAAACCGCCTTGAAAGTTCTCGGAACAGGCAGTATATCAAACGCAGGATAAACTTGAAACTTGAAATTTATATGCTGGGTTAAGCCTATGTTTCTTTATAGAATAGACCTCTATTGCACCCTCAGAGAACCTAAATCAGTGGTCTCAAACTCAAACCATTTGCAGGGCTACATTTTGGATCTGTAGGTACTTGGATGGCCTCAGAAAAAAATAGTCTTAGTAAAGAAAAGACAATTTTGCATAAGGTAAAACTCTTTATAGTTTCCTTTTGGCTAAGTCTTAATAATAATATTGTAATTTATAGCTAAAGAGACATATGATGAAGAAACTGTTTTGTTTTACTTTTGTGATTATGATAAACATACCAAGGGCCTCAAAATAGTACCTGGCGGGCCACGAGTTTGAGACCACTGACCTAAATGGAGGTGCTCAGTTACAGAATTACCCCATGGAGTTACTTTTCCAAGGGTATACTCCAAACTTTGAGAGTTAGGTTTTTAAATTTATTTTAGTTATTAATATACCACCTATTAATTGTCTAAGCAGTTTACATTCAAGTACTCTGTACAGCGCTGCATATGCCTGGTAGCACTATAGGAATAATTAATAGTAGTACTCGGTCACTTGTCCCTATCTGTCCTGGTGGGCTCACAATCTGAGTGACTTGCCCAAGGTCACAAGGAGCAGCGCAGGGCTTGAACCCACATCCTCAGGGTGCTGAGGCTGTAGCTCTAACCACTAGTCCTTCCTTAAATTGCTTTCTTGACAATTTACTAGTGCTGAGTCCCTAAATTTATGCTCAAAATTTCAATAAACTCCTGTATTTAGGGGTTCCTTAAGCCTGCAACTATTCTGCACTTAGGTGATAAGAAAATATATTGCAACCAGGGCAGGATTAATTCTTTGAGGGCCCCTAGGCACACATGTACCCCACCCCACCCTGCCCACCCCTATTTATTTACCTGTTTTCTTATTTACTTCTTTATTTCCACTTGATTTCTTTTTTCTTTTATTTTAAAATTCAAAACAAAGAACAAAGATTACCATACCAGTGCCAGTGTACAATTTTCTTCTATGCAACCCCCAAACATCTCTGAAGAAATCCTCTCTTCTTTCCTAGAGGAAGAGATCTTCAGCTGGCAGGGCTTTGGGAAGCCCACCAATTTATATTTTGCATTTGGGTAGTTAGTGCCCACCATTTTATTGGACTAATATAATTCTCAATTAGCTTTCAGAGGTTAAAACCTCTTTCTTCAGCTCTTACTGCTGTTACAGTATCCCTGTTCTGACCTGAGGAAAGGAATTATGGTCTCTGAATTAATAAAGTATTAAAATTAGTCCAATAAAAAGTATCACCTTATTTCCATTTTCTATTTATACATATTTATCAACACAGCAAATATAATATTTTATCCTAAAGCAAAAGAATAAATAAGATAGAAAATTTTTCCCTACCTTTGTTGTCTGGTTTCTGCTTTCCCCATTTTCTTCCTTCCATCCACTGTCTGCCCTCTCTGCTTCTTCCATATGGCATCTGCTCTCTTTCTATGCCTCTTCCAGAAACTGTCTGCCTCTCCCTTCCATCTCTCCCTCTCTCTCATTTGTCTGGCATCCATTTACTCCCCCCATGGTGTGACATCTGCCTTCTTCCCTTCTCTCTCTCCCTTCCTCCCAGCAAATTGTATCATGTCTCTCTCCTCCTTTCCTCTCCCCAGATCTGGTATCTGTGTACTCACCATTCCCCCATGCTCTAGCATCTCTCTCTCCTCTCCCTTCCTCCTTTTCTTCCCTGATCTTCCTTCTCAATTTATTTTCTGCCTCTGTCTAAATTCTTTCTTACTATTCAGTCCTCAATTTCCCTCTTTCATTGTGTCTACTAGGGCTGCCCGATTCACTGATTCATTTTGGGTGAATCAATTCAAAAACAAAAAAAATTGGCCTCCCGATTCATTGTCTGACCCTCCCCCCTCACCTCCTAAAGCAGGATCGGCAGCGCTGCCTCTTGCTGGCCGGCCACTGCCGCTCCTCCTTTAGAGGGCAAGGGGGAAGGGTCAGTCGTGAAGTGCTGCAGTGTCCGGTTTCCCCCATGGCCTCTCGCGCCTCCATTTACCTGATTCCAACAGGGAGCAGCCTGCAGAGAGGATCGCCGGTACTTTTAGAAATCATTGCCGGTTGCCATAAACCTCAGGAGCTTCTTCCCTCTGCCACGATCCTGCCTCTGACGTCAGAGGAGGGGCGTGACTGCGGCAGAAGGAAGACAGCTCCAAAGGCCTAAGGCAACCTGCAATGATTGCTAAAGTAGCGGCGATCCTCACTGCAGGCTGCCCCCTGCTGGAATCAGGTAAATGGAGGTCAGGGAAGAACACACAGGCTTTCTGTGGGGGGGGACAGTCCTTTGGGGGGGGGGGTAGTGCAGGCCTTCAAAGGTGGGGTGCAGGCCTTCAGGGGTGGTAGTGCAGGTCTTTGGGGGGACAGACCTCCATGGGAGGGGGCCCTGGTGTAGAAGTACACAGAGGGAGGGATGGAGAGAAGGGGGTTTCAAAGAGATGTGCATATGCCGGACTTTAGAGGGAAGAAATAATGGGTCTAAAAACAGAGGAGAAGGAGAGAGATGGTGGACAATGGGATTTAGGGATGAAAGGATCAGAAAGGGAGAGATGGTGGACCCTGGGGTGGTTGGAAAGGATGGAGAGATGCTGGATGAAAGGGTAGTTGAGAAAAGGTGGATCTGTGGATGGAGACGAAAAAAAGGAAAGATGTCAGACCTCCGGGGGAGGGAAGGGAAACGGAAGGGGAGGACAGAGATAGAAGATGGATGGTTAGCACAGAGAAAGAAGAAAGAAGGAGACCCTGGCAAGCAAGTTATCAGAAGACAACCAGAGCCTGGGATAAACAAGATTTGAATAATGACCAGACAACAAAAGGTAGAAAAAATAATTTTATTTTCTGTTTTGTAATTACAATATGTCAGATTTGAAACGTGTATCCTGCCAGAGCTGGTGTTAGGCCGCAAACGTGAGCTAGGATTTAGCAGAGAGAGGAAAAGTCTTTTTTGTTTGTTTATTTTGTTTACACCACAGTGCCAGTGTGGTTAGGAGAAGGCAAAGGGGGTGAAGAGGGTATAAAATAAACCCACCAGGATGTGCCTACT
Organism: Geotrypetes seraphini; assembly: GCF_902459505.1. NCBI lineage: Eukaryota > Metazoa > Chordata > Amphibia > Gymnophiona > Dermophiidae > Geotrypetes > Geotrypetes seraphini. The sequence goes on from NC_047085.1 coordinate 231,131,045, forward strand.
AGGCTTACCTTTTAATCCAGCCCTGATTGCAGCAACAATATTTTTTTGCATTACAAATGCTTGAAAACCAGTTTAATAAAAAAGCTGATGAAATGCCCATTGAGAACATAGCTAAGGAAATTATCTTAAGAAAAGAGGGTAAGTGTTGACAGAAAACCAGCAGGACAGTGAGGGCAGAGGCTAAGGACATGCAGTATTGACAATAAATAAGATCCTGAAAAGACTGCATCTGTTATGACTATTATTCCACAAACCAAAACATCTCCTATCTCTTGACCGATTTTAGGGGAGATTCTAGGAAATTTGACGGAAGTTCTTCATAAGTTCTGCACAAGGCTAGGGAGACTGTGAGCAGTAAGGACAAGCGATGATAAAAAGCCACAGTAAAGTATTATTTATTTTATGTATCTACTATGTTCGTTATCTCATTCTTACAAAAATGGCTGGGGTGGGTCACTCCCCTATTGGATGCAAACAGCTCACTTCTGTGCATTCTGAAAGAGTTTGCCTTGACCCGCATCAGATATCTCTACTGAAATCCAGACCAGAGTCTCTGCCTGCCTGTCCGACATTGCCACCTGGATATCTCACCGCCGTCTAAAACTGAATATGGCTAAAACAGAGCTGCTCATCTTTCCGCCTAAACCCACCTCTCCGCTTCCCTCGTTCTCCGTCTCTGTGGACAACACTCTCACCCTCCCCGTCTTGTATGCTCGCAATCTCAGGGTCATCTTTGACTCCTCTCTCTCCTTCACTGCCCAGGTACAACATATCATTAAAACCTGCTGCTTCTTCCTCTATAATATTACCGAAACCTGACCCTTCCTCTCTGAGCACACTACCAAAACCCTTATCCATGCCCTCAGTGCCACACGCTTAGGCTATTGCAGCTCGCTACTTTCAGGCCTTCTGCTTAGACATCTTGCTCCCCTCCAATTTGTCCAGAATTAGATTGCATGACTCGTGTTCTGTGAGAGACGCTATATTCACGTTACCCCTCTCTTAGAGTCACTTCATTGGCTTCCCATCCATTTCTGAATACAATTCAAACTTCTCTTACTGACCTACAAATCCACTCGCTTGGCTGCCCCTCACTATCTCTCTTCACTTATCTCCCCCTATGTTCCCCCCGCGAGCTCTGCTCTGCTGGTAAGTCCCTCCTGGGTGCCCTTCTCTTCCTCTGCCAACTCCAGACTCCATCCCTTCTGCCTTGCTGCGCTGTATGCTTGGAACAAGCTGCCTAAATCCCTACGACGGGCTCCGTCTCTGGCAGTGTTCAAGGCCCAGTTAAAAGCCCACCTCTTTGAGAGTGCTTTCGACTCCTAACTCCTCTCACCTTGGGTTCTGTATCCCCAACCCTATATGTCATATCTATCTGTCCAAGTTAAGATTGTAAGCTCTTCTGAGCAGGGACTGTCTATTAAATGTCCAAATGTACAGCCCTGTGGATGCCTTTCAGCGCTATATAAGTGATAAATAGTAGTAGTAGTAGTAGTAGTAAAAAAAAAAAAACATAAGAATTACCGCTGCTGGGTCAGACCAGTGGTCCTTCGTGTCCAACAGTCCGCTCATGCGGTGGCCCTTAGGCCAAAGACCAGTGCCCTATCTGAGTCTAGCCTTACCTGCATATGTTCTGGTCCAGCAGGGACTTATCTAACCTTTTCTTGAATCCCTGAAGGGTGCTTTCCCCTATGACAGCCTCTGGAAGAGCGTTCCAGATTTCTACCACTCTCTGGGTGAAGAAGAACTTCCTGGCATAAATAGGGTGCTACTAAGGTTTTGATGCCTACTGGCGCCTAAGTCCAATTTAGGCACCACCAAGTGTGATTCTGGAAATAGCACTGAACTTCAGATTGACATGTGTTCCTCGGCCCCGTTTATAAAATCAAGGGCCTTTGTGCTGTATATGGAAGAAATATAGGGAAGATGATTAGGTGAAAACCACTATCACGATGCCTCACAAAAGTCCTGAGTTCCGATATTCCGACCGTGGGAGTTAGCTGGGCTGGTGCCGAGCCTGGATATTAAACACCAGGCCATTTCCGGTGACCGGCAACAAATATGCAGTTTGTTTTTGGTCGATATAAACTTATCTGGCTAAGTCGACATTTAGTGCTGACCGGCCATGTTTATAGTTGCCAAAGACAGACCAGCTATTTACACAGCCCGATTTTGCTGCTAAACTTAGCCAGCTAGTGCTTTAAATTTCACAGATAACCAGCTCAGTTGCTTGGCATAGCTGGCTATCCGCTAAGGCCTGGATTCTCTGTACCAGTGTTCTTCAAATGTTTGACACCTATGGACCGGCGGAAATAAAATAATTATTTTGTGGACCGGCACCAGTCCACGGACTGGCGGTTGAAGAGCATTGGGCTAAGTCATGGGCCAGACCCCGCCCATCTCTGCTCCAGACCCCGCCCCCACAATAGCAGTAATTGTAACACTATTTTTTCCATTCATTTTTCATATATACGCACAATATAATCTTATTAACACATAATGGTAATGGTTAACTACAAAATTTAACTACACAAAGCACACTATATGCTTCTCAACATTCATTCCTACCAGAACACAGATAACCCCTAAGCAAATATGGGACCAAAAACTAAAAGTACTAATATATACAAAGGAAACCCTAAGATTCAAGACTCTGCATGCAGTACAACCCCAGAGAAATAGAAACAAATGCATTTCTTCCTGAACAGTGCAAAATATAGACAGCAGATGAAAATTCTCAAAATTGACAATTCAATCGCTAAATTGAAAATAAAATCATTCCCCCTACTTTTGTCATCTCCCTCCCTCCATGCTGTGCCTCAATTAGATGCATCCCTCTGCACGCTTCTGCTCTCTGACCTCCTTGTCAACGTGCCATCCCTTCATCACGACAGTTGGGCGAGACTGGGTGTCCTGCCCTCTCTTGTTTACAAACAACGCTTTGAGAAAGCCAGTGTCTCGCTTGTCTTCCTCCCCCCCCTCTGCAAGAAACATACCAGCGCTCCCACCTGGCCGTTTTATGCTGCCCGCGGCCGGCTCCCTCTTCCACACTTTCGCGGTTTGCACAAAGAAAGGTGCGGCGGCTCCTCACGCATCCCTCATCCGGAAGCCTTTCTTCTGACGTTGCGACGTCAAGAGAGAAGGCTGCTGGTTCAGCCGCAGGACGCGCGTAGGAGCCGCCACCCACAGCTTTGTGCACGGATCTCGGGCTGCCGCGGACTGACAGGAAATTTCTGTGGACTGGCAGTTGAAGAACACTGCTCTATACAGCACGGATTGTGTGTCAGCACCGTATAGTGAATCTTGCCTGGAGGGCTCACAATTAATCTAATGTACCTGGGGCAATGGGGGGGATTAAGTGACTTGCCCAGGGTCACAAGGAGCAGGGTGGAATTTGAATCCACAACCTCACGGTGCTGAGGTTGTAGTTCTAACCACAGTACCACACTTCTGGTGCCTATCTTCAGTAGCGTAGCGAAGATGAGTGGCGTCCAGGGTCGTGGCAGCGCCCCTACCCTGCCCCCTTCAACGCCCCTCCAGCCACACATGCGCCCCCCCCCTTCCCCGTACCTTTTTAACTTCGGCATGAGCAGCCACCAACTTACTGCTCATGTTGGCATCGGTGCTCTCTCTGACGCCACGTCCTAGGCACGTCCGGAAGTGATGTCGGAGAGAGAGCCAGAGCTGACGCGGGCAGCACATTGGTGGCTGCTCGCACCAAATTTATTAAGATACGGGGGAGGGGAAGGGAAGGGGCAGTGAGGAGGAGGGGTGCCAGTGCACTGAGGAAGATGACGTTGGGCGCAGACCATCCCCCTTGCCCCCCTTACTGCCTGTTTTTGTTGTGAATCACGCCTACTTAGGCGCCTTATGACACCTAACGCCACTTCCGGCGTTAGCCGTGCCCTTAGTGGCATTAAGCGCTGTAAAGTGCCTATGTAGGTACGATTCCGGTGCCTATTATTTGGGCACCAGTAAGCACTTTGCTATATTTTTGCCATTTTAAAAGGCATTTGTCAATTAACGTAGGTGCCGGTAGGGCGCCTAGGGGCGACTAATTTTAAACGCTGTTTCTAGAATTCCCCCCCCCCAAGCTCTGACATTCAGCAGCCATTTTGCGCTGAATATTAGAGCTTAGCTGACTAAGGCCCTCTTTTACAAAGGTGCACTAAGCATTTTGGCGTTGATTTAGCGTGCGTTAAACCAACGCGTACGTTAGCCGCTAACGTGTCCACAGGATAACATGCACGCATTAGCGTTTAGCGTGTGTTTAGCCCGCGCTAATATTTACCGCGTGCTAAAAAGCATAGCGCACCTTAGTAAATGAGGGTAAGCGTTTGTTTATTTAAGATTTGATCAAACTAAAATGAAATTAGGTACTTGAGAAAAATCACCCTGTCCTGAAGGTTCACAATCTAGCTAAAGTACCTGATAAACTAAAAATAAGTAATAACAACATATAATACATTTCCAAGATCAAAAATCAAAGAAATAGAAAATTGAAATAATGAAATAAGACAAAAAGAAATTAAAAATAAAACAAATTTAAGAGATAGAAAAGTCTCTGAAACGGCCTGATAGCAAACAGTCATATTTTAGTGCCGGTCTTAATACACTTCACAGATCTGTCACTGGCAGAGCTTGAGAGCATCAAAGAAATTAACATTTCTAAAACTGTTATATGAAATAAATAAACCCAAATCAACACGAATCAGTGCAAATTAAGATAAATTAATGCAAATTGCGGTCCCCATTCCATTATTCAATTCGGGAGAGCCATTTGAAAAAAATGTGCTTTTAGATGTCTCTTAAAATTTTGAAATGATTCTTCCTTCCTTAACTCTACTGGTAAATTGTTCCACAATATTGGAACCAAGTAGAAAAATGCACCATTTCTGGTTGAGGCAAGGTGAACCTTTGAAATATGAGGAACAGCTACTCTATTGTCATTTAAAGATCTCAACAAGCAACTAGGTGTGTAAAATAACACTAGATTAGAGAGATATAATGGTTGTAACTCAAATAATGCCCTATGTGCCAGCATCAGGATTTTAAATTTAATTCTAATTTAATTGGTAATCAATGGAATTTCAAATATAATGGAGTTATGTGTACTGTTTGTAAACGTTTCAGTTGCCCAACTGTTATTCCCGCAAATACCAAGTTGCCATAAAACAATTTAGATAGAACAAAAGCATGGATTAAAGTATGTAACAATTTCTCATCCAGGAAATCTCGAATAGCTCTAAGTTGTCTTAATGCCCCAAATCCTTTCGCAACTGTAGATGAAACCCGCTTCTCAAAATTCAAATGACAGTCAATTATAATTCCCAAATACTTAAAAAACTATCTACTATCTCTATATGCTGATGGCGTGGTGAAAGATCTACAGTGCTCCCCTGCGAATTCGTGGTCCCGGTCATTCATGGTATTTTCCGTGTCAAAGCAGCTCCTGATTGCTGAGGCCCGACTTTAGTACAGGAAGAGGCGGTCGGAGCATATTGCGAGTGATTTCCTTCACTCGCCGGCGCTCCGGCTTCCCTCTCCTGCTTCCCCTGCTAAAAACCGTATTCGTGGTTTTTCAACATTCGCGGGGGTTCCTGGAACGGAATATCCCGCGAATATCGGGGGAGTACTGTAGTTGTGGTGTTACCTTGTCACCGGAAATACAACATGCTACTGTTTTTGACATATTCAGTATTAGTCCATGTTCCTGGCTGGTGAAATAGTTTTGAATATCGGGAGGCTGGTCTTTGACAATGTGGGGACATAGCTCAGCAAACCAAAGAAGGTAGCAGCTGACCCAAACTCTTGTGAGGCCCTTTGTCTATCAATGGGCGTGAGCTACATGGAAAGCTAAGTCACTGTTAAGATGCATCATTGCTAACCCTAACTAAACACCTGATCTATCACCATAATCTACAAAGAGCTTTACAGTAAACTGAAGACGGCAGTGTGTCCACTCCAAGTGAAATTTTATAATTCCGTTGGGGTTACCATATGGCTCCATAAAAAGGAGGACGGATTGAGACATCCAAGTTTTACTTAAAAACAATGGAAGTAAAACCCGGGTGTCCCAATCCGTCCTCCTTTTTATGGAGCCATATGGTAACCCCAGTTAAAACTAGGAAATCGCTGAAAGTAACTTATTCCTGAGAAATATGAAGGAAAGTGCAGCTTGGATTTTAAAAAAAAAATCTTTTGTATGGAGCCATGTTTGCTGGATATTTGCTCTCCAGAGCACAGTTAGCTTTTGACGTTGAAAGCTGCCTCTCTTGTTATCACTTCTAGCATGGTGTAACCTCTGACTCGGCTATCCACACATACCTGTTAATATGGAAAGCCTCCTCGTAGCAGGAAAGGGGTGATTGCCTGATGTGTCCAGGATATCTAGCTGGTACATATCGCCTCGGATGTTATAGACCTTGCGGTGGAAGTCCTCGATGGTCGGCGTGTACTGGTCCTCAAAGCGCCCATTGAGAAACCGTGACACAATGGAGCTTTTGCCCACCCTGGAAGCTCCCAGAACCACCATACGATAGGAGTTTTTAGCCGGGACACTGAAAGTGCAGTTCCCACTGGACACGGTCTTCATCATTGCGATGTGCTGAAATGATAAAACATGGACGTATGTTTCACAGAACAAAACGAGCTCAGTAATTATATTCAGTCAACTCTCGTTTCATATATTTCTGCGTGACTTTTCTGTGCAAAAGTTCCTCCTACTGAGGTCTTTCCATTTATGAATCTATGCAAGTCTCAATGCAATTATAATGTCTCTCAAAGAACCCCAGGCGTATATTATCACAGTACAATAGGCAAAGCCTTGACATGGCAGAACGAACTGAAAAATAAACCCAGAGAAGGGGGTGTTCAAAAGCAGATACAAGTCTATAAGAAAAGGTGCACGGCTTTGCAAATTACATAGTTACATGGGGCAGGTTTATCAAAGGATTGTTCCAATTCTGTGTCGGTGTTTTACCACTGAAAATAAAATCCAGAATTAGAATGCAAATCCTTATAAGGCAATTGCTTTTTGCAATTAAATTTCAATAATGCAATGAAGTCTGGATATTATAGAGTATCGTTGAAAAATTTCCCCTCCCCTCCCTCTCTTTTATGCCTATTCTGGTGTTCTTTTTGCAAACACCTGAAAACTTATCTTCCCGTTTCCTAAGCCATGGTAGAGGTTTCTACCACAGCCCGGACTCCGGAGTGCTAAATGCTCCAATGCTCAAAGAATTCCTAAGAGCACTGAAGTAGCGTCGGAGCATTTTAGCGCTTTGGGCCACAGTAGAAACCTCTACCGCGGTTTATTAAAAGGGTGTGTGTGTTTTTTGTTTGAAAGATGGATTTCTCAAAGTTTTTGATTCAGTCCTACTTTTGACAACAAGGATTAGTAATTTTGTATTTTAATATTATAACAATTTTGTTGTAACGCACTCTAAATCCTTTGGAGATATTGTGGAATTTAAGAGATTTATAGCATAGCATTTTTTTTTTTTAATATATTTTTTTATTAACTTTTTCAGATAAATACATCATATACATAAATTACGCACAACAACACATACAATAATTATATCCAATACAGTCATGAAGACAATCAAAATAAAGGAAAAAAACATATAACCTAAAACAAAATTAAACATACAGCAAAACCAAAGGCAGAAGAGCTGCAGATTCTCTTTTCAGACATAGAGGAGTCAAGTGAGATTACAATACGTTTCCACAGAAATCATCTAGCGGGGCCCAATTCATATTGAAACTAGCATAGCATTTTTAATGTGTTTCTTTTGGACTTTTTGTTGTTTGATTTTCTATTCTATAGAGGTAACAGAGATGTCTATTAGGGGCTGTTTCAAAACCCTAAGGGCTCCTTTTACTAAGGTGAGCTAGCGGTTTTAGCGCGCGCTTAGCGTGCACTTCAATGCCGCGCGCGCTAGACGCTAATGCCTCCATAGAGCTTGTGTTAGTATTTTCCGTGTAGCGCGGGGTTAGCGTGCCCGGCATTGTAGCGCGCGCTAAAAACGCTAGCGCACCTTAGTAAAAGGAGTCCTAAGACATAGAAACATAGGCCCTCGTTCACAAAGGTGCGCTAAGCGTTTTAGCGTGTGCTAACCAAAGCGTCCGAAGGATAACATGCACACGTTAGCATTTAGCGTGCCATTATCACACGCTAAAAAGCATAGCACACCTTAGTAAAAGAGGGGGCTAGAAACATGATGGCAGATAAAAGCCGGATGGCCCATCCAGTCTGCCCATCCGGAGTGACCTTTATCTCGTCCTCTCTCTAAGAGATCCCACGCCTTCTTGAATTCAGACACGGTCTCTGTCTCCACCACCTCCACCGGGAGACTGTTCCACGCATCTACCACCCTTTCTTTAAAAAGTATTTCCAGCCCCAAGAACGTCTAAATTCATACCTGTTCCAAAGTAGAGAGTTGCACGAGGACAGAAATCCCACCCGTCCCCACCAGGATCCTCTCCGTCCCCACCCGTCCCCATCAGGATCCTTTCCATCCCCACCCATCCCTGCAAGGAATTACCTCCATCCCCGCCCGTCCCCATAAAAAGCAGCAATTACTTCTGACAGGATCATCAATTCCACAGTTTCTTTTGCTGTTTTCCTTGTGGAATCTCTGGTGGAACCCTTTTTTTGTTTTCTGTTCAGGTAATTAACTTAGAAACCCCCTCTTTTACTAAGGCTGATGTGTCCGTTATATTATATGGACGAACTCTGTTTCCAAAGCCTTCGATCCCCATGGGAGTCTCGTTGGCTAGAGGGGGGTCCCTGTGGGAGTCCCATGAGTTAGGGGGGATTCCTGCGATCCCCGTTCCCGTGCAGACCTCTATTCCAAAGTACACGTGTGTGTACACACATATTTTATGAAATACAGTCTGATTTTCAGCCGGTGGAACTCAGTGTTCCTTTAAATGCTGTCTGCCACTAGCTAAATGTCACATGATGGCCCCCTATCTGGGCACTGAATCCAGGTGTTTGGTAGTACCTGGAAGCAAGTTAACAAAGAGGCCCTTTTAGTAACTCTTTGCCTGTACTTACGGCATCTTAAAATGGCTTACCACATAAAGTGCTCAGGGGTCCTGCAGTAAGTTTCCAATCGGTGTGTACTATCTGTATGCTAAAAAAAAATTCTTATTTTTTGTTGGAGAGGGCACGTCTGGGGTGGAGAGTAGGCATTCTTGTAGCCTAATGGTTAGTGCAGTGGGCTTTGATTGTGGCTAAAACTGGGTTTGATGCCCACCTTGGGCAAGTCACTTAACCCTCCGTTTTAGCAGGTACGAAACTTAGATGTCAGCCCACTAGGGACAAGAACATAAGAATAGCCTCACTGGGCCAGATCAGTGGTCCACCTAGCCCAGTAGGCTGTCTTCACGGTGCTCACAAGTACCTGGCAAAAACCCAGAGTATCAACATTTCATGCTACTGATCCCAGGGTAAGCATTTGGTTTCCCCATTTCTGTCTCATTTGCTATGGACTTCTCCTCCAGGAACTTATCCAAACCTAATTTAAACTTGGCTACATTAACCGCTCTTCTGGCAACGCGTTCCAGAGCTTAACATAAATAGCAATGTTTTTCAACTTCTTCAAGCCAAGTACCCCCTAAGCCTAACAAATACCAACCGAGTACCCCCACCTAAGCTCCACCCCCAGACCCGTCTAAGCTCCACCCCTGACCCCACCCCCATAATAATAGTACTAATTGTAATGCAATTTCTTCCATCCATTTTTCATATACACACAATATAATCTTAGTGATACATAATGGTAACCACAAAATTAAAAAAAACACAAAGCACACAGAGAAAATGTTAATTATCATTTATATTTGAGATTTTTTTTCAAAGAGGTCAAGGCAGATGACTTTAATATATGCAATGTCACCTCAGTAACAACTATAGAAAAATAGACATATATAGTGCAAAATATAGGCAGCAGATATAAATTCTCATAACTGACACTTTTTGATCACTAAATTCTAAATAAAACCATTTTTCCTACCTTTGTTGTCTGGTGATTTCATGAGTCTCTGGTTGCACTTCCTTCTAACTGTGCATCCATTATTTCTTTCTTTCTGCCTCCTGCACACTTCCTCTCCTCCAGACCTCATTCCATTCCCCAACCAACATCTCTCTCTGTCCACTCCATGAGTTCAACTTTTCTTCCTCTCTCCTCCACCCCTATTGGTGGCATGTCCTTTCTCTCTCTCACTGTCCATCTGTCTTGAGAGATCCAGGCATCTCTCCAACCCCATTTACTTCCACATCCAACACTTCGCCTTCGCTCTTCCCCCAGATCATGTGCAGTATTTTTCACCACTGCCCACCAGCCCCATGCCCATTTCTCCTTCTATCACCACTCTCCAACACCATGCCACATCTTTCCCTCCATCACTACGCCCAACATTCCTTCCCCTTGCATCCCCTTCAATCTATCCCTCTGGTCCCTCTCCACCACCATATCCAACATTTCTCCCTCTCATCCTTCTATTCCTCATACATCTCTATCTCATTCCTCTCTCTCTCTCTCAGTGACAGGACAAGAGCACACCGACATTGCAGTGCAGACAATTCGGCGCAAGACCCCAGTGTGCCATTGAAAAAGTTAATTTTAAAGAGCTCCAACGGGGGGGGTGTGTGTGGGGGTGTGTGGGGGGAACCCTCCCACTTCACTTCATACTCTTCATGCTGCGGTTGGGGGGTGGGGGGGGTGCAACCTCACACATTATAGAGAAAACTTAACTTTTCCCTAAAAAATCAGGAAAAAGTTAAGTTTACTCTATAATGGAGGGTTCCAACACCCCCCAACAGCAGTGTGAAGAGTATGAAGTAAACGGGGGGGTCCCCATTCACACCCCACGTCGGAGCTCTTTAAAAGTAACTTTTTAGGTGGCGTGCTGGGATCTTGCGCCAAACTGTCTGCGCTGCAATGTCGGTGCGCTGAAGTCTTGTGCACGAATGATTATGAACCCTCTCTCTCTATGCCCAATTTCCCTCCCTTCTGTGTCCTATGTTCATGGCCCCTCCCTTCTTTGTCGAGTTTGTGCCCCCCCTCCCTGCCTTCCAGCCTTTGTCCCAAAATTAAGTTGTACACCAGGGATCCCTGCCTACCGCATGTTGAGAAACACTGCTATATAGAATCGCACCTAGCGATGCCTGAGCGAACTTGGGCTTCCCTGTGGAAGGTGCCTGTATATTGGCCAGATGTCACCTGGCCTAATTTACCAGTGCCTAACTACAATGCCTAGTAACATCTACGTCATCCACGGCTTTTCTCCGCCCCTAACCGTGCCTACTTTTCATGTATGTATTCTTTAGGTTTTAGGGGGGAGGGTCTTGACTTAGGTGTTGCTAGGCACTGCGCGCATATCGCCCACAACCTAAATTAGCAATTAAAAAAATTGTTTTTTAATGGATTTTTAATGGCATAGTTAATTAGCATACCATTTAACTCATTAAAAGACAATTAAGTTGTGCCTGAATTTTACTTATGCGTCGCTAGGTGTCCGTGATTAGGGCACCTAATATAGGCACTATTTATAGAATCAGGCCCTAAGAGCGTCCATAGAAATCCTATGAGCGTCAGAGCATTTAGCACCCCGGGCTTCAGTAGAAACCTCTACTGCGGCTTAGTAAAAGGGGGGGGGGGGGGTAGTGCATATGAACAAGTTACTTACCACAAAACACTTTGGGGTCCTTTTACTAAGGACCCCAAGTGCATCTTAGCACGTGCCAAATGCTAACGCGTGCAAACGCGCCCATTATATCTTATGAACATGTTGCCACACATTAGCATTTAGCGCACGCTAAGACGCACTAGCGCGCCTTAGTAAAAAGACCCCTTTGTTTTCATGCATGTTAACCATGGATTAGGGCTTAATGCCCTGTAGTAAACATGCTTCATGGTCTCATGCATAAAATAGGGCCTGTGCTATAACAAGAGAAAAATAACATGTCTTAACGGTAGCCCACGCTGATAACTATGGACTGAATGGCACTCAGATTTGGGCACCAAACAGAATAGACACTGAGCGTTATTCTGCAAATAGCGCTTCAAGATGGGCACCGTTTGTAGAATAGCGTGTAGGCTGGGGTCCAAGCCCAACTTTAGGCGCAGATCTCCAAATTCCATAATGCTAGGCCTGTCTTTAGTGAATGCCCTTAACCTGCCTGTACATAAGAACATAAGCAATGCCTCCGCTGGGTCAGCCCTGAGGTCCATCGTGCCCAGCAGTCCGCTCACGCGGTGGCCCAACAGGTCCAGGACCTGTGCAGTAATCCTCTATCTATACCCCTCTATCCCCTTTTCCAGAAGGAAATTGTCCAATCCTTTCTTGAACTCCAGTACCGTACTCTGCCCTATTACGCCCTCTGGAAGCGCATTCCAGGTGTCCACCACACGTTGGGTAAAGAAGAACTTCCTAGCATTTGTTTTGAATCTGTCCCCTTTCAACTTTTCCAAATGCCCTCTTGTTCTTTTATTTTTCGAGAGTTTGAAGAATCTGTCCCTTCCCTCTCTATGCCCTTCATGATTTTGTAAGTTTCTATCATATCCCCTCTAAGTCTCCTCTTCTCCAGGGAAAAGAGACCCAGTTTCTCCAATCTCTCAGAGTATGAAAGGTTTTCCATCCCCTTTATCAGACGCGTCGCTCTCTTCTGAACCCTCTCGAGTATCGCCATATCCTTCTTAAGGTACGGCGACCAATATTGGATGCAGTACTCCAGATGCAGACGCACCATTGCACGATACAGCAGCACGTTCTGGTTGTAATACCCTTCTTGATTATACCTAGCATTCTATTCGCTCTCTTAGCGGCCGCTGCGCACTGTGCCGTCGGTTTCATTGTCATGTCCACCATTACCCCCAAGTCCCTTTCTTGCGTACTCTCCTTCAATAACATCTCTCCCATCGTATAGCTGTACCTCGGGTTTCTGCTTCCCACATGTAGTACTTTACATTTCTCAACGTTGAACTTCATCTGCTATCTCATTGCCCATTCCCCTAATTTGTTCAAGTCCCTTTGCAATTCTTCGCAGTCCTCTTTAGTCCGAGCTCCACTAAATAGTTTGGTGTACTCCTCTCATGGCCACATTCCCTTTTCAGGTGGGCGCTAAAGGATTTACGAGTGCATCTTTAGAGAATAGCATGCAGCATGATGAGCAGTTTGCGCACATGAATCCAAATTGCTGCCAATTGGAGTCAATGATTGTTGGTACCCAATTACTGTCACTAAGGGGGGAATTCATCAAGTAGCATTTGGGCTTTATGTCACGGTAAATCAGGGGTGTCAAAGTCCCTCCTCGGCCGCAATCCAGTCGGGTTTTCAGGATTTCCCCAGTGAATATGCAGGAGATCTATTTGCATGCACTGCTTTCATGGTATGCTAATAGATCTCATGCATATTCATTGGGAGAAATCCTGAAAACCCGACTGGATTGCGGCCCTCGAGAAGGGACTTTGACACCCCTGCGGTAAATGGCCCTTACCTCAACTTAAATAGCCCTAACGCTGCAGGTCCAGAAATAGTGTGGCGATAAATATCGCAGCCCATTGCTAAGTAATGAGGTGCATAATATGCAAATGCATGTTTTGCATCTCATTACTATGCAAATCAGCTAAAGCGATTTGTTGTGATATAAAGTACCAGAAGTCGCGTTAAGGCCAACCCCTCCATGTAGGACCCCCTCAGCTCTCTAACCTCCCTAGTGGCTACCTCCAAATTCCATTGTGGTCCATTGTGGGGTCTGGTGAGGCCTAGTACGGTCGGCTACAAGTGATGCTGAAGCCTTCAAGGTATCAAGGTGCGGTAAAGGGTGAACCTTTACAGCACCTTGATGAATCCCCCATACAGGCTCATTACTTAATTAAATTGTGTGTGCAAATTGGCAACGCACTCAAATTTAAGTGCGTATTTTTAAGCGTCATTTATAGAATTCCCCTCCACACCCCTATGTATTGTATAACATATATGTGCATTTTGCAAATCCATTCCACATATTCCTAACTTTTGTCCTTAGGAAAACCTACACATATACCAACTAAAAAGGCACCGCTATCATCATCGTTGTCAACTTTATTTGATATTCCAGAGTCCGTAAAGACATCTAAGCAGTTTACAATTTAAAACTAGAAGGAAAAAAAAAGGGGACAAACATCAAACTGGGAAAGTACAAAGGTTACAATCATAATCCATAAAGGAAAATAGAAACACATTTAAAATGTATTATGCAAGGAACATACAATAGGGAAGGGTCAGGAGTGTAAATTGACAGGACTTATGTAAGTCTGGGGTACGGGGAGCTGCAGTAGAAAATCACCAAGCACAGAAGAGACCCCGAGATGAAGAAACAGAACAGCTGGACTGAAATTGTTATAAGAAGGCTCAGAATGAATAAACAGTATAATAGGAACCTGATAAGAAGAGTGGTGAAAAATCCAGGCAACTATGTAAATGAGAAGGAATGACCAATACGTGCTGCTGAGGGTGTCGGGGAATTGTAAAGAAAAGGAGGAAGCCCAGAACAAAAGGCACATTGGCAAGAAAAGGGCTCAGCAAGTAAATATGAAACCCAATAGAGATGCTTGGAAAGAAGAGGCAGGACCCTATATGTTGGCACTGCATACACCTGGGTAATTTTATAGGTGCTTATTTCTTTTTTTGTAAATCTTTATTCATTTTTATACGTACAATAAGTGTGATAATACATAAACACATTTGCACATTGAGAATATCACTTAATATTCAGCAATAATACCAATCATAAAATCTTATCTCCCACCCTTTCATAATAAGTAATTAAATTACTTTATATAAGATGTTATACTTAAAATCCCCCCCCCCCTGAAAAATGAACTTTAAGAATTAAGGGAAAAGTAACAACTCATCATTACAAAATTTTGTTAATGGCTCCCACACATCTTGAAATTTCCTAATATATCCTCGCTGTGTTGCCATTACTCTTTCCATTTTATACCTATGATACAATGAATTCCACCAAAAATTAAAATTTAGTCTACTCCAGTTCTTCCAGTTATAAGTAATTTGTTGAATGGCAACCCCAGTCATTATGAGTAATAGCTTGTTATTATTCGATGATATCTGACTCTTTGCTCTCATTGACATACCAAATAATACAGTATCATATGACAATGCCATTGGATTTTCTAATAAACAAATAATTTGGTCCCAAATTGATTTACAAAAAGTCATAATAAATGGACAATAGAATAACAAATGATCTAAAGTCCCTGCTTCGAGATGACAGTGCCAACATTTATTATAGGTGCTTATTTCTGAATGAAAAATACTAGTTAACGCACAAAAATGCCTTATACAATTACCTCCCCGGAGGGCAATTATGCACAGCTAGAGAATGACACCGGGGACAAATTTTTCGCCGTCCTCCCAGGAACTCAATTTCCCTGTCTCGTTCATGTGAGATTTGTCGCTGTCCCTGCCCCATTCCTGTAAGCTCTGCCTTAACCGCACAAGCCTCGAACGCTTAGGATTTTAAAGTGTTTGAGGCTGGTGCAGATGAGGGCGGAGCTTGCAGGAATGGGGCAGGGACAGGAAATGAGTTCCCATGAGGACAGGGAAAATCTGTCCCCGTGCCATTCTCTGTGCACAGCTTCTGTTCTGAGGTGTTATAAATTGTATATGGAAATGTTTCTTTTCCAGCTAATTAGGTTCTCTGTGGGTACAAAAATCAGTGCTTATCAGTGTTTTGCGACAGAGCCTACCTTTTTGGGTGGAAGCAGATATGCATGTTTGAGTCACTTAGGAGTCATCAGCGCAGAAAAGACCCCAAAACTGCTGAGGATACAAGATAAGACAGGGAAGATGTGAGAGAGGATCAGGGGAAATGGCTGTTTTATGATGTCATAAAACAGTCTGTAGTGTTTCTCTTACTTTCTTGCCCTACAATGATACCACATTTCCTTGTTTCCCAAACCGCATAGCAATGCACAGAAGCGCCTCACAGCAGGATGCACGAAACGAGAACCATTTCAAAGATTTTTGAACACATTTTGAATACGACAATAATCCTGTGTGTGGTTTGGTAAGACGCTGCAATTCCTGAGAGCTCATGTCTCCACCTGGTCTCTTGCAGATGGTTTTGTGTAATAGAGAGGGATCAAATGGACTGAGCAACGGGTTTAAACATCTGGAGGAGCAGCACGACACTGGGCTGGAATCCATGCATTTTCTATCTTCTCATTTCTCACGACAGATATTTCTCTATTGCTTCACTAACACTTGCAAATGTTCCAGATTTTCAGCGTTTGATATTTTGTGAAAGAGGTGTTTGTTTTTGAGTTGCCACTGTTATGAGACCTGCGCTTTTCATATGCCAACACAGCCCACACCCATAAATGGCGGGCAAAACTCTGGAGCAGTGTCTCTCAAACTGTGTGCCAGGGCACAGTGCTATGCCCCAAAGAGATTCCGGGTGTGGCACGAGAGATTCCAGAATGTGACTTTAATTTTTAAAAATTCCCTTCACAGTACACTAGAATAGATGACATGTACGTGTACGTTACATTCGCAAGAGTCTATCAATGTTATGGGTGTGTTTGCGTAAGGATACAACCGCCCGCCCAGATGTGCATCGTTCTTTGATGTGATTGGTCCTTGAAAATGAACAGCTGCAAAAAAAAAAAAAAATCACTCTCCTAAAAGTCATCCAAACTGCTTATAATACTAGAAATGTCTTCATATGCAGTCAAAAATATGCTCAGAGTCATGAAGGCAAAAACAAGGGGCGAACCCCAAGAATATCACCTCACCACCCGATCATTGCGCACATCAAAAAGCTCTTTCTTTACTGCCTATGCAGTCAAACTTAATTAGATGTTTGTAACAAGAGAACTTATCTTTGTTGGGGGTTCCGACGTGGCCCGTTTCGTTCCTACGTCAGGGATGCAAGATTCAAGCAAAAAGATTTTAAAGGTGGCATCTGTCCTGCACTCAAACGGCTTAAATGCCATGCAAAAGAAAAGGAGGCAGGTCAACGATGATTGCGGCATTTCGGATGGTGAAAAAGCACGTTAGCAAATCAGATTGAAAAGGAGGCTTACAGAAGAGACAAACGGTAAAAACACGTCCATATAGTGAGGCTGAGGTCCGATTGCCATGTAGGATCCGTCATCGCTAAAATCTCATAGAGGTCTGTCAGAGCCAGAAACTACAAGCGGCACGGATACGGACCTCAGATTTTTAAGGACGTGCGGGTTTAGATCTGCGAGGTCCGTCAGGTCCGCGTTTTACCCCTTCCCCAGTGGAAGTAGCCTGCATTGTTGAAGGGGAGACACTGCTCTGGAGTATCATCCAAGGTGGAGGGAGTGCTGTACTGATAATTCCTGTTGCTTCCTCCTTGTTTTGGATCGTGATCCATTACTAGGTTTTAGCAACTGATGGAAAACACCAATTGTGTGCTTTTCTATCTTTATTGTGATCCATACATCATCTTATCTCCAATTACCGAGCTAGATTCATAGATGTCTATAGGCAGAGCATACTGGAATAACCAAATCTACTGAAAAGAACTTGAAATGACACTTGGAAAGCAATTTTCTAAGGAGGCATCTACTTAGGCACAATTTTGCAAAGAAACATAGACACAAGATTTATGCCTGCTTTGCAGGCACGGAAATTTATACAGGATCTCAAGCAGGTGCAAATGTCCACGCCTGCACTATTTACACGGACATGCATAAATTAGCCTAATTTATAATCCACTCGTGGGCTTTCAAACCCCGCCTGTGCTCCACCTAAACTCAACCCTTGTGCACGCTTACTGGCAACGCATGTGCCATCGCATCAACACCCATGCTCTGAAGCCAGTTGGCATTTATGCTGGCACTTATGAGATGATTGCATACCTGAGGTGACAATTTGGTAAACTGGCACCAAGATATAGGTGCCACAATGCCACGCACAATGCCAATTCTTTAACTGCATCTTGGCACCAATAATCTGTTAAAGAATACGAGCGTGAGTGGGCGTTGACCTCCCTTAAGCTAGGTGGCAACAGTTGTGCCAAGTCATTGGCAATCATAGCTGTTGGCAACTAAGTGTGTCCTGAAGTGCACTTAACCTATAGGTTTACACAGCTATCTCAGAGACACCCCCATGACGCATCCATTCTCTGGGCAACAAAACAAAGGAGAAAGTCCAACTTTGTCTGCAGAAAAAACCAAGCAGGAGAAACAAACAAAACTGCAGACTGTGTACAAGATGCAGGCAAAAATTTATTGTACCAAAATTAAAATGCAAATAAGTAAAATAAAACCCTTTTACCAATCAAGGGACCCGACACGGTCCGTGTTTCGGACAAACCTTCGTCAGGGGTCCATGGTGAAAAAGGTTGGGACATACCATAAAAAAATGAAGATAAGTAACAAAGTGCCTGTATATTGTGTTCGCCGAGGATTGCTGCAAAAAGTAAAGCGTCTCAAGGAAGCAGCAATCCTCGGCGAACACAATATACAGGCACTTTGTTACTTATCTTCATTTTTTTATGGTATGTCCCAACCTTTTTCACCATGGACCCCTGACGAAGTTTGGCCGAAACACGGACCGTGTCGGGTCCCTTGATTGGTAAAAGGGTTTTATTTTACTTATTTGCATTTTAATTTTGGTACAATAAATTTTTGCCTGCATCTTGTACACAGTCTGCACATATTCACTTACACCAGGGGTCTCAAAGTCCCTCCTTGAGGGCCGCAATCCAGTCGGGTTTTCAGGATTTCCCCAATGACTATGCATGAGATCTATGTGCATGCACTGCTTTCAATGCATATTCATTGGGGAAATCCTGAAAACCCGACTGGATTGTGGCCCTCAAGGAGGGACTTTGACATCCCTGACTTACACCAATCACATGCGTGTTATCATTCTAGAATTTACATATGTAATTAAACTCTGAAATTTGTTGCCAGAGAATGTGATGAAATCAGTTATCTTAGCGGGGTTTAAAAAAAAGGTTTAGCTAATTTCCTAAAAGAGAAGTCTATAGGCCATTATTGAGATGGCTTGGGGAAATCCACTGCTTATTCCTAGGATAAGCAGCGTGAAATCTGTTTTGTTACTTGGGATCTAGCTCGGTACTTGGGACCTGGGTTGGCTGTTGCTGGAAACAGGATACTGGGCTTGATGGACCTTCGGTCTGTCCCAGTATAGCAACTCTTATGTTCTTATCTTTAGGTGCCGATGTATAGAATTGTTCTTGAAATGTTTGGAATACTGGCCTAAATTCACACATGGGTGCACATATGCGCTAAATGCCATTGAGCTACATATTTGACAGGTAAGCAGGCACATAGGTGAAGCCTGGGCAGAGCCTGAGCAGGTCTCATACTCATGTACCTTATAGAATACTCTGGGTTATGCGCATATCCAGTTCCAATGCAAATACTCTTACAGCTCTATGGCTGCCTTAAGGGCTCACGTGTCACCGCAGAAATATGTATCTACCTGCGCACGCCACAAAGATGCTTAATTAGAGAATTGTCCTCGGGAGATAATTCTATAATAGGGTGTCTGCAATTAGGAGTCTTGAAGGCAGGCAGTAGGTACCTACGTCGCTTTAGAGGATGCTAGCGTTACCAGGTATATATGTGCTTAACATCTAGGAATGAACACTTATGCCAGCCACCTATCATACAGGGTGCCCTATCCATGCTCTGACCCTATGCACCTATGCACCCTATGACCTCTTTGCAAATAACTGCTTTGTAACTTCAGTGAATGTTTACAAAAACAGTGCTTAGCATGCTGGCATATAAGTGCATTCATGTTCACATAGGAGCATACAAGCTGTTACTCAAACCAATGTTTCCCAACCCTGTCCTGGAGGACCACCAGCCAGTCTGTTGTTGTTTTTTTTTTGGGGGGGGGGGGGATAACCCTAATGCATATGTATGAGAGAGATTTGCATATAATGGAGTTGACAGGTATGCAGATCTGCTCCATACATATTCATTAGGGTTATCCTGAAAACCTGACTGGACAGGGTTGGGAACCACTGCTCCTAAACATTTACATTTGTAACATGTGCCGAAATGTTAGGTTATAGAATTTTCCCCTTGCCATCTAATTCCTGCTGTCAAATCCTGTATCTCAAAATTATGAACAGGCAAAGTGCAAAACACATCACTGTTCACCCTTGAAGATCTATTTTCTTAGATTAGATACATCTCAGACAAGACTTAAAATGTGGTAGACGTTTACCATTATATTTGGCATTTATCTCTTCTGCGGGCTGTACTTTCTCTCTTTCATGCATCTCTCTTCTCTTCTTCAACTTTTATGCTCACCTCTCACGCCAACTCATTTCTCCTGCCTGTCTGTGGCGTTATTTATCACTTTCTCTTTCATCCTTGATGAAAAAGGACTGGCCGAAATCCCTCCAACCACATAACAATCACAGCAGAGTGCGAAAGGAGAGCAATTTTCAAAGACTCGGAATAAGACGACGATTCGGCGAAAAGAACGACGATTCGGGCACGTCCGATCTCGCACAAGAGGCAGTAACCCTCGCTTACCTTTACTGGCGGAGCTTCGAAAATCGAAATCGGTCACCGGCCGAGGCTCATGTCGCTGGACTCTGGACGGGGCACCCCATCAGCTCCTTTGGGGGGGGCAGTGCAGCCTTCTCCAGACCCGGGGTTAGGTCTTCGGGAACCTGGGGCTGGAGCTACACGTCCCCGGCAGCGTCTTCTTTCCGGAGCCTGTGACGGTGCAAATGGCGAAGCCCCCCCCCTTTTCCCCTCCCCCCCCTCCCCGAGATCTCGACCACAGCCTCCCACCGAGCCCTTGCAGTAGACCCACATCAACGTGGTAGCGTTACTATGTCCCGATCCGTCTTCCCGCCAGGATCAGAAAATAGTTCTAAAGTCCATCCGAGTCGCTGTATTTAGTCTGATCTGAAACCGAAGGGCTGAGCTGTCTTTCTGCGTCTCTTTAGGTTTTCACGGACGATGGACAGATCTGGGAGTTATGGATTTTCCGAAATCCCTCTGCAGGTTTCACAGATCCCAGCTAAGGACCGACCGATCCCTTTTGCTTCCCTGTCACGGGCGGTGAGCTTCGGTGCAAACCACAGGGTGAAGCTGAAAGCCCATCTTGGTCAGAGTTTTATTTAAATAAGTTGGGGTGGGGGTGGGGGTGGGGGTGGAATGTCATCTTTTGCGTCTCTAGACAACCTTTTCCACCGCAGACGTTAAGGGCTGATGTGCTCTTTGCAACGTAACTCCTGCAGTCTTGAATCCCCCCTCCCCTCCCCCCCCTTCCAGCTGTCAAAAATTCCGCGGGAACTGCAAAGCGCCTAGTCTGAATCCGCCTTCTCCACAGCTCGTGGCGCCATCGCTTTCCACAGCACCGTGTAAAAGAGCCTTCAGTGTGTTCCCCCCGCCGCTGCACTCTCTGCTCAGGCAGGTTAATCCCCTCCCAGGCTCTCTCTGGATCTGCCCCATGACAGACACTCCTCCAATGCACTACTGGCAGAGAGGGCCTGGGTTCATCCCTATCCTTGTGTGACAGGACGTTAGGAGGCAGCCAGACATCACTGGACACGGCCAAATAGGGGGGGGGGGGGTGAACTTCATACTAAAATGCTATATTCTGCCCTTCACTGAGAGAAAAATTAGTTCCTGTCAGCTTGGCTGGTCTCCCTGATATAAGCAACATAGATCAGGAAGACTGAAACTAAGGTTATTAAAAGGTGCAACAGCCTGCATAAACATTTACCAGTGAGATAGATTGGTTATGTTTAACACTTTAACCCCGGGGATTGAATAGAGTGTCATTAGTTTGTCGGATTCTGAAGAGGTCTGAGAGGGGGGCCACCAAACATTCATGAAGACTGGGAGACTGGAATGCAGCAAACTCGGGAATGGCTCAGCCTGTTTGGGTTGATGCAGAAGATGAAGCGACCACCCTAGCAGTGGGCCCCAGACACATTCTCCCACTTCTGTCACCACATTGACTTAGTCGTATGCTCTTTGAAACATGTACGGGGAAACTCTCAACGGGGAAAATTCTAGAACTTTGTAAACCGCTCTGTTATTTTTTAAGGAAGGGCGGTATACTTCTCCCTCCGTATTCGCAGTGGATGCGGGCGGACCGTAAGCATGAATATGGAAAAACCGCGAATAACTTTTTTAAATTTTATTCGTGGTTTTTAGAAAAAGCCTTCTTTTATTATTGAAACCGCAAATAATTTTTCTACTGTTATTTGCGATTTCTGGGCTTGGATTAGGCAAGCATGCTGGGAAGAAGCCTTTCTCTCTATGGATGCTGGAAGCAGCGTTTTTCTCAGTGCACACTAGGAAGCATGGAAGCAGCAAATTTGTGGGAGAAAGCATAGAAGTGGCGATTTTCAGAGCGAATCCGCAGACAAGGAAACCGCAAATATGGAGGGAGAAGTGTATATTAAATAAAACTAAACCATAAATTCATGCACTTGGAAAAAAAAAAAAAAAGACTTCTGACAATCAGTCCATTTCTCTCCCTCTCACCCTGCAGGACCTGAGGAACTGCTGGAATACTGCTATAAAAATTATATGTAACACAACAAAATACAATCATGTCACTTCCCTCTTGTACAAAGCACACTGGTTACGGATAGAATTAGCTATAAAATTATTTTATTAACATTCAAAACCAGACAGAATAACCAACCTGAATTCATTGACAGTTTGCTCATTCCATATAACCCATCTAAGCCTCTTCGATCCTTGACTCAGAACCTTCTGTCAAATCCGTCTTTGAAACATATCATTACATTACATTACATTAGTGACTTCTATTCCGCCTGTACCTTGCAGTTCTAAGCGGATTACATTAGAAGATAGCTGGACATTTCCAGGAAGTTACAATTTAGGAGTTGGAAACTTAGTAGAGGCTTTGAGGAGAAATTGAAGGAATGGTGAAGATTTGAGGATTACATGTAGGGAAGTTGCAGTTTAGTGGCTGGTTACATGATAGAGTCATTGAGGAAATATTAGAAGAGGGGTAGGAGGTCAGCTGGAAATTTGCATGGAGGGGGGGGAGGATGCGGGGGAGAGGGGGGATAAGAAGACTGGAAAGATTTTTTGAATAGCAGAGTTTTGATTTCTTTTCGAAATGATTTAAAGTCACTTGTAGTTGTCAACAGGTTGGAGATGGAGGAGTCCAGATTCGCTGCCTGCGTCGCTAGGAGGCCGTCGTACGTCTTCTTGCGCCGAGTTCCTTTGAGTGGTGGGTAGGAGAATGGGGTCTGGGTTCTTCTTAGTCTGGAGGTGTGGTTTCAATTTAAGCGGTTGTTGAGGTAGGTGGGTGCAGTTCCGTTTATTGCTTTGAATAATAGACAGTAAAATTTGA
The DNA here is from genome assembly GCF_902459505.1 of Geotrypetes seraphini. Taxonomy (NCBI): domain Eukaryota; kingdom Metazoa; phylum Chordata; class Amphibia; order Gymnophiona; family Dermophiidae; genus Geotrypetes; species Geotrypetes seraphini. The sequence continues at coordinate 231,154,433 of NC_047085.1, forward strand.
ATTTGGAACGGATACAAGTGGATCAATTTTTCACTCTGTCAAAAATTACAAAGACTAGGGGGACACTCGATGAAGTTACAGGGAAATACTTTTAAAACCAATAGGAGGAAATATTTTTTCACTCAGAATAATTAAGTTGTCAGAGAATGTGGTATGTGCAGATAGCGTAGCTGGTTTTAAGAAAGGTTTGGACAATTTCCTGGAGGAAAGGTCCATAGTCTGTTATTGAGAAAGACATGGCGGAAGCCACTGCTTGCCCTGGATCAGTAGCATGGAATAATGCTACTCCTTGGGTTTTGGCCAGGTACTAGTGACCTGGATCGGCCACTGTGAGAACAGGCTACTGCGCTTGATGGACCATTGGTCTGATCCAGTAAGGCTATTCTTATGTTCTTATGTTCCTGTCCTCATGTGTGAGAAGAGTAAGGTTCTCACATGTCTTGAGTTTATTTAGATTAAGAATTCATACTGTGCTTATTGGATTCAGTCCACTAATGTCTTCTTCCTTTTTTTGTTTTTCAGACTGACTCAGACCCTGTAAGGAGCCTGCCTCTTGTCCGGTGGTTAAATTGGGGCATCCTTCCCCCCCTGCATGTCATGAGGCAGGAGAAGGGCAGAAGTACCCTGATGACCTGTGGAGGACCTAGGGATGCAATTTTCAATTTTTTTTTTTGGTGGGGGGATGTTTTATATATTTTAAAATTACATTTCATCTGGTCTTACTATATGCTATTGCCAATCAGAATACACTAAATTTTGGATTCAGCTCACAACTTTTTCATCACAAATCCAAGCAGCCCCGCCACCCCATCCACAAAAAGATGCATATCTTACACTTCTAACAGCCTTACCTTTCCTCTCCCTTTCTAATATTATATTTCCTTATAAAATCAGGGACAGACATTTCCCAAACCAAATGACAATGTCTTAATCCATCCGAGGGAACCTTATGTGCTGGGAGGTGATCGGCTGATAAGCACTGACGGAGAGAGGGACCTTGGGGTGATTGTGTCTAAGGATCTAAAGGCATCTAAACAGTGTGATAAGGCGGTGGCTGTAGCCAGAAGGATGCTAGGTTGTATAGAAAGAGGAATAACCAGCAGAAGAAGGGAGGTGTTGATGCCCCTGTATAGGTCATTGGTGGGGCCGCACTGGGAGCTTTGTGTTTGGAGGCCGTCTCTGATGAAGGATATAAAAGGACTTGAAGTGGTCCAGAGGAAGGTGACAAAAGTGGTAGGGGGTTTGAACCAAGAGAAGTATGAGAAGAGACTGAAAGACCTAAATATGTATACTCTGGAGGAGAGGAGGGACAGGGGAGATATGATACAGACATTTAAATACTTGAAAGGTGTTAATATGGAACCAAATCTTTTCCAGACAAGAGAAAATGGTGGAACTGAAGGGCATGATTTGATGTTGCAGGGAGGAAGATTTGGGAGCAATGTTAGGAAATTATTTTTCACGGGGAGGGTGGTAGATGCCTGGAATGCCCTCCCGAGGGAAGTGGTGGAGAGGAAAACAGTGATGGAATTCCCAAAAAATATGGGATAAACATAGAGGATCTCTAATTAGAAAACAAAGAATGTAAATTAAAGAGATAAGGCTAGACTGGACAGATTTGCACGGTCTGTGTCCCATATGTGATGATTTGGTGTAGTATTGGGCTGGGGAGGACATCAATGGGAACTCTACTAACTTGGAACATGAGGATGTTACTAGCCAGACTTTATGGTAGATATCCTGCAAACAGTATGGTTGGATAGGCTGGAGTGAGCTTGGACTGCAACGTCAGCATTTGGAACCTAGTACAATACCAGGTGGACTTTACAGTCTATGACTCAGAAATATCAAAGAAGAGACAAGTTAATTTAATCATGTATTTGTAATGGGTATAACTAATGGGCAGACTGGATGGACTGTTCAGGTCTTTATCTGCCATCATGGGAAAGAATGTAGGAAAAGAGAAGAACAAATTCAAGATTTTGAGTAAGGCCCCACTGCTTCCAACCTCTTAGATTATTTTTACCTTCTCCATGGTCCTTCACTGGGCAGAAGTAATCTCCAGTCACTTCTGCCCTGCTGGTGCTGTATTTTACACAGGTATCGGATGACAAGGACCACTGCAAGACTATGAGATGCCTTGTACTAACTTTCAGCTTGTGTCTCCTTTGGCTCCCTCCCACCCATAATTTTCATAATTAAACTCAGCTTATTAAGGTGTGCTAACTGATTTCACGCGTGCTAAATGTAAACGCATCCATTATATTCTATGGGCGCCTTAGCATTTAGCGCGTGCTAAATCGGTTGGCACAACTTAATAAAAGGACCCCATAGTTATCTCAACATCACTTGTAAAAATGCATAGACAGGCATTAAACTTTTAAATATTACATTTTGCTATGTACATACACACCTAATAAAGGCCTTCTTTTACTAAGCTGCAGTAGAGGTTTGTACCGTGGCCCAGAGCGCTAAATGCTCTGACGCTGCTCTGGTGCTCATAGGAAGTCTATGAGCATCGGAGCACTTAAGGGCAAATTCTGTAAGAAGCGCCCAAACGTTGGGCGCTGAAGTAGGCACTGTTCAGCACGATTTAAGTAAAATTGGGTGCTGTATAATGAATCACGCTGAGTGGCACCTATTTTGGAGGTGCCCAATAAAAAGGCCAGCTCTAGGCACAACTAAAACTTAGGCGCCTATGTGAGCACTTAAGCATGCTTAAAAGTAGCAGTTCTGTAACAAGGTGCCTAACATGAAGCCACGCCCATGCCTAACATGCATAGCGCTTATTTTTTTTGAAGGCCGCCTAAATTTTTAGAGGCGCCTTGTTACAGAATTGCTCTTTCTTGACAGGCGCCTATGTTTCAATTAGCACTGATTAAAAAGCTTAATTGAGCTTGTTAATCAGTTTAGATAGGCGCCTATCTAGTTGGGCACCTCCGAAATAGGCATTCTACTTGCTTCCCGACTCAGAAGCGCCGAGCTGACCAACTTCCCCCACCCAACGTCAATTCTGATGTCAGAGAGGAAGTTCCAGGCCAGCCAATCGCTGCCTGGCTGGCCTGGAACTTCCTCTCTGACTTCAGAAATGACGTCGGGGAGAGAAAATCTAGTCGGCCTGATGCTTCTGTGTGGGGAAGCAGGGAGAGCTTGGGGCGGTGGTGGTTTTAGAGGCCTGTTCCCCGATGGCGGTGGCAGTGGCTTGGGAGCAGGCAGGGAGACAGAAAGAAGGGGGAGCAGGGAGACAGAAAGAAAGTAAAAAGAAAGAAAGGGGGGACAGGAAGCCAGAAAGAAAGGGGGCATGGAGAAAGAAAGACAGACAGAAAGAAAGGGGAGATAGGAAGACAGAAAGAAAGAAAGGGGAGGGGGCAGGGAGTGAGGAAGAAAAAGTTGGCAGAGGGAATGAGGTCTGGAAGCATACAGCAGGCTGAAAGAAGGGAAGAAATATTGGATGTACAGTCATATGTATGTCTTTATATTCGGGAATGTCAAAAAGAAGATAGATGTTTTATATGTACGTCAACCCTTAATCCATTCTGTGCTCTTTAGGGAGAATGGGATAGAAATGAATTAAAGAAATATTGGTATTATGCAAGTAAATTTGAGAGGCTGAAATCATACTCCACATATCCTGTATTTTATAGTTATATACCACTTATAGCCTAATGGCCTCGTTTACAAAGCCGTGCAGCAACAGCCCCGAAGCCCTTTAAATCTCTATGGGCTTCGGGGCCGTTAGCGCAGAGCAGCTGTTAGCGTGGCTTTGTAAAAGAGGCCGTAAGTGATTTATATTCAGGCACTCAAGCATATTTCCCTATCTGTCCCGGTGGACTCACACTCTACCTGATGTACCTGGGGCAATGGGGGATTAAGTGACTTGCCCAGGGTCACAAGGAGCAGCATGGGATTTAAACTTACAACCTCAGGGTGCCGAGGCTATAGTTCTAACCACTGTGCCACACACTCTCTAGATAGTTTATTTTCAAAAAAAAAGTTAGACATGTGGCAGTTATGAGAATGGAATTTTTACTTCCGACTTTCTGGATGCCTTTCTCAAAACGTCAAAACTAAAACTCTGACTTAGATGTTCTATTGAAAATGCCCTTCCACATGTTTCTCTATAGGCAGCCAATGAAGTTTCTTATAGAATATAGAAACACTATTATATCGCCTCAGGCCGTATAACTACCTCACTGCAGTATTTTGAATCAGTTGCAATATTTTTTTTTTTTTAACCATTTTTGAGTTTAAGTTCAAATACATAGAATTACAATAGTCAAGTTGTGATAATATTAACATTTGTATTACCAATGCAAAGTGATGTTCAAAAAAATAAGATTTTACTAATCTCAACTGTCTCATTTCATACATGGTTTTCTCCCATAAATTAGCAATTTGATCCTTGAATGTCAAGGAGGGATCGAATATAACCCCTAATACTTTGGTTGTTTTTTCAACTTTAAGAGAAACTCCAGATTCCAATGTGATCAATGTAGGGACCAAAGACAACCAATTATTAAATCATAAAACCTTTGTCTTGTTTGCATTTAATTTAAGTTTGCAGGACAAAGCCCATTTTTCAAGCTTTCCAATACAATCCCTGATCTTAATATTGACATTTGCAATATCCCTATCTACTGAAATTAACCGCAATTATTATTAACTAGCTCTCATTGCATAAAATTGGACCTGAGCTTAAATAGAACGAGTTGGGGGGGGGGGGAATATATCACAGGGCACTAACCAATTTAGCACATGCTAACCACAGTGCACACTAAATGATAAGATGCCCATTATATTCTATGTCTGATCATCTGGATCTGGATTCTTTATAATTTTCACCATTAGTATATCTTATCTTCAAGGGAAGCCTCAGCCCCACCACTCCTCCGCTATGTCATTTTCAAACAGCGGGAAGCTTTACGTGGTGCTTCATCATTGGCTGTCCACAATGATAGACTTTAGTGAAACAAATAAATATTTTCTTATTTATAAATATGATAATTATTCTTATTTTTTAATAAATATGCATTTACTACGATTTCAACTCATTTCCTCATATAAATATAAAGTGCATGTGTACTTAGCTTTGTCTCAGCCAAAACCTGGGAGTCTGACTTGACATGTTTTGCACCAAATGTGCTGTATCAAAGGTCTCCCGAGGTCGCTGCCGTCATCCGACTCCAAGTTATGTGTAAGAGAAAAAAAGGAGTGCAAAGGAGTGGTGGCTTCCCTTGAAGATAAGATATACTAATAGTGAAAATTATAAAGAATCCAGATCCAGATGATCAGAAGGGATATATAATCGATAGGACTGGATAAAATAAAGATTCTAAATTTTGCCATAGAAGCTTGGGCTTTAAGTGGAATTTGATTATGGCTCATTATATTCTATGGGCATCTCAGCGTTTAGCACGCACTGGAGACCTTTTACTATTTTAGTGCATGCTAAATATTAGCGCACGCTAAACGCTAATACATGCATTATAGTCTATGGACGCGTTAGCGTTTAGTGTGCGCTATTTAGCGTAGGCTAAAACGACTAGCACGCCTTAGTAAAATTGTTAGTACGCACTAATGTGGTTAGAGTGTGCAAAACCAGTCTTAATGGTATGCTCCTATGTATCTTTGGGGAAAAAAAGTGCCTTATCAATCTCTACACATGAGCCACCTGCTATAAAATTACCTTCTACATATATGTCTGGCTTGTTCTTGCTGTGGTAAATAAATTATAATAAATAAATAAATAAAATATATGGTCCTGTAGTTTAGTAAGAGTCACTTTCAACATGTAAACTAGGCATTATATAGAATTTCTCCTTAATGTCAGAACTGATCTACAACAAAAAAAACTTGTGATAGCCTTAGAGGAAATAGATAAATTATGGGGTTTTTTTCATATTAATGGAATTTACCATGTTATTTGGAGGGAAAGATTATATTTAATAATGCAAACATATGCTTTGCTTGAGTTATGCATTATGAAAGATATTTGGAGCTTAAAATCAACCTGGACTCCTCTTTACCCCCTAAAATAGAAGGTTTAGTACATATATATTTGTATGTGCTTTGTTTAAGTAATGCATTATTAAACATATTTTGAGCTTAAAATTAACCTGGAGCCTCTTTGTCCCCCCAAATAAAAGCCCCGTTCAGCTATAAGAGGATGCCTCAAGCACACCTAAGTCATGTCCGTCTAAGTTGTACCTAAATAGAGCCCATATGACCTAGGGCTCCTTTTATCAAGGCGCGCTATGGGGGTTAGAGCGTCGGACATTTCATCACGCGCTAACCCCCGCGGCAGCCTAAAATCCTAATGCCTCATCAATGGAGGCGTTAGGTACTAGGCGGCAGGCAGTTTAATGCGCGGTATTCCGCGCGTTAAACGCTACTGCGCCTTTGTAAAAGGACCCTCTAGTTTTACAATTCACATGTGATTTAGAAACATAGAAATTGACGGCAGAAAAGGGCCACAGCCCATCGAGTTTGCCCAATCCAATGAACCACTCCCTGACTTTTACTCCCCTATAGATCCCACATGAATATCCCATTTTCTCTTAAAATCTGACACGCTGTTGGCCTCAATCACCTGCTGAGGTAGCTCGTTCCAATGATCGACCACCCTTTCGGTGAAGAAGTACTTCCTAGCATCACCTTGAAATTTCCCTCCCCTGATTAATAGCTGATTATGTGGTGCAGTGGTTAGAGCTGCAGCCTTAGCACCCTGATGCTGCTGGATCCAATCCCCCATTCCTCCCTGTCACAGAAGAAAGATAAAAAAATAAATTAAATAATAGTGGTGCTAGCATTTCACTGCATACAATTTTAATAAGAACCAACCTAATATCGCCATTCTAATGATGTCATAACATGAGATGTGATAACATTATGGATGTTCTGTAGACATCTGTGTGATGCCTAAAAGGCGATTCTGTAAAGGACGCCTAACTATTTAGATGCGTCTAGACTCACTGAGTGGCACTGAGCATGATTCTGGATGTCTAAACCACACCTAGACTCCTTTACAGAATCTAGCCCTAATGGTTCTCAGCTGCCTTAGTCGAAAGAAGAACTTCTTGACCTGGTCTCTCATGGTTAGGTCCGAGTCGTGGATTACTCCAAGTAACCTAGATGATTTGCTTATAGTTATCTTCTCTCCTGAAGTCAGGGTGAGCTCTGGATAGGGCAGAGGGTTCTGGCTGCCAAGCCAGAGCACTTTTGTCTTCTGTTTGTTCAATTTAAGGAAGTGCTGGTGAGACCATGCATTTAGCTCTTCTGTTAGTATAGCAATGTATTGAATTGTGTCCAAGACTGAGTCTTTGGCTACACATAGGAGGTAGAGGTCATCTGCGTAGGAGAAGATGTAGACATGAGGGTCAGAGATTCTTCTCCCCAGGGCACTCACGTATACATTGAATAACGGTGGTGAGGGAGGGGAGCCTTGAGGGATGTAACAAAACATCTTCCATGGCTGTGATTTCCTTTGGCCCCTCCTTTAGGCCAAGAATTCAGTGAACCACTTTTTCACTAGGGCATGCACTCCTAACTCCTCTAGGCGCAGGAGCAATAATGAGTGATCCACAGCGTTGAAGACTACAGACACATCGAATTATAATAGGACTGTTTGTTTACATAAAAACATAAGAACACAAGAATTGCCATACTGGGACAGACATGCCCAGTATTTTGTCTCCAACAGTGGCCAACCCAGGTCCCACATACCTGGCAGAAACCCAAAGAATAGAAACATTCCAGAATTGAGCTTGTGATGTCATAATGCCTCATTCCACCAATGCCTAAGATCCAACCTCTTCAGTGATGTCACAATGGCTTGATTGTCCTATACTTGGCTCACATAAGAACATAAGAATTGCTGTACTGGGATAGACCGAAGGTCTGTCAAGCCCAGTATCCTGTCTCCAACATCCTGTATCCCAGTTTGCCCTTGCTCAGATAGTACTTCACCTTAGAAGTGAGTTCGTGAACAAGTGATTCAGTGCTGTGTCGTGGTCTGAAGCCCTGCTGGGAGTCATGGAAGCCGTCTGCCTGACTGAGGAATTCAGATAGTTGTGTGTAAATGCAGAATTCTAGCAGCTTGGCCGGCCTTGGTATTCTGGCAATTGGTCTGTAGTTTTCCGCCTTGCTTGGGCCTAGCCCTGCTACCTTGAGAGATGTCAGAGAGATGGCAAATAGTGCCGAGAGATAGATCTGTTCTTATGCACATTTACCCCTCTTTTACAAAGTCCAATAGCATGGGCTGCTGCAGTAACTGCCCTGAAGCAAATAGGGCTTTACAGGGCTTTAGGGGTTTTGCCATGCAGTTTTATAAAAGGGGGTTAGTTTAAAATACATGGCCTTAGCTTAAGAAGAAACTATCTTTAGCCTGCATTCATCTAGGGAGATTAGGGTTATGCTTCCTTTCATTTGCTTACAGATAGGATAGTAGCAAACATCTAGATCGTCAGAGAAGCTATTGGTTCCAAACAGGTGATGGGATAACAACTCAGTGGTACCCAATGCATGAAAGCAGCAATATTGGTGAAAACATGTTTTTCTTTGAATACTTTATTTTTGTGTGCACAAAGGTATACACTTTTTGTATTTTATTGAACTTTGGAACTGAGAAACACACTTTGGTTTTAAAAGTCACCTAGTCAAATATCCTGGAACAAAGTTGGTATTAACTGAAAGGCATGATATTTTTGTTTGAAGTTTGAAAATTATCACTAACTATAATGGTGTAATCGAGGTAAATTTGATCACACATGAATGGTAAATTAGCTTTGCTGTTCATTTATATTTAAATTTAATTTACCTTGTTTAAACAACATCTGATAACAATTGTTAGGCAAACCTATTTCATTTTCTTTCACCCTCAATTGTTATTGGTTTTATTTTTAAGTTGCCACAAATAAAAACAAACATTTAAATGTTTAACCTCCGTGTTGGTGTGAATTGAAGGGGAAAACTTATTGAAACATCTGTCTATGATTATAACATCTAAAGCATTTAATTGTAATAATTAAACTGTAATGTAATTACATCACATCACCATTAGTGGGTTGTTCACAAGACACTAACTAACCTCACTCTTAAGTCAGGATATGTGGAGTATGATTTCAGCCTCTCAAATTTACTTGCATAATATCAATATTTCTTTAATTCATTTCTATCCCATTCTCCCTAAAGAGCACAGAATGGATTAAGGGTTGACGTACATAATACACAGTTAACAGGTTACAATTTGCCATAATTCCAGTGCAAGGTTCTTCAATACATGTTTTATCCTACTTGACACATACTAGGGATCTAATACCAATATACATCAAATGCAGTTTACAGGATAAATTTGACATAGGGCTCCTTTTACTAAGGTGCGTTAGCGTTTTTAGCGCACGCAGGAAATTACCGCGCGCTACGCTTCTAGAACTAACGCCAGCTCAATGCTGGCGTTAAGGTCTAGCGCACGTGGCAATGTAGCGCACGCTATTCCACGCGTTAAAGCCCTAACGTGGCTTAGTAAAAGGAGCCCCTTAGTTACAGTGCAAGATGCATCAGTATAAGTTTTTATCCTAATGTGACACATAATCGATATGACATTAATACAGATACATTAGTACAGACATCTTGAAAATTCCTTGCAATCAAGCTGGTGACACCCACAGGATGGGAAATAGTTTTGCATCTTTCTGCTACATTTTCTTTGTGCCTGAAGATCTCTTTCTCCACTCGATGATAAAATAGTCGCTTTGCTCTAACACCTCTACTACCAGTGTTGTTACTGTGTTTTCCTCCTTTACCGTGATGTCTGGTTTTCTTGCGTCAAGCTTTTCATTGACTTAAGTATCCCAAGTGATCATAACCTCTTCATTTCTCTTGGGGCTGTGATTCCAATCCTTCTCTGAAACAGCAGTATTGTAGTGTTTAGATTTCCAATAGATGTGCCATCTTATTGTGCCTTTCCATATAAAAACCTTCTGCTGTAACTTTGTAGCCAGCTAAGAGATGGGTAACCATTTCCTGCTATCCCTTACAAAATTTGAATGCCAGGGGAGGAGCCTTAGGCGCCTGAGCCAATCAGGACCTTAGGCCCCTTCCAGTGCATCCAGGATGCACCGAGAGGGGGAAGGACCGCCATTTTGAAGAGGCGGCCTTTCAAGGCAGGAGGGAATGGGCATCCCTTCTGCCTGATTTTTGATGACAGGTACAAGGGGCTGTGTTGAGGTGGAGGGTTCTTGAGTTGGGAGGGGGTCTGATCCAAACCCCCTCAGCCCCCTAGACCATTAGGATTTTGTGGGATGGGAGTGAGCTGATCAGAAGGCAGGTGGTGCTTGGTGTCGGGAGGTGTCAGGGGGTCCCGGTTTTGGCAGTGGGGAAGGGGGATGCACCCGGCAGAGAGGCATAGAAGTGCGCCTTCCCCCCGGGTGCCCTCTACCCTCGCTACATCACTGGGTGGGGGTACTATCAGAATGAGCACATGAGCAGCGGGACAGCACAAGAGAGCTAGAGAGTGCATGCACTTGTATGTTTCTGTGTCTCTGGATAGCACAGTCTGTCTCATATAAAGGTTTCCGTTGAAATCTGGAATGGAGAAGTTAACTGGTACAAATGTTCCTGTCCATGTACTAAGAGAAGGGAAGTTTTCAGCCCATGGAATTTACCCTGTTAACTATTAAATTACTTGAGGAAAATCTTTTGAACACTGTCCTAATACTGTCTCCTTTCAAAAGCATCTATAAAGCTAAATAATTTTATTTTGCTTCTTCTATTTGTGAAGCTTTTCCACATGTACAACTTCATAAATTTATATCTTGGACACATGGTCCTTAAATCTCTTTCTTTCAGACAGTCCATGCTTGAAATTTCTGGTTTGTACCAGAGGCTATGGAAAGTGAAAATAGCTTGCCCAGCTTCCCTGGTTATTAGCCCACTGCCGCAGAGCTACCAAGTTACCCAATTTCAGGAGGAAGGCTGTTTGGCCTGTCCTGTTTTTAAACTTACATCCCAATTCAGCGTTCTCTATCTAGTCATTGATATCGTCAGCTGAAATCAGCACTACAGGTCCCATAATGCATCAGGACAGTTGCAGAAACCCAGAATTTCCCTCCTGGAACTGGAATAACTTGGTAGTCTCCAGCTCCAACCATTAAACATCTCAATTCAAAGCATGTGCTTGCAAAGTCCGCATGCTCACTTGCAAACTATTACTGCTATCGTACCAGCGGCTAGGCTCTGCACTTTTCCCTGCTACTTTTGGAGAGGTGAAATGATGGTGGGAGAAGGAACCCTGGTAGCCAGGCCCACAAATATAGTGCTCCTTTTACAAAGGTGCACTAGCGTTTTTAGCGGATTAGCGCGCACTACCTGAAAAACTACCGCCTGCTCAATAGGCAGTGGTAGTGGCTAAGGGTTTCCATGGATAGATACAGATACACTCACAAAAAAATCCTCCTGAAATTTGCCCTTTCCTTGTCATAAAACTCTGTTAACAAAAGCAACAGGTCCCTACAATCCATATTGTTAGGTTAATTTATATTTCAATACTGCCTTCTTTATCCTGTACCAAGGTTCAGCTGAAAGCAGAAAATCTTTGTTTATGTCTATGAAAAAAAAAAAAAAAATCAAATGATGTCCCTGTTTCTGGCAGGTGTGCAAAATAGAGAATCATAGAGCAGAAAGGGGGGGGGGGGGGAAGAGCGCTAGGATTTGGTTTTGCATAGCATCCAAAAGTGTCTGATTCTAGGAATGAAGAGAGGAGGAGTGATACTCCTGGGGTCCAGCTAACTGAGGACATGACAGAAAACGAGCACAAATCTAAAGCAGCGAGAAACTCATTTCAAGGGGATAGTTTTTTCCGTCCCTGAGGCTGGGCTTTAAAAATGTAAGTTGTCACTAGCAACAGGCAATTATTCTGAATTCTGTTTGACAGAATCAATCATGCAGAGCAATCCCCCTCCTCTTCCACTAAGCCTTTAATATTTCTAATACGTGGGTGTGAAAGAAAGCAGGAATTTTTGCTGGGCCAGTGGAGGAACAAGTTTCAGTAATACTTGGTACTTGGACTTATAATTAGGATGAAAGATATGAGGGGGCACTGAAAAGTTCTCAGCCCAACCTAGCAGGGAATAACATGGAGCCATGAAACTTACAAGTTATAACACATATTCACCCCTAAGTTCAATACATTTGGCACATCGTGTCTGAAGTTTCTGTAACCCTTCCAAAAAATTACTCTGATGTGTGGTCACTGATATATTGCTCTGCTAATGCAATCGTCTCTGAATCACTCAAAAATTGTCACCCTTTCAAACTCTTTTTAGGGTTTGCAAAAAGAAAATAGTCAGATGGAGCAAGATCTGGTGAGTAGGGTGGATGGTCTATGCACTGAAACCTCAACTGCGTCAAAACATCCTTTGTTTTGCCAGCCTTGTTAGCGGGTGCCTTGTCTTATAAAAAGAGAACTCCTTTACGCAGCTTTCCTCTCCTTTTCTCTTTCAGTGCCTCCTTTATTGGCACAGCAAGTTACAGTAGTATTCTGCATTAACTGTTTGGCCCCATTGAAGACAGTAAGTCATTACAACACCTTCCTGATCCCAAAACACCGTGGCCTTGACCTTTCCTGTTGACTTTTGGGTCTTGAATTTTCTTCGCCTTGGAGAACCTGAGTGCCTCCATTGCATGGACTGTTGTTTTGTCTGGGGATCATAGTGGTGTAACCATGTTTCATCGGCAGTAAATGGTCATTCCAAAAAGTTGGCACCAGCTCACTGAAAATGCTGTAAATTCAGCTTGGGAATCCACTTGATGTTGTTTTTCGCCAGCATTCAAACATTTGGGCACCCACTTGGCTGACAGCTTCTGCATGACCAGCTGATCGTGGCTTAAACACCCAATACTTCCCTGGATATCTGTAGTGTTTCAACAATTATTTTAACTGATAGTCGCCGATCTGCCAAAATCAGGTCATAGACATGGTCAACAATTTCTGGAGTTGACACTGTTTGAGGCCTCCCAGGCCTTGCTGCATCTTCGGTCTCAAAATCTCCACGCTGAAAGTTTGCACACCAATTCTTCACAGTGGAGTATGATGGGCATTTGTTACTCAATGTTTGCATCATACATTCATGGATTTCTTTTGGAGTTTTCTTCTGTAGATATAGGAACTTCATCATGGCTCGGAGTTCCGCACTTGAGAATTCCACACTTTTTGTTGACATGGTTCCATCAATGCTCTGAAACAATGTCAAAACATTGCATTACAATTCTACAATATCTGGATGCTACCACTGAAAATTTTTCTGACTGGCCTAGCACGATCGAGATAGTGCTGGGGCCATCTAGGTGTGGAGCCTGTGTATAGTTTCTGGTTAGTTAGTGGCAATATTCTGAGGGGAAGCTATCAACGTGGGCAGTGGCATACCAAGGGGGGGGAGGTCTGCCCCGGGTGCACGCCTTGGGGGGTGCACAGCCGGCCCAGTTTTGAAGGCGACGTTAGACGCTTAGCTGTCCAGTTCTCACTGCCTCTAACGTCGGTCTTGCTGCTCCGGACTTCCCCACAACTCTCCCCCCCCCCACGGATAGCTATTATTTTAAATGTTATGGCAGCCATGGCGCTGTATCCATCAGAGGAGACTTCTAACCTCGTCCTGCCCCGGAACTCTTCCTGCAGAAGCCACTCGCCTAGGCGGGAACAGGAAGTCACTGTTGCAGGAAGAGTTCCGAGGCAGGCCGAGGTTAGAAGTCTCCTCTGATGGATATAGCGCCGCGGCTGCCATAACATTTAAAATAATAGCAATCAAGGGGGAGGGGGATCAGGTGTGGGGAAGTCTGGAGCTGCAGGGCTGGTGTTAGAGGGAGAAAGAGCTGATGGTGCCGCAGAGTCTCGCAGGGGAGGGAGGAAGGAAGAAGAGGAACCGAAGCATGGCAATTTTGGGGAAGTCCAGAGCAGGTGTGGGGAAGTCCAGAGCTGCAGGGGAGAGTGTTGCTGTACCCAGCTGGAGGTAGAAGGAAGATGAGGGAGGGAATGAAAGGAGATGCCAGGACTTGGAGGGAAGGAGGAAGGTATGCCAGACTAAGGGAAAAGGAAGGGGGAGATGTCAGAGCATGGAGGGGGAGGGAAAGATGGAAGAAAAGGAAAGGAGAGAGATGCCAGAGAATCAGGGAAGGGAAGATACCAGACTGTGGGGTGCGAAGGAAAGAAAGGAGAAGAGAGAGATGCCTGAGCATAGGGAATGGGTTGGTGACAGAGAGAAAAAAATGGAGAGGTGGCAGAGCTGAAATTAATCATGTACAAAGGAGAGAAGGGGCATAGGATAGATAGTTATGAAAGGAGCATAGAAAGAAGGAAGATGTTGTATGGAAGAGAGAGAAGGCAGACATTGGATGGAAAGGGCAGAGAGGGCAGTGACTGGAAGGGGCGAGACAGAAGGTGAACAGTAGATGGAAGGGGTAGAGAGAGGGACAGACACTGAATGGAAGTGTGGGGGAGAGGGGGAGCAGACGCTGGAAGGAAGTGGGGAGGAGAAAGAAAAAAGGGCACATGCTGGATTGAGGGACGAGGATAGAGTTAGATACTGGAAGGGGTGAGGGAAAGAGGTGGCAAGCTATAGGTAGACACAGTGAAAGAGGGAAATTGAGGACTGAATAATAAAAAAGAATTTAGACAGAGACAGAAAATAAATTGAGAAGGAAGACCAGGGAAGAACGGGAGGAACGGAACGGAGAGAGAGATGCCAGAGCAGGGGGGAAGGGAAGGAGACAGATACCAGACCTAGGAGGAGGAAAAGAGGAAGGAGACAGATACTGGATCTGAAGGGAAAAAAGGAGGAGATATGCTAAAATCTGCTGGGAGGGAGGGAGGAAAGAAGGAGAGAAAGAGGCAGAGAAAGGGGGGGGGTGTTGTAAGCAGATTAGAAAGACTACAGAGAGAAAGGCCTGGATGAAAGGGGAAAGACAGGAGGAAGATGCAGGACTATGGGAGGTTCAGACAGAGAGGGAGGGAGAGAGAGGGAGACCTGGAACAACGGTACAAAGGAGAACTGACACTGGATCTGGGGAGGGTAATAGAGGGAAAAGAGAAAGAGAGCTGGACCCAAAGGGGATGGGGTTGGATTGTGAAAGAAATGTTGGATGCAAAAGAAAGAAGGGAAGAAAGATTGGATGCACAGTCAGAAAAAGGAAGTGCAACCGAGAGACTCATGAAATCACCAGACAACAAAGGTAGGAAAAATGATTTTATTTTCAATTTAGTGATCAAAATGTGTCTGTTTTGAGAATTTATATCTGCTGTCTATATTTTGCACTATATGTGTCTATTTTTCTATAGTTACTGAGGTGACATTGCATATTTTAAAATAATCTGTTTCACATCTTTGAAAAAGTCCCTGAAACTCCATTTTCTCTGCGTATCGTGTGCTTTGTGGTTTTTTAATATATTTTATGTTTACTATTATGAATTAATAAGATATTGTGTGTACATGAAAATGAATGGAAGAAATTGGGGGTGGGGCTAGGGTGGCACTGAATATTAATAGATTTCCCGTTGTGATGAAAAAAATAAATGGTCACATTAGTCTTACCTCCCCGCTGCTGCTGCTAATCGCCGACAAGAAGTCTTCTTTCCGACGTCAATTCTAACGTCGGAGAGGACGTTCTGGGCCAGCCAATCACAGAATTGACGTCGGAAAGAATACTTTTTGTCGGTGATTAGCAGCAGCAGCGGGGAGGTAAGACTGCAGCTGCGCAGACCGGGGGAAAGGAAGGAGAGGCTTTTTTATTTCCGTGGCAGGGAGGGAAGGATGTAGGCAGGCAAGCTGGCTGGCTTTAGCACAGCAGGGAGGGAGGGAGATAGGTAGGCAGGCAGGCAGGCTGGCTGGCTTTGGAGGTGGACAAAATCTGGAAAGCACTGGGGGCACTAAAGACACAGGAAGGAGGCACTGGGGGCACTATGGACACAGGACGGAGGCACTGGGGGCACTATGGACACAGGATGGAGGCACTGGGGGGCACTATGGACATGGGAAGGAGGCACTGGGGCACTATGGACACAAGACGGAGGCACTGGGGGCACTAAGGACACAGGATGGAGGCACTGGGGGCACTAAGGACAGGGGAAGGAGGCACTGGGGGCACTAAGGACATGGGAAGGAAGGAGGGAAGGAGGGAGGGAACAGAAAGGGACAATTGCTGGGCCTGAGTGCAGAAAGAAAGAAATGAAAGAAAGGATATACAGTCAATTAATAGATGTCTCCTTTTGATGAAAAAATAAATGGTCACGTTACCTCTGACTTATTTTCTCTGCAGCAGAGTCGGCAGCCGCGCTGAGGTGCAGGAAGGTCCCTTGATGATTCGTCTGCTGGCTCTGCTCTGGAAGAAGAAAGTTACATCGGAGGGGGTGGACCCGGCAGACGCAGTCATTGCGGGACATTGCCGCAATACCCTGCGTCTGCTGGGTCCACCCCTCCGACGTAACTTACTTCTTCCAGAGCAGAGCCAGCAGACGAGTCATCGCGGGACCTTCCAGCATGCGGCTGCTGAGTCCGCTCCAGAGCAAGTACGTCAGAGTGGGGTGGACTGGCAGCCGGCAGCTACAGTCATCGCGGGACCTTGCTGCATGAAGGGAGAGAAAGGAGCAGGACTGCTGGAATGGAAGAGTGGTGGAGGGAAAGAAAGGGGGCAGGGTGGTATGGAAGGGTGGTGCTGATGAATTTGATGTACAGAGAAAGGGGAGAGACATAAGGGGGAAGGATATTGGAGGGAAAGAAAGGGGGCAGGTGCTGATTGAAGAGGGGTGGATGGCGAGAGAAAGGGCAGACATTGGATGGTAGTGGGGAGCCTATGCTGGATGGATGTGCAGATGGGAGAGATAGGGGAGCAAATGCAGGAAGGAAATGGGAAGAGAGAAAGAGGGGAGCAGATGCTGGATGGAAGTGGACAGAGAGAGGAGAAGGTACTAGTTAGGGTTAGAGAAAGAGGGTACATGATGGAAGGAGGGGATAAATAAAAGGAGGGCACATGATGGGGAGAAAAGGATTGAGCTAGGGAAACACTGGAGGGGTGAGGGAAAGAGGTGGCAAGCTTTAGGTAGACAGTAAAAAAGGACATTGATGAGAGGGTAGTAAGAATGTAATCTAGACAGATGCAGAAAATAAATTGAAAAGGAAAATGAGGGAAAAAGGTGAAGGGATTGCAGAGGAGAAGTGTGGGAGAGGGAAGGAGAGGAGAGAGATGCCAGACCAATGGGGGTGAGAGGAGAGATGGAAGGGGGAGGCATACAGTTTCTGGAAAGGGCATAGAAGGAGAGAAGATGCCATATAGGGGAAGAGAGACGGCAGACAGTGGATGGAAGGAAGAGAGTTACAAGAAGATGGGGAAAGCAGAAACCACAGAAGACAAAGGTAGAAAAAATTTTTATATTTATTTATTGCTTTAGGAGACATGTGTCACTGTTTCTGTGGAGCATTGTATGCAGAGTCCAGCTTCTTGCTGGTTCAATTTAACTTTTGTCTATGTATTTCTATTTTATCCCCCTTTTACAAAACTGTGGAGCATTTTTTAGCGCCAGCCGTGGTGGTAACAGCTCTGATGCTCAGAATTCTATGAGCGTCAGAGCTGTTACCTCCGTAGCTAAAATCCACACTACAGTTTTGTAAAAGACGGAGGGGTTAGTTTGTGATTACATATTCCATACTAGGCAAAGGTGTTTTCTGTGTCCTGTGTGTTCGAAAGACATGGTTTTTTGTTAGGATTGACTGCAGGATTGATCTGTACTAGTCTGGCTTGTTTAGTTTTACAATGGGTTTATTGATGTACTGCTCATTGCAGTATGTAAGATGCTGCCTTTTCCTAGGTACTCATGTGTGACTTGTGGATTGTTACTAAAAATCATGTTTTCATACAGTTGGGGGGGGGGTCAAAAAATGATGAGCCCCGGGTGTCACATATGCTAGGTACAAACAACTCAGATGTATTGAAAACCAATGTATGTATAAACAACACTTCCAATGGGAGACTGGTGTGGTCAAAAGATGTTATAGCACTAAGAATGTACTGCAGAGGCTCAGCGAAACCAAAATCAATTCTTTATTGCTCAAAAAGAAGGAAAACGCCTCAGAAAAGGCCCTCCCACCTCCACAATAGTGGATCTCAAAGGTGGTTAAGCGGTAACCTCATAGGCAAAACCTTCTTGCAAAAATGAGCAATTGAATCAAAATTTGTGCTTCACATAAATAATGAATTGAAGATAGAAGCAAAAATACTACTTATCTTAGAGCTGATCGGCACACCGACGGAGGCCAGCGTTTCACCGACAGGCTACATCAGGGTGTGACCCGACCGATCAGTCTGCAAAGAGAAGAAAAAACATAGGAACTTAACAGTTTCACAACCGAAATTCCGGAGCCACCCCAGGGGAGACATTTTTTGGACTTTTTGAAGCGTTAGCATTCGCTCTTGTTTAGGTACGTTTTTGCTTTTGTTTTGTTATAGCAAGGAGTTAATTCATTGTGAAACTGTTAAGTTCCTATGTTTTTTCTTCTCTTTGCAGACTGATCGGTCGGGTCACACCCTGATGTAGCCTGTCGGTGAAACGCTGGCCTCCGTCGGTGTGCCGATCAGCTCTAAGATAAGTAGTATTTTTGCTTCTATCTTCAATTCATTATTTATGTGAAGCACAAATTTTGATTCAATTGCTCATTTTTGCAAGAAGGTTTTGCCTATGAGGTTACCGCTTAACCACCTTTGAGATCCACTATTGTGGAGGTGGAGGGCCTTTTCTGAGGCGTTTTCCTTCGTTTTGAGCAATAAAGAATTGATTTTGGTTTCGCTGAGCCTCTGCAGTACATTCTTAGTGCTATAACATCTTTTGACCACACCAGTCTCCCATTGGAAGTGTTGTTTATACATATGCTAGGTACGCCACTGAACGTGGGCTACTGTTAAGATGGGCTATTTTACCACAGGTTGTGTTATTTAGCACAGGATCGCATTTTATGCAATGAGAGCATGTGGTAAAATAGCACAATTTGTGGTAAAAATAACCTGATTTAATGTAGCCCACATTGATAACTACCCCCTCCAGTCTGCTAACCAGATAGCTACCTGGATAAAATTAAGAAGGCAAAAAGCCTGCTTTAACTTTGTCCAGTTAGTTATCCAGACAGAGGGTTGAATATTGCAGATGTTTGCTAAACATTTTGGAAATTAACTATTTCAGTCTACTTTTCCTTGTCAAGTTTATGTATTATGTATTACATTATTGTTAACCGAGTCGAGTTCCTCTTGGTTGATGACTCGGTCTATAAAACTAAGTTTTAGGGCTCCTTTTACGAAGCTGCGTTAGGGCATTAACAAGCGGAATAGCGCGCGCTACATTGCCGCGCGCGCTAGATGCTAATGCCAGCATTGAGCTGGCGTTAGTTCTAGCCGCGTAGTACGCGGTAATATCCTGCGTGCGCTAAAAACGCTTGCGCACCTTAGTAAAAGGAGCCCTTAGTTTAGCTCTGGTCAGAATCCAAACACCAGCACCAAATATCCATGCATAAAAAAACAACGGTGGCCAGCATTTAAAACAAATTCTAATTCCTACCGCTAAATATGGAGGGGGAGGGGGGAGGACAGAGAGGACTAATCGTACCTCTGACCAAGTTCTTGGTAAGGTCTCTCCTGGAATACTGTGTTCAATTCTGGAGGCTGGAACATAGTAACAGAGCAGATAAAGGCCCGTACCATCCCTCCAGTCTGTCCGACAAGATAACCTCATAGCATACGAACAACGAACGAACAATTCAAACTCATAGTACAAGCACTAATCCTAGGACTCCTGGACTACTGTAACATACTTTACCTGTTATGCCCCACCAACATGCTAAAACAATTACAAATAGTCTAAAATACAGCCCTAAGACTAATATACTCGCTGAAAAAATACGACCCCATTACCTCAGCTTTCCAAGACTCAGACTGGCTCCCAGTGCAAGCACGCATACAACACAAATTCTACTATTCAAAGCCCTAACTGGAAATGGACCAAGCTATCTGAACAACTGCGTAATCTAGAAAAACACATCCAGACCAAGGAGACCTCAAGCACATTTTACCCACCCCCCAATCAAAGGCACGCAAAGCAAAAAAAATGTATGACGGTCTACTAGTCACCAGAGCAGCAAAAATAGACCACCATATCTCAAGTCTGCTGACCACGACGCCCAACTACAAAACATTCAGGAAAGAACTGAAATCATACTATTCAAGAAATTTGTCAAATGATCTAACCCAGGGGTAGGCCATTCCGGTCTTCGAGAGCCGGAGCCAGGTCAGGTTTTCAGGATATCCACAATGAATATGTGTGAGGTGGATTTGCATGCACTGCCTCCTTGAGATGCAAATCTATCTCATGCATATTTATTGTGGATATCCTGAAAACCTGACCTGGCTCCAGCTCTCGAGGACCGGAATTGCCTACCCCCTGATCTTCCCAGTCCCGACGCATACTATAGCTATTAACCTTGAAATCTCCCTGGGAATGCCCAGGCTAATCTCTTGTTGTAAATCGCCTAGATGTGAAAGGTATTGGTATCAATGTAATAAGGTATGATATGATACTACATATGCATATTTGATATTGATGTGGCCTTGCCATTTTCAGGGCACAGACCATAGAAGTCTGCCTGGTGCTGAAGCAGAACCGGTCCAGCCTTCAGTGGGCAGTAAGGAGGGAAGGGCGGTCCGCTCTGAGCGCCATGTTGTTGACCGCCGCAAGCAACAACTTCAACTAGAGGTACAGGGGAAAGGGAATGGGGGGGGGGTGCGCACGAGGCAGGTAGGATAAGGGAAGGAGCGGGGGGGGCAGAGATGAGGGCGGGGGAGGGGCATCACTGCAATGGGTGCCTCTCCCCCTCGCTATACCACTGCTAGCTATGATCGGGACACAGACAGTTGGGGGCTGATTCTGTAAATGGTGTCTAAATCAGCCAGCGCCTAAAAATAAGGCACCAGCCATGTGTGAATCACGCTTAGGTGCCATTTACAGAATCGCGGCTAGCGGCGGCTATGTAAAAACTTAGGCACCTGAAATGTAGGCGAGAGTTTTAAAGGCCTACATTTCAGGTGTCTACGTTTTGGAAGCGTCGTGCTTCTTTTATTTATTTATCCAATTTTCTATACTATTCTCCCAGGGGAGCTCAGAACGGTTTACATTAATTTTATTCAGGTACTGAAGCATTTTCCCTGTCTGTCCCAGTGGGTTCACAATGAACCCGGAGCAATGGGGGGATTAAGCGGTTTTCCTAGGGTCATAAGGAGCAATGTGGATTTGAACCCGCAACCCTCAGGGTGCTGAGGCTGTAGCTTTAACCACTGCGCTACACTCTAGAAAACCCTAGCCTATGTTTCTGGTGCCTATGTTTGAGGTAGCCACGATTCTGCATAAGGCGCCATTGCATGATTTACACACGATCAGAGGCTGTCTTTCATTAGTGGAATCCAAACCTTAGAGGCTAAAAATAGGAGTGCTATTTATGTAGCCTATTTTGGCCCCTAAATATAGCCATTTGGCACTGAATATCCGTGCCTAGCTGGCTATGTTACATGATATAACCACTAACTGTGAATATCCAGTAGGAGATACCTCCTACTTAATTTTCAAGGTTAGGCACCGATATGCTATTTAACTGACCAGGAGCCATTCTTGTCCAGTTAAGTAGTTTGGAATATCAAAGAGTAAATATTTTTGTAACTGAGGAGTTAAGTGACTTGCCCAGGGTCACAACGAGCTACAATGAAAATCAAACCCAGTTACCCTGGTTCTCAGCTCACTTCACTAAGCATTAGGCTACTTCGGGTATGAATGGCAAAAGAAAATCCAAAGACTAGGCCTTGTGTTGGGAAAGGAAGGACGATAAGGAGACAAGATATACGAATTAGGATACCTAACAGAGTCGCTGTGAAGTTTGTTTAACTTTTCCAAAAATAATTACAATCTTAGTGCTTGTTAGAAGGTAAACATTGGCTCATGCATTGCCAGGAAGAAAAACATTAAATTAAAAAAAAAAAAGGATGGCTGTATTCTTGAACTAACAGAAAAAGACCCTGGTGGCCCAATGGGCATCTCTCCCCTTAGACCTCAATTCTTCTTAGCTCTACCAGCTACCCTCATTTTTCCCTTCTAATTCCCTTCTCTTTCCCTGAATTCTTCCCAATCCTTCCAATTTCCTCTGAGCTATCTAGATCAGGGCTCTCCTTGCCTGGGCATCTGGCACAGAGAGGCCTGTTACCAGAGAACCTCCAGTACAGTTGGAATAGTAATGCTTACCTGGCCAGTGAGGCGTCCAGTGGCATCTCTTTTTTCATGTCACCATCTTGGAATATAGTGGGCACCTGACCCCTAGCAATATGTTAGAATGGGAATTCTCCTATCTTCTGATGTTAGAATGGGGTTGAGGAGAGGGCTGGGGGTCTAGAAATAATTGGGGCTTCCCTTAGGCCCCTAGGGGGGGGGGGGTTATGCGGGGTTGGGTGGAGGAACTAGGAGGTAGAAGGGGACTACTTGGGCCACCACAGTATTTCTTGTAGGATTGGGTGATGGGGATTTCGGGAGATATTGAAGGCCCGTTTGAACCTAGAGAATGACACAGGGACAAATTGTCCCCATCTCCACAGGATTTATCATCTCTGTCCCATCCCTGCCCCACCCCTGCAAGCGCATCTGCAGGATATCCAAATAATGGGGGAAGTATAAGGAATAATATTCGCCAACTTCAAAGGGATAACAATTCCTGAAACATCAATGAAGTGGCACCCTATTTACTCATGATAGGTAACCAAAGAACTTCAATTTGCATTCAAAACAGTGCTCAGAGTTGTTCTTCTGTATCAGGCCAAAACACCGGGATGAACCTGAATGTTTAAAAGGCTGTAGCAAAACTCTCAATCATTGCACATGCTTCATGCCAAAACTGGTCTCAAATTTGAAAGCACTTATCTGATGGTTATAGATGTGAAAATTCTTTCTTGCTGCTTTAGGGACAGGGATAGGGATGAGGATGGAGATAGATCCCACAGAGATGGGGTCAAATTAGTCCCTGTGTCATGATTAAACTCACCAGCATTTCTTGATAAATATCTTATCCCGTACGTTTCGCCTTGAGCGCTACACTCTAACAGTCAGAATTGATTAACTATTCCATCCATTAGGGAGCTATTTTTAGATACTACACAGAATTCTATTCTCAGTAAGAGCCCCCACCCTTTGGGATGCTCTTCTATTGGACATCTGACCGGAAGAATCATTGGATAAATTTAAGACCAAACTAAAAACTTTCTTATTTATAGAAGCTTTTCTAACCTAAGAATGGACAATTCCTCCAACCTGCTAATTCCGTTCAGTATAATGAATACCAACCACTTTTAAGAAGCGCAATCCCCCCTTCTATGGTTTTTTTCCCTCCCCTCATACCACCATTTTTTATTTATTTTATCTTAATGTATTTTACTCTTGCCTCCCCCTCGGCCCCTTGTTTCTGTTCG
Source organism: Geotrypetes seraphini (assembly GCF_902459505.1). Taxonomy (NCBI): domain Eukaryota; kingdom Metazoa; phylum Chordata; class Amphibia; order Gymnophiona; family Dermophiidae; genus Geotrypetes; species Geotrypetes seraphini. Next base: position 231,177,956 of record NC_047085.1, read on the forward strand.
TCTATGTCTTACCTATTGAACCTGTAAATATATATATCCGCTATACTAAAACCCTTAGCGCGCATGCACAGTTGAAACTTCGTGCGGCCGTGATCCCTGATTCGTGGCTCCGTGTCACCACATGTGCAGTAGTAGCCTTCGGCGGTTTGCGATGCGTGTGGCGGTTTCCCCAGCAACGTTCCTGCTCCGATCTCCGACGCCGGCTGACTTCTGACGACACCTCTCCTTCTCACCCCCAAACCAGCAGCGGCAGCAGCCGCGGGGCATTTGCTAGGCCGGCCCACTTCGATAATGCAAAGCGGGCCGGCCTAGCAAAAGCCCGGAGGCTGCCCGGCCTAGCGGATGCTGGACAGTGAGCAGGTAAGAGAGAACAGGTACTACTGGACAGGGGGGAGGTAAAAGGAATGGAGAAGGGCTACTGCTGGACAGGGGGGATCAGGGAAGGGGTGCTGCTGGACATGGGGGAGGTAAAAGTAAGGGAGAAGTGAAAACAGACAGGGGGCAGAAAGAAAGAAAAAAAGACAGACAGGGGGGCAGAAAAAAAGAAAGAAAGAAATGCCTAAGTCTGCACATCTATTCTAGCACCCGTTAATGTAACGGGCTAAAAAACTAGTATATATATATTTTTATCTAGTTTTAATATTTTTTAGCATTGTAAACTGTCTAGGTACTAGTTGATAGACACTGACAGTATATCAAACTTGAAACTTGGATCATCTGAGGTAAAAACCACACTTCACCTCAGATGACATTTTTACTCCCATGCTTCATGTTTACTTTATCCTTGAGCTGGAGTAGAGATTCACCACTATGAGAAGAGTACCACAGTGTGTTAAATTCTTAGTTTTTTTTTCTATTTTCATTGGAAGCAGTTTGGTATTCTACGATTTGCATGACTACCAAGCTAGCCTTTATTGTGGTGGCTTTACAACTGATTTTCTCATATTAAAAATTTGTGCTGAACTGGGAGCAAGATTAGTGCGGGAAAGCCAGGAGTAAATCACTGCATTAAAGGATAGCGCAGCTTATGACACTGGGACCGTGGGAAGTGCGTAAGATTGTTGAACTACCAAACAAGTGACCAGGCATGAATAGTGCAGGAGAAGGCAATTTCGAAAACTCGGACAATGAAAATGCAAGAGTTAAAAAGTACCCATAGAAATGAGTGGAACTGCATGGTATTAGCAGCCAGCCAAGCCGGATTTGCTCCTGCCTGGGGCCAAAATGAATCTATTTGGTTTGGAGGGTTCCTGGAGCAGTACAAATGTCATGAAGCATAGTTAGTGAGCAGCTCTGGGGAGCAGGTTTCTTGCAGATGTTGAAGGTATTGACAGAATTTCTAAGGTGATCCTTTTTCAGGTATAAAGCTGATTTCTTTCTAAGACATTGTCAAATATTTTAGCTTTGTTTAGTATTTATAAAATAATTAACAGTACTCAATATTCTCCAGCTTCCATTCAAAAAAATATTTTGCAGGTTAGTACCCATTTTTTTGCAATATTTTGCTAAAAGATGTAGATGAGCTCCAGCTTAATATGGCACAAATATTTAACTGGTATTTTTAGGGCTGGAAACTTGGAATCTTCCTGGCTAAAGGAACACAAGTAAAATGTTTAAAAGCCTTATTCCTATGGCAGCAGCGATTTAAAGCCAAAAGCTCCCTGGCCCAAATGAAAGGGTCTGAGGCCTTGTTCCTTTTTTAAAAAAATTTTATGTTTTGGGACCCCCCGCCACTATCATCAAGGTCATGACTGATTAAACTGGTGGCAAGGACATCAGGACAGCAGTCATCTTCACTTGCTCCTGTCCTATGGCAGCCATTTTGAGGAATGATTGCTTTTGACCCTAACAGTACTACAGTTTACATGCTTTGCACCTCCAATTTGTGCAAATGGCCAAAGAAAGAGAAAATACCACATGTTCATTTGATAATGGAAGCATATGTGCAGACTGTTCCCCCCCCCAAAAAAACAAAAACCAGCCATACAAAGACTGGTTAACCCAGTTAAAAGTACATGTGTTTTGAAAGCTGGCATGTAGTTTTAGCTGGACAGAAACGGGCAATTTCCAGCCAAGCTATTTCACCTGGGTAAACAGCTTTGAAACTTGCACACTTCAGGGTTATATTACGAAGCTAACTAGGCCTTCCTCTTTAAATGTACTGGAAATGCTCTAGTACCGGTATATTTCTTTTCAATCTGGTGACTTAGGATCTACCTAACTGCAGGTTCAGGATATCCAGTCTCACGACTATGGCGGTATAGAAGAATAAAGTTATTATTATTATTATTATAATGACAACGCATTCCTCAACTCTACATTATTTAAATAAATGTCAAGCATATGAATTAGAGATGTCCTGAAAATCCCCCTGGCCAGAAGGGCTCCAAGGTCTGAGCTGAGAACCACTTCGCCAGACCATTAAGTGCACCTTAACCTGGCTCTATTTTATTTGGTTTGACTTTTTAACTCTATTCTCTAAGCATTCTGGGATGTGTAGTTCCACATTTGGCACTGTCAAAAAAACTCAGAGGCAGACTTGGCACTTGTATAGCACTCAGAGGTTCTGCTATTATGCATGCAAAGGTCACATTATATTATGAGCTCCTTACACAAAAGACTGCAGTATTTGCGAATTCAGATTGTTCAAGTTTTTGCATGAATTGTTCAACAATATTGAAATAATACATATCACGCGTCTCCCTTGAGGAAGAGCTATTTTGTGGCTCCCAGGAAATTAATAAACAAAATAAAATTCAGTTCTCTGAAGTCATGCGGACCTGCAGGCTTAAGTAAAAGCAGCAGCTGGTTGTGGGGATGTGTTGGTGTATCTAGCCCGCAGCCAGGAAGGACTGTAAATAAAAGAATGTTCCATGGGCTCTTGTCATCCAGTTCAAAATCAAACACAAAGGAAGATAAATATTTAAATAGGCCTTTATTATTTTCCACTCTGTTTCTTTTTTCCCAGTATTGCTTGTTAACCATCCTGCCCCCCTCCGTCAGCTCACCTCTTCATGGCCCCAGCCCCTTTCCTGGCCTCTCTAGTACTTTGAGATTGAAATTAACAGCTGGAGAAAAGCTTTCAATTCACCCACACCTCTTCCCCCAGGCTATGAATTATCTGATGGTTGCAAGTTATCTGCCAACTGGAGAACGTCTGACAAACTGAAGGGCATCCCACTTCATCCTGAGCAGTGACGCATTTCACAATCTGCTGTTGAATGCCAGGGGATACTGGTTGGAAAGATATTGGCTAAAGGCTTCGGGTGCCTGTCCTAGGGACCCCGCAGCCCATTGGGTTTTCAGGATACTTGCAGTAGAAACACATGAGTGAAATTTGCATATAGGGTTTTAAAATTTTCTTATGACTCTATACCTTCGATTAATAAAATTTATTATCTGCCAACTAAGAATGAGATTCAAGGAGTTGGAGAGGGGGGAAACAGAGGAGAGCCATAAATTGATTTTGATAATATATCAGCCATATTGGAACAATCTGAATATGGTCTTTTTTTTAACTTTATTTAGTTTTTAATGCCAGCAAAAAGTGCAATACAATTTATATACAAAGCACTTATAATCAATCAGTATCTATATAAAAGATAGAAATTCCCTCCCCATCCATCAATACCATCAGGAATAATACCAAAACAAAAGATATACCCCCTCCCGCTCCCCCCCCCCCCCCGGATGTGTGGGTGAAAAAAAAAAAAGGAAAATAAAGATAAAGATAAAGGACAACTATAGCAAATCTACAAAAGACGTCAATGGACCCCCCAAACTAATTTGAATATCTTATTATGCCCCAGCATGTCAGCATTCATTTTCTCATATTTATAAGTTAAACATAAGCTTGCCCACCAAAAAGGAAAACTAAGGTGATCCCAATTCTTCCAATTACGAGTAATCATTTGCATGGCTATCCCGGTCATAATAAGGAAAAGCTGGCATTTATAGCAGTCTTAATATGAGGGGCTTAATATGCAATAACGTTCAATATGGTATTAATACTGTACTTTATTTTAAGAAATCTCACATCCCCTTTGGGGGTTAAAAATTTGTGTTTATGTAGATGTTACAAAAACTACTCAAGAACAGCGAAGATTATTTTTATCTTTGAGACAGAAGATCATTGATATAGGAGCTACTTTCTTGCTGGCATATCTTTGTAAATGCCTTGTACGATATGCATCAGAGGAAAGGCCCTGCCAGGGCTGGTTGCGAGTAGCCTGTTTTGAGGTTGCCTTCTGCTGATTACTGTGCTTCGGGTAATGAAGAGAGAGAGGGAGGAAGTGAGGGGGTTCATGGCTTAGGACCACCGCCTGCTTCTGCCACATCGGGGCTTGAAGGAGGGAGGAGGGCTTTGTGGTAGAGGTCTGCATGGAAACGGGGATCGCGGGAATCCGCCGGGGGCGTCCTCCACCCACAGTCTCACCAATAGAGGGTGCTGTTTTACTGTCACATTTTTCAATTGTGAGGGACAGGCAAGTTCTGCAGGACTCCAGGGAACATACCTGTCCTTAGCGACTGAAAATATTCCACCCCCTAGTGGTAGCAATGCAGCTGGAGGACACCTGCTCAGCTTAGAGGGAACAGTCGGGGACCCCCCTCTGGCCCACGGGACTCCCACGGGGACCCCCCTCTGGCCAACGGGACTCCCACGGGGATGGAAGGCTTTGGAAGCAGGGTTCGTCCATATAATATAATGGACACGTCAGCCTTAGTAAAAGAGGGGGGTTTAAGTTAATTACCTGAACAGAAAACAAAAAGGAAAGGTTCCACCAAAGAGATTCCACAAGGAAAACAGCAGCGCAAACACAAAAGAAACTGTGGAATTGATGATCCTGTCAGAAGTAATTGCTGCTTTTTATGGGGTCGGGCGGGGATGGGTGGGGATGGAGAGGATTCTGACGGGGATGGGTGGGGATGGAGAGGATCCTGGTGGGGATGAGTGGGGACAGAGAGGATCCTGTGGGGATGGGTGGGATTTCTGTCCCCGCGCAACTCTCTACTTTGTGGCTCAGGACTTCTGCCGCACTGGTGCTTTGGGGTGGGGGAGGGGGGAATTGAGACCGTTAGACAAGGTTTCTAGCACACTCTCAGTTAACTGGGAAAACAGTTATCCAGTATCCACCAATCCCCGTGGATGCCAGATAACTGAGATTCTACTGAATTTTGGTTTTAATAATTAGGTGTACAGTGTCCAAATAGAGTTTCCTGTTAATAAGGCCTGCAAGTACAAAAAGAACATGCAGGAGAGGTGTTACAAAAGGGTGAAGGGCTTGTTTATTGGACTTGCGAAGACAGATGGTAGATGCAAAGACGCAAGAGAAAGGAGGATACTACAAGCAAAACCAGATTCCAGAGGAGATATTACAGAGAAATTGGCATACCTAATGGAAACAGCAAACAAGCTTACACTTTCTCTATTAACACTTACCTGGCTAGGTATCCAGGAAAGCACAGACACCCACTTACATATAGAACAATCTTATAACTCCGAAAGCAACAGAAATATCCTGGGTGTCACACTTGGAAAGAAGAAAGTGATTTTTACTTGAAGGATTAAACGATTTTAACTCTTTCACAGAGGTGGGGGGGGAAAAAAAAAGTATTTACCTGACATTGAAACTAGAGTCAGTAATTTGTATAACTCTAAAGAGAGACAAGCTGAAAAGAAGATCCACAAATTATCAAGTGAAGATCGAGACCTATAAAATCATGAAAGGTATAGAGAAGGTGGAGAGGGACAGATTCTTCAGGCTAGCGGGGACATCAAAAACAAGAGGGCATTCGGAAAAACTGAAAGAAGACAGATTCAAGACGAATGCTAGGAAGTACTTCTTCACTCAGAGGGTGGTGGATACCTGGAATGCGCTTCCAGGAGAGGTGATAGGACAGAGTACAATAATGGGTTTCAAAAAGGGCCTGGATGACTTCTTGAAGGAGAAAGGGATTACAGGGTATAGATAGAGGGGTACTAGACAGGGTGCTTCAGGATTAAGGCATAAACAATTCAGGTGGTGGGAGCTTACAGGTTAAGGACCTGGAGGGCCGTCGCGGGAGCAGGCTGCTGGGCACGATGGACCCCTGGTCTGACCCGGCAGAGGCAATACTTATGTTCTTAAGATCAAATACATGTAGAAAATACATGAAACATTATGGGCTCCTTTTACAAAGCTGCGTTATCGGTTTAACGCGCGTAATAGTGCGCGCTAGCTGCTACCGCCTCCTCTTGAGCAGGCGGTAGTTTTTTGGCTAACGCGGGGGTTAACGTACGCTAAAAAGGTGCGTGCGATAAAGCCGCTAACGCGGCTTCGCAAATGAGCCCTATATACCGGCCCGCATTAAACCCTGGGGAGACAAAGGGGGTCTTTTACTAAGGCACGCTAGCCAATTAATAATTAGCGCACGCTAAATCGGCTCGCACGCCTTAGTAAAAGGCCCACATAGTTAATACATGAATACCCATATGCTTGCACGAATACCTCTGTGCTTGTTGTAGAGCCAGCCCATCAACTCCATGCATTTATGGTAGATGGAAACGATCCCCCCCCCCCCCCTTTTTTACAAAGCTGTGCAGCAAAAGCCCTGAAGTCCTTTAAATCTCTATGAGCTATGGGGCAGTTACTGCAGCAGCCCACACTAAGTGGCTTCATAAAAGAGGCCCTCTATGAGCTGCCCTGAAAATTTAAAAATACAGTGGTACCTCGGTTTACGAGTGCACCGGTTTGCGAATGTTTTGCAAGACGAGCAAAACATTCACAAAATCGGCGCCTCGGAAACCAAGTGCGCCTCGATTTGCGAGCGCCCCCCTCCCCCCCCCCCCCGTGAACTGGCACCCTTCCCCCCGTGATCCATCACCCCCCTGTCACCATCGGGCACCCCCCCCCCCCGCTGCGACCTGAGGTCCCCCCATCCCACCCAAACCTTCTTACTTTAGTGTAGCCTCCGCACTGGCACTGGCACCAGCATGTCCTGTGCGTTGGTGCCAGTGCCCGAAGATCTGCCTCCTGTGCTGGGCCTTGAGCATGTGTGCATGCTCAAGGCCTGAGAGTTCATGTTCTCTCGACATCAATTCCAAGACCTTCATTCTGTGTCTGTTTCAGCAAGAGAGAAGTTTCAGACCCAAGTATCCAGAAGATACCAACAAAAGCAAGATATTGCTTTACCTCCTGATGAACCTGGCAATCAAACAATTCATAGACACACAGAAACATGACAGCAGATAAAGGCCAAATGGTCCATCCAGCAGTAACCATTATCTCTTTCTCTCAGCAAGAATGAGTCTTCTAGGAGCCCGCCCTTGTCCAAAAAAAAATCATTCAAGGGCCCTGTGGATCTGTAAATAAGGGGCATATATCAACCAGAATATCACATTCCTCTCAGACCACCTCGAAGGACTTCGTGGGGGGGGGGTTCCACTTATGAGCTGCTATAGAAACCACAGTCTCGACAGAATCCTGTTTCTGGTAGATGTGCAAGGAAAGATAAGTGGATCATAACTGAGAGGTGAAACTATCTAAGTTTGTCTCCATGAGAACTCAAAAATCTAGGAACAGATCCCCAAATAAAATAAAACATGCATTGCGCAAGTATTGGCCTAGTGACCCTAGTCCTTTATGCCTCACTCAGAAGAGGAGGGAAAGTAAAGTTGGTAAGTGTGTTCTAGGAAACAGTAGTCCACAAGCCAATTTGACTGCCCCAGAAACACATTCTGAGGTCAGACTAAGGCCCCCTTCTTCCCATCCCTAGGCCTTTCGTCAACCATAACGTATTAATCTTAATTCCAGAGTGCTTGCTGTTTCATAAGAAAATGCTCCATATGTTTTTACTGACATATACAGCAATACGTAGAATACTTGCACTACTTCCTTTCTACAATCATGTAATATTTTTTTTTTTTTTTTAATGAAACTCATGAAACTGGTTGACAATATTAAAATTAGCAGTAAAATAATAATAGATTGTTTATTGGAAGCTACTAATGACCGGGAAGTAAACAGAAGAACAACAACTAAAACTAAAAATTAGGACTGGACCACACAATATCAACCTCTGTTTGTTGGGTACACCTTGCAGCAAGAAGGAGAAACGTGGATGAGCACTTCTATCAGAAGATGGCATGAGACTGACTACTGAAGAACGTGTGAGATTTATAGATACCAAATCTAAGATGTTTTCAGTGGCTGGAATGTCACTTTAGAACCAGGGTGTCAAAGTCCCTCCTCGAGGGCCGCAATCCAGTCGGGTTTTCAGGATTTCCCCAATGAATATGCATGAGATCCATTAGCATCGAATGAAAGCAGTGCATGCAAATAGATCTCATGCATATTCATTGAGGAAATCCTGAAAACCCAACTGGATTGCGGCCCTCAAGGAGGGACTTTGACACCCCTGCTTTAGAATAAGCTGTTGGGACATCTAAGATTAAGCACTGACTGCTTTAGTTTCAAAAGGCTGTTGAAAACCAAGCTATTTGTGGACGCCTATTTGTCAAGCCGTACCGGCCTACCTGATAATATGTTTCCTGGAAAATGTAACTTCTATCTTGGCTCTGTTTGTTCTAGTCAATAAGTGGATTTTTAAGTACCTCTGTTATTAATTGCCTGGAGGATACTTTAGGCTGGGTATTGTCTGTTTGTTGAGTAAGAATGGTATTTCTTTATTTTTTGAAAATGTAATTTATGGTGTTGTAATCTAGTTTTGATTTTAGAATTGTAATTCTGTCTTGTGTTTACAATTATGTATGTTCATTTTTATGGAAACCTTTTTATTTAAAGGCGGTATATACATTTTTTAAAATAAATAAATATTATACCAAGTTTACAAGGGGTAGCAAAAAACCTAATAAACTTGGAAACTATTTTTTAGATAACTATCCACCCCTCCCCCCCCTACTAATGCGTCGCACAGGTTTTAGCGCCGGCAGTGACAGTAACTGCTCTGACACTCATAGGAATTCTATGAACGCTGGAGCAGTTACCGCTGCTGACGCCGCTAAAACCCGCACTACGTTTTAGTAAAAGAGGGGGATAGTTACCGTATCTAAGAAATAAGGCTCAGACAGGATGGATACGAACTAGATCTGTCATGGTTAATATGGTAGCAAACTTTTCTGAACCCGGGGGGGGGGGGGGGGGAGAAGGAAACGAATGGTGAGGTTTCCACCCATCCTAACAGCCCTTGACAGCCTGTGGGGTGGGGGAGGTGAGGATGGTTGCCTAGATCAGTGGGTCCCAACCCTATCCTGGAGGACCCCCAGGCCAGTCGGGTTTTCAGGATAGCCCTAATGAATATGCATGGAGCACATTTGCATGCCTGGCACCTCCATTATATGCAGATCTCTCTCTTGCATATTCATTAGGGCTATCCTGAAAACCCGACTGGCCTGCGGGGTCCTCCAGGACAGGGTTGGGAACCACAGGCCTAGATAAATTGCTTCCCCCTCTCCCATTTGGGTCCATGTGAGGACAGTATCCCAAAGTGCTGCGGCCTAGTGGGTGGGGAGTCTTTGACTTATTTTTATGCTTTTTTCAGTCCTGCAGTGTGCAGCCTGCCCAATGGTTGGGTGGGATAGGACCGCAATTCCCCTCACACTTCCCACACCCCCGCCTAGTGAGCTCTCTTCCCACCAGCTTCCCTTTCTCTTCCTGTCTTGTGCGGTCTCACCTTCTTTTTTTTTTATTGGGAGCTGGTATATTTTTCATTTTGAAAAGGTTCATAAAAGTAAACAAAAAAAGACAACCCCAAAAACCCACAGACAAAAGGATGAAGAATATTGGAAAGCATTAATCAACTTCAAACTACAAAATGGGAAAAGAAACAGTTCTTTCAAAAAAATACCCTTCTCAAATATAATTTCAAAATTCTTAGTCCAGATTATTAAGAGGTGTTAATCCGCTGTGAATCGCTCCTATATTTAAATCATTTTTAATTACTATCAAAGGGGCAGAGCCTCAGATCCCCATGTGTTGTATATGCTTTACAACAGGGATCTCAAAGTCCCTCCTTGAGGGCCGCAATCCAGCCGGGTTTTCAGGATTTCCCCAATGAATACGCATTGAAAGCAGTGCGTGCACATAGATCTCATGCATATTCATTGGGGAAATCCTGAAAACCCGGCTGGATTGCGGCCCTCAAGGAGGGAATTTGAGACCCCTGCTTTACAATCACACTAGAAAGGGAATTAACCTCACTGGCTCATGCTCCCTTCCTGCCCTGTTGTTAACCAAAAATACTCAGAGTTCTTAGAAAAACAAGGACTTAACTTTAAATCCCAGGCAGGGTGTGTTGAAAGTTAGCAGTAAAAATCGTTATTCAATCTTTCCTGCTGTCTCTGCTATAGGAGCTAATATAGGAGCTATTCACAGCGGATTAACACTTCTGAATAATCTGGACTAAGAATTTTGAAATTACATTTGAGAAGGGTATTTTTTTTTTTTTTAAATAACTATATGTTTTTTCTCATCCTGTATATAATTTTGGTAAAAGAAATAGTTCTCCCAGAAAAATTCTGTCCACATTAAAGGAGAGAAGACCTACACAAAAGGAGTAGACGAAGAACAAGGGAAGCCCAGTTCAGATCCCAACACAGCTCCTTGTGATCTTGGGTAAATCGCTTAATTCTTCAGTGTATCAGATAGAAATTCAGATTGTGAGCCCTACAGGGACATAAAAATACTGGAGCTGAATATATACTAATTGAGAGCTTTCAAGCTTGAAGGTAATATGCAGTACAAGAAATTAAGTGCTAAACACTTAGGGGTCCTTTTATGAAGCTGCGGTAGGGGTTTAATGTGCGTAATACTGCGCATTAAACCGCCTGCCGCGCTAGCCGCTAATGCCTGCATTGAGCAGGCGTTAGTTTTTTTGCCGGCCGCGGGGGTTAGTGTGTGGTAACCCCGCTAGCGCAGCTTGATAAAAGGACCCCTTAGATGCCCATTGTTTTTTTTTTTAATTGTAATTTTCAAAATTATACATCACACAAAATATAAGAATGGAATTTTCAATACAAAACAAAAAGAAAAGAAATAAACTACATCTATAGTAATATTAAAACTTTATTAGTAAAATGTTTTAATGAATTCGACAAAACACTGATCTTGAAAACTTATTTTCAAAGTAAAAATAAAAAATTCTGTGGGGACAATTCTGTGGAGTTTTTAACGGATGTTGCCAAGACAACACAGTTTAAAAGAAAGGCATTTCTGACATTAGAACCTCGAGTCTTGGCAATTGAAGCATCCTTCTATTTAAAATTCCCGTGCCCATAGTACAATAATGGGTGTCTTAGGGATTATCACCCCTTGATGAAGTCTCCCCTAAATTAAGAAATGGCCCAAGCATCCAGGTTATGTAAAAGAATATTTGAATAATCCAAAATATGAGCCCTACTACAGTTTTACAAGACTAACAATGCCCACTAGTCATCAAAAGTAAATTACCAATTAAGATAAATAGAAAATTCTCTAACATCCCCCCCCCCCAAAAGCAGTTTTTAGCACAGGCCAGTGCGCTGAATGCTCTGGGCTGCTCCTGACACTCATTGAAACTCTATGAGTGTCGGGAGCAGCGCAGAGCTTACAGCTCGCCGGCCTGTGCTAAAAACCGCTTTCATAGTTTGGTAGAAGGGGGGGAGGGGGGTATAGGCGGGTACTTTCTCTGTCCCTAGTGGGCTCACAATCTAAGTTTCTGAATCTGGGACAATGGAGGGTTGAGTGACTTGCCCAGAGACACAAGGAGCTGCAGGTCTGAGTTTTAGAAAGCCCTGACGAGCTCCGGCCACATTTGAGAGCATCTGAGCATGTGCTGATGATGTCACTCACATCCTCACATGCTCCAGACCCTCCAGATGTGGCTGGAGCTTGTCGGGGAAGAAGAGAAAGGGGGGTGTTGTTGGGGAGGGGGGTGTCAGGGGGTTGTTTCACGGTGGCAAAATTTTCTGGCAGGTCTGAGCTGTCAAGCTTTAGTTTCCTGTCAGTGCCTGAGCCAATCAGTGCTCAGGCACTGATCAGAAAGTAAGGCAACGACAGCTCAGACCTGTTGGTAAATTTTGGCCTCAAATATGGCACAATGAGGTTAGAGAATCACTCAGAGATTGTAGAGAATCGTTTGGACTGCTCATTTTAATATTAATGACATCATTGAACTACATTTGCATGGCAGTATCGGAGACTGCTAGAAAACTCAGAAAAGACCACGGTAAGCCGTTTTAATAATCCACCGCTAAAATACATCCACACTAAACAGGCTGGAACCGGATTAGCGAGCATGTTAAAGGCAGATTTTAGTTTTAAGAATCTGCCCCAAAGAGCAGTGGCGTACCTAGGGTATGTGGCACCCGGGGCCCATCATTTTTTGACACCCCCCCCCCATGTAAAAAAATATTTTTTGTAATGACCATGAAACGGAATAAATGGTCAGAATAGAAACAGGCAGTGAAAATTTTCTTATATTCCAAACATAACATAACATAAATTATGTCTGAATTGTCATGACATCAGAAGTACATATGGAGTAGTTGCAGGTGATGCTTGGGACAGTTCTGATTGTGTTAGTTCGGTTTTATGTGTTTTTTGAATAGAAGGGTTTTTATTTCTCTTTGAAGGTTTTGCAGTATGTTGTCGATGTCAATTGGTTGTAGGGTTGGGGGTCGAGTGTTGCAGCTCGAATGACTAGGAGGTTGTCGAACAGTTTTTTTCTTTTGACGTTTTTGGTTGGAGGGTGTGTGAATAGTGCGTGAGTTCTCCTATGTCTGTTTGAAGTGGATTGAATTATTTAGCTGAAGAAATTAGTTACCCCCTCATCCCATACACATTAATTCTCTTCCATTTTTGTTCCCATTATAAAAAACACTGATAAGTTCCCAGAAAAAAAATACATTAAAATAAGAAGTGAAAACAAAGGCCCCTACAGATGAGAACATAACATAAGAATAGCCTAACTGGATCAGACCAATGGTCCATCATGCCCAGTAGCCCATTCTCATGGTAGCCAATCCAGGATACTAATACCTGGTCAAAACCCAAAGAGTAGCAACATTCCATGCTACCGATCCAGGGCAAGCAGACACTTCCCCCATGTCTTAATAACAGATTATGGACTTTTCCTCCAGGAATTTGTCCAAATCTTTCTTAAAACCAGCTACACTATCTGCTTTTACCATAACTTCTGGCCACTTCATTTTTAAGTTTAGATCTTTCCTTTCAAATAGAGACCTTGCTAGATGTCAAATACAGCACAAGGTAACTTCACATGGACTTAGCTGTGCAGGAAATGTGAATCTCCTCATACACCCACCATATAGTGCAAAAATGTGCAAAGGTCTGTTTTTTTCTTTCGATCACTACATAGCCTAATGCCACACAAGCAGCGCTGTTACAAACATATTCTGTAGGTCAATGCTAAGGATAACAAAGTTTCCTTCCGTGGACCAGAAGGAGATACTGATAAACCACTGGAAGAGATCCCAACACAACACCCAAAGACCCACTCAGTGTGTGAACCAGTTGAGTGGAGTGGACTAACTGGGGGGTGGAAATGGGCCCGAAGTTTGCTCAGCAGAATTTCCCAGACCACCTCTTCCTCTCAACACATTGACACGCTGCCACCACCACCACTAGAAACACCTCACTGGGTAGGCCAGCTATGCTATAAACTTTATAAAACACATTATTATATTTTCTTATAAAGAACATATTTTAACTGAACTCTCTGACATCCTCAGCCTTTCCATTCACAAAAATAGAAGGAAGAAAAGTTCCCATTTCCTGCTGTTTCATGTCCCCGGCCTATACAATATTTTTTTTCTGCAGACCCTTCAAAAGTCTGACCAAATCCTCGTTTCACTTGCATTATAAAGTACTGAGGATGCCATCTCTCCCCAATCCCAGGTCCTAAAGTCTAAGACAGTAGCGCAAACTAATGCTGCCAGATTCAGGAAAAAAAATTTCGATTCGATTCAGCCTATTGAATTGGTTTTTCAATTCGATTTTCCTGCCCAGTTGGGTGATTTTTTTTCAAAACTCCTGGTGGGTTTTATAGCTTTTTCACCCCCTTTGGCTTCTCCTAACCACACTGGCGCTGTGGTGTAAATAAAATAAAGAAACAAAAAGGACTTTTCCTCTCTCTGTTAAATCCTAGCTCACGTTTGCAGTCCAACACCAGCTCTGTCAGGATACACATTTCAAATCTGACATATAATCACAAAACAGAAAATAAAATTAATTTTTCTACCTTTTGTTGTCTGGTTATATTTCAAATCTTGTTGGTCCAAGGCTCTGGTTTTCTTCTGATAACTTGCTTGCCAGGGTCTCCTTCTTTCTTCTTTCTGCGTGCTAACCATCCATCTGCCAACTCTGTCCTCCCTTTCCATTTCCCTTCCCTCCCCAGGAAGTCTGGTATCTTTCCTTTTTTTCATCTCCCTCCACAGATCCACCTTTTCTTAACTACCCTTTCATCCAGCATCTCTCCCTCCTTCCCCTCCACCCCAGAGTCCACCATCTCTCCCTTTCTTTTCCCAATTACCCTCCTATCCAGTATCTCTATCCCTCCTCCACACCATCCCTTGTGTCCAATTTCTCTCCCTTTCAGTTCCTTCCCTCCCTAAATCCCATGGTCCATCATTTCTCTCCCTCTCCTCTATTTTCAGACCCATTATTTCTTCATCCCCCCCCAAAGTTTGGCATATGCACGTCTCTTTGAACACCCCCTTCCCTCCGTGTACTTCTAAACCAGGGTCCCCTCCAAAGGCCTGTCCCCCCTTGAAAGCCTGCACCCCCCTTGAAGGCCTGTCCCACTCCCTTGTAAGCCTGTCCCCCCCTTGAAGGCCTGTCCCTCCCCCTTGTAGGCCTGTCCCCCCACCTTGAAGACCTGCCTGCCTGTCCCCCCCTTGAAGGCTTGTCCCCCCCTTGAAGGTCTGCACCCCCCCCCTGAAGGCCTGTCCCACCCCCTTGTAGGCCTGTCCCCCCCTTGAAGGCCTGCCTGCCTGTCCCCCCCTTGAAGGCCTGTCCCCCCCTTTAAGGCCTGTCCCCCCCCGAAGTCCTGCACCCCCCCGAAGGCCTGCACCCCCCCTGAAGGCCTGTCCCACCCCCTTGTAGGCCTGCCCACCCCCTTGTAGACCTGTCCCCCCTTGTAGACCTGTCCCCCCTTGAAGGCCTGCCTGCCCCCCCCTTGAAGGCCTGTCCCTCCCCCTTGAAGGTCTGCACCCCCCCCCGAAGGCCTGTCCCCCCCCCTTGAAGGCCTGCCTGCCTGTCACCCCCCTCCCCCTTGAATGCCTGCCTGCCTGCCCACCCGCCCCACCCCGAAGGACCACTCACCCCCCTGGCCTCCCCGCACCACCTATGAAGCAGCACTACCTATGCTCCCGGCCTTGCCGTTCAGTCCCCACCACCACCACCACCCCCGAAGGACCGCTCGCCCCACTGACCTTCCTGCACCACCTATGAAGCAGCCGCAGCAGGGTCGCGACGTCAGCTATCTCTGTGCTGCTTGGGCGCTGCTTCCTGCGCCGCGTTCCCACCCCTCCTCTGATGTCAGAGGAGGGGCGGGACCACGGCGCAGGAAGCAGCGCCCAAGCAGCGCAGGGATAGCTGACCTCACGATCCTGCTGCTTGCTGCTTCACAGGTGGTGCAGGAAGGTCAGTTGGGCGAGCGGTCCTTCGGGGGTGTGGGGGGACTGAACGGCAAGGCCAGGAGCACCCCTTCAGGGCTGGCACCCGGGGCGGACCGCCCCCCCCGCCCCCCCCCCCCCCTTGGTACGCCACTGCCAAAGAGAGCTACGTCTTCAACTCCCTGATCCTGATAAAGCCTGTCCAAAATCAATGAAGAATTCAAAACTTTGGGTACTATACAAACTGACCAGATGATCACTGGAGGGATTAAGTAATGACCACCCTACACTAGTAATCACTAGCCTCCTCCTACCCCACAAAGATCTAAATGAAGCAGTACATACCTGACTCTAGAGCAGCGCCTGGTATGGGAAAGCCTAATAGAAGCAGCACACAGGTTTCTTAAGTAGCTGGTGAGTGGGCTAGTGAGCCATAGAGAGGAGGACCCAGGCCCATAAGCTACTCGAAGTGTGAAGCCAAGGCGATTTCAGTAGCCCATTTTTGTTCTACTCCCATTGAGGACATCTTTGACGGAGACTTCAGTAGATGGAGCCTAAACACAGTACCGGGCAGAGCTATGGGTTTCTGGCCCAGAAAAATCTAAGAAAGAGGACAATTTAAATTCAATAATTAATTTATAGAGAGTGTACAGTTGGGTAGACTGGATGGACCATTTGGGTCTTTATTTGCCGTCATTTACTATATATGTCAGTGTTCTTCAACTGCTGGTCCATGGATCGGTGCTGGTCCGCAGAAATTTTCTGCCAGTCCACAGGTCCGGCACCTCCATTGGGCCCAAGAGATTGTTCTGTAGCTGCTGGTCCTCGGTACGATCAATGCAGTGTCTTCGGGCCTGCACCTTCATCGGGCCCAAGAGATTGTTATGTAGCCACCAGTCCTCAATACGATCAATGCGGCGTCTTCGGGCCGGCTCCCTGAGTGCTGCAGTGCACAAAGCCGTGAAAAAAGGCTCCTAACCGTGGACTCTGCCTGACCCGGACGCCTTCTCTCTGACGTTGCAACGTCAGAGGGAAGGCTTCCAGATGAGGCGCGGGATGCATGCAAGGAGCCGCTTCCCACAGCTTTGTGCAATGCCCGAAGACCCTGCGTTGATCCCACCATGGACCGGCCTGAAGCTAACACCAGGGGGTAGGCCAGAAGGCAAGGCACATGGAGGAAGAGAGACAACAACGGTAGGGGAAATGCTTTTATTTTTTTTATTTAGTGATTTTACATCTCCCTAATTGTCTGTCTCTGTCCTAACTGTCTGTTCAGGAAGAAATGCATTTGTTTCTTTTCCTCTGGGGTTGTACTGCTTGCAGAGTCTTGCATCTTAGGGTTTGTTTGTGAATATTAGTACTTTTAGTTTTTGGTCCTGCATTTGCATGGGATTATCTGTTTTCTGGTAGGAATGAATGTCTAAAAGCATACAGTGTGCTTTGTGTATTTTAATTTTGTGGTTAACCATTATGTGTTGTTAATACGATTATATTGTATGTGGAATATGGAAAATGTATAGAAAAAATAGTATTACAATTAGTACTATTATGGGGGTGGGGTCTGGGGCAGAGATTGGGTGGAGATGGGCACGACTTAGCTCAGTGTTCTTCAACTGCCGGTCCGTGGACCGGTGCCGGTCCACAAAATAATTATTTTATTTCCGCCGGTCCATTGATGTCAAAAGGTTGAAGAATACTGATATATGTTACTACTCTATTGCCATATAGGTGCTATCTGAAGCCATAAGGGTTATTGGGTTTGTAGACAGGTAGGTATAGTAGTTTGGGGTGGGGAGTTTTAGAGGACTTGCTATAAATTATAAAGGGATTATGGGGAGATGTACATCTGGCACCCTTTATGTGAAGTTCATAGCAGTGCCCTCTAAGGTTCCCCACTACTCTGTTGGCAGGTCTGTGTGGCCAGTCCATTACAATGTTGGCCCCTCCCATTTCCAAATAGCCTGGATTTGGACATTTTGAAACTGGACATTTTTGTGAGCACGAATTGCGAAAAAAGATAGGCTTCCTAAAATTGGACGTCCTTGCAGCCAAGATGTCCACATAGGTCATTAATAAAAATAAAAAAATTGGATGTTTAGCAGTTTCTAAAGCGGATGTTACCTCGCCCCCGACATTTGGATGTTTTGTGGGAAACATCCAGTCAGACTTAGACATCCTATCGAAAATGCCCCTGTATGTGGAATTAGTTGTTTCAATGCAATCCTAATGAGCCTTATTAAAGTCTCAAATGTCTGATTGCCAGACTCTGAAAATCCAGTGTACACGCCCATGTATTATGTAACATTGATTTCCAGCTGTTATGTGTACTGATAAGACAGTGGGGCTTTGACTGTTTATTTTAAGCAGACAATGTGCAGCTCTGTCTTGAGTTGGAACCTAATCGCCCTACTCTGTTATCAAGACTACCTGCGCTTGGCTGCTGTTCAATACCTCATGTCTGAAACTAAGCCAGTGCTTAATAACAACAAGAACTTAAGTGTTGTGGATCACGGAAGCAGGAGCATAATTTCCTTCACCAAGTATAAACTGATCTGTCCTTATAAGCAGCTCCAACTGGAAAGTTCTGGGTGTCATTCTTGATGCATAACTCACAGTGTACACCAGTGGCGTAAGCAGGGCTGAATGGGCCCTGGGCAGAAAAATCGAGGTGGGCCCCCCGCTATAACACCATCGCTTCAAAAGTGGTGGGAAGTAAGGATGCACATTTCCCAAGTTTAAAGGATTGAAAACAAGGGAAGTTTACATCTTATTTCCCACAGCTGGTATATTTCTGTTAATAAAGAAGAAAATACTTTTTACTACCATTATGGTCTGTGCAATGCTTTGATCCTAGTGTCTCTTCTGCATGGGACTATATATGGATAAAAAGGAGGCACAGACAAAGGGTGCACTTACTTTCACATAGTCTGTGTGTGGCGATTTCCAGGGGGTGTAATTTTGGTAGAACAGAGGTAGAGTTGAAAGATACACAAGTACATAGGTAGACATGTAGAATTCATATAGATGCACTTCCCCCTCCACATTCGTGGTTTCAACACTTGCGGTTTCACATATTCGTGATTTTTTTTTTTTTGGGGGGGGGAACCCCATAGTTTAGCAAGTTCCTGACTCTCCAGCCTTCCTCCCAGCATCCCGGCCTTACCTGGTGGTCTAGCGGGCTTTCGGGACAGGAGCGATCTTCCAATGGCTGCCGTGAGCTCCCGTCGAAGTCTCGAAAGACTATGGGAACTCACGGCAGTCATTTCCTATTGGTGATCTGCACGGGGCAGGAGCGTAGGAAGATCGCTCCTGCCCCGAAAGCCTGCTAGACCACCAGATAAGACCGGGATGCTGGGGGGAAGGCGGGAGGGAGGCGGGGGTAGGTCAGAGCCGGACGATAAGTTATTTGTGGTTTTTCTCAATTCGTAGTCCGGCTCTGCCCCTATCCCCCGAGAATACCGAGGGAGAAGTGTACATATTTACACCTTCATCAGAGAAGATGTAAATTTTGGGTCCTAAATATGCAGAAACAAAGAAAAAACCATTTTCCTTCTTAGCTCCCAAAGAGATTAAATCAAGTATAAGATGACTGTAGAAAATGTTGAAAAAAAAATTTTTTTTTAAATTCTTTATTCATTTTTAATCTTACATCAAGTGTACAAATAATAAAACATTTGAAATTAAATACATCACTTGAATTTCTTTCTAATATAACATCAAATATATAAATTTATTCCTTTCCCACCCCCCTTTCCTTTAACATTTAATCAAAAATATACAATATAAATATTCTTTTTCTTTTGATTAAACCCAGAGTAAACTATAAACCACCCTCCTCCCCCCATTTGCAAATATACTTTCACTGGAAAATGGTGTCTATTCATTACAATAAGTTGAAAAAATAAAAAAAAAAAGCTTTTTATTTGTTTTGTTTAGATTTTATTTTTCCATTTTCAGGATTTTTAATAGCTTTATTTCATTGCATGCCATTCTGCTATTTACTGTATTTGTCATACTGTTTTATTTCACTTCTCTGATGTTATGTTGACTGTTTGTCAATTAACAAGGACATAATTTAGGGGTCCTTTTATCAAGCTGCGGTAGGGGGTTTAACACACGTAATACCGCACGTTAAACCACCTGCCGCGCTAGCCGCTAACGCCTGCATTGAGCGGGCGTTAGTTTTTTAGCCGGCCGCGGGGGTTAGCGCGTGATGAAATGTCCGACACGCTAACCCCGCTAGCGCGGCTTGATAAAAGGACCCCTTAGGTTGGAAGACCTGGGAATGTAAATGAACCAACTGGAACATTCGGTGCTTCCTCCCTCCTCCTTTCCCATTCACTGGATCATTTTTTTCCTGTTTTTGTTAGGGTTGGGAAGAGAGGTTAGGCAGCAGGTTCTCATACGCCCTTGCGCTTCCTCAGTTTGTATTTCCTTCCCTAGACCACATATACTTTCCAAACAAAAAAAAAAAGACTCATCCCCATATGCTTAAAACTCATCATGCCCTTTAACGATCGACACTGAACCAGTTTAGTACGAGTATTTCAGCTATTGATGCCCAAATCTCGGCCTTTTCCATGGTTTGTAGCAGCCTTCGATAATCGCATGTAAATGGTTACAATGAGCTCATCAGTATTAAAATGAGCACTCTAATCGATGCACATATAATACACAAAATGAAGTGCTGGATTTTAACACTCCAAAATCTCTGACAGGACTGGAGGTGTTGGCGGTTGTGATAAAAAAGCACCAAACAGCAACTTTAAAAAACAAAATAGGCACAGATGTTGTGCATGTGTTATACATGCACAGTATCTGTCCCTATTAAAATTTTAAAAAAAGTTGTGCTGGGACCTCCCTCCCTGCCTTCTTCCTCGGCCATCTGAACCCTTCCCCCCACACCCTCATCCCCCTACCTTTAAGTTGAAGATCGGAAGAAAGGATGCCCACCTTCCTGCCGCCAGGGACCACCGCAAACCCTCCACCTTTAAATTGAAGATCAGCAGGAAGAATGCCCATTCCCTCTTGCTGGTAGGTCTATCTCTTCAAAATGGCAGGCCTTCTCTTTCCCAGTGCATCCTGGGATGCACGGGGAAGGGCCTAAGACTCTGATTGGTTGAGGTGCCTATGACCCGTCCCATAGGATGCACTGGATAGGGGAAGGCCTGCCATTTTGAAGAGGTAGGCCTGTTGGCAGGATGGAGTGGGCATCTCTCCTGTCAATCTTCAATTTAGAAGTACAGGGAGATCGGGGGTTCATGGGGGGGGACTCCTCCTGCCGATTTTTAATATAAAGGTAGGGGTTCACGGGGTGCCTCAGTGGCAGAAGAAAATGGGCATCCCTCCTGCTGATCTTCATTTTAAAGGGGAGGGGTTGAGGTGTGGAGGGGTCCAGGTGGCCGAGGCAGGAGGGAATGGGGGTTCCTCTTGTTGATTTTTTTAAGTTCAGGAGGGGGATGGTGTCCTACCCCCAACTTTTTTTTTTTTTATATGCACAGATGTGCTCATGTAACGCATGCACAGCATTTGTGCCCATTTTAAAAAAAAACAACCTTACTGTTCCTGCCCTGAATAACTGAGCGCCAGGAGGCTGCTTTAGGGCTTCCCCTGCCACTCAGCTGTTTGGGGCTTCCTCTGGGTATGTGTCAGTCACTTTCTTCAACGACTGATTGGATGGGATTAAGGAGGATCTCATTTGCATGTGGCTTCTTGTTTATTTCAGGATTCAATTCAAATATGCATGTATTGCCTTTAACATAGAAACATGACAGCAGATAAAGGCCAAATGGCCTAGTAACCATTATCTCTTTATCGCTTTAAAATCTTATTCTATATTTTTATACCTTTGGTTCTGCTAATTTGAAATGCACATAGATCCAGCCTTGCGCTAAATACTCAAAGATGAAAACTTTCCTTCCCTTCTTTTAAGGGAATTAGATCTGTAGGAAAATTGGCGCATTCATATATGTTCAAATTATCAAAGCTTTGGCAGACAATTCCTCTTACGATAAGAGACCTAAATTCTTTTCAATTATTTCGTAGAACACTGAAAACATCATTATTTTCAAAATATTTAGCGAACCAATCCTCTTAATTTTTCTTATGTCATTTATATGTTCTTGGGCTTTTTCTCTTTTCCCTCTTTTTTTTAACTTTATTTTTCTATTATTTTCATTCTTTAATTATATGGTTGTTAACCGAGTCGAGCTCCATTTTATGGGAGATGACCTGGTCTATAAACTTAAGTTTTAGTTTAGTTTAGAAATTGTTTCAACATCGATCGCTATTTTCAAATCAGACCATTTACCGGCACCACGGCTACCGACAGGATTTTAACAGCGGTTTTAGAGCATCCGACTCTCAAATTTACTCTCAAATATTGCTTTCTGAGTTTTTGTCAAGTAATGGGATGAATGTCATGTCACATCAGCTGCTTTAAAATTGTCTCTCTTCTCTTCCTATCTTTTCCTGGGGATTACATGGCAGTGAGTTGCTAAGCACATGCACTGAACGGCAGGAACCGGCAGCTCTTCCAAGAAACAAAGAAACCACTTTAGCAAGCTATCTGTGGCCTGCTGGGCAATGTTCTTTTCTCTTCCAAATCAGAGCTTTCAGATATTTTCTGCAATAGTATACCAGTGGCTGACCTAGCTGTGCAAAGGCATATTTTCAGCCAGCCATGTTCAATAAGTCAGGTTTTGTTGTAAATTGTGTTGTGCTACCATGCAGTACTTTCCCAAAGGGAACAATGCTGGACACATGAGCTCTCCAGAAAAGCTTAAGAAAAGCTCCAGAAAAGCTTAAACCTTGGTTTGCGAGCATAATTCGTTCCAGAAGCATGCTCATAATCCAAAGCACTCGTATATCAAAGCAAATTTCCCCATAGGAAATAATAGAAACTCAGACAATTCGTTCCAAAGCCCAAAAACTTTAATACAAAATACTATACGTACTTGTATTGCAAGACCTCGCTCGTTTAGAACAGTCACTGCGCTCCTGCAGCGTCAGAGAGAGAGGAACCATCAGCTCAGTTGTGATGATGTGACGCGTATATACTGTAAGTACTCATATTGCAAGACTTCGCTCATTTAGAACAGTTACTACTCTTGCAGCGTCAGAGAGAGAAGAACCATCGGCTCAGTTGGGATGTGTGTCTACTATATGTACCTGTATTGCAAGACATTGCTTGTATATCAAGTTAAAATTTCATCAAATGTTTTGCTTGTCTTGCAAAACGCTTGTAAACCAAGTTACTTGCAATCCAATGTTTTACTGTACTTAACATTCTGAGGAAAGCAACAGTTCTAAAGCCCATGGACTGGAAGAAGACAAAGACTAATGGTAAATGGAAAACATAAGAATAGTCAAGAGTACCTGATTACTATTCAATGTATTGTACACCTCTTTGGTTGAATCTCTTCATGAAAAGAAGGTTAATAAATCAAAATAAATAATAATCATACTGGGTCAGACCAATGGTCCATCTAGCTCAGTATCCTGCTTCAACAGTAACCAAACCAGATCACAAGTACCTGTCAGAAACCTAAATAGTAGCAACACTCTATGTTACCAATCCAGGGCAAGCAGTGGCTTCCCCCATGTCTGTCTCAATAGCAGACTATGGACTTTTCCTCCAGGAACTTGTCCTAATTTTTTTTTTTAACTCGGCTATGCTAACTGCTGTTACCACGTCCTCTGGCAATGAATTCCGGAGCGTATCTATTCCATGAGTGAAAAAATATTTCCTCCTATGTTTTTCATTTGTCCCTTGATTATTTCCCTCATTTTTAATGTGAAACGCTTAGAAGTTATGATTAGCGTTTTATCAAAATTTGAGTGTCCACTAGTCTTTATTCCTTTTGAAAGAGAAAAAAAATCGAGTCAC
The DNA here is from genome assembly GCF_902459505.1 of Geotrypetes seraphini. Taxonomy (NCBI): domain Eukaryota; kingdom Metazoa; phylum Chordata; class Amphibia; order Gymnophiona; family Dermophiidae; genus Geotrypetes; species Geotrypetes seraphini. The sequence goes on from NC_047085.1 coordinate 231,201,457, forward strand.
CTTTACATTCTACACCACACAAGATTCTGTAGACCTTCAATTATGTCCCCCTCCCCCCATTCAGCTTTCTCTTTTCCAACTTTCTCCCATATGGAAGAAGTTCCATTCCCTTTATCATTCTGGTCTCTCTTCGTTGAACCTTTCCTAATTCCACTATTGTATATCTTTTTTGAGATACGGCAACCAGAATTGAATGTAATTATTCAAGGTGAGGTTGCACCATGGAGCAATATAGAGGCATTATAATATTTTTGGTCATATTTGCTCTCCCTTTCCTAATAATTCCTAGCATTCCATTTGCTTTCTTTGCCGCTGTCACACACTGAGCAGGTTTCAGCACACTGTCGACAATGACACCTAGATCCTTTTCTTTGGCGCTGACTCCTAAGGTGGACCTTAGCGCTGAGTACCCATGATTTAGATTATTATTCCCAGTGGCTTAGTAAGGGGGGCGGTCCGTCCCGGGTGCCGTTTTGATGAGGGCGCAGGCACTCGTCTTCCTTTCCGCCCCCCCCCCCCCTACTGCCATGCGTGCATGCCACTTCCCTTCCCCTGTATCTCTGTAACATTCCTGTCATGAGCAGCAACTCCCAACCTGCTGTCGCACCAGTGCCAGCTCTTCCTCCGACATCACTTCCTGGACCTGTGCCTACGAAGTGATTTCAGAGGAAGAGCTGACACTGGCACGACAGCAGCTTGGGGGTTGCTGCTCGCGCCAGAAATGTTACAGAGGTATGAGGGAAGGGAAGCAGAATGTGCGTGGCAAGAGGGGGCAGGGAAGGAGCGTGTGGAGGTGGGGGAGGGCGGAGAAGAGAGTAGGGAAGGAGCGTGTAGAGGTGGGGGAGGGTGGAGAAGAGGGCAGGGAAGGAGCGTGGGGAGGTGGGGGAGGGTGTAGAAGAGGGCAGGGAATGAGTGTGTGGAGGTGGGGGAGGGTGGAGAAGAGGGCAGGGAAGGAGTGTGTGGAAGTGGGGGTGGATAGGGCAGGGAAGGAGCGTGTGGAGGTAGGGGAGGGTTTAGAAGAGGGCGGGGGAGGGACATCATCGCCTTGGGCACCTCTCACCCTTGCTACATCACTGATTCTTCCCAATGTGTATTTGTCCACAGTTAATTTCATCTGTCATTTCGGATGCTCAGTTTTCTAATTTCCTAAGGTCGTGCTGCAATTTTTCACAGTCCTCAAATGTTTTAACAACTTTGAATAGTTTTTTTTGTCATGTGCAAATTTAACCACCTCATTGGCATTCCAATTCCCAGATCATTTATAAATATGTTAAATAGCATCAGTCCTGCAACTATTCACCCTCCTCCACCAAGTAAAAATGGCCATTGAACCCTAACTTCTGTTCTCTGTCCAATAATCGGCTTCTAATCCACAACAGGAAATTGCCTTCTATCCCATGGCCTTTTAATTTTCTCTGGATTCTCATACTCACTACTGGGTATGAAGTACTCAAACGTGAGTGTCCAGAAAGGATTGCCACACGGATCAGTTCTCGGTCTAGTCATTATTAACAGTTTTGTAAGCGATATTTCAGATAGGCTGCCTGGTCAGGTTTGCTTCTCTGTGGATTATACCAAAATCTGCAATGGGGTAGACAAGCTGGGTGGCATGGATGAGGAGGGATCTAGTTAGAGATTGAAAAAGGGTCTAGAATTTGGTAGCTATGTTTTAATGCTAAAAATGCAGGGTCATGCATGTGGGCTATATAAAGTTTGAGGCAGGGGTACAGTTTAAGGGATGAAATACTTTTGTGCGTGAAAGAGGAGTGGGACTTGGGTATGATCATATGTAATGTCCTTCATTTAGCCAAACAGATAGGACAGGTGACAGCAAAGCCAGTGTAGTTTCTAGCAATAACGTGGATCAAAAATACAAAATCTGCAAGGTATAGTAAGGAAAGATGGCACCTGGGATGGGTGGTCAGCCCTCACCATCTGCCCCTTACTATGCTACTGCACCTCCTCTAGCTCTCCTCCAAACCCTCCTGTCCCCTGCAGCAGCTCCTTTCCCTTGAGTTCTCTATAGCTTGACCAACTCCTTACCCGCTGCTACTATGGTCATGACCTCCCAGCCGAACGCTGACAACCCTGCAGCATCCCACCTTTCACAGAAACAGGAAGTGTGTCTTAGAGGCGTGGGACGCTGCAGAGTCGTCAGAATGAATGTGGCTAGGAGGTCCTACACTGCCTTCAGATGACTGGAGGTCCCCCAAGACTTACATAGCAGCAGCAGTTGAAATCAGAGGGAGCACTGCACGGAGACAATGGACCAGCAATCGCTTCCCCTCCCTGCCATACTAAAGTCTACCTCCCTCCCTCCAGTGCCGATTCACCTCCCCCCCCCCCCCCCCCCGCGGTCTTCTGCAGCTGCTGCTTCTTGATGCCCAGAAGCCTTCTTCCCGACGTCAATTCTGACGTCAGAGAGGAAGTTCTGGGTCAGCTAAGGACATAGGAAGGAGGCACTGGGGGCACTAAGGACATGGGAAGGGGCACTAAGGACATAGGAAGGAGGCATTGAGGGCATTAAGGACATAGGAAGGAAGGAGGGAGTGAATAGAAAGGGACAATTGTTGGGCCTGAGTGCAGAAAGAAATGAAAGAAAGGATGCATAGTCAGAAGGAAACGCAATCAGAGACTCATGAAATCACCAGACAGCAAAGATAGGAAAAATGATTTTATTTTCAATTCAGTGATCAAAATGTGTCAGTTTTGAGAATTTATATCTGCTGTCTATATTTTGCACTATATTTGTCTATTTTTCTATAGTTACTGAGGTGACATCTTTGAAAACCCCCCAAATATAAATGATAATTAACATTTTCTCTGCGTATAGTGTGCTTTCTGGGTTTTTTTTAATTTTATGGTTACTATTATGAATTAATAAGATATATGTACATGAAAAATGAATGAAAGAAATTGGGGGCGGGTTTGGAGCGGGGCTAGGGCGGGATTGACAATTAATAGATGTCCTGTTTTGATGAAATAATAAATGGTCATGTTAATTATGAGCCATGCCCTTTTCCCATCTGTTATACCAGTTATTTTTGGTTTATCTGTTCGGTCTGTCAGTAGTTTTAGATAACGAGTTTCTAGGAGCAATCTTAGATTCTAAATAAACCTTTTCTCCTCAAATCTCATCAGTTTTGAAATTGAGCTTCTTGGCCCTCTGGAAAATTAGATTGGTGCGTAGTTATGTAGACCAAGGGTGTCAAATGTCGGTCCTCAAGGGCCGCATTCCTGTCTGGTTTTCAGGATTTCCCCAATGAATATGCATGAGATCTATTTGCATGCACTGTTTTCATTGAATGCTAATAGACCTCATGCATATTCATTGGGGAAATCCTGGAAACCCGACTGGATTGCGATCCTCGAGGACTCACATTTGACACCCCTGCACTAATCCATGCCTTTCTTGGATCGCATTTCAACTATTTAGGGTTAGCATATGGCTCCAGAAAACAGAGGACGGATTGAGACATCTGGGTTTTATTTCCATTGAAAGCAATAGAAGTAAAACCCGGATGTCTCAGTCTAATCCAGTAGTTCCCAAACCTGTCCTGGAGGACCCCAGGCCAGTCGGGTTTTCAAGATAGCCCTAATGAATATGCATGACAGAGATTTGCATATAATGGAGATGCCAGGAATGCAGATCTGCTCCATGCATATTCATTAGGGTTATCTTGAAAACCCGACTGGCCTGGGGGTCCTCCAGGACAGGTTTGGGAACCACTGGTCTAATCTAATCTAGTCTTCAGTTTATATACCGGGCCATCTCCTATCGGAGCTCGACTCGGTTTACAAGTGGTCAAAGACCAAAAGACACATGAAAGTAAAAAGATAAGAAAAAAAGAGATTAGCTAAATCTCTCATAAAAGTAGATATTGCAATGCTGTCAATTAGTAGATTCTATAGGTAAACCATTTAGATATTGTGAAAATAAGAGAGTTTTAAAGACTTTAGGTAATCGTTGTAGCTGTCCTGTCAATCTAACAGAAACAGGAAGTCCATTTCAAGTCTCTACCAACTTGAAAGCAAAAGACTGACTAAACTTCCCAACAGATTTAATTCCCTTAAAAGAAGGGAATGATAATTTATATCCCTGTCCTCCTTTTTCTGGAGCCATATGGTAGCCTACAACTATTGCAATGCTGGTTATGCTGGAAATTCAAAATCTGAAAGACAAAAACTCCAAACATTACAAAACACGGCAGTTCATCTCTCCTGTTTTTTAAAATTGCACTGGCTATCGATCGAGTATAGAATTCAATTTAAGATCCTAACACCACAAAGCTCTTCACACTAGGATATCAGACCATTTCACTTTATTAACAATTGCCAGCTTTGATCACTGAACAGTCACAGACTTGACCTTCTGAACCCCTCATATGCTTATTGTGAGTCTAAAAGAAGGGGGGGTGTGGTGCAATGGTCAAAGCTACAGCCTCAGCACCCTGAGATTGTGGGTTCAACCCCACACTGCTCCTTGTGACCCTGGGCAAGTCACTCAATCCCCCCATTACCCCAAGTACATTAGATAGATTGTGAGCCTGCCAGAACAGACAAGAAAAAATGCTTGAGTACCTGAATAGATTCATATAAACCATTCTGAGCTCCCCTGGGAGAGCAGTATAGAAAATTGAATGAATAAATAAATAAAAAGCATTACATTATAGTTCCACTCCTTTGGAATAGTTTACCTTTCTTTCTCCATTCAGAAACCTTTTTTAAACAATTCAAGGAAGGAATAAAAACCCATTTTTTTCAGCCTGGCTTTTAATGGTTTATAGCACTGGTCTCAAACTCATACCCTTTGCAGGGCCACATTTTGGATTCGTAGGTACTTGGAGGGCCTCAGAAAAAATAGTTAATGTCTTATTAAAGAAATGACAATTTTGCATGAGGTAAAACTCTATAGTTTATAAATCTTTCCTTTTGGCTAAGTCTTAATAATAATATTGTAATTTTAGGTGAAATCTGTTTTTATTAAGCAGCAAACCACAACAGGTACAAACAGCAAGCAAAGTCATACGTAAAAAAAACAGGGCTCCCCTCCCCAAGAGGACTGGACTCTTATGTCCTCTCAGGTTACAAAACACCCCACCCCCCTATGCCCCCCCCAAAAGCAGTCCCCTCCCAACACCCCCCCAACCCCCCCAACCCCCAGCTCAGACAGGTGAAAGGGAATACAACTGCAGTCTATTCAAGATACGACTACGAACCCGGGGAGACAAACTGTCCAAATAAGGAGTCCAAACATGAACAAAGTCTCTGCTCCGTCGACGGGAGGAAGAAGCCAGCGCGGCCTCCCATTCCAAAAGAGCATGTAATTTATTCCTCCAGTACCAGAAGGAGGGAGGGACATCCGCCAGCCAGAAATTCAATATACACTTTTTCCCCAAAATATAACATTTGCTCAAAAACAGTTTTTCCGCAGAGGTATACACAGAAAACAAAGAAAAATGAGCTAACAGCATATGGAATGCAGAGACAGGAACAGAAACTTGTAGGAGACCCTGAAGAAAGGAAGCCAGAGCCCCCCAAAAGCTTTGAATACTCTCACACTCCCAGAGACCATGAAAATAAGAGTTCACCTCCGCTTGACAGGTGAGACAGTATTGGGTATCAACACATCCCATATGGTAGGCCCGGCTCTGGGAGGCATACGCTCTCAACAAGGTCCTGAAGTGGCACTCTCGAAGCTCCGCACTATACACCAAAAGAGGAATACGGCGAACTGCCCGAAGCAACGAACCCACCCCGAGCTCCCGCCCCAAATCCCTCTGCCAAGCCCTCAGCACCAAGGTAAAATCCTTCAGAGGCCCAAGAGCCCCAAGCTGTTTATGATATAAGGAGACCGAGATCCCCGAGACAGAGTCCTCCCCCCCCTCCAAAAAGGCGCGAAAACTAATCCCAAATTCCAAAGAAAGAGAACTCCGCGGAAGGGACTGTACATAATGCCGGAGTTGACAATGAGCAAAGATAAGACCCGAAGAAGGCAAACCACAACGCAGCAACTCATCGCAAGAGAGCAATGTCCCATCATCCCGCATCATATGAAAAAGAAACTCAAACCCGTGAGCTCGCCAGCGCCCGAAGACAGAGGGAAGGAGCCCCGGAAGAAAGGAAAGATTACCGGTCAGAGGCAACAGCACACTAACATGAGGATCCTGCCTCCAAAAAGGCAGCACCCGTCGCCACACTTCCCAAAGGGGGCGAAACAAAACACTACGGCGACAGAAAACCGGCAGAGCCGCCAACCGAGAATGCAAGAGAGAGAGGAGATGAGAAGGATAAAAATAATCTCGCTCCAAGAAAACATCAGTATAAAGGGCAGTCCCCATGACCCAGTCCCTTACGTGGCGTAAAAGACACGCCTGATTATAAAGAGCAATATCCGGCACCCCAAAACCGCCCCGGCCCCAGGAGCCCACCAGAAACTGCCACCGCAACTTAGGTCTCCGACCTCCCCAAAAGAACCGGGACAACAAGGAGGAGAGAGCCCGGATATCCTTACGCAAGAGAAACAAAGGTAACGTCTGTAAAACATAAAGCCACTTAGGGAATAAAACCATCCGAAAAAGTTGCACCCTCCCCATCAAAGAAAGAGGCAGATTACGCCAGGCGGCCAACACGGAACCTGTAGTGGAGAGCAAACGAGCGACGTTCAACCGGTAAAGCTCCCGAACATCCATAGACAGCTGAACGCCCAAATAGCGAAAGGAGGAATCCGCCCAGTGCAAGGGAAAGGCCCCCTTCCAAGAACGCCGCAGATTTTCGTCAGAGGCCAACGCCTCCGATTTCTTTAAATTTAAGTTGAACCCGGAAAAATCCCCATACTCCCGAACACTCTCCAAGAGAGTAGATAACGAATGCTGCGGGTCAGTCAGAAAGACCAAAAGATCATCGGCGAAGGCCGCAATCTTAAAATGAGAGGCCCCCAGATAAAGACCACTAATATCTACATTGGATTGCAGCTCCCTGATCAAGGGATCCAAGGAAAGCACGAACAACAAAGGCGACAGGGGACAGCCCTGACGGGTCCCCCTATTGATGGAAAAGGGCTCCGACAAGCCCCCATTCACCGAGATCCTCGCCACCGGATCACTATAAAGCGCTAAAAGAGCATTAAGAAAAAAAGGGCCAAAACCATATGCCCGCAGCGTAGCAAAGAGGAACCCCCACCGCAACCGGTCAAAAGCCTTTTCGGCATCAAAACTTACAAGTAAAGCGGGGGTGCCATCCACTCCTGACTTCTCCAGGGCCAGCAAGATACGACGAAGGTTCTTAGATACCGGCCGTGCACTCACAAAACCTACCTGCTGGTCCGACACCAAAGAAGGCAGCACGCGGGCCAAGCGATTCGCCAACACCTTAGCCATCAATTTGGTCTCAAAGTTCAGCAGGGAAATGGGTCTATAGGAGTCCGGCAGAGTGGGGTCCCTCCCCGGCTTAGGGAGAACAATGATCTCAGCTGAGTTCAAGTAACGGGGCAAAAACCCCTTAGCCACATTCAAATTAAAGATTTCAGACAACAACGGAGCGACCTCATCCACCAACAACTTATAAAATTCACCTCGGTAACCATCGGGTCCCGGAGCCTTGCCCAATGGGCTAGCACGAATCACCCACGCCACTTCCTCCGCCCCCACCGGGCGCTCCAACAACGCCGCGTCAGCAGGAGAGAGATGGGGTAAATCCAAGCTGTCCAAATAGACCTCCCCAGCAAGATCATCCGGGCCCGGCGAAGCATACAAGTCAGCGAAAAAGTCCCGCAAAATACGACTAAGATCCTCAGTCTTATGGTGAAGCGTGCCCTGTGCATCGCGCAAAGCCGTGACCCCCGCAGACCCACGAGAGGAGCGAGCTAAACGCGCCAACATCCTGCTACTCTTATTGGCAAACCGGAAAAGCTGAAAATGATAATGGTCCCGGGATCTCTGAGCCCCCCTATGCAGAAGTTCATTCAAGGCCTGTTGCGCCTCCAAAAGCTGCGTCTTAAGCGCCAAAGTGGCGGCGCGAGCAAAACGGCGCCGCAGAATCCGAACCCTATGCTCCCAGGCCAGAATCTCTCTATGACGCGCTCTAGCCTCAAAGGCAACAAACGACATGATTTCCCCACGCAACACAGCCTTCGCAGCCTCCCAATAGAGGATGGGATCCTCCCGATGCTGCAGATTTGTGGTTTGAAAATCCCTCCATTTAGCCAACAAAAAGTCGTGAAAGCGGGTATTACGGTATAAATGACAGGGGAACCGCCAAGAAACACCTCCCCTCCGAGGCGCACCCCAAAGCCAACGCAAGCCCACCCATGCATGATCCGAGATCTCAATCGGACCCAAGATGGCCTCCCGAACCATAGGAAGGAGATCCCTGGAAAGGAGAATAAGATCGATGCGTGAAAGCGTCCCATGTGCGCGAGACAGATGAGAATAATCCCGCTCCACCGGGTGAAGAACCCTCCAAACATCCAATAAGTTCAAAGAGGAAGCAAGCAGGCCAGCCCCAGTACAGGCCCTCAAGGACTCTCGTCCCACCGAAGAAGAACGATCCAGCCGTGGATCAGGGACCTCGTTGAAGTCACCCCCGAGAATCAAAGGAATATCCCCAAACTGCAACAAAAGGTTACGCAACTTCTGAAAAAATTTGGCAGAGGGATTGTTAGGAGCATACAGATTACATAGCAATAAGGGTTTATTGTTGAGAGAGACCGAAGCAATAAGGTACCGACCTTCAGGATCCCGAAGCACCTTGCGAGTTTGGAGGTGAAGGCCCTTGCGAAAAAGTATCACCACCCCACCCTTCCCCCCCAGAGCCGGAGCCTCCAAGTGTGTACCCACCCACCAAGAACAGAGCTTAGCATGCTCCACAGAGGACAACCGGGTCTCCTGGAGAAAAGCAATAGAGGCCCTCCTACGATTCAAGGCTTGCAAAATTTTATACCGTTTAATCGGTGAGTGTATCCCCCCCACATTCCAAGATATCAAATTAGGTTCCAGAAAAGACTAGAAAAAGAACCAATAGCAGATACAAAATATCCCATCTGAAAAGGCCAGAGGAGCATCCCAGCCACCACCCCTCTAACCACACACACAAAAAACACCGCCAATCCCCCACCTGTCGAACCCAAAAGAATCCCCGTCCCCCCCGCTCCCCCCCACCCCCTCCCCCAGATCCCCCCCATCCGCCCCCCACCCCCTCCCGTATCCCACACCAAACCATATACCGCACCCCAATTGGTGCCACTTCCAGAAAGCAGGCACGCCCACTGCAGGCCCCCCACAGAACACCTCAGCCCCCAGACACACCCCATAACTGGCAGGCCCAACTCCACCCCAAGAAAAACAGAGCCAGAGAACAGGATCCCCAGACCAAAATTACCACCGCCCGCACCCCAGGCATCCAACAAGCAAACAGAACACCCACCAGCCCCCCTACACACGATCAGACTGAACTCACCGCCACCACACCGCAAGACCCGACCCAGACCCGACCTGCACGCTAAAGAACATACCCCCCACAATCCACTGCCACTCCAACCCCCCCCCACAGGCACCAGGACACCAAACACACAACCCCCCCCCCCCCCCACACGCACACAGCCAAGAAAAACAAACTCATAATGCAGAAACCCCAACAAGTGAAAAACAGTGGGCAACATGGGGGAAATCAGCAAAAGCCCCCACATCCATGGAGGAAGGCCCTCGAGGGAGACAGTGCAGCACTCTTGAAGCCCAGGACCACAGCATCCAACTCCCAGCAGGGACAACTCTCCCAACGAAACTCAGCAGAAGATCACGGCGCCACCTCCGGGAACTGCTCCTCCACAAACCGCTGAGCCGCCTCCGGAGTGTCAAAATGGTGTGGCCTGCCGGAGTGCAACACCCGCAACCGTGCAGGGTATTGAAGAGAGAAAGGAATATTGCGCCGGGCAAGACTGGAACAAAGGGGAGAAAACTTGCGTCGAGCCTGCGAAACCTCCGCTGAGTAATCCTGGAAACAGAGGACCGGTTTGTTGTTGTAGAGCAGCTTCTTCCCCTGGCGCAGCGCCCGCAGGACCGCAATCTTGTGGCGATAGTTGAGCAGGCGGCAGATAACCACCCGCGGACGCTCCACTCCATCCCGCCGGGACCCAAGACGATGCGCCCGCTCAATATAGATGGGACCCAATTGTTGCGGAAGGGCCAAAGACTCCAACAGCCAGCTCTGCATAAAGTCCCCCAAATCAGCGTCCCCCAGAGACTCAGGCAAGCCCACGAACCTCAGGTTATTCCGGCGGGACCTGTTCTCCAGGTCCTCCACCTTGGCCCGGAGCGCCGCCAGAGAAGTAGAGTGGTCCACCTGCTCCTGCGAGATCCGCTGCACCGCATCCTCCGCAGAACTGATCCTCTGCTGCGTCTCCCGAACCTCCGAGGTCAGGGTTGCAAACCTCTGGTCCAATGTGTCCAGCTTGTCGAGGATACGCTGCAGTTTAGCTCCCAGCGTGCCCTCCAGCGCGGCCTGCACCTCAGCAGTGACCTCCGCGACCCACAAAGAGCTGGGGGTTTCAGGCGATTCCGGCGATGCTGATGCCACGTGCGCCGCCATCTTGGAATCGGGTTGCTTTCGGCGCTGACGGTCCGTGGCTCCCTGACGCGCGGCCATCCCCCGACAGCCGCGAGATCACAGCAGGAACGCCCGACCGCACTCCCCTGCACGCCGACACCGGAAACTGAGTTCTTCAATGCAGATTATCGATCGAGTCTGCAGCGGGCGCGCCGGAGCCACGAGCCCGTCCTGCTCACAGCCCCATGCTTCCGCCGGAAGTCAATAATATTGTAATTTATAGCAAAAGAGATATATGATCAAGAAACTGTTTTATTTTACTTTTGTGATTATGATAAACAAACTGAGGGCCTCAAAATAGTACCTGGCGGGCCATGAGTTTGAGACCACTGATTTACAGGGTATACATTAAGAACATAAGCAATACCTCTGCTGGGTCAGACCTGAGGTCCATCATGCCCAGCAGTCCGCTCACGCGGCGGCCCAACAGGTCCAGGGCCTGTGCAGTAATCCTCTATCTATACCCCTCTATCCCCTTTTCCAGCAGGAAATTGTCCAATCCTTTCTTAAACCCCAGTACCGTACACTGCCCTATTAAGCCCTCTGGAAGCGCATTCCAGGTGTCCACCACACGTTGGGTAAAGAAGAACTTCCTAGCATTTGTTTTGAATCTGTCCCCTTTCAACTTTTCCGAATGCCCTCTTGTTCTTTTATTTTTTGAGAATTTGAAGAATCTGTCCCTCTCCACTCTCTCTATGCCCTTCATGATCTTGTAAGTCTCTATCATATCCCCTCTAAGTCTCCTCTTCTCCAGGGAAAAGAGACCCAGTTTCTCCAATCTCTCAGCGTATGAAAGGTTTTCCATCCCTTTTATCAGATGTGTCGCTCTACTCTGAACCCTCTGGAGTTCGGCGACCAATATTGGACGCAGTACTCCAAATTCGGACGCACCCGATACAATGGCAGGATAACTTCTTTCATTCTGGTTGTAATACCCTTCTTGATTATACCTAGCATTCTATTCGTTCTCTTAGCGGCCGCTGCACACTGTGCCGTCGGTTTCATTGTCATGTCCACCCTTACCCCCAAGTCCCTTTCTTGGGTACTCTCCTTCAATAACATCCCTCCCATCGTATAGCTGTACCTCGGGTTTCTGCTTCCCACATGCAATACTTTACATTTCTCAACGCTGAACTTCATCTGCCATCTCGTCGCCCATTCCCCTAGTTTGTTCAAGTCACTTTGCAATTCTTCATAGTCCTCTTTAGTCCGAGCTCCACTAAATAGTTTGGGGTCGTCTGCAAATTTTATTATCTCACACTTCGTCCCTGTTTCTAGATCATTTATGACTAGATTAAATAGCAGCAGCCCGAGCACCGAGCCCTGCAGAACACCACTCGTGACCCTCCTCCAGTCCACTTTATTTGGGGGTTTAGCTTGGGGAAACCAACTGACAAGGCATTTTCTCTTGAATTTTATGACTCTCTTGTATAAGTGACTTGCTTGGAGATCTTTTCCTGATAAATTTTATGTTGGTACATCACCTTGATTTGCACAGTAAAAAAAAAAAAGCTGATTTTAGGAAATACAAATAAATGATAAATGATAGACATGCATACTGTGCTCTGTATGTGTGTGTGTGTGTGGGGGGGGAGGATAATTTATCTATATACTGTATGTGTATGGAATGTAGTTAATTAGGAAGGAAAGGACAGAGGCGGCTCTTTTATAGCTCAGACAATAACGTGGCTCCAGCTGTTATTTCTTCCTCTGATTGAGCCTAACAGCTTTGCCAGGATCCTTCAAAAACGTAACTGTTGCAAATCTTTTTTTTACCCAATTACAGCTCTGAAAAAAACAAACACAGACAAACAAGAACAAATACTGGGGTGGGGGGGGGGGGAGACAGAAAATATAAAAACAGCTATACTCTATGGCAGGGGTGTCAAACTCAATCGCATAAGGGGACGAAATCTAAAATCCAGGCCCAGTCGCGGGACGAATTTTTATTAACATACTTAGGGCTCCTTTTACTAAAGCGCGCTAGCATTTTTAGCGCACGCACAAAATTGCCACGCGCTACACCGCACGGTACGCTTCTAGAATAACGCCAGCTCAATGCTGGCGTTACGGTCTAGCGCGCAGGGCAATGTAGCGCGCGCTATTCCGTGCGTTAAGGCCCTAACGCACCTTTGTAAAAGGAACCCTTAGTCTTACTAGAAGAATAGATCCTTCCTCACCCTGAGACACCATATCACGTGCCATCCTCATGCATTAATCATGCTCTGAAAATAACAAGCACAGTCAGGCACTTGTGTGGAGCACCCTAGCTTTTAAGTTTCAAGTTTCTTGATTTTTAATATACCGACCATCAACGGGTATCTAGCCGGTTTACAATAATATGCTAAAATAGAGATAAAAGCAATACTTGTAAAAAGTAATGTTTATAGAAAGGGAGGGAAGTGTACATTGAAGACATAGACAAGACGAACTTGAAAATGAGGATTAAAAAGGGGGAAAGGGATAAAGTTACATTATTAGAGATTAAAAAAAAAAAAGAGCTGAAAGGAAATGGAGGGAAAAAAGGATAAAACATTAGGAATGGGATCGCTTCTTAAAAGCGGTTAGTGAATTTGAAGATGAGAAGGTTCAAGAGCAGTTAAATGCATCTTGAAATAAGAACGTTTTTAAATTTGTCTTAAATTTATCAATTAGTTTTTCATGACGAAGTTGAGATGGCAGAGCGTTCCATAAAGTTGGAGCTACTACTGTGAAATTGGATTTCCTGGTATAGAAGAATTCCTTTATAGAGGGGATAGTGAGTAAGTTCTGGTCAGCTGATCTGAGAGTCCGTGAAGGGCGAAAAGGGAGGAGGAGCTTATCGAGAAAAGAGGGTTGGGTCTGGGTTCTTCTGCCTGCAAATGAGTATTGAGGCAGCACGGTGAGGCGCTTGAAGTGCTGCTGGGACCGGGGCAGTGCGTTCAGGTGCTTGGATGCGGCACAGCAACCATGGGCCACATAAAACAGCCAGGCGGGCCGGATTTGGCCCGCGAGCCTTGTGTTTGACATGTGTGCTCTGTGGTACTATGGTGGGGTCAGGTTTTACTAATCAAAGAAAAGAGAATCTACGTGTATAATTGTTTAATGGTCCATTAGCAGTCTGCAATTGGATGCTAATAATCAGTTGTTAATGTTAATTAGCAGCAATCAAGAATTCTATAACATGGCACACCCGAATCTCATAGTGCACAACCTCAAAAGGGGGCATTTGCCATGGGTGGATTGTAGGCAGGTCGGGGGTGTTCAGAAAATTTGAGCACAGGCTTATAAAATTTCAGGGATGAGCGCTCAACTTGCACGCCAGGATTTATAACAGGTTTGCTAGTGCCTAAAGTTAGTTACAGGGATCAGTGCTACACACTATTCTGGGGGAGTGTGTGGCATGGTGGTTAGAGCTAACAGTCTCAGCACCCTGAGGTTGTGGGTTCAAATCCCATGCTGCTCCGTGTGATCCTGGGCAAGTCACTTAATCCCCCATTGCCCCAGGTACATTGGGCAGAGTGTGAGCCTATCGAGGCAGATAGGGAAAAATGCTTGAGCACCACTTAGGGCTCCTTTTACAAAGCCGTGTTAGCGGCTTTAGCGCGCGTGACTTTTAATCATGCGCTAGCCAAAAAACTACCGCCTGCTCAAGAGGAGGCGGTAGCATCTAGCGCGTCCGGCAGTTTAGCGCACGCTATTATGCGTGTTAAACCGCTACCGCGGCTTCGTAATAGGAGCACTTAGGCTATACATGGTATATAAATACAGTATTATCTTAGAACCTTCACAGCTGACCAGTTTTATATCTCTTAAACATCTCGAGAAAGGTTTAACATCTGATATCTGAAAATGTTAAGATTCCTTCACTTATTAGTTAGACTGTAATTTCCTGATAGGATTGATTAATCTTTAATGTATTAGAAATCACTCTGATATAATTTTGGATCACCGAATTTGAGGACTTGAGATAGATTAACATAATGTATAGTTTCTTTGTTTAATTTGATATATAATTGCATTTACTTTGTTTAATCTATCTTTCTGTACAAGTGTTGTTAACTTGGAAATTAATTTGAAAATCATAAATAAATCATAAATAAATAAATACAGTAAAATCTTGGTTTACAAGCATAATTCATTCCGAAAACATGCTTGTGATCCAAAACACTCGTATATCACAGCAAATTTCCCCGTAAGAAATAATGGAAACTCAGATGATTCATTCCACAACCCCAAAATTTGAATACAAAATACTATAGGTACTTGTATTGCAAGACCTTGCTTGTATATCAAGTTAAAATTTAATAAAATGTTTTGCTTGTCTTGCAAAACACTTGCAAACCAAGGTTTTACTGTACTATAAATAAATATTCTATAAAGAGAAACTCCTCCTGGAACACCCTTTATAGAATAGTGCTGATTTTTTTTCTGGTGCCTAATTTTCAGCACCATTTTCTGAATTCAGTCCTAAGAACGTAAGAATAGCCATACTGGGTCAATCCTTCTAGCCAGTATCTTGCTTCCAACAGTGGCCAATACAGATCACAACTAGCTGGCAGAACCCCAAATAGTGGCAAGATTCCATCAATCCCAGAGGTAAGTAATTGCTTTCCACATGTCTATTTTATTGCAGAAACTTGTCCAAACCTTTTTTAAAACCCAGATCTACGAGGGGCCGCTGAAGCCCAACCATGAAGAGAATGATGTGGCGCCATGAAACTTACAAGTTATTCTACACTTTTCATTTCATATCATTGAAACGAAACGTGGAAGAAAAGTGTGGAATAACTTGTAAGATTCATGGCTCCACGTCATTCTCTTCTTGGTTGGACTGAGAACTTTTCAGCAGCCCCTGATACATCCTTCAGCAACAATTTCCAGAGCTTACCTATTCACCGAGTGAAAAAATATTTTCTTCTATTTGTTTTAAAAGTACACTATTATGTGCTTCATGGAGTGTCTTTGTTCTTTTTGAAAGACTACACAATCAATTTTATTTAATTATTCTAATTCATTCAGGATTTTTTAGACTTCTAGCATATCTCTTCTCCAGGCTGAAGAGTACTAGTTTCTTAAGACTTTCCTCATATAAGAAGATTTACATCCCGTTTATCATTTTGGTTGCCCTTATTTTGAACTTTTTTTAATTCAGCTACATTTTTTGGGATATGGCGAAGAGAATTCTGCACCTCCTCTTGAGCAGGCGGTAGTTTTTTGGCTAGCGCATGATTAAAAGCTGAGGTCACACCATAGAGTGATGCAGAGGCGTTAAGAGGTTTGTTTGATAAGTTTGGTAAAAAAAATAATAAAAAGCAAGTTAAACACATTTTTGGGGGGGAAAAAAAATCTGTTTTATTTTTCAACATAGTCTCCATCGAGGGCTATACATACATAGTCCAATCAGTTCCCAGTTTTTTCATCCCATCAGAAAAATAGGTTTTGGCAAACTCTGCAAAATACTCATTGACGGCATCGATAACACCCTCATTTGATGAAAAGTTCTTCCCACCGAGCCAAATTTTTAAGTTCGGGATCAGGAAAAAGTCAGTCAGGGCCAAGTCCGGGGCATAGGGAGGATGAAGAAGCCCAATTTGTGCAATTTGACATTTTGATGATTGATGTGTAGGATGGTGCATTGCCCTCGTGAAAGAACACTTCTTTGTGTGCCGATCTTGGCCGCTTCTCTTTCAGCTCATCTTTTAAACGGACCAACCATGTTGCATAATAGGCTCCTGTTATTGTTTTACCCTTTTCCAAGTAGTCGACCCAGGATTATTCCTTGGGAATCCCAAAAAAGAGTGACCATCACCTTCCCCACTGACAAAACGGTCTTTGCCTTCTTCGGCAAACTTTCACCAGTTATTGTCCACTGAGTTGATCACTGCTTCGACTCGAGTGTGTAGTGGTGGATCCAACTTTCGTCTATGGTCACAAATCGATGCAAAAATGCATGTGGATTGTGCGATTAAACATTGCTAAACACTGTATTGAAATGTTCTTTCGCATGCATTTCTGGTCAACAGTCAACAATCGTGGCACCCATCGCGCACCCAGCTTTTTCATGTGCAATTTTTCATGCAAGATATTGTGCACTCATTCATTTCAGACGCCTACAGTCTCGGCAATCTCAGGCACTTTTACTCAGCGATCTTCGATGTATTTTTTTTCAATCATATCCTTTGAGTAATCTCAAATGGCCACGCTTCATCTTCAGTGCATGTATAACCACATTTAAACTCATTTATCCAGAAATAAATAGACTTCAATGCTGGAACAGAGTCCCCATGAACTTCATCCAACTCAGCTTTGATCTGTGTGGCCGTTCCCTTCTTCAAATAAAAATATTTTATCACTGCACAGAGCTCTTTTTTTTTTGCCTTTTTTGTGATAAATGTGAACACGGTCGATTGAAATGGCTGTCAAACGTTAACTATGCATCGCATCTGGCTGAAACTGCGTCACAGATGGTTTGAAGAATGAAGCTAGCTGACAGTGATGCCTCGTAATGAACTGTCCCAAAGATGTAATTTACAGTAGAGGTTACTTTTTCATAGATGCAGTTCTTTCACAATCTTCTCAAAAACACCTCTAAAAATCTATCCATATTACGGCCAACTGCAATAGCTAGCCACTTAGGGCTCCTTTTATCAAGCCACGCTAGCGGTTTAACGCACATAATCGCGCGCGTTCAACTGCCGGCCGCGCTAGCCGCTACCGCCTCCTCTTGAGCAGGCAGTTTTAGGCCAGCGCAGGATGAAAAGTCACGTGCGTTAACCCCGCTAGCACGGCTTGATAAAAGGAGCCCTTAATCTTTCTGTCTTTCTTTCTTATTCTGAGTCTCAGCCCCACCACTCCACCGCATCAATAAGCTTTCATAGCGGTGAGCTGTACGTGGTAACATCGTCACTGGCTCAATATAGTAACTACTATTATTTCTACACTCACTTTAAAGTGCTCAGTTAACTCTAAAGTGCGCAGTGCTTCATATTTTATCTTTTCATAATAAATACGTTTTTGAAAAATTCATGTCCAATTTCATTTTTAACCATGGACTTATCTTAATGAAGTTTTTCTTTCTAACTCCAGCTTTTTTAAGCGCAGTTGGGGGAGGGTTGGACCCAACCATGTTTCGCATCCTGGTGGGGTGGCTGACACCGGCACTAATGGGAGGACCCTTGAAAAAGTAGGACGCGAAACATGTTGGGTCCAGCCCTCCCAAACTGCGCTTTAAAAAGCTGAAGTTAGCACTGGCCATGGTGATAACACCTTGAACGCTCATAGGAATTCTATGAGCGTCGGGGCTGTTACTGCCACAGCCGGCGCTAAAAACTCAAGGCTTTGTAAAGGAGGGGGCATAATGGCTGAATTCAAATAGTGCCGTTGCAGTTATCTCACTATTTTCAGGCATGATATTTACAACTCAAAGTGACCCATATTTTAAGGGCATCACTTTGCAGAAAACAAAATCAATAGTTAACTCTCTAGCTTTATATAGAAAAATAATCACAATAAAATGGTGTACTGCTTACTTCAGCTTTACCATGGGATCATTCATCTGTCTATTGTAAACTATCATTCAAAATGGTACTTGAATTCAACTAGGATGCCAACATAATCTCAATTAATCAGAAGCTTTTTACTATGAACTGATTCTCAATAATAAAACGATTGTTCAGGCTCATGTTATTGTTTCTTAAACTAAACTAAACTAAATCATAGTCTCCATATGTTGGGGAAAGGGAGATCAACAACACTTTTCTGTTCTTGTACAATCAATTATTCTTTCGAGGTTGGATTATTGTAATGTGGTCTTAAGCCTGACTAAGAAAAGTCTTCAAAGACTTCAGTTGATCCAGAGTACTGCGGGTAGGCGGATCTTTGCAAAAAGTAAATTTGATCATGTTTATCCGCTTTTGCTAAAACTTCATTGGCTTCCAATTATTTCTAGAGTCTATTTCAAATGTGCTTGCTTTACATTTAAGATCTTGTATGGCATTTTTCCTTCCTTTCTTCCTCTATTTTGGAATTCTACAAGATCTGAGATTACCAGACCTACTCAAAAACTTAAATTATCCTTTCCTACACTGAAAGGCGTCATCTATACTGGAAAACTAGGGAAGTCTCTTGTTTTCAAAATTACTGAGCTCTGGAATAAATTTCCTGTCCAGTTGCGTGATCTGGGCTCTCTCTAATTATTCCGAAAACATCTGAAAACTTGGCTTTTTTCAAAATTGTAATCTTCGTTTCCTTCTATATTATCCCTATCCCTATTGTATTTTTTTTCTTTAATTTTCTGTAAACCATGTCAAGCTCTATTCTTATAGAGAAGACGCGGTATATAAGCTTAAGGTTTAGTTTAGTCTGTGGGTATATCTTTGTGCTGTGTGCATTTAGGTGTGTATATATATGTATCTGTGTATATGGTGTGTATATGTCTGTGTATCTGTGTTGGCTATGTGTGTGCCAGTGATTGACAGAGGATAGGAGAGGGGAGAGGCATAGTTTGAAAGAAACGCTTCCTTTAACTACTGTCTTTCAATGTTTCTATACTGCAGGTGCTGGAACTCTCTATTCCATAGAAATACATTAGGCTGTTTTTTATGGGAACTTTGTTTCTCTGAAATCCCTGGGTCCACCTGTCCCATTTCTGAACTTACCTGTTTTGAACTTCATGGCAAATTTGGTCTTGTTCCCTTTATGTTATCAATTTTTTTTTTTTTTTTTAATTACGTTCTGCTGGACTGGAAAGAATAAAAAAGGCAACTGCCTCTAATGAACTGTTTGTTTACTGACTATACTGTGAAATGCTTAGCCCAGTTATATTGCACACCCATCCTGAGGAAGCTTTGGGAAACAGAAGGACATCAAGAATGTAAGAAACAGGAAATAATCTAGTCCCTTAAGTGTTCTGTGGACATGTTGTCTAGAGATAAACAAGAAAAGGAAAAAAAAATCCACAAAGGCAAGCTTACATTCTGTGTGCCATTGTGCTTGATCTGCAGATACTGTTCCATCGAGACACGCATTCTACTGGCTTTCACTGTTGGCAGATTTCCACTGAAGTTCTCTGACAGCAATCTGCAATGACCTATTTCCGACTTAGAGCCTACAATAAGAATCAGGATAAAAATATTTTAGTGGGCAACTTGTTAGAAATTTACTAGTCAAAATCACTGCCGCCACTGAATGAATATTAAGTGCTGGCCACTGCCAGCTGAATTACATCTGGATATTCAGAACACCTGGCTGTTTGGTGGTGCCAGACATTACCTAGGTATAGCTGATATTCAGTCCCAGTATCCTGATAACTTTCTAGGTAAGTCTGGACTGCTATATGTGCAATCCTACTTGCCAAGATAACTGCTGGCTATGCCCAGTCTCTACCCCTGGACCACTGTTCCCTCTAAGCAGAGTGGAAGTCTTCCAACTGCATTGCTGCCAGTGGTGGGGGGTGGGGGTGGAGTGCTTCAATACTGTGTTTTCAGTCACTAGAGATACGGTAGGTAGATTTCCTAGAGTCCTACAAAGCCTGCCTAGTACTACTACTCACAGTGCTGTACATTCTAACATACAATAGACAGTCCCTGCTCAGAAGAGCTTACAATCTAATTTAGACAGGACATTTCAGGGTTGGGGAGGTATAGTGGGTATAGGTATCTGACAGCAGTGAGTATGAGTTAAGAGTTGAAAGCAGTTTCAAAAAAGTGGGCCTTTAGTTTGGATTTGAACACTGCCAGGGACGGAGCACGACGTATTGATTCAGGAAGCCTGTTCCAGGCATACGGCACCGCAAGAAAGAAGGGACAGAGTCTGAAGTTGGCAGTGGAAGAGAAGGGTACAGATAAGAAGGCTTGCCCGATGAGCAGAGATCACAGGAGGGGGAGCATAGGGGGAGATAAGCGAGGAGAGATATCAGGGGGCTTCAGAGTGAACAAACTTGTAAGTCAGCAAGAGGAGTTTAAACTGTATTCAGAAATGGATGGGGAGCCAATGAAGCGACCCTCATTATTGAAAATGTGATAGTGAAACAGCACCCTCTACTGGCAGGACTGTAGATGGAGGACTCCAGCTTATCTTAAAGGGGTCGGTGCCCAGGATGACACTGACACTAACCAGAGAGAGCTGCAGCTAATATGTAGAAACACTCTCTGGTTAAATGTTGCTGAGCAGCATTAACATTTGTTCTGGCCAGTGCAGTTTAACCAGGCCGGAAGTAGAGAATGACACGGGGACAAATTTGTCTCCGTCCCCGCGGGAAATCATTTTTCCGGCCTGGAGAGTTCTTTTCCTGTTCCTGCTCTGTTCCTGCCAGCTCTGTCCTCATCTGCATAAGCCTCAAACACTTTAAAATCATAAGTGTGCGAGGCTTGTGCGGTTAAGGCAGAACTTACGGGAATGGGACAGGGACAGCGGCAAAATTCACGGGGATAGGACGGGGAAATTGAGCACCTGCAGGGACGGGGAAAAATTTGTCCCTGTGTCATTCTCTAGTAGGAAGCTCTTCTGCTTGGTTAAATTGCTTTGAATATTAACTCCACAGAGGGCAATACCGAGGGCTCTTTTTACTAAGCTGCGCTAGCGTTTTTAGCGCATGCAGCATTTTAGCGCACGTTAAACCCGCGCTACGTGGCTAGAAATAATGCCAGCTCAATGCTGGCATTAGCGTTTTAGTGCGCGTGGAATTTTAGCGCGTGCTCTTCTGTGCGTTAATGCCCTAACGCAGCTTAGTAAAAGGAGCCCTGAGTGTCTCTACATCATCCGTTGTTTGGTAGCAGTGCAGTCAGAAGGAGGGCTTTTATGTCTCTCCCATTCATGAACTGCAAGACCCTCTGTAATGTTGAGCCTTCACTTTAGAGGGGATGGGTGGGCTTCTTACTGGTGGATGACTAGAGGAGACTTGGGAGACAGTGGTAGAGTGTTGTCACTGGGATATAGTAAGTTTAAGTTTAAGTTTATTAGGATTTTATATACCGCCTATCAAGGTTTTCTAAGCGGTTTTACAATCAGGTACTCAAGCATTTTCCCTATCTGTCCCGGTGGGCTCACAATCTATCTAACGTACCTGGGACTATGGAGGATTAAGTGACTTACCCAGGGTCACAAGGAGCAGCACGGGATTTGAACCCACAACCCCAGGGTGCTGAGGCTGTAGCTTCAACCACCGCACCACACACTCCTCCAGTAG
This sequence comes from Geotrypetes seraphini, assembly GCF_902459505.1. NCBI lineage: Eukaryota > Metazoa > Chordata > Amphibia > Gymnophiona > Dermophiidae > Geotrypetes > Geotrypetes seraphini. The sequence continues at coordinate 231,223,226 of NC_047085.1, forward strand.
AGAGGTTTCTATCACCAGGTTGCTTCAATTCTAATTGGGGCAATTAGGAGAGTGTGGTGTAGTGGTTCTGTGACCTCAGCGTCCATGGCGGAGTATATAAAATTAGGGGAAGAGTCTGGGAGTGATGGAGGCAGGAGCAATCTCCACTAACTCCTGCTCCATAGGCTTCCAACTTTAAAATGGTGCCAGCTGGTCCCTTCGGAGAGAGGGTTTGAGGGACCTTCATTTTGGGCCAGAAGGCCCTTTAAAAATTTTTTTTTTTTTTTTCAGAGCTGCACTCAGGATGCTTTTTCTATTTCTCGCGCATTGTTACAGGCAGGAGCATGTGAAATTGCTGTCTGTGGTAACACATGAGAAATTTTCATGTGAAATTTAACTAACAATGTCTTAGCTAAATGTCACTGAAATGGGATTTTAATGATACTCTGAACATTTTTGCAAATTAATCCAGCTCTTGCTGTTTCTCACGTCATCTTCCTTGCAAACAGAGCACATAACCTTTTTAAAACTCATTTTACTGTCAGATCACCGTAAATATTTTTAGGATGTTTTCTGCACAAGGTGAAGGGATGGTTTACACAGTTATAATCTTGTTGAGGTTTGAAGAAGACGTTTAACCTTTTTTTTAATGAAATAATGTAAGCTATAAAACACTTTGGCTCTTTTTGTTTGTTTAATAGAAATTTGTCTCTCTCACATCTTGTCTCCTGGCCAAATTGACACTTCCCGATGCCTGTTTGCTGTTCAGAATCACCCAGGAAAAGGTTTTGTAACTGGTCATGCTGTTTGTTATTTCTGAGGAAAGAGGTGGCTGTGCCATTTGGATGGGGGGAAGGGTCTGCTTTGTTTCTGCTGTCATCAAATATTTGTAGTGAAAATTCCCTTCTTCCTTCACCTTTTCACCCTTGGTTTCCTCCGTTCAATCGCACTCCACAATCTTTCAGCAAGAGTTTTATTTGAACTTATTCATTGCCCATTGGCATCTCTAAGGGATCCTTTAACTAAAACTGCAATAAGCACTTACCACACATTTACTGCATGTTAAAAAGTTTTACTATAGGACATACACTGCCATCCTACGGTAAATTTGCCAATTTGCAAGTGCTTGAGCCAATCGGTGCATTAGGCTCCTCCCAGTGAAGAGGTGGGCCTGCTGACAGGAAGGAGTGGGTATCCCTCCTGCTGGCCTTCAGGGGTTCTTGGGGGGACCCTGGCAGCAGGAGGGAGTAGGTATCTCTCTTGCCAATTTGAAGTATAGAGGGTCTTGGAGGGGGGTCACAGCATGGGGAGTCAGTTTTTTAAACATAGGCCCAGCTTATGCACCTATTGAAAAAAACCTCCAGCAGATTGGGGATTCCCTTGCTGGCTCCAAAGCAGGAACTGGCAGGGGAATCCCTGATTCAAGCCCTCAGCTGAGTCTAAGCTGTCGCGGAGACTTGCAGATAAGCTAAAACTTTCAAACTGATGTATCCTTCTTTTAAAGGAGTTTGCTCTAGAGGTTGCCTTATAAGAAAAAGATGGACTGCATGTCTTGAGGCTATTAGATTTTATAATTTGTAATTTGTGTTTCAAAATTTAAAAACATTCTGTTTTAGGGATAATTGCTGTGATGCTTTGTTTGAGATCACTCACTTCTGTTTATTATAATTTAACTTTGCACTCTTTTCTATAAACCACTTTGGGACCCTTTTAAGGGAAGAAACGGTATATTAGATTGGCAAATAGAAAAGAATATGAGGGGGCCGCTGAAAAGTTCTCAGCCCAACCAAGAAGAGAATGATGTGAAGCCACGAAACTTACAAGTTATTCCACACATTTCTTGACGCTTTTCGTTTCATTTCATATCATTTTTCTACCATATACGGCAGCACCCAAAAAAGCAAACTGGACACTAGGAATTATTAGGAAAGGGATAGTAAATAAGACTGAGAATATTATAATGCTTCTATGTTGCTCCATTGTGCAATCACACCTTAAATGAGGACCAGCCAGCACGGTTTCAGCAAAGTCAGATCTTGCCTGACGAACTTGCTGCACTTCTTTGAGGGAGTAAACAGGCGGATAGACAAGGGCGACCCGGTCAACTTTCTATATCTGGATTTTCAGAAGGCGTTCGACAAGGTTCCACATGAACGACTACTTTGAAAAATTGCAAGCCATGGAATCGAGGGTGAAATATTCACATGGATTAAAAACTGGTTGGAGCATAGCAAACAGAGAGTGGGGGTAAATGGACAATACTCAGACTGGAAGAGTGTCACCAGCGGGGTGCCGCAGGGCTTGGTGCTTGGACCCATGCTCTTCAACATCTTTATAAATGATCTGGACATTGGTACGACGGGTGAGGTGATTAAGTATGCGGACAATACGAAGTTATTCAGAGTAGTGAAGACACAGGGGGATTGCGAAGATCTACAAAGTGACATAATCAAGCTCGAGAAACGGGCAGCGACATGGAAAATGATGTTCAACGTGAATAAGTGCAAAGTGATGCATGTCAATAACAAAAATCTCATGCACGAATACAGGATGTCCGGGGCGGTACTTGGAGAGACCTCCCAGGAAAGAGACTTGCGAGTTCTGATCAACAAGTTGATGAAGCTGTCTGCACAATGTGCTGTGGCGGCAAAAAGGGCAAACAGAATGCTAGGAATGATAAAGAAGGGGATCACGAACAGATCGGAGAAGGTTATCATGCCACTGTACCGAGCCATGGTGCACCCTCACCTGGAGTACTGCGTCCAGCACTGCTCGCCATACATGAAGAAAGACACGGTACTACTCGAAAGGGTCCAGAGAAGAGCGACTAAAATGGTTAAGGGGCTGGAGGAGTTGCCGTACAGTGAGAGATTGGAGAAACTGGGCCTCTTCTCCCTTGAAAAGAGGAGACATGATCGAAACATTTAAAATACTGAAGGGAATAGACTTAGTAGATAAAGACAGACTGTTCACACTCTCCAAGGTAGGGAGAACGAGAGGGCACTCTCTAAAGTTGAAAGGGGATAGATTCCGTATAAACATAAGGAAGTTCTTCTTCACCAAGAGAGTGGTGGAGAGTTGGAACCTCCAGGGTTTCAATACTAAGCTGGACAAGTTCCTGCTAAACTGGGATGTACACAGGTGAGGCTGGACTCATTTTAGAGCACTGGTCTTTGACTGGGGTCCGCCACATGAGCGGACTACTGGGCGCGATGGACCACTGCTCTGACCCAGCAGCGGCAATTCTTATGTTCTTAAATATTGCATTCAGTTTTGGTCACCATACCTCAAGAATGATAAAGTGGAATTAGAAAAGGTTCAAAAAAAGAGTGACCAAAATGATAAAAGGAGATGGAACTTCTCTCGTATTAGGAACGGCTGCAGTGGTTAGGGCTCTTCAGCTTGGAAAGGGGATGGCTGAGGGGGTATATGAATGAGGTCTACAAAATCCTGACTGGTGTAGAATGGGTAAAAGTGAATCAATTTTTTTACTCTTTCAAAAATTACAAAGACTAGGGAACACTCAATGAAGTTACATGGAATTACCTTTACAACAAATAGGAGGAAATATTTTTTCACTCAATGAATAGTTAAGCTCTGGAACTCATTGCCAGAAGATGTGGTAACAGTGGTTGGCCTAGCTCAGTTAGAAAAAAAAGGTTTAGACAGCTTCCTGGGGGGAAGTCCATAGTCTGCTACTGAGATAAATATGGGGGAAGCCATTGCTTGCCCTCGGATTTGGTTCAAGTTCAAGTTCGATTTATTTGATATACCGCATATATAAAACCAAACTTAAAATCTAAGCGGTTTACAATATAACAAAATATAAGTGGGAGGGGAACAAAGATAAATGAATTAACAAATGCAACTGTACATACATATCATGAAACCAATATGTAAATTCAAAATGTGAAAACTTATCTGAAAAAAGCTGGGTAGGGCTCAGATAAGTTTTCACACTTTGAATTTACACATTGATTTCTTTTAATATGAATTTGTACACCATGTCTCACGTGCAATGATTAGAGGCGATTACTTCAGACGCTCCATCATGCGGACTTGCTCCGCAGTCTGACAACTAATTCTCTGAGCACTTAAAGAGATATACATATGAGTTGCAGTTTTGAATCACCTTTGCTTTAAAACAAGTAGTGTCACTTCCATTTTTTTTGTTTCTTAGTGCTCGCTCCTTTTGGAAATGAGTTGTGAGTTTTGTTTCCCCGATTCCTTTGGGCAACCATATCAAGAAACATGAAGGAAAGAAAAATATGGATTGGTTACAACTAAATCTGGGGATAGGGAAAGGGTAAAAACATATAAAGTGTGGGATAAAAATGTGATCATGCTCTATTTTCGCCTGTACCTATGAAATTATGTGCAAAATGCTTGTGCAAAATAATATGCCTTTAGTTGAGTCTTGAACGTCAAATATAATAATAATAATATTATTCTTATATACCGCCAAAGCCATGGTAGTTCGAGGCGGTTTACAATAAGAAGAGCTCGACAATCAGCGACATAGTTACAATGTAAAATCAACAAATACAGTGGTGCCTCACACAACGAACTTAATTGGTTCCAGGAGCAAGTTTGTTATGCGAAAAGTTCGTTATGTGAAACGCGTTTTCCCATAACAATACATGTTAAAAAAAATAATTCGTTCTGTAGCATAAAATATGCTAAGATGACATAAAAAAAGATAAATTTATCTTGTTAGAGCTGGTGTTAGACACAACTGGGGACTGCAAAGTCCAGGCAGAGGCTTACGGCTCTCTTTGACCAGGGGGGACAGTTGCCCTAGTTGCACTACCCTAACCCTATTCCTGCTATGTGTAACTGTGGTATTCTGTTAGCATGATATAGAGGGGATATATGTGAAGGGGAGGGGAGACAGGGGTTTTGTTGATCCTTGCTGTGTATTATAATCACCCCCCACATACTCCCCAGTACATTTTTTAATTCCTCCCATCTTTCCCAGCCAGTGGCGTACAGGCCAGAAGCGCAGAGATCAGGAGCAATTCCTCTGCACGCCTGTGTGGGCCCATGCCGATCTCCGAATGGCTGCAGTTAGTTCTTGTGAGTCCCGCGAGAGCTGACTGCAGCCATTCAGAGATCAGCGCAGGCCCAGGCAGTAGCACAGAAGGCTTGCTCTTGATCTCTGTCTGCGCTTCCGGCTGGGAAATTTGCTAGACCACCAGTTACGAGTGAGCGGGTGAGATTAAAGTTGCAGCAGTGGTGGCTTTTTTAAAAAAATATGTGGCGGCGGGGGGAGGTTTAAAAATATGCGGTGGCGGCAGAGGCTTAAAAATATGCAGCAGCGGCGGCAGGGGGGTTTAAAATATGTAGCGCCACTGCACAGGGAGCCAGGCGGAGAGAGGGCAGTTAAGCGATGCAGCTCGGGCGACTTCGTTGTGTGAAACGAAGTTCGTTGTGGGAAGCAAGACCTGAAGTTCGTTGTGCGCAGCGTTCGCTGTGCGAGGCGTCCGTTATGCGAGGCACCACTGTACATATATACAGAATAGGAGAGATAATGAACAAAAAATTCTTAGGTAACAAATCAGTTAAACAGTTTTGTTTTTACTGATTTCTAAAACTAAAATAGGCCTAGAATTCTTGTGCTTTCAGGTGGTTTCTACTGGTCACCAGGCTGCAATGTGGTACAAATTAATATCTGGATTTGTACTTAAAAAGCCAAAACATGGTCTTAGAGACATTTGGAGCATTGAGATTAAGCATCAAATTAATGCATCTCAATGACTCTGAGTGCGAAGATAGTAAGGTAGAGAATTCCAAAGAGTGGGGGCCATGACAGAGAATGAGGAATTCCTATGAGTACCAAGGAATAATTGTCTAAATGGAAGGACAACCAATAACTGTTGTTGAGATGGGTTTCTGCCAGCTACTTGTGAACTGGATTGGTCACTGCTGGAAGCAGGATACTGGGCTAGATGGCCCATTGGTCTGACCCAGCGTGGCTCTTCTGACGTCCTAATGCTGGACACAACCCAACAGTTATGAAAGAGTCGTTGCTCTTAAGGCAGGTTAATTATGGCTGTTAACCTGCCTTAAATGGAAAAACTTAACTCCGGTAAACGTAAACCCATATTTCTAAAATTGTGGACAAAATCATTTATGTTCCAATACGTAGCATCTACGTTACAGTTTCAAAACATAGACATTCGTATGTTGCCACAGGGGCATTTATGTTTTGCATTGCACTGTTGATAGTTTTTTTCTAAAATAGATGTTCCTGATGCACCTCCCTGGCACATGAATGCCCATTTCACTGTGTAGTTTTGAACAGGATGTACATCCACTGACCCTCTTCCAGGGTTGGGGTTGTTTGGGGGCTTTTTTGAAGAGGTACTCAGGGATACTGAGTACTGGCATCTTTTCCATTGCTTGATAAAAATGACCCAAGGTCCCCAAGTATTAATAAAAGAGCTTAGGTTCTGTATACCCAGTGCTGCCTTTTCATGGATTCTGTGCTTGGTTGCAGGGGGCCTGGCTACTGAAGAATGGCCTGGTATTTGAGTACCGGCACCTTTTTTTTGCTAGAAAAAAATGCACTGCCCTGTTCTAAGGTACTAGCAGAACTTCAAGCATCCAGACTTGGATATTTAATTCTGCTATGGATGTCCTTTCTAATATGTTGATCGATATAGCTTAAGTGAAAAGACTAATCTCAGTTTGAAGCAAACAAGCAGTAGAGGAGTAGCTGGTTCAGAACCCCTTGTGATATTGGGCAAATCATTTAATCCGGCATTTTCTCAATTTCAAGTTTAGAAAGACCTGCTGTACCTCAGTGTTTGTCTTATCTGTTTAGATTGTAGCTCTTTTGAGCAGCGCCCAAATGCCCTAAAACCAGCAATCGTCGCTAAGCAGAAGCCTCACTACTTACAAAATTATATTCTCCCTCTGTCAATTTCTGTCCCCTCACTTTCTGCATTCTGAAATTCGCTGATTTTTCCAGCATTATTCCTTGGGTTGCATACATGAGACCTATATTACATACCTAAGATTCATATGTTCGTTTTATCTATTTCCTGTTAATAAGATATACCCTCGCTACTTGCATTCTATAATTCACCGACTGTCCAGCTTCATTCTGTAATTCACTTTATCCAGTATTTGGCTTTTTCAGTAATTCGCTTTATTCTGTAATTCACTTCATTCTGCAATTCACCTAATTTTCCAGTTCTATTCTATATTTTGCAGTGTCCAATTTTATTCCTTGAAATGTAATTCGCTGATTGTCCAACCTTCTTTGATGTGAACTGGCGGTATAGAAGAATAAAGTTATTATATATATATATATATATATATATATAATTATTATTATTATAAACCTGTTTTGACAGCTTTCGCGACGATCGCATTTGCTGACCCGAGGCAGACAACGGCTCACCGCATGGTTTTCTGCACAAATCACTCATTGTCCAATCCGACCATGCAAATAAGCTCATTAGCTAGTAGAGTGATTAATACGGCTTCCTGATGCACAAACAAAGTGATTGCTTTTAGCGATCAAAAAAAAAGCGACTGGTCAAGTCCAGTCACTTACTTGTCTAACCCTAGTGCTTTACATTTGGCTCGTTACAGAACTGCATTTGTCAATTAGTAAATAGCTCAAACAAGAATTGTAATCATACTGTTTTCTTTCTGTTCTAAACTATTTTTAAAAAAATATTATGTATTCATTTATAAACCACAAATAATCCAAAGGCACCACCGAGGACTGCAGAATCAAAAAGAATATTTAAATTTCAAAGATACTTTAAAACATGGGGGGGGAAAGGGCAGAATAATTACACCTCCAACTCAAAAAGATTTTCCCATGCACAGCACAGAGGAAATACACTGGTGGACATGCAGAGAAGGTGGGGGAGGAGAATACCCTGTAATAAACTGTTTTGAGAAGAAAGACAATAATGCATATCACTCAAAGCTCCCCTGCAGCTTTCTGCCTCTCCTGAGTGCTGGTGACTTGCAGGAGGTTTAACATTGACAGCACTTTAACAGGCAATTTCCTTCTCATCTGACTGATGGCTGTAATTAGTGGTAATTAGCACCTTGCTATTGCTAAGTTATCAGATTCTGCAGAAAGTCAGAGTATCAGAACAGGTCAGGAAGGTATGCTAACTTTTCTTAGGACCTGATGTTCATTCAGTGGCATAGCGAGGGTGAGTGGAGCCCCTCCCCGCCCTCTTCTTGCCCCCCTGCTCCTTTCCGACCCCCCTGCCGTCCATGTACTTTTTTAATTATTTAGGCACAAACAATATGATGAACTTGCTGCTCATGTCGTGTCAGCTATCCCTCTGAGGTCACTTTCTGCCTCTTGTTTTTGCTGAGTATTTCAGGGCTATTGATTAATATAGTTTTCTTTCATTTCTAGTTACTTCCTTAAAGTTTTTTTTTATCCTTTTTAATTTTTCTTTATTTTTTTTTTTTACTGTGTTAGGCATGAGCTCCTAGCCCAGCCTGTTTGTGAAATCTCTTTATTGAGCAAAATGTAAAAACAGTACACAAAATGCAGGTAATCAAATCAAACAAATACAGAATATAAAATCCATATTACAGGGACAATCAAAGGAACCAAGGAATGAGCAAGATAGGAAAAACAAGTCCCAGGCTAAGGAAATCCATCCGCTCATACAAACTTTTTCCCCCAAAAGCCCACCAACCCCCCCCCCCCTACCCCAGAGTGGAGAGCAGCAAATACAAAAGCAAGAAAAAACACAAGGAAGAGAAAACAAATAGCAGCATCAAAATATACAGAACCGAAGAGCGAGTACGCACTTAACCAGTGCACCAGAGAGGAAAACAAAGAGAAAAAACCAAAAGTAAGAAGAAAACAGAAGGAGAAAAGAGACATAGAAGAAAAGGAAAAGAAAAGGAAAAGAGGAGAGACAGGGACAAAAAGGGAAAAAAGCAAGGAAATGAATAAGTAGGTAAGGAAGAAAAGAGGCTGTCCCTCCCACCTCAGGAGTTAAGCAGAAGACTGCGGGACCGATGAGGTAAGGCCATCCAATACACCTCCCAAATCTCCTGGAAACGGTCCCAGCCACGTGGCAGCCGGCCCGACACTGCTCTACGTTCCAAAAGGGCCATCTCAAACAGGAACCGTTGCCATTGCGCCACGGAGGGAATAGCAGATGTTCGCCAACACACCAAAATCGCCCGCTTAGCCATTAAGAACGCCTTCTGCACTAACAGACAGTGGCCCACCGGCAGAGCTCCCAAGCCTTCAGTCGCATAAAAAAGAGACGATAGCGGAGAGCAGGCCGGTAGAGAAGGCAAAAAAGAACGCAAGAAAGCCCAAACTCTGGACCAAAACAATTGAATTCGGGGGCAGGCCCAAAACATATGCCCCAACGTGGCTCCCACACCATTACATTTGGGACAAGCATCCCGCTCAGCAAACCCCGCACGAAATGCTCTCAATGGGGAAATAAATGCACGATGTAAAAACTTATACTCCTGTTCTCTGTGTATCATACTCCAAGAAATCGTCGCAACACAAGCAAAGCTAGAGGAAAGGAGTTCCGGCTCAAAGTCCAGCTGCAAATCCCGACTCCACACCTGTGCCAGACGACACACCGGACCATCCGGGCAGAGAGAAAGAAGAGCAGAAGTGTAATAACTCAACCGAGGAGCCACGGGATCCCACAATGCCAAACAGGAGCCCAAATGGCCCAAAATATCCGCCTGGATCGCCGGCCCAGGAAGACTAGAAATATAGTGGTGAGCCTGAGAATAGCCAAACAGATCAACAGAGTCAAGATGATACAAAGACATGAGTTCCAGTGGAGTAAGAGGCCGCCCCTCCTCATGCAAAAGATCCCCCACCCGTTTGATGCCCCGGGCATGCCAGACCCGAAAGGTACGAGTCTCTCGCCCCGGCAGAAAATCTAAATTCCCCACCAGGGGAAGAAAAGGGGTCACACTAAAATTAACAGATAGCTTCCTACACAATAGTTTCCAGCCCCACCTCATATAAGCCCAGATAATGTGCGTCCTAAGATCCCGAGGCAGGCGCGCTGAGGGGGCATGAAGAACATACAACCCCGCCACAGAACCCAACAAATCCCGTTCCAGAGGGTAATTCAAAGCAACAGAACTCTCCAAACACCAATCTCGGAGAACCCGCAATCCACAGGCTAAGTTATAAATTTGGAGATCAAGCAGACCAAAGCCGCCCCTGGAGACAGGTAACATCAGCACATGAAGAGGCATACGGGGCCGACGCCCACCCCACAAAAACACACGCAGCTCCGTATACAAGGAATCCAAGTCACGTCGTTTCAGCCAAATAGGTAGGGTTTGTAAAAGATACAACCACCGGGGCACCAACATCATATTATAAAGATATATACGGCCCGATAATGAAATAGGGAGAGCTCCCCAGAGACGGAGGAATTCAATAGTTTTCTTAAGTAAGGGCCTGACATTGATCTCATAGAGCTGACCCAAATCCGAAGGGACGTTGACTCCCAAGTACTTAACCTGCAAGGGCGTTTCCTTCAATGGGAAAGTAGGCCACACAGTAGCCACATCGAGATGAAGCGCCATAGCTTCAGATTTAGAGACGTTAAGCTTCAAACCAGAGAGCTCACCAAAGCTACCAAACAGATCTAACAAAGGAGTCAAGGCCCTCTCCGGACTAGTAAGCACCACCATAATGTCGTCCGCAAAGGCCATACAGCGAATAGATGAGTCCCCCAGTTCTACTCCCAGCAAGGCCGCATGTTGCCGAAGCCGAATCAGCAAGGGTTCCAAGAACAAAATGTATAAAAGCGGAGAGAGCGGGCAACCCTGCCGGGTCCCCCGCCCCAACCGAAACACTTCGGAAGGGCAACCATTAACTAAAACCGCCGCCGTCGGATCAGAGTATAATGTTCGAATAGCCTGCAGAAAGAAACCAGATATCCCATAGCGTGTCAGCAAAGGAAATAAAAACGCCCACTCAACTCTATCAAAAGCCTTCTCCGAGTCGAAACTAATGACCAGAGAAGGAAGCCGACGGGAAGCACAATATGCCATGGCTAACAACAATTTGCGAACATTATGTCCCGCCTGCCTACCCTGCACAAAACCAACTTGATCATCCTTCACTAGAACTGGCAAATAGGGAGTTAATCGATCAGCCAACAATTTGGCTAGAATTTTCAAGTCAACATTAATGAGAGAAATAGGGCGATACGATTCTACCAAAGCGTGATCCTTGCCGGGTTTAGGCAGTACCGTAATGAGAGCCTGATTGGCCCCAGCTGGAAAAGAGCCCTGTGCTATAGCCTGACAGAAATATCGACACAACGGGTCGGCAACATAGCCACAAAGGATCCGAAAAAACTCTCCACTAAAACCATCAGGTCCCGGTGATTTACCAAGCGAAAGCCCCCGAATAACGCGTTGGACCTCCTCCCTAGAAATAGGCATGTTCAAGGCCTCGATACCCTCCGCGGACAAGTTGGGCAGCCCCAAGGAGTCCAGGAAGTCTGCAATCAACTGATCCTTATGCACCACCTCCGCCGTGTACAGCTTGCGGTAGTATTGTTCAAATAGAGCCGCAAGCTGGGGCTGAGAGGTGAAAATCTGGCCAGTTCCTGAACGCAAAGAAGAAATCAAAGTGTTGCCCCTCCAGCCCTTGGTCAAGTTGGCAAGCAAGCGGCCAGGCCGATTACCAAACCGATGGTACTTGTAGTGAGAAGAGAACAAAAAATGCCTGGCCCGGTCCTGCAAAAGAGTATGATAAGTAGTTTGAGCGGTATAAAAGTCATGCTTATACCGCATAGTGGGAGAACGAAGGAACCGCCTATAACAGAGCTTAACCTTCCGCTCCAGTTCCAAGACCTTACCGGCTAAGATCTTACGCTTCCGAGAACAATAGTCGATGATAGACCCCCGAAGCACCGCTTTCGCCGTGTTCCAGAAAAGCGTCCCATCAGAAGCATGGCCCGCATTAAAGGAAACAAAGTCCCGCCACTGTTGCACTAAAAAGGGAGAAAAATCAGGGTCATGATAGAGAGCCACTGGAAATCGCCATCTGCCCTTCCCACCAGAGCCCGGACCTCCCAGCACCAAGTCCAACCATATGGGAGTATGGTCAGAAACTGCCAAGACCCCAATCCCAGCCTCAGAAACACAGTGGAAGGAGGAACGAGACAGAAAGATATAGTCAATTCGTGAAGAAGTGAGGTGTACCCTTGAAAGGTGAGTGAAATCTCGGTCCCCAGGATGTAAGGTACGCCACACGTCCACTAGGTCAAGAGCCTGTACGAAAGCCGGCAGGCCATTATCCGACCTAGGGGAGATGCGCGAAGACCCACCAGAGCAATCCTCACCAGGGACCATAACAGAGTTGAAGTCCCCCAAGAGAACCAAATGATCTAGAGGTTCAGATTGCAAAGGCAAAATAACTCCCAGCAGCCGCTTGAAAAAAGCACGCTGTGCCACATTAGGTGCATAAATAGAAGCCAAAAGAACTCTCCGCTGGTAAAGCAGGCCCTGAACCAGGACAAATCTCCCCTCAGGATCAGAAACAACTTTGGTTTGAGTGAACGGAACAGATTTATGGAGGAGGATAGCCACCCCCGCCTTAGTTTTGGGCGAGGAGGCAGAATAACATTGGCCCACCCAAGAACGTTTCAATTTATCATGTTCGAGCGCAGAGAGTTTAGTTTCCTGCAACCCCACAATATCAGCCTTGTAACGGGCCAAGCACTGAAGAATCTTGGTCCGTTTAACAGGTGAGTTAATCCCAGAAACGTTCCATGAGGCACAACGCAGTCCCCTCTTAGGTGTCATGTGCCCAGCAGAAAGAGATGCAATCCAGCAGGTTAAACGTAATCTGCTGCTGGGGCGCCCAGCCCTCACCCCGGCAGACACTCAACACAAGCATACTCACCCACAACAAACGCTCATCCACTCCCCTCCCCCCCCAACCCCCAACCCACATCCCCCCACCCGACCTCCCCCCACCCAAACCCCCCTCCCAGTAGAATCCACCATCCACCAAAAACAAATGACTGAGGGAGTCCCATGCCAGTAGCTCCCCCCCCAAACCTCAACACCCGACCCAGAACAAACGAACCATATAACAAATAACTAGAAAGGAGCCGGAAATATAGCATAACAGCAAAACCAGAGTCCGGCAATAAAGTGCTGCCAAAACAGGAGCTAGGATGTTGCAGGTAAAAGAAAGTCCATCAGCTAGGTGCCAGCCAGGCAACCCAGCCCACACAGCCCCTTAACTCAAAGTCCCACAGAGGGACCAGAAAAACAGCAAACAAATAAGAAGGAGAACAGAACTGAAAAGAACAAGTCAGATCAAGTTGGACCCTCCTGTGACGGGAACCACTGGTGCAGCTGAGCTTGGGCTGCGTCGCTCGAAGTAAATACATGAGGCTGACCATTGTAGAGAACACGCAGCCGGGCCGGGAACTGTAAGGTGAAACGCACATCCTTGGCCACCAGCTGCTTACACACAGGAGAGAATCCCCGTCGAAGTGATGCCACCTGGGCAGAGTAATCTTGAAAAAGAAGGATTTTCTGATTCTGGAAGGTGATAGTCTTCTTTTTCCTATAGGATCTCATAAGCTGGTCTTTAATAGCAAAGTTAAGTAGTCGTAAGATGACAATGCACGGTCGCGCTGCACCATCCGGTTTCTTACCCAGCCTATGAGCCCGTTCAATCCTCACGGGGCCCAAGGCGGCAGTATCCAGCAACTCGGCCGATAGCCATTTCTCCAGTACCTCAGCAAGAGAGGCATCCGGGACCACCTCAGGAATCCCCACCAGGCGCAGATTGTTCCTACGGGAACGATTCTCCATGTCATCAAGCTTTTCCTCACAGGCAGACATTTTGCATCGCAACGTGGCAAGCTCTGTCTGAACAGCTGACAAGGCATCCTCCGCAGAACTCACCCTCTGCTCTACCTCTGTCATCCGGGCATTAAATTCATGAACCTCCGTGGATAAGGACGCGAGGTTCTCATTAACTTTATCCAGTCGGGTGCCTAACGCACTCACCACAGCCTCCGTTAATTTGGCCACCAGCGGCGCGCTTGCTGGGTCAGGCTCCTCAGCCGAAGCCGCCATCTTGTCCTCCACAGTCGCCAGAGCCTTGCCGCGGGTCCCGTCTTTTTTACCACTCTTCGTGGTCATCGCGCTTCCGGATTTGTGGACAAACTTGTCCATACAGGTCTCCAACCCCTCTCCTCCACAATCGGGTCCAGTGTTGAGGCAGAATATAGGCCAAAAGAAGTTATATCGCGAGGGAGCTACGGAGCTCAGGAAAACAGCGCTTCCCCGCTCACTGCATGGCCACGCCCCCCCAGCCCAGCCTGTTTAAAAACAACACACAAACAATCCTTTAACAATTGAACCATTTAATTTTGCTGTGGCTAATTTTCCCATGATGTTCCAAAAACCTGCCAGTGGATTTAAACAGAGCATAGACCGTATTAGGACTATATCTGTGACTGATCCATATGATATGTGTCTTGCCTATCAGTCCTGACTTTTAATGCCTCTCTTGCTACCCCAATGCAGAAGAAAACCTGAAAATTCTGAAGGCACTATGTAAAAAAACTTTTTGGCATGTAGAAATCTGGTCCCTCAACTTAGCATCAAAGGCATTGGTCCCTATGGCTTCAGGAGCTACACCAGACACTGGAGACACATCAACATTGAGGTTTTCCTCTGCCTCAGTGTTGAGTCACTTGGATTCTGCACTGTCCTTGTCAACACCAAAAGATTCCAAGCGAATACAAAGAAGCACCAGCATCAGTTCTCTTCAAAGCATGGTGCTAGGAGCTCCGGGACATCAGCATTGCTAGTATCTGAGAAGTGTTGGCCCCCTCCATAGAAGTGGTAGTGATGCAACAGTCTCCCGAAAGCCAGGACTCCACTTCTGATTTGGCATGACATTTTCACAAACTGTCGCCACACTGGCAGCCTTGCCTTTACTGATATCTGCCCTCGAGGAGTGGCTCTGGGCCATGTTATAGGAAGAGCTGTGGAGAATTCTGGATCAGTGCAGTGCCATGGCATTGAGGCCACTTGTGCCAACTATGGTGCCACTCCAGCCCATCTTGGAGACCCATTTCCTAGACACATAGAAACATGATAGCAGATAAAGGCCAAATGGCCCATCTAGTCTGCCCATCTGCAGTAACCATTATCTCTTTCTCTCTCAGAGAGATCCCATGTGTCTATCCCAGGCTTTTTTGAATTCAGACACAGTCTCTATATCCACCACGTCTTCCAGGAGACTGTTCCATGCATCTACCACCCTTTCTGTAAAAAAGTATTTCCTTAGATTACTCTGGAGCCGATCATCTTATAACTTCATCCTATGCCCTCATTGCAGAGTTTCCTTTCAAATTAGAGACTTGACTCATGCGCATTTACATTATGCAGGTATTTAAACATCTCTATCATATCTCCCTTCTCATGCCTTTCCTCCAAAGTATACAGATTGAGATCTTTAAGTCTGTCCCTATATGCCTTATGATGAAGACTACATACCATTTTAGTAGCCTTCCTCTAGACTGACTCCATCCTTTTTATATATTTTTGAAGGTGTGACCTCCAGAATTGTACACAATATTCTAAATGAGGTCTCACCAAAGTCTTATACAGAGGCATCAATACCTCCTTTTTCTTACTGGCCACTGCCATACCTCTCCCTTTGCAACTTAGCATCCTTCTAGTTTTCGCTATCACCTTTTCAACCTGTTTGGCCACCTTAAGATCATCACATACAATCACACCCAAGTCCCTCAGTTGTCCTAAATCATAGAGGGTGACAGTTGCAGGTCTCAGCCCCTTGCAATAACTCTTAGACCATCTTTTATGTTCCAACTAGGAAATAACAGACTATAAATTTTGAAAATAAATAGATCACTTATTCATTTTTGTAGGGTTATTGCATAAGAAAGACCATGAAAAAGTGATCAGATTTCATTACGAAGAAAGATTGAAAATATCAAAAATTATAACCGAAGATTGTTAGAATGTTAGAATTCTCAACTTTCCTAAAATCCCTGGGGTTTCTCCTCTTGAGATACTTAAATATTCTGTAGATCTTATGTGAACAGAATCTATTATATACTGATTTCCTCAAAACAGACCCAGGGGGATATGGAAGGAGAAAATATACAACCAGCTCAATTAGATTTGAATATTTCAGACTCTTCGGTTAGGTCTACCTTGTTGATCTCTTTCATTTTTGAACAGGACTTAAATGCCCTCAAGAAACTTTATTTTAGATATTCTAAAGAATTACTTCATGTTAAAAGAATTTGGATTTATTTAGATGTAACACAAGAACGAAGGAGACAATTTCTTTGCGTCATGAGAGAAGAACATTAGGTTCTACATTTTGATTAGCACACCCATGTAAATGTGTTATGAAATATGCAGATTTAAAATATGTTATCTTAGTCCCAGAACAATTGAGAACTTTTTTGGATTTAAAGAAAATTGCTTCAGTGTAACTGATAATGAAAAAGGGTAGTGAAAGAGTTATTGCTTTTTGATAATGATTATTCCTTTAATTTACTTCTCTTTGGGGTCCTTTTATTAAGGCGTGCTAACCGTTTTAGCACGCGCTAAATGCTAAGGCATCCATTATATTCTATAGAAGCCTTAGCATTTAGCGTGCGCTAAATCAGTTAGCACGCCTTAATAAAAGGATCCCTTTGTTTCTGCCTTTCTCCCCCGTGAACTGTAATTAGTGGTCTAAGGAAGGAAAAAAAATTTTTTCTTTACATGTTGTTTTGATTCAAACAACTGCATACTATATTCATGCTGTATTACTATAACAAAAGGTTCTTTTTGTAAAGTTATGTTAAAATGATAAATAAATCAATAAAAAATAAAAAAAGTGATCAGATTTAAGACTTCTAATTTTATTATACCATTCATCTCTCTTTTCAGTATTTAAAAGTGTGGCGCTGTGGTTAAAGCTACACCCTCAGCACCCTGAGGTTGTGGGTTCAAATCCATGTTGCTCCCTGTGATGTAATCCCCTCAGTGCCCAGTTACATTAGATAGATTGTGAGCCTGCCAGGACAGACAGGGAAAAAATGCTTGAGTACCTGAATAAATTCATGTAAACCGTTCTGAGCTCCCCTGAGAGAACAGTATAGAAAATTGAATAAATCTAAACTAAACTAAAGCTAAACTTTATATACCGGGTCGTCAACCTAAGGAAGCTCGATTCGGTTTACAACAATTAGATAAAAACGAAAGAAAGTTTACAAAGATTAAATAAAAACTAAAGAAAGTAATAGCAAAAGTTTCAAAGAGATTAGTTTTCAAAATGTCTGGCAAAAAAAAGTGTTTAGAAATTTATTGAAAGATTGGAAAGAACTGAGGCTCCTCGGAATTAAGGGGAGTTCATTCCATAGTTGAGAAAGTTTAAAAGACGGAGATTGACTGAAAATCTTAACTCCTTTAATTCCTTTTCTAGAAGGAAGGGAGAGTTTGAATTGTTGGATGCCTCTTGCAAAGGAAAATCTGTAAGCATTCCATAATAAGGGAACGAGGGGAATAAAAATGCCATATAAATTTTTGAAAGAGATGCAGGCACATTTGAATTGAATTCTGAGATAAACTGGGAGCCAATAAAGACTTGGGAGCAAAGGGGTCACATGGTCAAATTTACTTTTTCGAAAGATCAGCTTCGCAGAAGTATTCTGGATTAATTATAATCTTTGGAGACAGACCTTTGTGAAGCTAAGATAGATAGAGTTACAGTAATCTAGTCGAGATAATATAATTGATTGGACCAAGACAGAGAAATGTCGATGATGAAAAAGATGTCTAACCTTCCTCAACATTCGTAAACTAAAAAAAGCATTTCCAGACTTTCCCAGAGACCTTGGGACAAATGACAGCCGTGTCCATAGTAACAAATCAAGAAACTAGTTCTAGAGAAACTTCAGGTCCCCCCTAAGATTCCAAGGTGAACTGATACTCTTGTATTCTCAAGGTAAAAATAAGTACAGAGCTGCACAAAAGGCCTGATTCTACATTATACAGCTTCTATTAATTTAGGCATACACTGCTCATCATGCACATACATTTCATTATGTCTCACTGCTAGCACCACTTTACCACATACAACAACACATCCCGGCTCTAAACTGGTTCAGTCCCCACGAACACGTCACACTAAGTGGCAGTCCGCTAAAACCTTACATCTGTCATACACACACTTTTTTTTTGTATCCATGTCAGCCTTTTTTTGGTTTCAATTTCATTTGGAAATTCTGCTCCGGTCACGATCCATCGACAAAGTAGGTATCTACCATGTTTCCCCCAAAATAAGACAGTGTCCTATATTAATTTGGGGTCCAAAAAAACGCCTTAGGGCTTATTTTCAGGGGATTTAATTTTTTTTCATGTACAACAATCTCCCTTCCTCACCTCCACCTCAATTCTTCCTCTTTCCTTTCTCCCCCCCCCCCCATGTGCAGCATCTTTCCTCCCTTCTCACCTATAAATTGTGGAAGTCAGTGGACAGCTGCCTGCTGCTTGTCGGGGCCCGCGGCTCACAAGGGCGCTAACGCCTGGGCCCGCGACACTTCCTAATTGTACCGGTTGCTGGGGCTTCGCTGGACGACTGCCTACGGATTACTGGCATGCTGCTGCGTGGACATGCGCCACTTCTGAATGGCTGCCTCAGTTCTCCTGAGGATCTAGCGAGAACTGAGGCAGCCATTCAGAAGTGGCGCGCGCCCCTGCAGCACCGTGCTTGTGCGCTGCAGGCAGCCGTCCAGCGAAGCACCAGTGACCGGCATAATTAGGAAGTGTCGTGGGCCCAGGCATTAGCGTGCTTATGCGCCGCGGGCCCCGACAAGCAGCAGACAGCAGTTCACCAACCTCCACAATTTACAGGTACCGCCCGGGGAGGGGTGGGTATATTCGCTTCAGGTATAAAAAATTGAATAAATAAATAAGACGCACCCTTATTTCCACCCACTTTTTTGGGTGAAAAAAGCGCATCTTATGGAGCAAAAAATACGGTAATCTATGCCATGACTACTGCCCATCTCAATTGTCTATACCTCTCCTGTAAAAATGAGTGTTCAACAAGATCAAAAGCACTGGAGAGTTCTAGCAACAGCAAGAACATTGGAACACCATTCACCAAACCTTGGCAGGTGACATCATTCACTGCCACCAGAACC
Source organism: Geotrypetes seraphini (assembly GCF_902459505.1). Classification (NCBI taxonomy): domain Eukaryota; kingdom Metazoa; phylum Chordata; class Amphibia; order Gymnophiona; family Dermophiidae; genus Geotrypetes; species Geotrypetes seraphini. The sequence goes on from NC_047085.1 coordinate 231,242,407, forward strand.
AATTCAGTGCTAAAGCTTGCCCAAAACCCACACTGAAAATGATCCAGCCTATCTAGATCTTCCAAATATTCCAGCATCTATCATGTCACCATCTTCTCAATAATTTTGGCCAGGTGGGAGGTGCTAATTGGATGATGGTGGTTGCATACTAAGAGATACAGCATAATTTATATTAAAAGAGGAAAGATCACTTATTCTTTCAAACGTCTTGGCAAATGGACAGCACTTGATGATAAAAGCACTAGATCACACAGTCACTGGAAAACATAATCACACCCCTTAAGTAAAGCAGACAAAAACCGGCCTTTGGCACAATAAGTACCTTTAAATCTCATGAGTACCCCTTTAAAGGTGCCAGCATATAATTTAATATAGCAGAATACTCAACAATCAAAAACCACAAAATTAAGTCAGTTTTTAAAATTGTTTTCAGGATCTCAGCAATATTTGTTTGTTTATTCCTCACCCGTCCTTATCCAGGGCGAGTTACATATTAACATACAAAATAAAACATTTACATTTATCGTACAAAACACTTCAGAGACACATTGTAGCAAATTACATACTTACATATCAAATTAAAATACATATAACATACACGTCGTATCAACGACGACTATCATTTAAGGCCCAAAACTGGCCAAACCCAAACATACATCAAAATATAAAATTCCATAAATCATACAAGATGCCTCAATGACAGACATTATTAAGCCAGATAAAAGAAACCAGATCATTGAAAATGTATAATGTATAATTTATAATAGTCAAATTTCATCTCAAGTACAGCTTTTCCTCAAAAACAATACCCTTTGTTCTCTGTAGGAGCATTTTTACATATCCAAGAGGGGTGGGTGGGCGGGAGGGTATGGGGGGGAAGAGATATTATATTATTTGATTGTTCTGAGTGATGTTTATTGTGTTAATTGTTTGATAATCTGTTGCACTTAATGTTGGCTTTTAAAATGAATAAATAATTTTTTAAAATAAAACCCCCCCAAAGTAAATCAATAACAGCTTTTCAAGTGGGCAGGGGGTATATTACACCGACATGCACGTGTTTCGCTACATCGCCGTTTCAAGCCAGGTTCCCCTTCATACTGTCGGTGTAATATACCCCCTACCCACTTGAAAAGCTGTTATTGATTTACTTTGTTACTGATGACAAGCTTTACTTGAGACATGAAATCTGACCAATCTAAATGATAAAATATAAGCATAAAACAGTAAATGAAATTGAAAGAATGTATAAGAAATAATATGGATCAGTGAAGAATTGATGCATCTTTCTTTAGCGAGAAAGGCATTGAGGGTCATTGTTGAGATCCCGAAAACCAATAATAATAATAACTTTATTCTTCTATACCGCCACAATCGTGCGACTTCTAGGGGGTTCAAAGAGCTGGACAATCAGCCAGTTACAATATGCAGATAGTCAGTGGAATTACAGTATGCAGAATCTTAAAATTGCAGCGAATTACAATATACAGTTTGTTTAGAATTTTAGAGGGGCCCTTTAAGAAAAAGTAGCGAATTGCAGAATACAATTTGTTAAGAATTTCAGAGGAGACATATTAGGAAAAAAAGAATAAAACTGACTTAATGTAAAGTTTTTGATCGTTGAGTATTCTGCTATTATTGATATGTGATTGAAGCTAGATATAGAAATTCAGCTGCAAGTCTAAATGGCATATCAATTTAAACCACTCATTAACAGTGCTGAAAATTTGCACACCATTTCTATAGCACAGCCAGCTATACGCAGCAGTTATAACTCATGCCCTGTATTTCGGAGTTCCTGAGTTTGGAGAAGAGTCCAAAACAATCAAGCGCTCCAGCACAAAAAACGTCCCTTTGTCAGCACGTCTCCCTAACGTTCCACCAGCTCCCCAGAGGGCGATTACGCGATGCTCCTCAAAGCGACCTGATGCGTCACCAGGTCTCTGCTGGCCTGTTAGCTGCTTGCAGAGCAAACCAAACGGATGAATAATGCAGATATGCTCAGACAGCGGATCATTAAACTGCACACCTGCCGCCTACTTCTCTGACTCCAGCTTCTCATTACTGGATCTCACAAACTCTTTTTCCTTGTTTCTCCTATGTCCCCTCCCCCCTCCCCTATCTCTCACACAAAAACTTGCTTCTTTTTGTTTCTGACAGTTTCTAGTATACTTTTGGGCAGTGTTAAAAGTTCTGCAACTACAGTACAAGTTAATGGGCATTTGTACTTTTTTTGTGCGCAACAAGTTACATAACCTTACTTTAAGATAAAACAAAATATGCAATCGCTTTTTGTAACATAAATATATTTTGGGATAGGTTTAGTATGAGGATACCAGCTTCTTTTTTGATCTGGATTATCCAAAATGAAAAAGCAGAATGCATCTTGGGAGACTTTTGACTGTGGTAAAGTCCCGGAAATAGTTCCCCTGGAAGCTGATACAAAGGTGTTCATTTGATGGCCCGTGCCATATTGAGAGCTGATAGTGCACGGATTTGAATGATTACCCAAGGACTCTTGTCAGGCTTATGCATTCTTCTGCTGGAGGAGCCCTGACAATTTTGGAACTATTGGAGTTTTTGAAGAATTGTCGATTTTGTGAACATCTGGGGACTATGAACCATGTATTTGATTCTCCAGCTAAAGATAAATGTTATTCCAACTTTCCTGTGCACAGACAGTGGTTTGAACCTTTTTGAGATAGGGAGCAAATTCTCTGTGGAGTTGTTGTTTTTATTTTTAATGCCAGTGATAAGCTTTAAGGCTACTAGAAGTTTCTTTATTTATGCTGCTACTTAAGTTTGGGGCTTTTTTGTCCACATTTGTGATTGCTAGATACTCTGTAGGATCTTTCCACCACCTGGCTTGGTAATAATTTAAGTCTATGAGGAGGGGGTGCTGAAAAGTTCTCAGCCAAGCCAAGAAGAGAATGACGTGAACATAGTTCAATCAGTGATTTGAAACAAAGTCAAAACAGAGAATTTAGTTTCTGCAAATTGTTAATGAAATAATAAGATAATAGTAGCAAAATAACGCTCAGAATTTAGAAAGCTGGTTGGTTGGGCTGAGAACTTTTCAGCACCCCCTCGTACATTTCAAACTTAAATGCACTTGCATAATTTCCAGATATATGCCCTCTACAGCAGGGGTGCCCAACACGTCGATCGCGATCGACCAGTAGCTCAGGAAGGCAACGCGAGTCGATCGCGGAGCCCATCCCGGGCTCGTGTTGCCGTCCTGATCTACCGGGCCAATCAGCCTTCCTCTCCAGTGTTCTCTCTAGGGCCTTTTAGCTGGGCGGTCCGCCCAGCTGTCATCTGCTGCTGCTGCTGCCGCCGCTGCTGAACATTAAAAAAAAAAAAAAAAACGGCTTGGAGATTTCAGCCTATAGGGAACTTATGCTCCGTGCCGGCTTCCCTTCTCTTCCCTCCGAAACCGGAAGTTATGTCCGGGGGGGGAGGGGTTAGAGAAGGGAAGCCGGCTGCACATGTTGAGAGCCCTGAAGCAAGCGTTCGCTATGGGCTAAGGCGGGAGACAGGTTAGTGAAGCATTTGCTGCTCTTGCTGCCGGGTCCTGCCTACTTTCTGTTTCCGCGAAGGCAGGACCCGGCAGCATTTCCCCTAATAGGTCGATCGCGATCTTGGGCCAATCAGCCTTCCTCTCCTCGACGGCAGAATTGACGTCGGGGAGAGGAATGCTGGTCGGCCGAAGCACGAAGAGCTTGGGGCGGCGGCGGCTTTCGGGCCTGTTATTGGTGGCGGTTTGGGTCCTGGTCCCCGATGGCAGTGGCTTGGGGGAGGGCAGGGAGAAAGAAAGAAAAAGGGCAGGCAGGGAGACAGAAGGAAAGAAGAGAAACAGAAAAAAAAGAAAGGGAGGCAGAGAGAAAGAAAGGGCAGGGAGAGAGGAAGGAAAAGTTGGGGGAGAGAACGAGGTCTGGAGGAGAGGAAGCATACAGGCTAAAAGAAGGGAAGAAAGATTGGATGCACAGTCAGAAGAAGAAAGTGCAACCAGAGACTCATGAAATCACCATACAAGGTAGGAAAAATGATTTTATTTTAAATTTAGTGATCAAAATGTGTCTGAATTTATATCTGCTGTCTAAATTTTACACTAAGGTCCCCTTTTACTAAACCGCAATAGAGTTTTTTAGCGCAGGGAGCCTATGAGCGTCGAGAGCAGCGCTGGGCATTCTGCGCAGCTCCCTGCACTCTAAAAACTGCTATCGTGGTTTAGTAAAAAGGGAGGGGGTATATTTGTCTATTTTTGTATGGTTGTTACTGAGGTGATAGTGCATAGAGTCATCTGCTTTGACCTCTTTGAAAAACCCTGGAATAGGAATGATAATTAACATTTTCTATGCGTACAGTGTGCGTTGTGTGTTTTTTTTTTTATTTTATTGTTGGTAGATCATTTTGACTTGGTCATTTTAAAAGTAGCTCGCAAGCCCAAAAAGTGTGGGCACCCCTGCTCTACAGCATCTTTTTCTTAATGGGGATGAAAGGATACACCTTGTACCTGTATGCACATCCTTCAAGTTGACTGAAAATCCACTAATGAGATCCAGTATACTGTATCTGCCTCAAGAACTGCCTCTCTGCTGTATGGGCACAGATAAAAGTTGTTTTGTATATTTTTAGGATATAACATGTTTTACTGCAAGAGCTGCTCTTTCTTCTATTTATTCCCCCCAGGACTGGATGACGTTTGTCCTGTTCATTCTTTGGTGGAAAGTCTTTTATTTTCTCTGTTACTTTTGGGAAATGAGTTTCTCTGATGCTCTCTATTTGTATAGAAGGAAATGCATTTCTGTTTTCCCCCAGTATTACACTGTATTCAAAGTATGGCTTTTTGAAGTTTACAATTCAGGGTGTTTTACTCTGCTTATTTCTAATTCCTGGTCACTTATTCTGTACTTGCTGAGGGTCTGTCAGACTGGGTTAAGAACCACTTCATAAGATATATTGATTTTACTGGCAAACAAAATTTCTGGAAAATATTTGTTTCTGCAAACTTTCTCAAGCCGCGGCACACTAAACGTAGTGGCTGCAGCTTGAGGCACCTGGAAGTGTGCTGATGTCGCCATGATGATGTCACATGCTGGCGTGATGTCATCATGTTGAAGTCCGCGTGTACACGAAGGTCCTCCAGAGGGGCCCTGAGATGCCAGTGGGGTGAGGGGGGAGGGTGCCAGCATGGAAGAGGGCCGGAAAGAAGGAGAGGCACTGGTGCCAGCTGATTGCCTACAGGACATACCTCTCACAGCGAGAGGCACGTCCTGTAGGCACACCTGAAATCTCAGGAGGCACTCAGTTTGCGATACAGTGATCTAATGGAATGTACAACCCTGAATCAGAATACAAGTATAACCTCGCAATATATTTATCATGCATGGTGTGGCTGAAATATGTATTTCACTGTCCACATTTAACCATGTCATGTGACACTGGTCTCAAAATCAATAGAACATTAGACTATGAACTTTTTGTTTTTGGAAGAAAAGCCAGAAACATTTGTCAAACAGAAAAGTCTGCAACAAATGCAAGCCCTAGAACTCTCCTCAGAGCATGGAGACCAGTGGGAAGAGGAATTAATATGAGGATAAATCAATAAGTAAAGGCAAAATGCATTTAACAGCTTTAATAGAAGTAACAGTGAGCAATTGAATATATCACTTTTCCACATAATTCCCATGCAAGAGGACGAATTTGTTGTATCGTTCAACTAGCTTCTGCATTCCTGCAGAAAAGAAGTTTTTCGGCTGCTCCCGAAGCCAGGTGAGCACCACTTCCTTTACTTCATCAGGCTTTGGTCTTTTGCTTTCTGAGTCGCAGTGATGCACCCATGTCTCGTCGTCGCTAACAGTTCTTTCCAGAATACTCGGATCTTCTTCAAACTATCTCAGGAACTAGGTCGCAACCTCCACACGCTGTTGCTTACGCAAACCAGTAAGTTGTTTGGGAATCCATCATGCGCAGACTTTCCTTTATCCCAAGTCATCATGCATTATGGCAAGTACAGATCCATAACTGATAAGCAAATCTGCAGCCAATTGAGACACCATTATCTGTTGGTCTTTTCTAGTCAAGGCATCCACCCTATCAATGTGCTCTTGTGTGCGCGATGTTGATAGGCAACCAAAATGACCTAAAAAGTATCTACACCAAACACTAAATCAAATTCTATTATTTCAAATATGTCCACTCCTGCGTATAAGTCTGAAATTTTTTAACAATTTTTAACAATCTGTATATTGTAATTTGCTGATTTTTAAGATTCTGCATACTGTAATTCTTTGACTATCTGCATATTGTAACTCGCTGACTGTCCAGCTCTCTTCAATGTGAACCGCCTAGAAGTCTCACGACTATGGCGGTATAGAAGAATAAAGTTATTATTATTATTTGTCACTTTAAACCTTTTTACCTACTCGTAAACCTTTTGTTGATTCATGGTGTTCTTCAACCGCCGGTCCAAGGACCGGTGCCGGTCCGCAGAATTTTCCTGCTGGTTTGTGGCTGGAACATGCCTCGGGCCTGAGGAGATCAGTGCTCAAAGCTGCGGGCGGCGGCGGCTCCTACATGCGTCCTACGCCTAAACCAGCAGCCTTCTCTCTGACGTCGCAACGTCAGAGGAAAAGCTTCCAGATGATGTGCAGAACGCGCAAGGAGCTGCCGCATGTGGCTTTGTGCACTGATCTGCTCAGGCCCGAGGCATGTTCTGGCCGTGGACCGTCAGTGAGGAAGAGGGGAATTGAGGAAGAAGAAGCTGGCCGCGGGCAGCAGAGCGCTGAGTCGATATCCGATGAGGAATTTCCACAGGTTTCACTCTGCCCAAAGAAAGCGCACTCCTGCATGTTGTTCTTCGATGGTACAATATTGCACGTTTTTGACCTCATGTCTGCCACACGACCAAAGGCCGAGCATTGCACTTTGTGTGGACCAACTATCGAACAGGCAATGTACGAGTACATATTGCAGGGGTCTCAAAGTCCCTCCTCGAGGGCCGCAATCCAGTTGGGTTTTCAGGATTTCCCCAATGAATCTGCATGAGATCTATTAGCATCCAATGAAAGCAGTGCATGCAAATAGATCTCATGTATATTCATTGGGGAAATCCTGAAAACCCGACTGGATTGCGGCCCTCGAGGAGAGACTTTGACACCCCTGATATATTGCATTTCGCTAGCTCTGTTCCAATTAGTGCGTAATTTAACAATTGCCTTTAATTTTTGATTTGCCATCGTATGAAAACAAGACGTCTTACAACTACAAGAAAGAAGCATATGCTTTTAAAAATGGGGATGCAATCCTTCCTTCCCTAGATTAGTCCTAGCAGGGTTTCTTTTTCTTTGACTACACTAACTTTTGTGGAGGGTCTAGGCTGGGACCGGTTCTCCAGGGGGCTGTTGGTAAATGTATCCACATTCTTCACATTTCCGCTGGGGCTCAGAAACTCAGGTCAGAATCGGGGTTCTGAACTAAAAGGTTTACATACAAATAGGATGTAAACAAAAAGGAAAAAAGCCACATAACAATGGGTGAAGCATAGGCAGAGAGAATCACTCCTGCCAATCTTCAATTTAAAGGTGGGGGTCCAGGTGGTAGAGGCAAGAAGGAGTGGGCTTCCCTCCTGCAAGTTATTTATTTATTTATTTTTTATTTGGGCGGAGTCCCGGCATGACTTTTTTTTTTTTTTTTTTAGTGGGCACAGATGTTGTACACAAAATACGTGTGTGCAAATTAAAAACAAACAAACAAAAACCCTGTGTCTGAATTCAAGAAAGCGTGGGGGAGGAGGAAGTGGATGCTGTAGATGGGCAGACTGGATGGGCCATTTGGCCTTTATCTGCCATTATATTTCTATGTTTCTATTACGGTGGTCCTCCTTGAAACTTATTTGCATGTGAAATTGTTTCAACATTTATCTCTTGTTTTTAAATCAAACCATTTATCAGCTCCACAGTGACCCCACAGGATTATAAAGGTGATTTTAGAGCAGTGTTCTTCGACTGCCAGTCTGCAGAAATTTCCTGCCGGTTCACAGGGCCAGCATGTGCATTGGGCCCGAGACAGTGTTCTTCAGCTGCTGGTCTGCAGTGCGATCGATGCAGTATTATCTTCGGGCTGGCTCCTTCTTCCTCACTGCTGCAGTGCACAAAGCCGCGGGCAGCGGCTCCTACGTGCATCCTGCGCCTTAACCGGAAACCTTCTCTCTGATGTCGCAACGTCACAGGGAATGCATCCGGATGAGGTGTGGGACACACGAGGAGCCACTGCCCGCGTCTTTGTGCACTGCGTCAGTGAGGAAGAGGGAGACAGCCTGATGATATCGCCGGGGGCGGCATATAATGGCCAGGCAGGGGCAAGCCAGAAGTTAAGGCACAGCATGGAGAGAGGGAGACAATAAAGGTAGGGGGAATGATTTTAGTTTTGAATTTAGTGATTGGTTTACATCTGCTGTCTGTATTTTGCACTGTTCAGGAAGAAATGCATTTGTTTCTATTTCTCTGGGGTGGTACTACATGCAGAGTCTTGAATCTTAGGGTTTCGTTTGTACATATTAGTACTTTTAGTTTTTGGTCCTGTATATCATTACACATTAACAATCTAAACTACCCCATTCAACCAACGATGAAGATTCTAGGAGTAATACTAGACCAAGGACTAACCATGAAAGATCACATAGACTCCTTAATCAAAAGAGGGTTTTTCACTCTCTGGAAACTTAAGGCCATTAAGGCGTACTTCCACACGTCAGCTTTCAGAATTCTAGTACAATCCCTAATACTAAACCTCCTGGACTATTGCAACATCACCCATCTGACAATCCCCCAGAAGCAAATGCTAAGACTACAACTGATACAAAATGCAGCAGTCAGGATGATCTTCGGGCTGAAGAAGTCCGATCACATAACCCCCTCCTACCGACTCCTACACTGGCTGCCGATGGAGGCGCGCACAAAATTCAAGCTAGGATGTCTATGCTTCAAGGTATTAAATGGTCTAGCCCCAAAATACATTACAGACCTCTTCTCATTCCCAACCAACAGTCATGAAAGAAAAACACACATGAAATTTGTCTCCCCACCGGCTAGAGGGTGCAAATATAAGAGACACCATCAACAACTGCTATCATATCAAGCAGCCATATGGGGTAAAGACCTAGAAAAACTAATTGCGCACACAAACAACTATGAAGAATTCAGGAAACACCTAAAAACTTACCTATTCTTGAAATACCTAGGTAATGAACCGGAACATCAACCCCCCTCGTAACTTCACCACATACCTGAACTTGCAAACTGTTAACCCCAACCCCTCAATCACTAAATATGAACACTCTATGAACCTACGGAATATTTCTACTTCTGTGCAAACAGCTTGGCACTTCCTGGCCTTGCAACACACAAACTAACGTTAACAATACTAATGTTATCAGATGTACATTGCTATACTCTTTTAGTCGTTGTACGAGATATACACTGCTATACTCTCTAATTCGCTGTATGTAAAACTTCTCTTGATTGTATTTACAGTTTCTTTTATTGTAAACCGCCTAGAAGTCGCAAGATTACTGGCGGTATATAAGAATAAAGTTATTATTATTATTATTATTATTTGCATGGGGTTATCTGTGTTCTGGTAAGAATGAATGTTGAGAAGCATACAGTGTGCTTTGTGTAGTTTAATTTTGTGGTTAACCATTATGTGAAATAAGATTATATTGTGTCTGTGTGTATATATATGAACAATGAATAGGAAAAAAATGGTGTTACAATTAGTACTATTAAGGGGACGGAGATGGGCAGGGTATGGCCCACGACTTAGCCCAGTGTTCTTCAACCGCCGGTCCACAAAATAATTCTTATATTTTTGCTGGTCCATAGCATCCAGCTATCAGTCACTAATTTTTCTTTCAGGACTCTCCAGATCTTTATAGACTCCTTTTTCTCTCTTTTACTCCTGAACTGCTACAGGTGAGATTTAAACCCAGTTGTGATCCCTGCTGTAGTTCGTTTTCACTGCTTGGCTCTTGTTTTCCTCAGGGCCAGTGTCCTTTTTTATTCTCTGTTTCTCCAATTATTTAACTTTTCCTTAGAATCAATATTGTACTAGTTCTCTGTTCCAGATCACAACTTCAAAGAAGAGCAGAACCTAGTGGTGTAGCTACAGGTAAGTCTGGGTGGACACAGGCCTACCCTTTCGTGGCTCAAGATCATCCAATCTGGTGGCCACTTAGCATATGACGTCATCTCGTCACACAGGCTTATCTTCACGTTTGCTCAGCAGTTCACCACACCAGTAAGTTCACAGATTTTTACGTTTCCGTGCCAAATGCAACGTTATCTTCCTTCTTTTGGCAGTATTTCACTCTTATGTGTTTTTTTACGATGTTTATCCCCCTGCCTTAGTTAGCTTACACAGTCTGTTCCTTAACTTTGTATAGCGAGTCCTGCACTTTATTTATGAATCACATTAGCGTGCCTTTGTCTTTGTAAGCCTCAGCGACACACTGGTTTAATTCATGAGGATCCAGTGTACTCATCCTTTTCCTGCAGCCCGGACATTTCTTAGATGTTTCTGGCATCTTCAAGATGGTAAGTAGAAAAAGTCTTGATTGTAGACAAAATGGTGATGGAGAGCTGTGGAAAAATCCGACCAATGGGAACGGGCGGAAACTAAAGACTGGGGATTAAGGGGAAGCAGGGGGAAATGGGTAGGGCTCGGGCATGCCCAGTGGGGCCCGGGCACTGCACGTGCTCAGAGAAAAAAAAAAAATAAATCTCTCTGAGCTATTGGAGAGCTTATCCGCAAATCGGGAGCTGTTGGGACAACACCCATATGTGGCTGACTATCCTGCTGTCCACGGAGAACCTACGTTACAGGTAAGTAACTACACTTTTCATAAGCCACCCATTGGTTTTGCCAGTTCTCCACAATGCACCAGCACATCTCTGGGTTTTTTCTGCTCACATTTTACTTATAGCAGCAGTGCACCGGCCATGTTCAACATTATCTTTCAATACAGTATGGTCCCACTTTTTGCACCCTTACACTCAAGCCGCAACTCCATCTTTGCACACTTTACCACCCTTTATGATGCTCACGTTATCTTCTCACAACCCTCTTCTCACACACACCCTTTTTGTTCTCTGGTTATGATATCTCCTTCATTCTCACAATCCATTACTTTTATTAACATGCTTCTCAATCTCCTTTCATGTCATTTTACATTTTTATCTGTCATTCTTAACAGATCCATATCCCCTTTCAGTTACTTCCAGTTGTTATCCATAAGGTTTTCCTGTATATGATATATTTTCAGTATGTATTTATGTCTCTTCATCTCCTTCATGTCATTTTTTGCACTGGTCTCTCTGCATAATGTATATATTCATATTTTTAGCACGCATTCATGTCCTTTCACCTTTTTTATGTCATTCGTTGCACTGTTTTTTACACTTCCACACTTTCATGATCTCCTTGCTCTAAATGGCACCATGTTCCATCACTGGAATGCTTGGCTCCACATGGTTCTTCTTGTTGACTTAGGGCTAGATTCACTAAGCAAACCGATCGTGTACCGATCGGTTTGCGAACCCTTTGTGACCCGATTTCCCTCGGACCCGATTCACTAACCTGTGTCCTGATCATCCTCTGATCTGCGCATGCAAATGAGGGGGAACGGCATTCAAATGATGGCAGGCAGCGATCCATAAAACAAAACCCTGCAACACTGACTGGGCTGGCCGATCACAAACAAGCAACTTCTGAGGACCAGTCGCTCATGTCCTTTCTGACTGCCCTGCCTTCTGCTGCCCTGCTCTCTGCCCTGAACTGCTTTCAGCCCCATTCTCCCGCCAGCCCCGATCTCCTGCTGCCCCGAACTCCTGCAGCCCCGACTCTCCCGCCTGCCCCAATTTCCTGCCTGCCCCGAACTCCTGCTACCCCGACTCTCCCGCCTGCCCTGATCTCCTGCCTGCCCTGAACTTATGTAGCCCCGAATCTCCCACCCTTCCCCGCAGTGCAAGCCCGTGGTTTTAACCCACAGGATTAAAGCAGGTTAAAACCACAGGCTTGCAAAAAAAAAAAAAAAAAAGTTTCCTACTGGGAGCATGAGTAGACCATCTACAGGCAAGGAAGATGGTCTGCGCATGCTCAAGGATCGCTCTCTAGCAATTCGTGTGATGGGTGGGGGGGGCGTGTCAACGATCGTCCCCATTTGCATGCCGGCCTTTACTGAATTCGTCGGCCTGCATGCAATCGGGCACGGATTGGACACGGAATCGGGGGTTAGTGAATCTAGCCCTTAGTCACAATCCACCATTATACTCACATTTTTGCCCAGCAAGTTTATTATCACACCCCCACAACACGGAACGTGATGTTCTCACCACCATCCCATATAGGATCATCTGGTCACATATTTTCACTGTCACCATTCTTATTGTATATACATACATTCATTCACACATTTTTTTACTGTTCACACTAGGACCCCTGAGGAAGGAGTGTTTCTTCAAAACACGGACTGTGTCGGGTCCGGGTTCTCCAACCCTTGTGGATGCAAACTGTTTTACGATTATGTCCTTGATTATATATATGTTTGTTCATTAAAGACTTGGTGTCTTGTACACCATTCCTGCAGAATTTTTCTTTTGTTTTTTGATTCGACATATCACGGCAGTTCTGTTGGATTCTTTGCTTGTGTTTGCCACTGAGCTAGGGTTACCAGATGACCGGAAAAAGCTGGACATGTCCTCTTTTTCGAGGACTGTCCAGGTGCTCGGATGGTTTCTCAAAAATTGGAGAGTCTGTCCAGTTTTTCCATCTACCTCCTCCTGGGCCCGTCCACTGTAATTGAATCTTTGGGCAGCTGGCAGTAGCAACGAGGTAAGCCTGTTGCCTCCGGCATGCCCTGGAAGCCTCCTCTCTGCAGTGATTTCCTGTTCCCACATAGGCGGGACTTGCAGAGAGGCGGCTTCCAGGACAGGCAGGCGCAGCAGACTTACCTCATTGCTACAGCAGGCTGCCCAAAGAATCAATTACAGTGGCCATCCCGGGGAAGAGGTAGGTGGAGGAGTCAGGAGCTAGAGCAGTGTCAGAGGCAGGAGGGATGAAGGCTGGAGAAACAGCATGAAGGAAGGGAGGGAGGGGGCTGGAGAAATGGCATGGATTGAGGGAAAGAGGGAGGGAGGGGGCTGGAGAAACAACATGAAGGAAGGAAGGGATAGCTGGAGAAACAGCATAGAGAGAGGAAGCAGAGGCGTAGTGAGAGTGAGAGATGCCGGGGTGGTGCGCTTCACCTGCTCTCTTCTTCAGTCCCCCAACCCCATCTGCTTTTTCCCCTCCCCCTCCTGCCACACGTGCGCCCCTTCCCTTTCCCCAACCTTCTGCTCACGCCAGCGTTGGCTCTTCCTCTGTCACCTCCTAGGAAAGGGTCCAGGAAGTGACGTCAGAGGAAGAGCCAATGCTGGCGCAAGCAGCAGGTTAGGGTTGCTCCTTGCACCGAGAACATTAAAGAGGTACGGGTGAAGGGAAGGAATGGCTGTAGGGGGGGGGGGGGCGGAGAGGAGGACAGGTGTCAGCACCCCCACCAAGACGGCCCGGAAGGACCACCTCCCTGTCCCTCCTTACTACGCCACTGGGAAGGAGAGACGGAGGGAGAAACAGCATGGAGGGAGAGAGGAGGGCTGGAGAAGCATTATGGAAAGGATAGAGTGCTAGAGAAAAGAGCATGGAGTAGGGCAGTGCTGGATGGCAGTGGGGAGACTGAAACAACAGGAGAGGAGGTTGGGGGGGGGGGGCGGAGAGGAGGACAGGTGTCAGCACCCCCACCAAGACGGCCCGGAAGGACCACCTCCCTGTCCCTCCTTACTACGCCACTGGGAAGGAGAGACGGAGGGAGAAACAGCATGGAGGGAGAGAGGAGGGCTGGAGAAGCATTATGGAAAGGATAGAGTGCTAGAGAAAAGAGCATGGAGTAGGGCAGTGCTGGATGGCAGTGGGGAGACTGAAACAACAGGAGAGGAGGTTGGAAGGAGAGAGAGGGGCACCCGTGAAAGGGGGAATGGGCGTTGGAAGTAGGGTGGTTACCAGACAACCGGGAAAACCCGGACATGTCCTCATTTTAGAGAACTGTCTGAGTGTCCGAAGGCATTTCCAAAACCCGGCAGTTTGCCACTGAAGACTCCAAAACACTTCTGCAGCAGCCACCTAGCTTAGCGACCCCTCCTCTCCCTGACACCGCCCCCCCCCCCCACACACACACACATACACACACAAACACTCTGCCTAAGAACCATGGTTGTCAACAACAGTATTTCATATCCACTGCCTGCACCAGCCCCATAGGCTTCTCTCTGCCAGAGCCAATCAGTGAGGAAACAGGAAGTAACATCGGCAAGGGTCAAAAGCCTGTGGGTGTGGGACAAGCACAGGCAGCAGATATGAAGCAGCCTTGCTGCTGACAGTTCTATGGAGGAGTGGTCTGAGAGTTCAGGGGTTGGGTGGGGGAGGGAGGCCATTGTTGGGGGATCCCAGCACAACTTTTGTTTTTTATTTTTAACGGGGACAGATTGTGGGTGTGTAACACACGCATAACAGCTGTGCCCATTTGAAAAAAAACAACAACAAAAAAAACTGCTGTTTGATGCTTTTTTAACACTAGCAGCACCTCCACAGCTGTTGGGAGATTTTGGAGCGTTTCAGAGCATTAAAAACCGGCGCTTTATTTTGTGCATCCGGGCATCGATCGGAGTGCTCAGTTTAATAAGAATTGCTGCCGCTGGGTCAGACCAGTGGTCCATCAAGCCCAGCAGTCTGCTCACATGGTGGCCCTCTGGTCAAAGACCAGCGCCCTAACTGAGACTAGACCTACCAGTGCACGTTCTTGTTCAGCAGGAACTTGTCCAACTTTGTCTTGAATCCCTGGAGGGTGTTTTCCCCTATGACAGACTCCGGAAGAGCATTCCAGTTTTCCACCACTCTCTGGGTGAAGAAGAACTTCCTTACGTTTGTACGGAATCTATCCCCTTTCAACTTTAGAGAGTGTCCTCTCGTTCTCTCTACCTTGGAGAGGGTGAATAACCTGTCTTTATCTACTAAGTCTATTCCCTTCGGTGATCTCGTTGTAATACATTTGCATATGATCATCGGAGGTTGCTACAAACCATGGAAAAGACCACTTGGGGCATCGATAGCTGAAATATTTAGACGCTAAACCGGTTAAAACTGGTTTAGCCTCAACTGTTAAAGGCACGGTGAGTTTTGAGCATATGGGCCTTTGTACTTAAAGCTCAGAGTCCTACCTAGCTGAAAGGGACTTACAGAGCAGCTTCCCTCTAGAGCAGAGGCCCAGAGAGAATAAGGCTGTCCTTTGGTCAAAGATCTCTAGCAAGAGAGAGAGTGTGCATAAGGCTATCTACTTAAGACCAAGTGTCAAAACTGATATTCTCTTCACTTGTCTGAAAACAGTTTATATTGGAAGCTGTCCTATGCTTTTGCCTGAAGAATCCAAGTTAAAGTAAACATTTTGGTTAAGAACTTCAAATACGGCTTGGATGGGTTATTGGATAAAAGGAAAGTGCCGAGTAAGTGAATTATTGTGCCATCAGCTCAGTGCTGTACCTGACCATGACATCCCTAAGATGCTGACCCAGGCAAGCAAAGGTTACACAAGGCCTCAAAAATGAACTCCTACAAGTTTTATTTTGTGATTTGCCTTGGATTGTTTTCTTGTGAATTAGCCAGAATATCAAAAATATACAGAGAAAATAAATAGATCAATATATAAGACCATAAGAATAACCTTACTGGGACAGACCAATGGTCCAGCCAACCCAGTGTCCTGTCTTCATGGTGGCCAATACAGGTCACAGATATCTGGCAAAAACCCAAATAGTAGCAACATTCCATGCTACCGATCCAGGGCAAGCATTGGCTTTCTTTATGTCTGCCTCAATAGCAGACTATGGACTTTTCCTCCAGGAAATTGTCCAAACCTTTTTTAAAACCAGCTGCATTAACCACTCTCACCACATCCTAAATCAGAGAATGGGGTGCCTGTTTTCAATTGTTCTGTGCTCTCTGCCTCCATGGATCTAATTCATCACATTCCATCCTCGTTCCCAGTTTAGGGAGGGGGGGGAGGCCTACACATCTCTGAATTAAACATGTTATTTTTTTTTCTATTTAGGAAATTGCTCCTGAAATTTAAAGAATTAATCTCAAAGTACTTAATCGGTCTGCAGCAAACCCACAGTAAATGCCATTATATAAACAGATGCTGTTCTTTGAAATCCCTCGTCTTTTCCTCCCTGGGAAAAGTGCTCACTCTCCCAGCAGCTGGCTTCTGTCAGATTTCTGTAAATAAGAACAGTGATGGCTCAAGCTCTGCTCAGTGTTTCATTTTGCAAGGTTAAGGTTAAATAATGTTCCATTATGGCAATGTTCCATTATTACAGAAAAAGATTGAAATCATAAATTCACCCTAATCACACCCAAAACATGCTCCCTTGAGATTTAGATGCACTTCAGTCATACAGCATAGAAAACCGTCAAAAAAATATGTTTTGAAAATGGCAATTTGGACGTTTTAGCAAAGAAAACAAATGCCACTTTATGTCATTTTTGGACTTTTTTCTCTTTTGAAGATGAGCTCCATAGTCTTACAACACTCCGTTGACTTGTGAGGCTTATAAAGAAGAAACCCAGTTATCATGTGCCAGATCTTGTGCTGCATTTGCTCTAGTCAGCACCGGAATCAAGGCACTAACTTGTGCCTTAAAAGAGTCACAGATAGTGTAAGATTCTCTGCATTATCTAGACCACTAAAAGGCAAGAGATTCACTGTGGTAATCATTGATGGGGCAATCGCGCGTCAGGCACCAGCGCGCCAACAATCGAGCGCTGACAATTCAGCGCAAGACACAAGCGCGCCACGAGAAAACTTAGTTTTAAAGAGCTCCGACGGGGGTGGGGATGGGGGAAACCCCCACACTTTAATGCATACTGTTCGCGCTGCCGTTGGGGATGTGTGGGAGGTGCAACCCCCCACGTTATAGAGAAAACTGAACTTTTCCCAAAAAAAATCAGAAAAAGTTCTGTTTTCTCTATAATGGAGGATTCCAACCCCCCAAACCACCCCATCAGCAGCGCAAACACTATGCAGTAAGCTTCAGAGCTTTTTAAAACTACGTTTTCCCGTGGCGCGCTGGTGTCTCGCACGCGACTGACTATGAACCGTGGTAATCTGTAGACAATCAGCAAGTGCATGGACATAAGTCACAGGCTCCTGTAACAATTGAAAGTATCTATGCTGAACGCAGGACAATTAAAGTAAGAAAGAAAGAGATGCTTATGACAAACCCAAATGGATTCTTCTACTTATTTCATTATTCCACTACAACCCAGCCACCTGCTATTGAGTGACAAAGAAGAAAAGAGAGAGGAAATGCTGATCCAATGACTCGATAGCATTTCACAGTCCATGTTTCTTTCTTACCACCCATCTCAACCTTCTTCTGTCCTCAAATTCTGCACGTCAACTAGACTGCAAGTGCCACTGAGAAGGAGCTGTCTCTTCTTTGAGTCTGTAAAGCAAGGCACTTGCCCTGTTAGTTAGGTGCCATCGACTCGTCTTCGAGTCCTAGTGACTTGATGAATTACAGATCTAAAAAGAAATTGGTTTTGTGCTAGTCCAGTAAGGTCCTCCAGCGAAATCCCCATGGTTGTTTTCATTGTGTCCAGCCATCTGATTGCAGGTTGCCCTCTTCGCCTGGTTCCTTTGATCTTCCCAATCAAGATGTCCTTCTCCAATGATCTTTTTCTTCTGACAGTATGACCAAAATAAGACAGTTGTAACTTCATCATTTGAGTTTTGCGTGACATAGCCAGTTTGATCTCTTCCAGAATCGATTTGTTAGTTCTTCTGGCGGTTCACGGCATACATAAAATCCTTCTTCAATACCAAAGCTTCAATGAGTCAGTCTTCTTTCTGGCTCAGCAGCGTGGCACCAAAATGGAAGGAATTTCTGGGAAGGGCCAGGTGGGTGCAGCGATTGCACACTGCCGGCCCGGAAGCCTTACCCCTGACGTCAAGTCTGACTTTAGAGAGAAGGTCTAGGCTTTAGGAAGGCACAGGGAGGAGGGTCAGTCACTGAATTGGCCAGGCCAATTTTTTTTAAAAATCAAATCGATTCGAATCAATTCACCCAAAGTGAACCGGTGAATCAATTCAAATCAGAAATCGGGCAGCACTAGTCCGCATGTCCCCTTTATAGAGGACTATCTGGCAGTTTGTCTGGGTTTTGGAAGTTCCCGAGCTTGGGGCCACATCTGGAAGTCCTCTGCGCATGCATTGGTGTCATGATGACATCATATGCATACACCCATGCGTGTGACATAATTGCGTCAATGTCCACGCATGCATAGAGGCCCTCCAGACCTCGCAGAAAGAGGAAGGAGGTTCAGCTGGAGGCGGAGCTGGGGGCAGAACAGGGCAAAGCTGGAGACAGAATGGGGTGGGATTGGGACAGAACGGGGTGGGGCCAGGTGTCCTCGATTTTATAAAGAGGAAATCTGGCACTAATTTAAGGATTGAATATGTCACAATGGACTAAGTCCTCTGTACCCCAAAGACAATCATATAACCAGGACTTGTATGAATAATTGTTCCCAAAATCTCTTAATATATATACTCTTGAGCTCTTAGAAACCTGCTCTGTTCAATTCACAGTTTTTTTTTTAAAGTGTATGCAGATGTATGGTATCTTTCTTCAAGCTCCAAGTTACTTTCAAAACTGTTTAAAGTGCTTTATGCTTTGTGCAAAAGATTAATATAAAGTGCTAATGTTATAATGCAACCTTAAAACTAGAAGCCCAGCACTTATCTTATTACTCGTTGTCAGTGCCGGTGCTTCTGTTGGATATCAGTAGCTTCTTATGGCTTAACGCCCTGCGGGACCTGTTTCGCCGTTGTAAAGGCTTCTTCAGGGGTCAAAATCAACTTTAGCTACAAATATATAAAATATGAAACTTCTGCACACAGATGAAACACACATTTTGGGATCTGAAGTGTTTTTGTATCGACAAAGAAGCACATAATATCAGAGGGGGAGATCGACAACGAAGATTGCATCAAAGAGAATCCCAATGGATTTTTAAATTAGACACCTTAAAACCAAGAGGTTTAAATTCGACAGTGGATTGGTGTTCGTTTTTTTGAGGGGTTTTTTGTAAGTTCACTTTTTTGAAGTTCTTTTGGAGGACGTTTCCTGTTAGAAGTCTTCCAAAGATTTGTTAATTTAGGATTAATTTAAGTAAGGATTAAGCAGATGTGTCCACTTCAGTTTGTTTATGTAGTAAAGCGCATGCGTAAAGATAAGTATGACATTACATCAGAGCAGTATAATAGCGCATGCGTGGCATCTGTTAACTGCCAGCGCCATTATGCTTTAAAACTGAAACTAAGCTGCACAGTGAGTAATCTGGGGTAAAGTTGTGAATAATTGTGTGTTAGTTTAACAGAAGTTTAATATTTTTTATATTTGTAACTAAAGTTGATTTTGACCCCTGAAGAAGCCTTTACAAGGGCGTTAAGCCATAAGAAGCTACTGATATCCAACAGAAGCACCGGCACTGACAACGAGTAATAAGATAAGTGCTGGGCTTCTAGTTTTAAGGTTGCATTATAACATTAGCACTTTATATTAATCTTTTGCACAAAGCATAAAGCACTTTAAACAGTTTTGAAAGTAACTCGGAGCTCGATGAAAGATGCCATACACCTGCATACACTGTTTCAAAACAACTGTGAATTGAACAGAGCAGGTTACTAACCCTAATTTAAGGGCCAGCCATGGTGTTCATTGAAAACTTTCTTATTTAAGGACGCGTTTCAAAGTTAAAATCATTAATTTAATCCTGTTCAAACAGAATAATGCCTATTGCTGGCCCTACACCACACCCGCTAAAAGATTTTTTGATTTTGTTGTGTCCCCGATCCCATTCCTCTTTCCATTAGTGTTATCTCTCTTATAAACAATGTAGTTCTACCTCCCCTTTCCGCCTTGTTTCTGTTGGTAAAATGGTCACTAATCGTTAAGTCTGTTTTATTCTTAATTGTTTGGTATTCTTATTTCTAAGTACTTCGCTTAGAAATTCTTTTTATAAGCGTTTTATCAAATTTTAAAATAAACTTGAAACTTGAATAATCAGCACTGAATATCTGGATATCATAAGTAGAGCCACAATTATCTGGATGATAATGTTATATGGCTCTGTTACCTGCATAACTATTTGGATTACTTAGGACCATAGCCGTCGGAACGGGGGAGGCCACAGGGGCCATGACATCCCCAAAAACTGGCGGCCGATGGTTGGTGTCTGCCCTCCCACCCATTTCCAGGTGGTGTACTTTATATCTTCCAGACAATGCTGCTGAAAAATCTCTGTAGGCCGCCCTAGTGCTATCTAGATAGTGTAGGGGACAGAGCCTGGAGGAGCTGAGATTTAGCTAGAGACCAATGATTGTCAACAAAATGACTGTGGAACGCTTTTTGGTTTGGAGGAGGCCCAGGAGCTCTGCCGTAGCCCCAGCGGAATCCTGCGGCATGGCCCATCACCAGCTCCTACCTTCCACTTCCTACCTTCTCCTGGCATTGTACTTTAAATCTTCGGGGCAACCGCCGCACAGCGTCAATGAGCAGGCCTGCACCTGGAAGTAGAATGAAGGGTTCCGGGGCAGGCCTGCTCGATGACACTGTGCAACGGCTGCCCCGAAGATTTAAAGTACAATGCCAGGAGAAGGTAGGAAGTGGAAGGTAGGAGCTGGTGATGGGCCATGCCACAGGATTCCGCTGGGGCTACAGCAAAGCTCCCGGGCCTCCTCCAAATCAAAAAGCGTTCCACAGTCATTTTGTTGACAATCACTGGTCTCTAGCTAAATCTCAGATCCCCCAGGCTCTGCCCCCTACATTATCTAGATAGCACTAGGGCGGCCTGCAGAGATTTTTCAGCAGCATTGTCTGGATAATGCCACCACACCATTACCAAATGCCACTGGTTATGATCCCAGTCAAGAGGCACTTATCCAAATATTTAAAAGGGATAGAAGAAGACAGAAGTGGAAAGAGTGTGAACTATAAATTGAAGAACATGAAAGGAAAAATAAAATGTAAAAAAACTAATTAGAGAAAAATTGGGAGTCATGGGATGAATTTTTAATATAATGCTCTGTCCTGCGTTGATTTTATCAGGCAATAGAACAATGTCCAGCTAGCTTTTAGAATTAATCAAGCAAAGCATGACAGATGACATCACCTCCCTGCTCAAAGGGTAAGTTTTGTCTAGACAACTTGCTGCCCTGGAAAATAATTATTCAGCCAACAATTTAAAGGGAGCACTAGGGTCATGTTTCCTCTATGGCCACTCAGGGGGCAGAGGGGCAACAGAATCCACAGAGTTTTTAAATATTATTATTATTATTATTCAAGCAGCTCGATATCAGTCAGTTTCAGCTTTTGCCTCGCATTTCACTCGCAGCTCAATCACTGCATTACAAATCAATCTGCCTTACTTAATATCTACGCTAATCTTTAATCAATCCTAATCATGGTTAATGACCAGTTTTTCTTCCTTGCTTAATCACCACCTAGCCAGCATGTAGATGAGGTTTACGTGCACTGCATTATTTACCAGTTATGTTCTCTCCCAATTTTGAAACAGGACTTACAAGAAAACAGCACAATGACTGTATTAAAAATTAGGGGCACTTTCCACTGATTCCAGTGGGTTCCGGCAGAGGCCCAACTACAAGCAACGCTCCAGGGAGTTATTTTTCCATTGATCTAACCCAGTAGTGCTATTCTTATGTTCTTAAATTTCTAATCTGTGAGAGAAGGAGACCTGTCTGGGAGGGTTTTGTGATCCTATTACGGGAGGGAAAGAGGATTTCAGTGACCAGCCCAGGCTCCCAGAGGAATAAGAGACTGCTAGGATCCAGTGAAAATCCCAGTTTCCCTGCATTAAAATATCTTAAAGAAAAATGTTTTCAGATTTTTGTCTTCTGAATTCCTGAAAAGATATTTTCTGCTTTTGTACTATGTAGAAGAGTCTTTCAGTTCTCACTGCAGCTTCTTGATTTTCATATACAGTACTCCCCCAGAATTCGCGGGGGTTCCGTTCCAGGAACTCCTGTGAATTTTAAAAAACAGCGAATACGGTTTTTAGCCAGGGGAGACAGGAGATGGCAGCTGGAGAAGTAGGAGAGAACAGCCGAAGCGCTGGCAAGTGAAGGAAATCACTCACTGTATGCTCTGACCGCCTCTTCCTGTACTAAAGTCGGGCCTCACCAATCAGGAGCTGCTTTGACACACAGCTCCTGATTGGTAAGGCCCGACTTTAGTACAGGAAGAGGCTGTTGGAGCATATAACGAGTGATTTCCTTCATTCGCCGGCACTCCGGTTGCCCTCTCATGCCCGCTCATTCGTGGTCGGAAAATACTGCGAATGATTGGGACCGCGAACTGCCAACCGTGAATTCACGGGGGGAGTACTGTAGGCTCTCTATCAACTGAGTTATGTGTTTGGGTAATCCCATTTGCACTAGAGTTATCCATAGTTTATTGTAATCCACACATTCAAAAGCTTTGCTGTAGTCGATGAAGCAAAGGTATCGGGGTTTTTGGTATTCTTTGCTCTTCTCCAATATGCATCTAACATTGGCAGCAATGTCTCTTGTTCCTCGATCTTTTCTGAAACCAGCCTGAACTTCAGGTAGTTCTTGCTCAACATATGATTGGAGCCTTTGTTGTATTATTTTCAGCAATGTTTTGCTGGCGTGTGGAATTAATGAAATTGTTCTGTAGTTGTTACAGACCTTGGCGTCACCTTTCTTCGGTACAGGTATGAACAGTGATCTTCTCCAACTGATTGGCCACGTACACTACATCGGGAACTCACGACAGCTATTTTTGTTCCTGGCTCTACACAGGGCAGGAATGTAGGAAGATTGCTCCTGCCCTGCTTCACCACTGGACCACCAGGCTTTACAAAGTATGTTCTGGAGGGGTCTGGGAGGTAGGTAGGTTCGAGTCGGCCCTAAGAAGGTTGTGGAGGGGTCCGGGAGGCAGGAGGAACCAGGGACGGGTCAGAGTCAGCCCTAAAGTTATTTGCGGGCCGGCTTAAGAACATAAGAATAGCTGTACTGGGTCAGACCAATTGTCCATCAAGCCCAATAACCTGTTCTCACGGTGACCAATCTAGGTCACTACATGGTCAATACCTAAGGAGTAGCAGTGGCTTCCCCCATGTCTCGCAATAACAGACTATGGACTTTTCCTCCATAACCCCCACAAATATTGAGGGGTAAGTGTATTTTTCTTCTGCATCATCTCAACTGGGGGAATATTCCATGCATTCACCACCCTTTCTGTGAAAAAGTATTTTCTGAGGTTACTTCTGAGTTTATCCCCTTTCACTTTCATCCTTTGTCTCTTTATTCCAGTTTCCTTTCAACTGAGACTCACTTCATGTGCATTTATGCAATGTAGGTATTTAAACATCTCTTTCATAGCTCCCTCTTTTCCTCCAAAGAATACATATTGAGATCTTATGTGCCTTATGATGAAGTCCACCAACCATTTTAGTAGCCTTCCTCTGGACTGATTCCATCCTGTTTATATCTTTTTGAAGGTGCAGGCTCCAGAATTTTACACTATATTCTAAACGAGGTCTCGCCAGAGTCTTATGCAGAGGCATCATTACCAATGCTTTCACTAAGGCTTAGGGCAGAATAAGACTGATGCTGGGGCAGGGATTAGAAGTATTATCAGGGTTTAATTTGAAGACAAAAAGGAAGCGGAACTGTGAAGTTGGTGGCAAGCCAGGGGCACGAGCATCAGGATAAGGGGGCAGACCGACTGTTTTCTACTCTGTTCCAGGTTGGTCCCTTCTTCTCTTCCTGCAGGTTGCCTAAGTCGGAGGAAGGGATGGAGCAGAAAATCTTTCCTGCTCTGGACTGTTGAAGTGGTGGAACTGAGTTCCAGGCTGTTCCCCCAGAAATTAAGCTCTGGGTATTAAAGAGTGTGGGGAGCAAACCGCCTTGCAAACAGGGTTATCTCATTGGACTGGGAACATTGGGCCTGATTAAAGGACATGAGAAATATGGCCATCACATCTGTCACCTGTAAGCGATGGTAAAAGCAGACCTGGATATTCAGATTATGTTAATACTTATGATTCTTGTTAAAGACTTCCTGGATATTTGGAAAAAGCAAATCAACAATAAGCACAGTCATTCTGAAAGCATCATAGAACTGAGCTATGTCAAGGAAGTCATCTTGTACTTTTCTCCTCTTCTGGTCAGCACAGAAATATAGTTATGTTTATTAAAGGTTTTAACTGCACTTCGGTTTGTCAACAGCACAGTGTACAAAATATATAAAAACAAGAAATGAAAAGAACGTCATAAAAATAGGAAAGCAAAGAAAAAAACAAAAGAGAAAGAACTGGAATGAAATAACATTTAAAAATTAATTAAATCTAAGTAACCTAAATTTAAAAAGAAAATAATGCATGCATGACCTCTAGAAAACAACTGGCACAGCTGGAGAATGAGGATGGCTTGATGCTGGTCATATTTCCTGCCACCCTCTAGAACAGAGATGTTAAAGTCCCTCCTCGAGGACCGCAATCCAGTCGGGTTTTCAGGATTTCCCCAATGACTATGCATCTATTTGCATGCACTGCTTTCATGGTATTCTAATAGATCTCATGCATAGTCATTGGGAAAATCCTGAAAACTTGACTGGATTGCGGTCCTCGAGGAGGGACTTTGACACCCCTGCTCTAGAATGAGTTTGTTGTCACACATCTGAGTAACCATCACTTTTGCCTCGATGAGATAATATTGTACACCCATGGAAATTGTGACAGACCTGGGAAATGAATGCTTTGATGAGTGAACTATATGCATACACTCGCTTTCTGTAATTCAATTTCTATTCCGTTCTCCCGGGGGCTCAGAACGGGTTACAATTGACATCCACAAAAAATGACAGGACAAAGGTGTTCCTAGAAGAGACAGGAGCGTGAAAGAAGGAGAGAGAGGAGGGGAGGGGGAGCATGAGAAGGCAGGAAGGAGGAATAGAGGAGGAGAGCAGGGAGTAGACTGATCATTGGCACTGTTCAGGTGAAGAGATGGTACTTCAGCGTTTTCCGGAAGGTCATCAGCGAGACGCGAGTCTCTTGATCAGAGCCTCTAAATTTGCAATTAAGGTGCTAGAGTGATTGTAATTTGAATTGCACTTGGCCAAAATTGAAGTGCTGCAAATTAGCAAATTTGACATGTATAAGGTTTGGTTCTTTTTCTGAAGGTTTTTCACTTTCAGCAGGTATATCAAAACCTTATGTAAGGGCCTTGTTGAATAATTAAGGATCTATCCAGGTTGCTGGCTGTAGAAGCTGCTTTTCAAATCTCCAGTTAATTAAGCAGCTGTGTCCCTATCTGAATATGAATAATTTAATTACAGTGATGCACACTTTCACCACAACAAGATTGGACAATTACAACACTTGATTTTGATTTAAAAATATATATATTACGAGCCCAGAGTAGCTTAGGAAATCAGCAGTTGGGTTATTATGGGGTATGCTTATATCTCGGTCCTTAAATCCTTGCACTGGCTCCCTGTAGAATATCAATTATTATTTAAAATTCTTTGGGTGGGGACTCCTAGAAATTCCACCAGATCCTACAGAGGGTAATTTTACAAGCCATTTTAACTCTCAAAAAGCTGGTTTATATTTGTGTAAATGGACTCTTGTGAAATTAGGTCAATGCAAGCTGGCGTGCATTAGAGCATGACACGGGAACAATTTTTTGCCCATCCCCGCAGAAACTCAATTTTCCCATCCCGTCCTTGTGAGTTTAGTCGCTGTCCCTGCTCCATTCCTGTAAGCTCTGCCTTAACTGCACAAGCCTCAAACACTTATGATTTTAAAGCGTTTGAGGCTTGGGCAGATGAGGACGGAGCTTGCAGGAAAATGAGTTCCGACGGGGAAAAAATTTGTCCCCATGTCATTCTCTAGACTTGTCAAGTAGGCATGCTGAAGGGCAGCAGTGTGATTTCTGCAACATTTGCACAATATGTGTGCTTGTACATAGTGTATGCATGGATATTTACATCTGTTATTGATCAGGCATAATATCCACAATTTCTGCAAGATTTTTACTAATGTTTTCTACCCACTTAAATTGCGCTGTGTGGTCCTGGGTAGTGATGCTGAATATTGGCTCTGACTGGCCATTTTTGAAGTGGGCCAGAGAGGGTTGGCCCAAGGGCAGAGTCATGGAGGAGCTGACAGCTACAGTATGTCAGTGTCAGTGCCTACGTTGTTGAGCAACCAAATATGACCACATACAGGGCAAGATTAACCAATAGGTCAAGTAGGCACGTGCCTAGGGCCCGAAATGGTCAGGAGGGCCCGATGAAGGAGGGTATCAACATTGTTCTTTCCAAACGGCGATGGGCCCCTCCAGCATCTATCGGCAATGCAGGCCCCCCCCCCCCCCAATCAGCAACGCGAGCTCCACCCCGATCGGCAACATGGTTCCCCCCCCCCATCGACAAGCAAGCAACGCGAGTAAGAAAGGCAACAGGAACTGTAATTGTGCAAGCGGTGCTGCTTGCCCAAAGCTTCCCTCTGACGCAGCTTCCTGTTTCCACCTGGGCGCATGGTGGGGTGGGGCGGGGCAGGGGGCCCAGTGTACTTGTGTGCCTAGGGGCCCTCGAAGAATTAATCCTGCCTTGACCACATAAACAGCAGTCCTAACTTTGATCACTGTGCAGGTGCTGGCATTGAACATAGGTCGGCAACTTCATAGCTGTCGATAGCGCCCTGCCTCTCGCACAACTGCTCCCCTCCCTCCCGAGCTTCCCCTCAATCCTGTCACCATCACAAATCCTCCTGCCATTCCAATCTACCCCTGATTCCAATCTCCCCCCTCCCTCCTCTCCCAGATCCCAACGGGACAGCACAAATTCCTTTACCTCTGATTCTGACTACTCTTCCCCCAATTATGACCTCCTCATATGTAAATAGATCCCCTAGACCTGCCATTAAGGTCCCTAGTAACCCATCAGGGTAGAAGCAAATACCAATCGCTCCTACCCCTTGTGGATGCTGCTTTAGTAGTAGCCTTGCAGTTGAAAAGTAGATAAATTCTAGGCTTGGCATACCATGGACATAAAACAGCAGATGATGCACTTTTATAGTCACTGACATATACACTTCTCCCTCCATATTCACGGTTTCAGCAATCGCGGTTTTTAGCTTGCTGGCTCCTCCCCCCCGAATTACATCAGCTTGCATAGAGAAATCGTTGATTCCAAGCTTTTACAGAAAAAATCGCAGATTCCCAGCACTTTCGTCACTGTGTTTTGCCTCTCCTTCAGGAACAGGCCAGGTCTCCCACCATGTTATTCATGGTTTCACCATATTCACGATGGTTTTTAATAGAAAACAGCGAATAACATATGAAAAAGTTATTTGTGGTTTTTCTGTATTTGCGGTTCTGTTAATCTCCTATCACAGCGAAAATGGAGGGAGAAGTGTACCTGAAGACAGACATTTTATAACAGGGGCAGTCAGAATTGGGACAACCTTAGCAGTGGTGTAATAAGAGGGGGGTGGGCAGACTGCCCTGGGTGCCGTCATGGTGGGGGAGCCAGTGCCTCTCCTCTTCTCTGCCCCTCCCCTGCTCCTTCCCACTCCTCCCCCACCACACACACACCTTCAATTCCCTGCCAACATACCTCTAGCTCTTTGCGCGAGCCGCAGTTCCAACCTGCTGCTCATGCCAGCCTTTGGCACTCCCCTCTAACGTTACTTCCGGGTCCCGCGACTAGGGAGTGACATCAGAGGGAGAGCCGATGTTGACACGGGCAGCAAGTTAGAGATGCTACTTGCGCCGGGGAAGCTAAACAAGTACGGGGGAAGGGAAGGGGAGTATGGGTGACAGGAGGGGGCGGGGAAGGAGCGAGGGGGTGCACCACTGCCCCAGGGCACCTCCCACCCTCGCTACACTACTGAGCCCTAGTGCCAAAGAATCACCTCTCCTCTCCCAATACTAGTTTGTCCTTTTTGTCCTTCTAGACCAGGGGTGGGCAACTCTGGTCCTCGAGGGCCGGAATCCAGTCGGGTTTTCAGGATTTCCCCAATAAATATGCATGAGATCTATTTGCATGCACTGCTTTCAATGCATATTCATTGGGGAAATCCTGAAAACCCGACTGGATTCCGGCCCTCGAGGACCAGAGTTGCCCACCCCTGGTCTAGACCAACGCTGGAACTCATATAACCAGCAATCATGGCAGCATTTCTCTGCAGACTCTAAACAAGGCTTTTTGAATATTGTTGCCTGAGATATTCTTATAGCAGCAGAAATAGACACAGTAAGAGGAAATAGCACATCACCGCCCAGCTCCCATGATTTTTCATGAGAGGAAAAGAAAATAGAAACTGCACTTTCCTCCCATAGGAAATAACGGGTCTCAATGTACATAGGCAGAAGGGAGGATGCCTGGGCTTAACCCTGCTATGAGAAAAAGTAAATATGCTCAGGAGAGAGGTGCTGGTGAGCCTAATAAAAGGCTTGTATCTGGATACATGAATAAACCTTTGAGGACATAAGTGGAAATACTTTTAAAACCAAAAGGAGGAAATATTTTCCACTCGGAGAACAGTTAAGCTCTAGAACGCGTTGCCAGAGGTTGTGGTAAGAGCGGATAGCGTAGCTGGTTTTAAGAAAGGTTTAGACAAGTTCCTGAAGGAAAAGTGAATGATCTGTTATTGAGAAAGACATGTGGGGAAGCCACTGCTTGCCCTGGATCGGTAGCATGGAATGTTGCTACTCCTTGGGTATACATATTGAGATTTTTAAGTCTGACCTCATATATATTATGACAAAGACCACTGGCCATTTTAGTAGCCTTCTTTTGGACCAACTCCATCCAATTTATATCTTTTTGAAGGTGGAGTCTCCATCTGGAACCCCCTCCCACTGCCCCACAAAGTGCCAAGTCCCTCCTCCTTTACCCCTCCTAAGTACCTGGTGGTCCAGCAAGGTTCTTCAGGGGCAGGAGCATGGCCTATTTAGATCGCCTTAGTTTTACTTTTTGGTGGGCAAATTTATGCTTAACTTATAAGTATGATAAAATGAATGCTAACATGCTAGGGCATATTAATACATTCAAATTAGTTTGGGGTCCATTGGCGTCTTTTGTAGAGTTGTTATAGTTGTCCATTTTTTTTCCCGTTGTTTTAGCTCCTACACATCCAGGGGAGGGGAGGGGGTATATCTTTTGTTTGGTATTATTCTCTGATGGAAAATTTTGGATGGGAGAGGGAGTTTTATTTTTGTATTGATACCGACTGATTATAAGTGCTTATCTGACTATTATTATTTGTATGTATATTGTTTTGCACTTTTTGTTGGCTTTGAAAATTAAATAAAGATTTTTTTTTTAAAAAAAGGATTGTCAACTTTTTAACAGAGAAACACCCAACACTTGCCCTGCCTCATACCCTGCTCCTTGCCCCATCCATTGATCTGCCCCATGCTCCACCATCTCTTGCTACACCTACTGTTTCACCCTTTCTCTACCCACTCTTCAACTAATTGTCCACACTAAGATTACCATCATAGAAAAAAAAATGCTCCCCCGTGTGGAATTAAACATTTATTTGCAAATAGCACTTTTTTTTTTTTTAATTATGCTATTTCCCTAGCCCCATCTCCTCAGTGTCCATAGTTCAACTTGCAGTGTGGTGCCAAATGACCAAAGGCATCTCCTCCTCCCTCCCCTACACCCATGGATC
Source organism: Geotrypetes seraphini (assembly GCF_902459505.1). Taxonomy (NCBI): domain Eukaryota; kingdom Metazoa; phylum Chordata; class Amphibia; order Gymnophiona; family Dermophiidae; genus Geotrypetes; species Geotrypetes seraphini. The sequence goes on from NC_047085.1 coordinate 231,272,293, forward strand.
CATCTTGACTTTATTCCTTCCCTCCTTCCTCTCCACCCCCTTCTAAGTCTACCATTTCTCTCTCTCTCTCTTTCCTCCTTCTCCACCCCCTTTAGATCTATACTTTCTCTTTTTCCTTACCTCTTCTTTCCCTTGGGTCCATCATTTCTCTCTTTTTTCCTTCCTTCTCCCCTAAGTCCATCAATTCTCTCTATTTCTTCCATCCCTCCTCTCCATTCCTTCTGAGTCCTTCTTTCTCTTTCTCCCCTCCCCCAGGTCCACCATTTATCTTTCTTTCCTCTTTCCCTCCATCATTTCTCTCTCTTCTTCCTTCTCTTCTACCCAACAGATCCATCTTTTCTCTCTTTCTTCTCTCCCCCTTAGTCCATCATATCTCTTTCTTCTCATCACATCTCTTTTTCCCTTTCTCTCTACCCCCAGGAGGCCATCATTTCTTTATTTCTTTCCCTTATCCCCAGTCCATCATTTTACCCTCTTCCCTCCCCTTCATTCCCACAGATGCATAACTTTATGAGATCTGCGTGGTACATTGGATTGTGTGAACTGCTGAACTAACCATGACATTCAGCTAAGTGGTTTTGAATGTTTTGGTGTTGGACATAATTGGCTCAGCTACAGTGATTTCTTCTCCATATGGGAATGACTCGGAATGAAATATTGAAAAAACACTGACTAAAATTTAAAATAACAAAATAACAATTAACATATTTGCAAAGGGTGTTTCATTTAAAACTGGGGGAGGATTTTCTGACCAATGATTGCTCAATGTTTGTGAACAGTACATGAAAGCTATTGGGCTTCGCAGTTCTGTTTCACTGAGCCCTTGAGGTCTTTTCCTCCACCAAAGATATTTGTCACACCTATTTTGTTTAATACATTTGTGGTGATTGAGAATGTTCAGTTCACACCTTAGCACACTTTATATTGGGTTTTTATAGATCAAAGGATACAGATAAAAGAGATATTTACCCAATGAATGGAGTTCATGGAGAGGAGTACTGTATAAGGAGAGATAATAGAGGAGAGATACTGAGGAGCTGCAGAGTGAATACACTTGTAAGTAATCTCTTTCATTCCCCCCCCCCTTCTGTAGGTTAGCAATGGCCTTCAGTGAGAAACACTTATTGGCATCTGTACTATTCATAACAGCAGAAAACATGGGTTTATAATTTCCTTCACCCTCCTTATCATCTTACCTTTCCCTCTACCCTCTGCCTCCAGTTTACCATTTATCAGCACTTGTTAGATCTTGTTGGCTTTGATGCAATGCTGGCGCTGCTATTTGCAAAAGCAATAGTTCACTATTAGGAGCATTTTCAAAATACCAAAACATCCAAAAAAGGGCATAAATCGGCACTTGAACATCCTAGGCCCAGATGCACTAAAGTCAGTGATCCTCAAATGACTGGTTTAGTGACGATCGGATTTGCCAACCAGATGCAGAAAACGGCTCACTCTATGGTTTTCTGCAGGATTGCTTATTCTTAGATCTGGCCATGCAAATAAGCTCATTAACATTTAAATGCCATGTAAACTAGCAGAGCGATTGATGTTCTAACATGGCTTCCTGATGCACAAAAAAAGTGATCACTTTTAGCGATCCGATACAAAAATATTTATAACATGGCAAACCTTTTTTTTTTAAATGGTTACAGATGCTGTGTGTATTATACATGCACAATATCTGCCCTATTAAAAAAGAAAAAAGCCCCCCTCTGCTGTGATATCCCCCTGATGAACCAGCACTGGGGACCAACCCCCCACCCCCTCCTTGAATCTGCAGAAATCACCAGGAGGAATGCCCACACCCTCTGGCCATGCCAACTCCCCTTGCGTGAGAAAAAATTGGTAGGAGGGATGCCCACTCCCTTCTGCCAATGGAGGCCCGCCCCCCTGCACCAGGCACCCCCCTCCGAATCATCCCCTATCCTCCCCCATTCCCCCCTCAAAAAAGGCAGGAGGAATGCCCACTCCCTCCTGCCACCAGACGCTCCCCCGAACCTCTGCCTTTGTCTGAAGAGAGAAGGGGGGAGGCATGGTCTCTCCAGCATTGAGGCCCGCCGATCCAAAATGGAGGGCTTTCCCCTCCTCAGTACATCCTATGATACACAGGGAAAGGCCTAAGGCCTTCCCAAGACATTAGTGGCTTGAATATTGCTCTTTTCTAATGCCAGTATTGCTGTTTGGAAAACTGACAGAGGAGAATGATAGAAGAATATGTAATACTCTGCCATTGTTGGTGTTTTACATATTCCATCTTCTTGGTCTGATATGAACAACTAAATTACCTTATTACAATTTTCCTAATCACTGCAAATATGTTAATACAGCATTCCAATTATGTAAAAGACGATCAACTGCCATCTAACAGGGATGTGGCACAAGACTTGATAGTAGCCTTCTACAAAATCAAAACTTTTTTTTTAGTTTAGTCAGAAAAATGGTTGAAGACCTTGATGACTAAAGTTTCAACATCATAGCTAATCTTGAAGCTGTATTTACCAGTAGTGTACAATATGTAACAATTACACTATGCTTTGATAATGTTCCCTTTTATATTTGACAGCTTTTGAAAGAGAGAACAGTATGTTCCATAATTCACTGATGTATTGTCTGCTCCATATGCAACCATGTTCAGAATAGTCAGCCTAGCAACTCACTGCATCCCCATCATTGAAGAAACAGGAAGTGACATCGAGGACAGGACACAGTAGAGGGAAGCCCATGAGGCCAGTGAAGGTTATCTTTTTTAATTTTTTTTATAAATCTTTATTGATTTTTAAACTTTGACAGTGCAATACAATTACTTGAACATAAATATTTCATAAAATGCACTATTAAATATACAATTTATACATAAAACAATCATTTTCTCCCCCCTCCTCCCAATTATTAATACAAGAAGACAATTACGTGTTTACAAAATTATAATTAAGTAATTTTAATAATCAAAATACATTTCCCTCCCCCCCATCTTCCCCTGGATGTGTAAGGAAAACCAACAATAAGAAAAAAAATAAATAAATACATGACAATTATTATGATGTAACAAATACAGTCAATGGGCTCCACACTCAATTAAATGTACTACTAAACCCCAAATACTCCACATTCATTCTCTCATACAAACATTTGTACACAAAAACGTGTAATTCAGTCTGTCATAGCTCTTCCAATTACGTGTAACCATTTGAATAGCTATTCCCGTCATGATCAAAAAAAGACGACTTTTATATTTATCCAAAGAAGGCTTGACAGGTAAAAGCGTACCACAAATTATGGGAAATTGTTTAAGTTACATAGGATTTTTTTGGACCCCAGACAGTTCTAAGTCTAATAGATGCTGGCATTGTCATAGTGATATAGGGCCTTTGGATCATCTGTTATATTATTGTCCTTTGATATTTAATTTCTGGAAGTCAATTTGGGGACAAATTAATCTTATTCTTGATTCAGCAATTCCCTTAACCTATGAAGCCATAATTTGTGGTACGCTTTTACATGTCAGTGAAGGTTATCTATAGGAAACTGGGAGGGGGGGGGGGGGAGTTCGGATTGCTAAAACCCTTGCTTGCTTTTTTTGTGCAAAGCCAAGCTGGCTTTAGTGCATCTGGGCCACAATTAGGGAAAAGCAGAACTCAAGGTTGCTAAGGTGCTGAGTCTGTAGCTACTGCTTCTGCTTTCCCCTGAAGCCCATTGATCAGACATACCTAAGGAAACTTAACCAGCCATTATGCTCCATGGAAAAGCAGGACTGAAGGTTGCTAAGGTAGTGTCTCTATGGCTACTGTTCCCACCTCCATCTGCAGCCCATTGATCAGACATTAATAAAGAAGCTTGGCTAACCAATAGACTGCAGAGAAAAGCAGGGCTAATAGCAGATAACACAGAATAGCTACAGTGTAAGTTAAGTGGTTGAGAGGGTAAGAAAGGTAGAGGGAAAACCATATTGGAATGTAAAAGGGAGAACAGAGCTGAAGTAAAATCAAGACTGTGGCTTAGATGCACTAAGAGGATTGGTAAGACCATGTGGATCTACACTGATCTGATTTTTTTTGGCCGATTCAGAAAGAGCTATTGATGCAATAAAAAGTTTGCATGCAAATGATTCCCTGAATCTCTGATCTGATGGATCACTGTGAGAGTGACTCTCACACATGCACAGATTCAGCAGGGGAAACCCGAACAGCTGAGAGGCAGGGGAAAGCCTCCTACCACCCTGTTCGGGGTAGGAAACCTTTTTTCCCTCTCTCTTTTTTTAATGGACACAGATGCTGTGCGAATTACACATGCACAATGCCCCTCCACTGATGAAGGCCCTACCCAACGACCTCCGATGAACATGGCAGCGGGACTCCCTCCTCCCATGCTAGCAAAAATTGGGAGGAAGGACAGCCATTTCCTCCTGCCATCCCCCCCCACAAAACAATAATGGCAGTAAGGATGCCCATTCCCTCCTGTCATGCCAACCCCCCTCCCCCCGAAGCAGCAAATGGCAGGAGGGATGCACAGTCCTTCCCGCACCAGGTTCCCCCCCCAGCATCCCCTAGCCTCCCCTTCCCTCCCCCCTAAAAAAGACAGGAGGGATACCCACTCCTTCCTGCCACCAAATGCCCACTCCCGCACCAGGCATTCCCCAAACATCCCCTGTCCTCCCCCATTCCCCACCAAAAAAGGCAGGCGTGATACTCATTCCCTCCTGCTACCGGAGGTCCCATGAAACCCCACCCCCACTCTCCATAATTAAAAAAAAAAAAAAAAGGTATCTTTTTAGAGAAGTTAGAGCACCAAGAGGGAGGGGACTTAGGTATCTGAGCCAATCAGGGCCTTAGGCCCCTCTCCATGCATCACATGATGCACCGGGGAGGGAAAGGCCCAAATTTTGAACTGGCGAGCCTACAAGACGGACTGAGCTTCCCTCCTGCTTCAACTCTAAAAAAGTACGGGGCTTCAGAAGATGAGGGTGGGTTTCAGGGGACCTCCAGTGGCAGGAGGGAGTGGACAGACCTCCTGCCTTTTTTTCAGGGAAGGGGGGATGGGGAGGGCAGAGGATGTTTGGGAGGCACCTAGCGCGAGAGTGGGCCTTCGGTGACAGAAGGGAGTGGGCATCCCTCCTGACATTTCTCTGTCATGGGGTGGACGGAGTTGCCCTGGCAGGAGGGAGTGCGCATTCCTCCTTCTGTTTTTGCTGGTGTGGAGGGGGGACAGTTCCCAGTGCCAGTTCATCAGTGAGGCCATTATCAGCAGGGCGGGGGTTCTCTTTTCTTTTTTTTCTAATGCGGCAGATATTGTGCATGTGTAATATGCACAGCATCTGTGCCCATTAAAAAAAAAAGATTAGACAAGTAAGAGACTGGTCTTGACCAGTAGCTTTTTTGGATCGCTACACGTGATCACTTTTTAGTGCATCGAGAAGCCATGTTAGAGCATCAATTGCTCTACTGGTTTACATGGCATTTTAATATTAATCAGCTTATTTACACGGTCGGATTGGGGAATGAACAATCATGCAGAAAACCAGGCAGTGAGCTGGTTTTCTGCATTGGGTTGGCAAATGCGATCATCGCTAAAGCTGTTAAACTGAAAAGTGGATAGCCTGACCTCTTGAGTAATGTGAAATGCTGAGACCACCTTCGTTAAGAATGAAGTTTGAATTGTCACTCCTGCCATAACCCTGAGAAACAGATGCCTGTGAGACAAAGCCCGTAACTCCAAGACCACTTCCTCTGTGATAGGGTCCAATGGCCTTGGGCTGGGCACCTTAGGTAATGACCTCCCCAACTGTAGAGACTGGCATCAGTCGTCAAAAGAACCCATGAGGAGATCTTGAGTGGCACTCCTCTTTCTAGGTTCTCCAGCCTCAGCCACCAACTCAAGCTCTGTCGAGCTTCTATGGACCATGCAAGAGATTCTGGAGTGAATCCTTCTGAGGCGACCAGTGGTACAACAAGGTATGTTGTAGCAGATACATATGCACCCTTACCCACGAGACCATATCTATGGCCACTGTCATAGAACCCAGAATCTATAAATAGAGCCACCCTGTAGGGGCAGGCATTGTCAGGAAATTTGTGATATGCTTTGTCAGCTTTCATCTGTTTGCTTCTGGAGGAATGACATGGCCCTCCACCATGTTAAAGTATACTCTCAGGCATGCCAGTTTCTGAGCCAACTCTAAGTGGCTCTTGTGGAAGTTGACAGTCTAGCCTAGATCCTTTAGAAGCTGGAATACTTGAATTAGGGCATGCTCCCCTTCCTGTTTGGATATGGCCCTGATCAACCAATCATCCAGGTAGGGGTGCACCTGAATCCCCTGCTTTCTGAGATGCTGCCGCCATTATCATGACCTTTGTGAAGGTGTGAGGTGCTGTCGCCAGCCCAAAGAGCAGGGCGGAGAACTGAAAGTGTCTCCCCAGAACATGGAATCTTAAGAATCTTCTGTGCAGAATATGGAGGTAGGCCTATGTCAAATCCACGGAGGCCAGAAATTCTCCTGATCTCACTGTCTCCATTTGGACCACAGTACTTTCAAGGTCCTGTTGACTGACTTTAGGCTTCCAGTCTTCTGAGTCTCTTTTGGGCACTTTCAAGTATGTGGAGTATCTGTCCAAGCCTGATTTTGTGGGTGGAACGGGTACTATGGCTTGAATGGCGAAGAGCCTGCAGACTGTTGTCTGGACCCTGGCCAATCTCTCTGGGCACCGGGCTGCCAAATCCACAAAATGATCTTTCAAAGGGTAGCTGAATTCAAGCCTATATCCTTCCCGAATGATGTCCAGCACCTATCAGTCTGAGCTGATCCGCACCCACGCCTCCCAAAATTATGATACCATCCTGGCATCATTGGGACTTCTTGGAGGCTGTAGCGGAATGCAGTCTGGAGGACTGTGTACACCTGGATGCCAAATCTCTGATGGGACCCTGCCATACTCTCTGGGCAGAAGGTCCTCCAGATTACTAAAAGAATTGACTAGTGCAAGGGTGCCCACACTTTTTAAGCTTGCGAGCTACTTTTAAAATGACCAAGTCAAAATGATCTACCAACAAAACAATTTTAAAAAAACACAAAGCACACTGTACGCAGAGAAAATGTTAATTATTATTTATATTCCGGGGGGGGGGGGGGGTTCAAAGAGGGCAAGGCAGATGACTTTATGCAATGTCACCTCAGTAACAACTATACAAAAATAGACAAATATACCCCCCTCCCTTTTTACTAAACCGCGATAGCAGGTTTTAGCGCAGGGAGCTGTGCTGAATGTCCCACGCTGCTCTCGACGCTCATAGGCTCCCTGCGCTAAAAACCGCTATTGCGGTTTAGTAAAAGGGAGCCATAGTGCAAAATATAGACAGCAGATATAAATTCTCAAAATGGACACATTTTGATAATTTAAATTGAAAATAAAATCATTTTTCCTACCTTTGTTGTCTGGTGATTTTATGAGTCTCTAGTTGCACTTTCTTCTGAGTTCATCCAATATTTCTTCCCTTCTTTCAGCCCACTATATGCTTTCTCTCCTCCAGACCTCATTCCCTCCCTCAACTTTTTCTTCCTTTCTCCCTGTCCCCTCCCCTTTCTGTCTCCCTGCCCCCCTTTCTTTCTTTCTTTCTCACTCCATGCCCCCTTTCTTTCTTTCTGTCTCCCTGTCTCCCCTTTTTTCTTTCTGTTTCCCTTCTTTCTGTCTCCCTGCCTGCCCCCTTTCCTTCTTTCTCCCTGCCCTTCCCCAAGCCACTGCCGCCGCCATCGTGGAACAGGCCCCCAGGCCTGCCATCATGGAACAGGCCCCCAGGCCACTGCCGCCCCAAGCTCTCCCTGCTTCCCGATGCAGAAGCATCGGACCGACCAGCATTCCCATCCCCCACGTCAATTCTGACGTCTGAGAGGAAGTTCCGGGCCAGCCAATCATTGCCTGACTGGCCTGAACTTCCTCTCTGACGTCAGAATTGACGTCAGAGAAAGGAAGGCTGATCAACCTGTAGGTTCTGCATCGGGATGCAGGTAGAACGTGAAGGAAATGCAAGTCTATCACAGAGCCCGGGATGGGCTCCGTGATCGACTCGTGTTGCCTTCACAATCACCTTTTGGGCAGCCCTGGCCTAGAGCCATGAAAATTATTCTGATTAGATCCTCTGGAATTCCAAGGTCTACTGTCTGGAAGCATTTTCAGCCAACAATCAGTCACACTGTTTATCAAGTCATCCAGGTCCTTTCCGAATAGCATCTGTCCCTTAAAGAGAAGTCTGTTTACGGTGGCCTTAGAAGCTGAATCTTCTGCCTAAACTACTGCCTAAATCTACGGGTGGAGATAGAATAAGCCGAGATCTTGCTCAGAATTCTAATGAGGTCATACAGGGCATCCACCATGTAGTCAACCCCCGTCATAACCAGCTGGGGGCACACTTCTTCACCCGTGCTGGAAAGCTGATGGACTCTGGTGTGACAGACTTGCGCCACGAAGAAAACCACTGAGGCTGCCTTAAGCCCCAAGGCCAGGGTTTCAAAATGATGCTTAAGAGCAACATCCACTTTGCAGTCCTGAGTATCCTTCAGTACACATCCCCCCCCCCCCCCCCCACCTCACTAGGGAGGGAAATATGCTTGGTGATTTGAGCTACCAGTAAGTCCACCTTAGACTGGATAAATAACTTCTGAAACCTGAGGCGGCTCCAGATTCAATTCCCTCAATGCTTCTGGAATAAGTTCTAGTAACGCCGTCACTTTATAGAGGCAGCGCAGTGTCAAGTCTTCCCCTTGCTCATGAGAAACTGCCAGTTCCTGGGATCCATCCTCAGCCTGTGACTTTGAATACCCCAGGATATAAGTCTCACTATGAGATAGTAACAGCATGAAACCCAACCTCCAGTCTCCCCAGTCAGCATCCAACTGGTTCTATGGCTCTTGTTCAGCCACTTCTGCTGGCAAAAGTGTATTGGGAGAACCTATGTCCCCTTACATAGCCCCCAGCAACCCCATAGCCAAGGAAGGAGACCCCTGACTGTTTAAATAGGCTTTCCATAACAAGATTACAAAGTCTGGAGTAAATCCTTGACTAGGGACCCCCAAGGAGATCATTTGGTGATCACTCTGCCTTTTCCTATGCTCCGCAGTGTCCACGCATCTGTGCTTTGCCTTCACTCCTTCCCAGGGATCCAGGGAGCTTCATTTTCCAAATGAAGGAGTCTTTTGCCATCCCCCTGCCTTACTGGTGCCAGATGGGGCTAGGCCTACAATTCCCACCCCTCCCTCACTTGTCCCACGGCACATGGTACATGATCATTGTTAGGCTGGCCGTCCATCGCAAATACGGTATGAATCGGGGGTATCTCCGCTAGAGGAGTCCATCCTTCATGTTTTCTAGCCAAATCAGTGCAAGTGATTTCTGCAAGCATGTTCCTCGTGCCGGCGTTGGATTCCCTCTGACGTCACTTCTGGGCCCCGTGACTCGGAAGTGATTCAGAGGGGTACCAGGCTGGCGCAAGCAACAGGCAAAAGTTGCACGCACTAGCAAAGATAGATGGAGGTAAGGGTTGGGGGAGGGATGGCATGAGGGAGACATGGTGTGTCAGGGCGGGGTGGAGAGGTGCCAGCTCCCCCACCGAATTGGCGCCCGGGGCGGCCCGCACCCTCCACACATCCTTACTATGCCACCTCATGCAGGTCACATGAAAATAAGCATTGTGTGTACTCTGAGAGTATCCTCTTTGTTAATTTTATAGAAGCTCTTTTATATGTGTGAAAAGATCTTTACATGCTAAATTTTATATTTTTTTTTAGTTTAAAAAATGACCCTCATGAAGGGAAATTCTATAAACTAGGCACTCATATTTACAAGGGGGATTATACAGGACAATTTGAGTTCCTTTTTTTTAGCCTTTCCCCTACCTCTTGTTCTTTCCTTCAGTGTTTCTTTCCTATAACATTGGAGCTTGACCTCTTCTTTCCTTTTGTACAAGTCTGTCTGTTTAGTTAATTGTTCCCCCAAATATATTTCTTAACTTAACTGTTTTATTGACTAATGTACACCAACACCGCGTAGAAGCCTGATTAGGCGGTATAAATTTTTTTTTAATAAACTTGAAATGCCAACATTCAGCTTAAGCAATATTCTGCAAATACTTGCTTAATTTCTGTTGTTTGGAGAATGACACAAGTCCAAATAAATCATGCTAACAGGAAGCAGACCACTCATTGTGAATAGAGTGGTATGCTTCCTGTTAACTTGATTTATTTGGACATGTGTCATTCTCCAAACAACAGAATATATCAACAATTTGACTCCTGAGGAAGGCACTACAGTGCCGAAACACAGGCTGTGTTGAGTCTGATGTGTATTTTACTGCAATAAAGTCTTAGTTGAAGCATCTCTTTCATCTCTACTTTTGTTGATTGAGCTTACAATGTATTAACCATTACTTTATAGGAAGAAATAACCCCTGAATTCTTGGAAAAAGCCCCAAATTGTGTTCACAAATTTATGTGCATGTGCAATTTAATTGAATAACAAGCCAACTAGCACCGATAATTGAGATATTAATTTGGAATTATTGATGCTAATTGGTTTTAAAATGTACATGCCTAAATTTTATGTGCAGATCCAAAAGTGAGGGCAGAAATGGAAGGATCATAGGCAGATCCGGGGGCGTTTCTTGAATTTACACGTAGTTATACAAGGTCGAGTTCACATTATTATGATCTCCACCTACTTTTGACAACAGGGATGTACTACCAATGAATAAATGCATGTGTCGCATGCAGACTTCGTGAGTATATAAGGTGTAAGGTCAGCAAGTTGCCAATATAGCAACTGTGGCTGTCATGGGGAAAAAAGCATGATTTATCAGATATTGAAAAAGTCACGATCATCAACTACCGGGTCAAGGGTGGCAGCATTTTGGCAACAGCAGAGTTTGTGAACTGTTCATGAGTGGCTATGGTTAAAGTGTACCATGAATGAATGAATGGAACCTTTTCAACGATCCAACGTGGTAACTGTGGGGCAGCATGAGCCATTGATGTGAGTTACGGACCAATCAGCATGGTACCGTGGAGCAACTCACCACCCAAATGAACTGGAGGCTTCCGAATGTGTGTCCAAAATGACCGTGCAGTGAACCCTGTTGCAAATGGGTCTTCGGAGCAGACGGCTGGTGACTGCACCCATGTTCATGAGGGTTCATCGCAAAAAAAACAGCTGCAGTTTGCACAGGAGTACCAACATTGGACTTGCACCAACTAGCAGAGGGTTGCCTACTCCGATGAGTCATGTTTTGAGCTCCATTGAACGAATGGACATTGGCATGTCAGGTGTGAAACTGCCGAGAACAAAAGCCCAGCAACCATTTTTGGACATACACAAGTTGGTGGAGGCAGCGTTATGGTCTGGGGAATGTTCTCTTGCTATGGTCTGGGTCCAATGATACCTCTGGAAGATACTGTCAACCGATATGGGTATCTCTCCATCCTCGTTGATCAAGTACACCCGTACATGTTGATGGTCTTCTCTATGGCCGATGGGATAATGCGACATGTCATAACACCAGAATTGTTCACAAGTGGTTCACAGAGCACAACCAAGAATTCCAGCCACTTCCCTGGTCTCCGAATTCCCCAGACCTTAACCCAATCAAGCGACATATTCGATGACTGGATCCACCACCACACACCCGTTAGCAACTTTTGGATGCACCAGCCATGTGTCATTTATAGGATTGCACCTAGTGGCGCCTAATTCAACTTAGGTATCAATAGGTGTCCTAATGTTTGGTGCCAGTATTTTAGGCCAGGGTTTTCCTAGCCTAATTTACCAATGCCTAACAAATGCCTACTGACGCCTAAATCATACCACGTCTATTCTCCACCACTAATCACGCCTACTTTGTGGATGGGCACGCGTAGATGCCTCGATTTAGACGTCGCTAGGCACTGCCCTGAATTCCACGTACAACTTTAATTGTTTAAAATCATTTATTAATTAGTTTTAAATGGCGTTTTCAAATACCAATTAAGCTAATTAAGACATTTTGATTTGTGCACAGAAGTTGGCTGGGCACCGCTGATCTAGGCACCATGTAAAGAATCAGGCCTTAAGTGCACTTTAGTAAAAGACCCCATAGATACTTAAGTGCCTTTATGAAAAGAGCTAAAAATAGGCACCTTCATGACCTTTACATATAAAGGTTATAAAATAGCTCCCTGTTGTATTTGTCTGGATTTTTGAAGAGTTCTAATAATGTTACATGATGACAAGATGATAATGCCATCATGTTTCTATGCTTCTATAAGGGTAGTAGATGCTTGGAACAGTCTCCCAGAAGAGGTGGTGAAGACAGAGACTGTGTCTGAATTCAAAAGGGCCTGGGATAGGCACATGGGATCTCTCAGAGAGAAAGAGGTAATGGTTACTGCAGATGGGCAGACTAGACGGGCCATTTGGCCTTTATCTGCCATCATGTATCTATGTTTCTATTTCTCCATCCTTACAGGACCTCAAAAGGAAACTCAGCTTACAAATGGGAAAAAATAGTCCTGTATGTTTTTCTTTCCATTCTAATGACAAGCTTTCACTTCACACACACACAAAAAAAAATCTCATACAGCTGTTGGGAACTTGACCAAAAAGAAAGCGATGAGTTAGGAAAAGAAAAGGACTCAGCTGGACCGGAGGAAGTGATGAACTTTGCATTTGTGTGAGAAACATGACCCTAAAAAACACAAACCATGCCCTCTGCCTGTGTTGAGCAGCAAGGGTTAGTGCTGACGTCAATCCTAGTAGCCCCTTGGCTACTCAGTTTCTCTGTTCCCTTGTGCCTTCCCTGCCTCTGTCACCTCCTTTTCTTCCCATGAGTCCTTTACAGAGTTGACAGGAATCAGAGCACACCACAATGGCTACTTCTTGCACAGGCGTTTAGGACTCATCTAAAATCTGAGGCATCAGTGATTTTCAGACATGTCTGTGGTATTCTTCTGACTTTTATGGAAGTCAAAAAAAAAATCCAGTTTGAAAAGCATTAATAAAGTAGATAAAATCATCCATAAATTAAAAGCAAATAAGGGTAAACCAGTAAATCAAATATAGAACATAACATTATAAGAACATAAGAATTGCTATACTGGGACAGACTGAAGGTCCATCAAGCCCAGTATCCTGTTTCCAACGGTAACCAACATAAGTCCCAAGTACCAAGCTAGATCCCAAGTAGTAAAACAGATTTTATGCTGCGTATCCTAGGAATAAGCAGTGGATTTCCCCAAGCCATCTCAATAATAGTCTGTGGAATTCTCTTTTAGGAAATTATCCAAACCTTTTTTTAAACCCTTCTAAGCTAACTGATTTCACCACATTCTCCAGAAACGAATTCTAGAGTTTAATTACACATTGTGTGAAGAAATATTTTCTGCAGTTTTAAAAAAAATCTACTACTTACAAAAGCGGCACACGGCACTTGTCACCTCTGTTACTTGACTATCCACCAATCACCACACGGACACGTCAGTTTTCTTTGACAAAGAGGGATTTATTAATGGCCGTAACCATAGATGCGAACTGTTAACATCAAATTTCTACACACATGCAACTTTAACAACCATACAACGTCACTGTTCACATCCAAAACATCATCGTCAAGGTGGACATCACACCTCCAACGTGACTGGCTCCTGAGCGGCAGCCGAACTAACCCTGCAACCGCTTGGAAGGCCTGTAACTACTTGGAAGGCACCCCGCCTGGAAGAGGTAAGCAAAATGCTGGCCAAAAAGAGGCTTGAGTCGCGACTCTCCTGCCCAGTAGAGAGTTGCGCGGGGACAGAAATCCCACCCGTCCCGGCCAAAGTCCCACCCGTCCCCACCCATCCCCGTGAGGAATCCCACCCGTCCCCACCCGTTCCCGTGAGGAATCCCTCCGTCCCCACGAGGAATCCCCTCTGTCCCCACCCGTCCCCGCGAGGAATCCCCTCCGTCCCCGCCGTCCCTATAAACTTCAGAAATAGTTATTTCATTTAATTATGCTACTGAATTAAAGGCTCTGGTAGAAACCCATTTACAAATAAGCAAAAAGACTTTATTAATTTGAAAATATTAATTGGGAAGAATACATACTTTGCAAACGGGTTTCTACCAGAGCCTCTAATGTTTATAAATTTTTATCAACACAACTAATATACTACTTTATCCTGAAGCAAAATAAAAAAAAAGAAATATAATTCTTTTCCTACCTTTGTTGCCTGGTTTCTGCTTTCCTCATGTTCTCATTCAATTCCTTCCATCCACTGTCTCTCTTCCTTCTGCATCTTCCATTTGCTCTGTTACTGTGCCTCTCCCTTTCTTCCCCCTTCCAAATTGGTCTGGCACCCATCTTCTTCTCTCCGCTCCCCCCATAGTCTGGCATCTGTCTTCTTCCCTGCCAGCGTCTTCTCCCTACTCTCTCTTCCCCATTTCCTTTCAGCGTCCTTCTCCCCCCATCTTCCCCATGTCCTGTCAGCGTCCTTCTCCCCCCTCTGTCTTCCACATGTGCTTTCAGTGTCCTTCTCCCCTTCTGCTTCCCCATGTCCTTTCAGCGTCCTTCTCCCTCTCTGTCTTCCCCATGGCCTTTCAGCATCCTTCTCCACCCCCCCCCCCGTCTTCCCCATGTCCTTTCAGCGTCCTTCTCCACCCCTTTGTCTTCCCCATGTGCTTTCAGCATCCTTCTCCCCCCTCTGTCTTCCACAAGTGCTTTCAGAGTCCTTCCCCCCCGCCCTTCCCATGGCCTTTCAGCGTCCTTCTCCACCCCTTTGTATTCCCCATGTGCTTTCAGCATCCTTCTCCCTCCTCTGTCTTCAAGTGCATTCAGAGTCCTTCCCCCCCCTCCCGTCTTCCCCATGGCCTTTCAGCGTCCTTCTCCCCCCTCCTTCTCTCCCGCCCCGGGTGCAGCACAGCCGGCCAGGTCCCCTTACTTTTGTGGCACTTCCCCGACCGACCGACAACAGCCCCGGTCCGACAAACCTCCCTGCCCTTAACCACAAATCTAAATTACCTTATTACAGCTGCTGTAAGAAGATAATTTAGATTCGCGGCTACAGGGCAGGGAGGATTGTCGGACCGGGGCTGTTGTCGGTCGGTCGGGGAAGTGCCACAAAAGTAAGGGGACCTGGCCAGCTGTGCTGCAACCGGGGCGGGGTGTGGTGGGGCGGGGCAGACCGCCCCCCTCCCTTGGTAGCCACTCGAACCGCGAGGCTACTCTCCTCCTTACCTGCACTGCCTGCAGCACAGAGCCAAACGGAAGTCTTCCCGACGTCAGCGCTGACGTCGGAGGGAGGGAGGGCTTTGTTTAAGCCCTGAGTACATCCAGCCCCGCAGGAACCCCACGACCCTCGGAGGCGTCCCCACGGGATCCCCGCGACCCTAGGGGGCGTCCCCATGGGATCCCCGTGACCCTAGGGGTGTCCCCACGGGATCCCTGTGACCCGAAGGGGGAACCCGCGGGATGCCCGCGGGTCCCGCGGGATTCCCGTCGTCCCCGTTCCCGTGCAGCTCTCTACTGCCCAGCGTTCTTCCCAACCCCCAACCCCCTTGCTCCCTGTTTCCCCATTGGTCTACCTACATGCATCACTTTGCACTTGCTCATATTAAATGTCATCTGCCATTTTGACACCCAGTCTTCCTCTTGCGATTTTTTTTTTAATTTATATCATTTATATATATACATCTCAAAGAAATTTATATATGTACTAGTGTTTTAGCCCGTTACATTAACGGGTGCTAGAGTAGATGTCTGTCTGTTTTTTTTTTTTTTAATTTGTCTCTCTCTCCTTGGACGCTGTCATTCTTTCTGTCTGTGTCTTTCCCTGGCCCCCTCCTTCCAACGTCTGCTCCCCCTGTCCTCCTCACTTCCATTCGGTGTGTCTCCCTCTCTCTACCCCTTCCATCTACTGTTCACCCTCTGTCTTGCCCCTCTCTTCTCTTTCCATCCAGTGTCCGCCCTCTCTCTCTCTGTTCCATATGGCCTCTCTCCATCTCCTCCTTCCTTTACCCTTGATCTGGCATACCTTCCTCCTTCCCTCCAAGCCATTCTCTCCCCCTCTGCTCCCTTTCCTCATTTAACTACTTCATTGGTTAGCAGCAGCATTCACAATTCATTGCTGTTGCTGGCTTCAGGTCTTTCTCTCTGGCCGGTCCTGTCTTCATGAAAACAGGAAGTAGGCAGGACCGGCCAGAGAGGAAGGGCTGAAGCCAGCAACAGCAGCGAATTGTAAACGCTGCTGTTGCCTGAAGCACCCGAGGCAGACGCTTCTCTCCCAGCGAGATGACTTTAATATCAAACCTCCCTCCAGCGTTGGCAGCCGCAGCACGCTAAACAGGCTGCTTCGGGCTTTCTTCTGCCGTTGAGTCCCTCTGTCGCGTCATTGATGATGTCATCAGTGACACGGCAGAGGGACTCAACTGCAGGAGAAAGCCTGTTTAGCGTGCTGCAGCTGCCAACGCTGGAGGGAGGTTTGATATTAAAGTCATCTCGCTGGGAGAGAAGCGTCTGCCTCGGGTGCTTCAGGCAACAGCAGCGTTTACAATTCTCTGCTGTTACTGGCTTCAGCCATTCCTCTCTGGCGGGAGGTTTGTGCCGGTATGTCCCTCCCCCTCCAGTAGTGTGCAGCACTTTGCACGACGCATCCTCTCATGATCCTGAGTTGGCCACACGCTTGTGCTGGGGACTCGTACAGTCCAGTCCTTCCGGCGAGTGTAGGGAAGTGCTGGGGATTCGCGCATGCGCACTCATGCGGCCACGGAACTACTGATCATGGAAGCACACAAATAGGAGTGCGCATGCGTGAGTTAGCCTTTTATTATATAGGATAATCAGAATCTTTACCACAATTTTATAATAAGAAAAAGAGAAATACCATTCAAAACTTAAACAATGCACTGACTCTTAACAGTCATTAGGAAGAGATAATTCACATATCAGAGAGAGTGAATTAATTTGAAAACAATCAAAGAAAAGAAATATACCTAATATATTATAGTGTTACATCTTCCATTAATTCAACAACCTTATACTTGGAGTCAATCACTTAAGCTATTCATCAGAAGGGGCGGACATTGCTACTCCTTTTCCTTCAAGAAAATATCTTAATAGGGAGGGTTCATAGAAAATATAAGATGTTTGATCTAAAGAGATCATACATTTACATGGATATCTTAGCTCCCAATGTAATCACAAATTGTCTCGTTTCTAAAAACCGTTTCCTTCTGGTTTGTGTTATTTTTAAGACATCTGGAAACAAGGAAATATTGCTATCCAAAAAAAATCACCTCCTTCAGCCTAAAAAAGAGCCTATGGAGTGATTCTTTGTCCTGGTGAAAAACAAATGTAACCAGAAGTGTTGAACGACTTATAACTTCATCCTCAGAAGTTTCCAGGATTCCTGTTATATTCAAAGGACTTGAAGACTCAAGTTGAACCGCGGGGGCTGAAGCTACTTTTTTCTTTGAAATGGATAGGAAATATATTTTTTGAAGAGGAGGAAGTCCATCTTTTGGATACTTAAATACTTCTTTCAAGAATCTACAGAATAAGTCATTAGGCGACATTGTTAGCAATTTTGGAAAGTTTAGGATCCTAAGATTCAAAGCTTTCATATGATTATCAAAATTCTCCACTTTCCTAGCCAACAATAGTCTGTCTTGCATTAAAGAAGATTGTGAGGATTGTGACCCTTGGACCTTTTGGTCTAGGTGTATAACCTTTTCCCCCTGGGCTTTCAAATCCTCCTCAATTTTGTCCAACCTCATTGTATGAATTTGTACCAGGGGAAAGGTTCCAGCGTATAATTTATGGAGAGAGTCTAATGCCGTCCAAATTGACTCTAAAGTAAATTCAGCAGGTCTTACCAAAGGAGGGACTGATGGGATCTGTCCTATGCCTGCTGAACCTTCCAAACTCTCCTCTCCTGGTCTTGGTGTAATTGCCGCGATTGTTGGGGAAGCCAACAAGCCCAATGCCTCCGCAGCCGGCGTTACTTCCCGTCTCTCTGAGGCATCCGAAGTTCCCCAGTCTCGCAGCTGCAGGGGATGGGCAGGTCCCGGGGGCTTAGCGAAGCTTCGCTACTGAATGCCGACGTCTCTCTCACGTTTGACAAAGCCCGTTCGCCCCCTGGGAAAGATGTTAGGAAGCTGGTGATCGTACCCTGCCGAGATAAAGTAGATTTGGACTGCCGGGCTGAAACAGCCACTCTACCCCCATCTTTTAGGCATTTCAGATGAATCAGGCCAACAGTAAGTGCAGGAGCGATTCTCACAGCGTCCTCACTAGAGCGCCATCTTGTCTTCCCCTTCCTCTTGCGATTTAACAACTTTGTGTCATCAGCAAATTTAATTATCTCACTAGTTATTCCCATCTCTAGATCATTGATAAATATGCTTAAAAGCAGCAGTCCCCCGACCCCTGGGGAACCCCACTATATACATGTAATACAGCCCTCCAATTTCTTAATATACTTTAATGAAGTTGTTTTAAACCATGAGCCTGTATTTCTAACAAAGAGGCAAAAAGCCTCAGATCCCTGTCCCAAGTCAGAACTTGTCTTGCTTGAGGACTAGAAAAGCTAACAACCTCACTGGCTTTCACAAAAAACCTCCTTCCCTATCGATTATTCTGCTTTCTTAATCGGGATCGGTGCTGGGGCCTTTACTCTTTAACATATTCATCAATGACCTGGAAAAGGAGGCAAAGTGTGAGGTTATAAAATTCGCAGACGATACCAAACTGTGCGGCAGAGTTAGGACCAGGGAGGAGTGTGAGGACCTACAAAGGGACCTGGACAAGCTGGAAGACTGGGCAAACAAATGGCAAATGCGCTTCAACGTGGACAAATGCAAGGTCATGCATATAGGGAAAAAGAACCCGTTGTTCAGCTACAAATTAGGGGGGGTATTGTTGGGAGACAGCAGACTCGAGAGAGACTTGGGTGTGCTGGTGGATGCATCACTGAAGCCATCTGCACAGTGCGCAGCAGCCTCGAAAAAAGCCAACAGGATGCTGGGCATCATAAAGAAGGGCATAGCAACCAGAACACGGGAAGTCATCATGCCATTGTATCGAGCGATGGTACGTCCGCATCTGGAATACTGCGTTCAGTATTGGTCGCCGCACCTCAAGAAGGACATGGCGGTACTTGAGAGAGTCCAAAGGAGAGCAACGAAAATGGTAAAAGGGTTGGAACACTGCTCATACGCTGAGAGGCTGGATAGGCTGGGGCTCTTCTCTCTGGAGAAAAGGAGACTCAGGGGAGATATGATAGAGACCTTCAAGATCATGAGGGGCATAGAGAGGGTGGATAGGGACAGATTCTTCAGGCTGAAGGGGACAGCAAATACGAGGGGGCATTCTGAGAAACTGAAGGGAGACAGGTTCAAAACAAATGCAAGGAAGTTTTTTTTCACCCAAAGAGTCGTGGACACTTGGAATGCGCTACCGGAGGAGGTGATCAGGCAGAGCACGGTACAGGGATTCAAGCAGGGATTGGATGGATTCCTGAGAGATAGAGGGATCGTGTGATACTGAGGGAGGACCTGGGATGTAACAAGGGTGTAGGAAGTTAGCCAGGAAATGAGTAAACCAACCTGGTCGTGCATGGGTAGACCGGAGGGCTAGGACTTTGATAGGAAGGCAGGACTTAGATGGGAAACCAAGGTGGCAGGGGAGCCCCTTCTGTTGATTCAGACAGGTCTTGACCTGTTTTTGGGCCGCCGCGGGAGCGGACTGCTGGGCAGGATGGACCTGTGGTCTGACCCGACAGAGGCACTGCTTATGTTCTTATGTTCTTATGTTCTTATTATTGTCAATTTCGGTTAACTTAGCACAATCTTTATATACGTATAGTGCTTATTACTTATCTTGACGGTGGCAGCTGTACATTCTTTGCTGCTCGTCTTCTCAAGTGCTATTGGTGTCCTTAGTTACCTTCCTCAGATGATGGCCAGCCAGCGTTTCGCTGCAAGTTGCATCAGGGTGGTCGGTCTTGCTTTCCTGCAACACTAAAGTTTAAATAGTGCATACGATTAACCATAAACCTTGTTCACAATCGTTCATGGTTCTCGTCTCTCTTACTGCTCGTCGGCACTGGACTTCCGTGCTCAGTTGTGCGACAAAAATGGCTGCGCGGCTTGGCAGCCTCAGTTTAAATCAGTTCAGTGACGTCACACTCTTTAGCGTCATCAGGAATTCCTCAGCTGATATTCGTTGTTATTACAGGTAAGCTCCTACAAGTAAGATTACAAAGCTCTAATTGCTCCAATGTTATACCGGACAACTACTATACCAGCGATGGCGAACCTATGGCACGCGAAGGCCTTGCAGCTGGCACGCGCAGGGCCGCCATCAGGGCAGTACTACCAGGGGGTGCACAGGAGAGAGAGCTGAACGGGGACGATGGGGGACCCGGGGGGTTAAATATAACTCGAGCCGCGAGGCTCGTCTTCTACTCCGACTGCCCTGCCGCTCACACAGCCGATCGGAAATCTTCCCCAACATCAGCGCTGACGTCGGAGGGAGGGCTTAAGCAAAGCCCGCCCTCCGATGTCAGCGCTGAAGTCGGGGAAGATTTCCGATCGGCTATGTGTGCGCGGTGGGACAGGCAGGAAATAGAAGACAAGCCTACGCGGCTCGAGCTACATTTTGCTGAGAAAGTTGCTAAGATGGGCTGGGAGACAAACGGGAAACACAAAAGGGGGAGGGAGTGCGTTTTGGACACAAGGCATGAACTTGGGAGAAAGGAAGGGAGGGAAAGAGATGCTGAGGTGGGGGAGGGAATGGGTTTTTGCACACAGAAGGCATGGACTTGGGAGAGAGGAAGGGAGGGAAAGAGATGCTGAGGTGGGGGTGGGAATGGGTTTTTGGACACAGAAGGCATGGACTTGGGAGAGAGGAAGGGAGGGAAATAGATGCTGAGGTGGGGGATGGAATGGGTTTTTGGACACAGAAAGCATGAACTTGGGAGAGAGGAAAGGAGGGAAAGAGATGCTGAGGTGGGGGAGGGAATGGGTTTTTGCACACAGAAGGCATGGACTTGGGAGAGAGGAAGGGAGGGAAAGAGATGCTGAGGTGGGGAGGGAATGGGTTTTTGGACACAGAAGGCATGGACTTGGGAGAGAGGAAGGGAGGGAAATAGATGCTGAGGTGGGGGATGGAATGGGTTTTTGCACACAGAAGGCATGGACTTGGGAGAGAGGAAAGGAGGGAAAGAGATGCTGAGGTGGGGAAGGGAATGGGTTTTTGGACACAGAAGGCATGGACTTGGGAGAGAGGAAGGCAGGGAAATAGATGCCGAGGTGGAGGAGGGAATGGGTTTTTGGACACAAGGCATGAACTTGGGAGAGAGGAAGGGAGGGAAAGAGATGCTGAGGTGGGGGAGGGAATGGGTTTTTGCACACAGAAGGCATGGACTTGGGAGAGAGGAAGGGAGGGAAAGAGATGCTGAGGTGGGGGAGGGAATGGGTTTTTGGACACAGAAGGCATGGACTTGGGAGAGAGGAAGGGAGGGAAATAGATGCTGAGGTGGGGGATGGAATGGGTTTTTGGACACAGAAAGCATGAACTTGGGAGAGAGGAAAGGAGGGAAAGAGATGCTGAGGTGTGGGAGGGAATGGGTTTTTGCACACAGAAGGCATGGACTTGGGAGAGAGGAAGGGAGGGAAATAGATGCTGAGGTGGGGGATAGAATGGGTTTTTGGGCACAGAAAGCATGAACTTGGGAGAGAGGAAAGGAGGGAAAGAGATGCTGAGGTGGGGGAGGGAATGGGTTTTTGCACACAGAAGGCATGGACTTGGGAGAGAGGAAGGGAGGGAAAGAGATGCTGAGGTGGGGGAGGGAATGGGTTTTTGGACACAGAAGGCATGGACTTGGGAGAGAGGAAGGGAGGGAAATAGATGCTGAGGTGGGGGAGGGAATGGGTTTTTGGACACAAGGCATGAACTTGGGAGAGAGGAAGGGAGGGAAATAGATGCTGAGGTGGGGGAGGGAATGGGTTTTTGGACACAAGGCATGAACTTGGGAGAGAGGAAGGGAGGGAAAGAGATGCTGAGGTGGGGGAGGGAATGGGTTTTTGGACACAAGGCATGGACTTGGGAGAGAGGAAGGGAGAGAAATAGATGCTGAAGTGGGGGAGGGAATGGGTTTTTGGACACAGAAAGCATGAACTTGGGAGAGAGGAAAGGAGGGAAAGAGATGCTGAGGTGGGGGAGGGAATGGGTTTTTGGACACAGAAGGCATAGACTTGGGAGAGAGGAAGGGAGGGAAAGAGATGCTGAGGTGGGGGAGGGAATGGGTTTTTGGACACAGAAGGCATGGACTTGGGAGAGAGGAAGGGAGGGAAAGAGATGCTGAGGTGGGGGAGGGAATGGGTTTTTGCACACAGAAGGCATGGACTTAGGAGAGAGGAAGGGAGGGAAAGAGATGCTGAGGTGGGGGAGGGAATGGGTTTTTGCACACAGAAGGCATGGACTTAGGAGAGAGGAAGGGAGGGAAAGAGATGCTGAGGTGGGGGAGGGAATGGGTTTTTGGACACAGAAGGCATGGACTTGGGAGAGAGGAAGGGAGGGAAATAGATGCTGAGGTGGGGGAGGGAATGGGTTTTTGGACACAAGGCATGAACTTGGGAGAGAGGAAGGGAGGGAAAGATGCTGAGGCGCGGGAGGGAATGGGTTTTTGGACACAAGGCATGGGCTTGGGAGAGAGGAAGGGAGGGAAATAGATGCTGAGGTGGGGGAGGGAATGTGTTTTTGGACACAGAAGGCATGGACTTGGGAGAGAGGAAGGGAGGGAAAGAGATGCTGAGGTGGGGGAGGGAATGTGTTTTTGGACACAGAAAGCATGAACTTGGGAGAGAGGAAAGGAGGGAAAGAGATGCTGAGGTGGGGGAGGGAATGGGTTTTTGGACACAGAAGGCATAGACTTGGGAGAGAGGAAGGGAGGGAAAGAGATGCTGAGGTGGGGGAGGGAATGGGTTTTTGGACACAGAAGGCATGGACTTGGGAGAGAGGAAGGGAGGGAAAGAGATGCTGAGGTGGGGGAGGGAATGGGTTTTTGCACACAGAAGGCATGGACTTAGGAGAGAGGAAGGGAGGGAAAGAGATGCTGAGGTGGGGGAGGGAATGGGTTTTTGCACACAGAAGGCATGGACTTGGGAGAGAGGAAGGGAGGGAAAGAGATGCTGAGGTGGGGGAGGGAATGGGTTTTTGGACACAGAAGGCATGGACTTGGGAGAGAGGAAGGGAGGGAAATAGATGCTGAGGTGGGGGAGGGAATGGGTTTTTGGACACAAGGCATGAACTTGGGAGAGAGGAAGGGAGGGAAAGATGCTGAGGCGCGGGAGGGAATGGGTTTTTGGACACAAGGCATGGGCTTGGGAGAGAGGAAGGGAGGGAAATAGATGCTGAGGTGGGGGAGGGAATGTGTTTTTGGACACAGAAGGCATGGACTTGGGAGAGAGGAAGGGAGGGAAAGAGATGCTGAGGTGGGGGAGGGAATGTGTTTTTGGACACAGAAGGCAAGGACTTGGGAGAGAGGAAGGGAGGGAAAGAGATGGTTGTGTACACGGGGAATAGAAGAAAGGAGAATTTTTGGTCATAGGGAGGGAGGGAGGTACAGACAGTGGCATACCAAGGTGGGGGTGGGGGCGGTCTGCCACGGTTTTACGCCCCAAGGGGTTGCACAGCTAGCCACCCTCCAGTGTTTTCCCTAGGCTGGCAAACTGCGTCTCTTTAGCCACTTGAGTGCCACCACCGCCATTGGGAACAGGCCGGTGCCAAGTTCTCCCTGCTTTTCCCTGTGGGGCCGACCAACTCTCGCCACCCGCGTCAATTCTGATGTTGGAGAGGACGTTCTGGGCCAGCCAATCGCTGCCTGGCTGGCCCAGAACATCCTCTCCGATGTTAGAATTGACGTCGAGTGGCGAGAGTTGGTCGGCCCCGTGGGGAAGAGAAGCAGGGCGAACTTGGTGCCAGCCTGTTCCCGATAGCGGCAGTGGCAGCCTATTCCCCAGTGGCGGTGGCAGCATTTTCCCAATGGTGGTGGCATAGGGGAGGGCAAGGAGAAAGAAAGAAAGGGGGGGACAGGGAGCCAAAAAAAAAAAAAAAGAAAGGGCTGGGTGAAACAAAGAAAAATGGGACACGGAGAGAGAGAAAGACAGACATACAGAATGAAAGGGGGTATGGAGAGAGAGAAAAAGAAAGAAGGGGGCAGGGTGAAACAAAGAAAAAGTTTGAGGAGGGAATGAGGTCTGGAGGAGAGAAAGCATACAGGAGGCTGAAAAAAGGGAAGAAATATTGGATGCACAGTCAGAAGAATAAAGTGCAACCAGAGACTGATGAAATTACCAAAGGTAGGAAAATGATTTTATTTTCAATTTAGTGATCAAAATGTGTCCGTTTTGAGAATTTATATATGCTGTCTATATTTTGCATTATGGCCCCCTTTTACTAAACCGCAATAGCGTTTTTTAGTGCAGGGAGCCTATGAGCTTCAAGAGCAGCGTGGGGCATTCAGCGCAGGTCCCTGCGCTAAAAACCGCTATCGCGGTTTAGTAAAAAGGGAGGGGGAATATTTGTCTATTTTTGTATAGTTGTTACTGAGGTGACATTGCATAAAGTCATCTGCCTTGACCTCTTTGAAAACCCACGGAATATAAATGATAATTAACATTTTCTCTGCGTACAGCGTGCTTTGTGTTTTTTAAATTTTATTGTTGGTAGATCATTTTGACTTGGCCACAAAGGTAAGGGGGAGGGAGGGGAGCTGCTGAAAGAGTCTACCTTGACGTGGTTGCAGGCTTACAAATCTTTTGGTCAAAGAGTGCGGCGACAGAGAAAAGTATGTGTGCATTTGGCCCATGAATGAAATCATTAAAACATTATAAATTGCCAATAAATTGAAATGAAAACCAAAGGATTGTGAATCAAATTGATTCTCTGACAATACAAAGATTTCAACCTTTAAAAATGATGTTACATAGTTCAGGCAACTTTATAAAGAGTTTTTAGATACTAAAATCTTGTTATTAAGGTTTAATTGACGTGCTGGCACTTTGAGGAAATTCTTTGGTTTTGTGCGGCAGTTTGGGCACTCGGGCTCAAAAAGGTTAGCCATCACTGTACTATACAGTATACTGTTTCCATTCTCATTCGGACCCGCTTTTCTACAAAAAATAAAGATGAAATATTAATTGATATTTTGCCTTGTTTAAAAAAAAAAAAAGAGATGCCACTCAACTTTCAAGTTCAGTCCCTCAGGTTCCTCCGTCCTCATTTGGCAAATCCACTCCTGTTCTTTCTTTAGGAGAAACTAATAAAAGTGGTAATTATAAAAATTCCACACTTTACAATGTCAATTGAACCAAAAAATGGAATACAAGACCAAATATTGTTCAGTTAATTGTAGAGAAATAGTCTACTGAATCTATTGTCTGAAAGCTTTCTCTGTTATATCAAATATCGCTTATACTGAGAGGAAAGGACCTCAGACTGGTTCCAATTGCATCTAAATCAGCTGAAACAGCTGTTCAGCTGAGGGAAATCTTAGTATAATCATTGGTCCTCCCCCTCCTCCTCCTAATCGATTCTAGCGTGCAAATTTCAAGAATCTTAAAAAAAAAATTTTTTTATAAATAATTCATAAATATCTGAATATATCATTGATTCTGAAGGGCCTGTTTCGCCCTCTCGCTTCTTCAGAGAATCACAAAAATCCGGACTGGACTTCGCAGTCCGCTTGTTATAATACAATCATAAGTGCCTTAGTACTGGAGCACCATCGAGTAGTTCTGTAATCTTTTTTGGCGTTAACTGCTGTGCTGCCCATAATGGCATCTCTGCCTCTCTTTTTTTAGGAGAGCCAGTTTTCTGTTTCCTCCTCTGATCATCGGTGGCACGTGATCTATCACATTGCACTTTAATGTGGACAACTGATGATTCTCTGATACACAATGCGGTACTATTGGTTCATCCATTTTCACACACAATAAGCTGCTCCAATGTTCACCAAATCGTACTCTGAACTAAACTAAACTAAAGCTTAACTTTGTATACCGAGTCATCATTCTGAGAAGGCTCGACTTGGTTTAGCCTTTTTGGCCTGTGTGTGCTTTATTGCAGGGGCACAATATTATGTACACTATGTACGATGTTTCACATGTAGTGCTATGTTTTAGTTTGTACTTCTTGCTAGTGCCTGGGTGTGTGAACTCTCCTCTTAATTCTTGCATATTTTCACAGGTCTTATACCTTCCACATCTAGTGTGACTTCCCTCCGTTTATACCTGCTGCTCAATGTTATACATTATTGACGAACATTCAAGGCACTGAAGGGGATAGACTTAGTAGATAAGGACAGGTTGTTCACCCTCTCCAAGGTACGGAGAACGAGAGGGCACTCTTTAAAGTTGAAAGCGGATAGATTCCGTACAATCGTAAGGAAGTTCTTCTTCACCCAGAGAGTGGTGGAAAGCTGGAACGCTCTTCCAGAGGCTGTTATAGGGGAAAATACCCTCCAAGGATTCAAGACAAAGTTAGACAAGTTTCTGCTGAACAAGAACGTGCGCTGGTAGGGCTAGTCTCAGTTAGGGTGCTGGTCTTAGACCAGAGGGCCGCCGCGTAATAGACAAAACTGCGGAAGACAAAGGTGCGCACCGACAACTGAGCGCAAGACGGAGGTGCGCGCTGAAGAAAATGACAGTTTTTAGTGGCTCCGACGGGGGGTTTTGTTGGGGAGCCCCCCCACTTTACTTAATACAGATCACGGCGGCGTTGTGGGTGGTTTGGGGGGTTGTAACCCCCCTCATTATACTGTAAACTTAACTTTTTCCCTGTTTTTAGGGAAAAAGTAAAGTTTTCAGTAAAATGTGGGGGGTTACATCCCCCCAAATCCCCTACAACGCCCCCACAATGCGGCGCGATCTGTATAAAGTAAAGTGGGGCTTCCCCCCCACACCCCCGTCGAAGCCCCTAAAAACAGTTATTTTCTTCGGTGCGCGCCTCCGCGCTGCGCTCAGTTGTCGGCGCACGCCTTTGTCTTCCGCGGTTTTGACTTGACACCATGGACCACTGGTCTGACTCAGCAGTGGCAATTCTTATGTTCTTATGTACTGCTGCTCCTTTGAATTCTGATTCCGGCTAAATGCCATCCTCACATTCCTGCCTCTGAATATGGGATCCAACTGCATTACTGACCAATGTTGTCTCACTCTTGTTGCCACTTGTTCTGTTCCCACGTCATATTTCATGACACAGGTGAAGGCTTCCTCCCCTTCTCGTTCTAATCCATCACCAAATAAAAGATCTCTATTAAGGTACTTCGCCCTTTTGTAAGCTTTGTCTACAACGTCATACGGGTATCCTCGATTTAACAATTTCATTCTGAGCTCCTCCGTCTGCGATTTATATTCTTCTATGGCCAAACAATTTCGACGATACCTTAGAAATTGTGAAAAGGATAAAGAGTCACATTCTAATCTTGCGCTATTCCTACTTTCCACACCCCCCCCCCCTCCCAAACATGCCCTTTTGAGAAAAGTTCCAAAAAATGATTTAGCCTGTGGTTTACATGCACACATTTGGAACTTATTGCGGGATGCCTCAGTGTTCCCTGCAGTAAGCCCTTTTAAACTGTAGTAAATCGCCACTATTGCTTACCAAAGCTTAGTGAAATGAGTTTATATATGTACTGATGGCACTAGCAAGCTATGGAGAATGGCAGCTTAGCAGAAGCAAAGACACCTGGGTAAACTGAATAGACCATTGGTCTTTATTTGCAATATTTGCTATATTACTAGGGTATAAAACTGACCTTACACAGTTATCAAAGTCTCTGTAATTTTCTCCCCATCTCCTGCGTATCCCTGTTCATTAACTTTTGAACTGTGTGTCCAATGTTGAAATTTCAGGATAATCAAAGAACTTTGTGTCATTAATGAGCATTCTGAAAGCTTCCCTGCCGTGTGCTAATAAATGTAACCATGTATAAAATTTCTACACATCACAAAATGTTCACCTATTCAGCATAAATTGTAAATTAGTCTTTTTCCTGGTAGTGTTCCAGTTATAGGAAAATTACAGACTAAAATATTTTATGCAATAATGTTATTTTAGATATTTCTAAAGGCAAACACAAGCAAAAAATCCAACAAAACAGTAGTGTTATGATATATTGAAGAGTTGGGAGGGAATGGAATAAAATATATTGAGTATGATTAATTATAGAATTTCAAGTGATATATTTAAGTTAAAATGATGTTATTTTTTGTTACACTTGATGTAAGTTATAAAAATGAATAAAGAATTAAAAAAAAACAAAAATACAACCCAACAGTAGTACACTTCTCCCTCCGAATCCACGGTTTCAGCATCCGCAGATTCGGTTATTTGCGATATTATTTAAAAAAAATTTTTTTAATTAAAGCTCTATTCCAGACCTTTCCCGCCTCCCTCCCGCTTTCCCCTGTAATCCCTTAAGCGTTACCTGGTGGTCGAGCGGGTTTTTGGGGCAGGAGTGATCTTCCTACGCTCCTGCCCCTTGCAGATCATTCATAGGAAATGGCTGCCGTGGAAGGACTCATTCATTTGACTAAACACCTCTTCTGACACCCGGACGCCTCGCAGCACCTTCACTCTGTCCGCCTCATCCAGGCTGAAGGACACCCTCCTGCCGTTGCTTTTGCCACCACCTATCACCACACCGCAGGAGAAAAGCCACCACGTTAAGCGCTGCACGCGCCGCAAATCGAACACGGCCGCAAATCACAGAGGCAGGAATCAGGCCTTTATAAGTGCGCATGCACGCTTCGGGTTTTATTATAGAGGATGGTTCACTAGAATGTGGTTTTAATACCTTTAGGAACCCTGAGAAACAAGTGTTTTTCGAAACACGGACCGTGTCGGGTCCCGGTTTATAACCCAAAGTGGACTATATATTTTTGGGATACAAACTGTCTATTGATCCAGATTAAAGACTTGGTATTTTGTACATCATTTCTGCAGTTCTCTTTTTTGTTTGATCTTAGAGATTTCTGAAATATATCATTTTGTCTAATTGTAGAAATGTAACTTGTGGCATTATTACACCAGAAAAAGTAGGACGCTACCTGCACTCAGTTCCTACAATTACTTTCTGAACAGTAAGGCTGGCTGCCAGGTGTCATATTCTTTGGAGAATGGTCCAAATAATGCTTTCAGGAGTATCCAACTTAAATTTCTCTCCTGGAACTGCAATTTTGTACAAACTGTTCACAGGGAATTACAGCTAACAAAGCTTCATACAGTAAAGTGCTATTAGAAATGACTGACAGCATCATTTTTGTCTAATTTTAGAATATATAACTAGTGGCAAAAAAATTACTTATTGCTCAAATAATACCTGCACAGGGAAAGAGGAGTCCCAAACTAGCAGCTTTCTTTTCTATGACATCTGTGGCTGCACAATAGGGCACAATGACCCAAATCATAGTCTCGGAAAAGAGGGAGGAAAAAGTCAAGTTTTCAGTAATGTCTGGTGCAGCTTTCTTGCTTAAAAGATTTTTAGCTTTTTTTTGTTTTGTTTTTTAACCAATGCCGCCCCCCCCCCCCCTTCTCCACCCTTGAACTGAAGGAAATGTGCTGAAAAGTGGTTCATTATAGACTCCACTTTAAGAAGGATTATGGATTAAAAACATAATGTAGCCCAGGGGGTTACTAAGGAAGGCTCAGTGTACACATGAATGCATAAGAGTGTGGCGATTTGTTGTAAGACCAAAATGTCCATGTGATGAAAAGAAGAGAACAGTCCCCTATCTTTGATTTAAAACAAAAATAAAAATATATGATTATGTTAATTCTTGAGGCACAGTAAAACAATATCTGTTTTTGAGATATAGATGCAGGTAAGATGGTATTTTTCTGATGATGTTCTCTTAAAGCAAGGAGGTTCATGTTTAAATGGATCATGGGCATAATTAGGGTATGGACTAGTGCTGCCCAATTCAGGAAAAAATATTTCGATTCGATTCAGCCTATTGAATTGGTTTTTCAATTCGATTTTCCTGCCCAAGTAGGTGTTTTTTTCAAACATCCTGGTAGGTTTATTTTATAGCCTCTTCACCCTCTTTGCCTTCTCCTAACCACACTGGCGCTGTGGTGTAAACAAAATAAACAAACAAAAAAGACTTTTCCTCTCTCTGTTAAATCCTAGCTCACGTTTGTGGTCTAACACCAGCTCTGGCAGGATACACGTTTCAAATCTGACATATTGTAATCACAAAACAGAAAATAAAATTAGTTTTTTCTACCTTTTGTTGTCTGGTCATTATTCAAATCATGTTGGTCTCAGGCTCTGCGACAAAAACATCTTCTGATAACTCGCTTGCCAGGGTCTCTTGCCCATTTGTCATTTTCTTCTTTCTCTGTGCTAACCATCCATCTTCCATCTCTATCCTCCTCTTCTATTTCCTTTCCCTCCCCCGGAGGTCTGGCATCTTTCCTTTTTTTTCTCTATTCCCATAGCTGCAACGATGAACCCCATCATCCCCAGATCTACCATCTCTCCGTTTCTCAGCTACCCTTTCATCCAGCATCTCTCCCTCCTTCCCCACCACCCAGGGTCCACCAGCTCTCCCTTTCTCTTTCTAACTACCCTCCTATCCAGTATCTCTATTCCCTCCCTCTACACTATCCCTTGTGTCCAACTTCTCTCCCTTTCTGTTCTTTCTCTCCCTAAATCCCATTGCCCACCATCTCTCTTCCTCTCCTAATTTAGATCCATTATTTCTTCTATCCCTCCCCCATCTCACCCAAGTCCATCCCCCTCCACCATCCATCTTCCCCCCTCCACCAAGTTCATCTCTCCCATCCATCTTCTCCCCATCTCTCACTCTCCAGTCTACCAATGCCCCCAAGTCCATCTTTCCTTCTCCCCTAAGTCCATCTCCCCTTCTCCATGATCTCCCCCAAGTCCATCTCCCCCGACTCCACCATCCATCTTCCCCCTCCACCAAGTTCTTCTCT
This sequence comes from Geotrypetes seraphini, assembly GCF_902459505.1. Taxonomy (NCBI): domain Eukaryota; kingdom Metazoa; phylum Chordata; class Amphibia; order Gymnophiona; family Dermophiidae; genus Geotrypetes; species Geotrypetes seraphini. The sequence goes on from NC_047085.1 coordinate 231,303,289, forward strand.
CCCATCCATCTTCTCCCCATCTCTCCTTCTCTAGTCCATCAACTCCAACAAGTCCATATCCCATCTCCCCTCTCCCCCCAGCTCTAACTCCCAACACAGATACCCAGTATTTGGCTGGCAGAGGGCAACATTCGTGCATTGTGGCACCTACCAAGAGCTCCAGGTGCTTCGCACAGCAAGCACTTTTCCTGTGAGCTGCAGAAGACGCAGCCTTGCAAAAGCTGAGCAAGAAGCGCCCCCGCAGTACTTCCAATGTGCTCGCGCCACTCCTCGCGAGCCCCCACGCGCCCCCACGTCACCCAGTGCTCACATGGCTGTCACATGGCGGCAGATGAAAGACCAGCTGCTGGCAGGGCCCGGGAGAGCAGGCGCGCGCCACTGAGCAGCAGCAGCAGCAAGAGCGGTGCATGCAGGTGGCGGAACGGGGGCGTTTGCTGGGCTCTGACGGATAAGTGTGCATGTGGGAAGATGAGGCGCGGGCATCTGCTCCCAGCCAACCAATTAAAAATCACCTTGCTGCCGCTGATCTGCACGCAGAGGTCTTTCCCTCTGCCACCAGAGTCCTTGTTTTTTATGTAACTTCCGGTTTCGCAATACCAGAAGTTACATTAAATGGAAGGATTCTGGTGGCAGAGGGAAAGCCCGAACGGGTCTCTAGCAAGGAGGCTGACAAATCGAGTTTGATTTTTTGCAAAAACAAATTTATTCAAATCGATTCACTTGAAGTGAATCAGTGAATCAATTCAAATCGCAAATCGGGCAGCACTAGTATGGACCTGTAACAGCCGTAGCCCGGTTACCCAAACAAGAGTCACACAAACGCTAAC